>NC_045595.1:63155960-64368460 GCF_009762305.2 Zalophus californianus | reverse complement strand
TTGAATGACCCCTGTATCTTTACACCATATTGTGTTACAGCTTTCACAATGAATTGCTAAAAAAAATATCATAATCAAGTCATTCCCAAAATTGCTGCCAAGTGCATCAACTGTCTTGGACTCCCCACATATATTTTAATATTATGTCCTTTCCCCCCTCAAAACCACAACGTTCTAAGGCAAAGGGGATGTAACTGAAAGAGGTATTGGGGAAGTTTGCTGGCCACGAAGACTGACCCAAACACAAACCATTAATTCTTTATTATGTCTGTAGAGTTGCAAGATTGTTTAGTATCAGTCCAGTATTTTACGTTTTATTTAAGGAACTTTGACATCCATCACTTCACCAACCTCACTGAGTCTACATAAAGGAGGTAGGATAGATATCATCTTTTAAATTATAAGAAAAAATGTATTCAAGGATTTCATGACTTGCTCAGGTTCTAAAGGAAGATGAGAATCTAGATCTCTCATCTCCTTCCCCAGAGAGCAATGGTAGCATGAGGAAGTAGTTCTCATTAATAAATGGACAACATACCTGTCATCACAAACTAAATATAATATCCCAGTCCCTTAGCTAACATAATCCTATAAGATTCCATCATTTCTTGAAAATAAATATAGGGGCGCCTGGTTGGCTCAGTTGGTTAGGTGTCTGCCTTTAGCTCAGGTCATGGTCCCGGCGTCCTGGGGTCGAGCCCTGCATCAGACTCCATGCTCAGCGGGGAGCTGGCTTCTCCCTCTCCCTCTGCCTGCCTGTCTGCCTATTTGTGATCTCTCTCTCTCTGTCAAATAAATCAATAAAATCTTAAAAAAAAAGAAAGAAAATTTGTTAAGCTTGTGACATGTGCTGAGTACTGTTCAAAGTACTTTGCAAATAATTTCCATGGGCAAGTCTGGGCTTAGTTCTTGATGTCTTAGAATGGAAGAGTTTAAATAAGGGGTCTGTTGAAGACCCTTCCACCTAAAATTGTGCCTGGAAATGTAAGCAGCTCAATAAATATTTGTTGAATAAATAACTGGTTTACAAGCTGATTATTCTAGGGGCGCCTGGGTAGCTCAGTCGGTTAAGCATTCAACTCTTGATTTTGGCTCAGGTCATGATCTCAAGGTCCTGAGATTCAGCCCCACAACACAGGGCTCCATCCCGGGCATGGAGCTTGCTTAAGATTCTCTTTCCTTCTCCCTCTGCCCCTCCCACACTGTGTGCACTTTCTCTCTCAGTCTCTCTCTCTCTCAAAACAAAACAAAACAAAAAACAAAAAACCTGATTACTCTTAAATCAGAGATGGGAAGGGTGCCTGGGTGGCTCAGTTGGTTAAACGACTGCCTTCAGCTCAGGTCATGATCCTGGAGTCCCTGGATCAAGTCTCGCATTGGGCTCCCTGCTCAGCAGGGAGTCTGCTTCTCCCTCTGACTCCCCCCCCGTGTGCTCTCTCATTTTCTCTCTCTCAAATAAATAAATAAATAAAATCTTTAAAAAAAAGAAATCAGAGATGGGAAGACCAACCAAGGCTCTGAATTATTTATCAGTTTCTGTTTTCGACCTACTACCTGAGTTAGTCTGGGTTAAAGAATTTAACAAAGGTAAGAATCTCATGTTGTAACATAAAGCTAGCCATTTGCAAAGCATTTATAAGAGACACACCCTAAATATCAAAATGTTTAAATTTAGGTATAGCACAGATTTCCCACAGGCCTCACCTCCCATGGCAGGAGTAGGGACAGTGATAATGCTAATCTTCTGACCCTCCCATGCATTACGTAGGCCTTAATCTCCTCCAGTGCCAGTCCACAATATGATAAGGGCAGAGCTCAAAATAGTGCCTCTTTTTTCCTCTTTTTTTTTCTGTATGATCTATAGTTTCCTCAACTTGTGAAATTATGTTTAATGATTAATCCTGTCTAATTATAAGGTGCTTTGTTAGTGAGGATAAAATTAGATAATTGATAGAATGTCCTTTGAAATGTGAACTGTGAGACATTCAATCCTATGCCTTTCCACAAGTCTGTAGTGGCTTTTATTCAAATCAAACTATGGTTCTCAGCATTTCCTAGTCACTGTGCACGACACAGAAACGTTCTCTAAGCTATGTTGCAGGATTTCTTCTTCTTTAGTGCCCATGGTTCTTGGTCACACTGCTTCAAAGAATGAAGAGGTTGACCAGACAGAGTGGTGGGCAGCTAAGCAAAGTTCTGAGTCTAAGGGCTTTTATGAGATTGTTGGAGGACTGTTTCAACCTGACAAACCCTCCATGCTCCCATCACCCAATCAGGTTTTTGTCCACGTGCTCACCTACCTATCAGGTAGTTGTTTACTGTGGGAAAGGGTGGAAGGCTCCTTCCAGGGTGGTGTAAAATCATTTTAAGGGTAGTTTCCTCTTAGGGTGGGGGGGAGGGGGGCCTTGTCCTTGCCTGCCTTACTTCTGACTATCCTTCATTAGCTAGACCTGAACCCTTCTTGCCACTACCTCCTACCACATGCCTTCTCCATTGCCCATGATGTGCAGTCTAAAACTTTAACCAGGGGTCACTGTTTATGGCTCAGAAGTTGTCATCTGAGAACACACTATTTTCTTACATAGTCAGCAATAATCACTGCTATAAACCACAGCAATAGGTAATGCCAATATGTGCCTAACATGGAGCTTGGGAAACATAATCTAAGAAAGGAAAGATTGCCTGGAAAAGGAAGAAGAGGATGTAACTGGAAAGTTCAGGATTGACAGGTGTTCCTATAATGGGTTGTAGATAAGAGGGCAGAGTTAGTTCTGGGCAGCCCTAACATGATGATGAGGCCTCAGGGATCTGAGTGGATAGAAATAGAAAGGCCTCCAGGTGTACTTTTATTAAACTCTAACTTGGGCAAACCAAGTGCCCCTTTGGATTAAAGTTCTAGCATGGTCTATGTGCTTCTGGGTATGTGGAAAGTCTGAAGATGTTTTTTCACCCTTTTCCATTGGGACAGCAGTTTATAAATCCTGTTATCCAGAGAGAGAGGGAAATGAGGCTGAAAATATCTAACAGACTTGTTGAGGGCACTTCATTGATTGAACAGATCTTAGAACTGAAGTCCCCAAATGCCATCTTATGTCCATGCAACCACTCACTTGATTTCATTTGGACCACAAAAGCCTAGCATTGCCAGGATTGAGTGCAGACTGCTGTTTAACTATCTATGCAAGGGCTTTGCAGCCTTCCAGATCCCACCTGTTTAATTTGTGCTCCTGTTCAGTCCTCCTCATTTCAGCAGGTATATCCAACACTGAAGAGAGGAAAATAAACTTGTAATGAAGCCCATGAACCCCAGCGAGTACCAGCTGTCTCTAGAGAGTATTTGAGAGAAAACTATGCAAGCTTTAAATTGTTCCTCAGAATTTAATTATTGAAAAGCACTTGAAAATCTTGGTTTGGGGATGTTCTCTACTCACCAATGCATTTTTATGACTTCACACAAAAGCTATTCTCAGAAGTGGAGCAAAGACATTAAGATGAGTCTTTAAAAAAATAGTGCATTTTTGTGGTGTTGTATTTAACAAGCATTTACTGAGTGTTCAATAGGTCCAGGAACCAGAGAGTAGGCATGTAAAGATAGATCAAATTTTTCATATTCTCATAGATTTTACAGTTAGTAATGAAGTGATTATGACATGATGAGGTATGTGTTATATCAGTTATTTAAGAGAGAATGCTATTAAGGAAAAAAAAAAGACTAACTGGTGTTAGCATTTCTTTTCTGCACCTCTATCTCTAAGAAAGCAGGCATTGTTGAGTTTCCAAAGGCCAGCTGAAGGAGATTCTGCTGGGTTTGCCTTGTCCAGGGTAGAGGGAGGCAATGGTCCAGAATTTCTGAGTTAGAGAAGTTAAAGTGGCTGGAAATGAAATTTAAGCTTCTCATGGAGCAAGAATTGGACACTGAGGAGGAAACTGAAGACAGGTGTGCTTCTGGCATCTTCTGCTCTGGATGATAGAGTGACAGAAGGATAGCTGTGATGTGGCTTCTGCAGTCAGCACTGTGGACCAAAGAGAGATGATGAAAGGACCTATGGTAGAGTCCACACCAGACCAGGAACAGGGCTCTTCCTTCCTCTTCTGATAACAGGTAAGTTCCGGTTTCTTGTATACCTCACCATAGGAAGGGGAGGACTCTGAAATAGCTCAGATTAAATAATCTGTCATTCAGATGAAAGGCGGCTCTGTAAACAAATTAAGTATGATTAGAATAAATTAAAACAGATATTTCTTTTTTTTGAAGATTTTATTTATTTATTTGACACACACACACACAGAGTATAAGCAGGGGAGCAGCAAGGAGAGGGAGAAGCAGGCCCCTCCTGAGCAGAGATCCTGATGTGGGGCTCGATCCCAGGACCTTGGGATCATGACCTGAGCAGAAGGCAGATGCTTAACCAACTGAGCCACCCAGATGCCCCCAAACAGAAATATTTCTTGCACTTGAGGTTTGGATGAATGAAACCTTGTCTGTGGCTCCTCCTTGTTCACCTTCACCATCCTTGTGGTTTCTGGTGTGTGTTTATACACCTTCTGTTCTATCTAAATTTTGTAGGATTTTGTCCACAGAATGAGTCAGGGCTCCTTGACTGCAAGCAACAAAAATTCAGCCTTAGTGCATTTAAGCAAAATGAGATCCCTTAGAAGGATATCAGGAGCTGAACTGATTAGGCTAGAGGAGCAAGGCAGGAAGCAAGGCTGTTGCAGAAGTAAGAAGCAGAATCACAGTCCCAATTGCTCAGCACACATTCATGGGGACAGAGTGGATACCAGGCATTTTAGTCCTTTTATTCTTCTAAGTTTCTTTTTTTTTTTTTTTTTTTAAAGATTTTATTTATTTATTTGAGAGAGAGAGAGAACAAGAGATAGAAAGCACGAGAGGGAAGAGGGTCAGAGGGAGAAGCAGACTCCCCGCTGAGCAGGAAGCCCGATGTGGGACTCGATCCCGGGACTCCAGGATCATGACCTGAGCCGAAGGCAGTCGCCTAACAACTGAGCCACCCAGGCGCCCCTCTTCTAAGTTTCAAGTCCCAGAGAAGAAACCCCCAAGTGGCCTATGCTCAACTTTTTGCTAGGACAAGTCCCCTGAATTACTGACTTCCGGACTTATTCTACTGCAGAATAACTACTTCTTCAAAACAAAGTCAAGGTGTTGTTTGGAAAGAGAAATTGATGGTGGCTGAGTTATAGAGAATAACTATGTGGCACATCTTCACGGCTTGGCTCATTGCCAGCTACCTGCCCTGTGCATCTATTCCCAAGCCTGCTGTCCACTATAGTCTGCTCAGCTCACTGCTCTTCTTTTTTTTTCAGTGCTGGCATAATCTCAGAGCTTCGACTTTACTCATCATACTCTACACTGTATATCATAGGATTGTTATAATAAGAAAACAATAAAATGCAGACAAAAGGTATAGTATAGCTTGAAGTCTGAAATAATATAATAAATATTAGATGCTATCTGAAGTCAATTAACTTGAATATAATCTTATTTTGGACCCTTTAGTTTCTGAATTGTGGTAGAAAGATCTGTGTAGGCTCCAGTCAACTGCACAAGCAGTTTACTCTCTAAGGGCCTTAAGTTTATTATCTCTACCTCCAGGTCCCATCTCACTAGGTACCAGCCATGGGTCTCTTCTTAGGACAAGAGCACTTGTGTCTGAGCCAGCTAAATGGGTAAACTGTCCCTGGGGTCTGTGAAGCTGTGCCAAAGTCAGAATATTGAGGAAGAAAATAAATTTAGGAAAAAAGTTTAATGTGTAAGTCAGAGAAGGAGTGGTTATTAGTTTGAGCTAATCACTGCATAATTAGCTACCCTCACAGCCTCTCTTCAAGGTTATCACAAGGCATTTCTTTTAGCTGCAGCCTTGATTCCTCCCCATCAGCTACAGTCTCTCAAGTAGAATGAGCAATTTCCTCTGTCCCTTAACCCAGCTCCTACCACATTCCTGACCAGTATCCTAAATGGGATACTTCTACTTGGATTTCTCTAGTGTCATCCTTAGCCTCTGGCTTCAAATCAAGGATGACCCCAAGCTCCGGGGCCTCTATAAACACATAATGAACTAGATGTCTCCATCAGTTCCAACTAAATTGAATTCATGCAAAGGCCAAGAATGGTATGTCCAGGGGCCACCACTACTAGTTTGGTTTAGTCAGAGACTATGTTAGTATTAGGAGGCAATGAGCAGAGAACACTTGAAAACACTTCAGAAATTTTTAAATAAATTCAAGTTGATCAAGCTCCCCTCCATATTTCTGCTTTTCTTAAAAACTAATTTTTGCAAAATAATTTACTACAAGAGTTGCTTCATTTCAGTCAGACCTCCAACTCATTTCTGAAAAACTTCAATTGGGCTTTTGCTCCCAAGACACCACCAAAACTGCTCTTATAAGGTCAATAGTAACGGCCATGTTCAAAATCCGAAAGATTCCCCTCTATGCTCAGCTTCCTTCTCAGCTGCAATTCACAGAGCTGAATACTCCAGCCTCCTTAAAGACCTCCTTAAAGGCCACCTACCTCTTTAGCCCCTCTTTCTCTTTTCCCTCTATCAGTTCCTTCTTTTCAATCTATATGCTCGTTCCCTGGGTTTGATGCGAGGCCCTTAGTGTTAGTGATTTTATCTATTCTGACTCATGCATGGGCTACAACAAAGAGAGTATTTCTCCCTCAAACCAGTCCTCCAGGGCTCCTGGGTGGCTCAGTCGGTTAAGTGTCTGCCTTCAGCTCAGGTCATGATCCCAGGGTCCTGGGGTGGAGCCCCACATTTGGGCTCCCTGCTCAGTGGGGAGTCTGCTTCTCTCTCTCCCTCTACCCCCTCCCCTGCTTGTGCTCTCTCTCTCAAATAAATAAAATATTAAAACAAAACAAAACAAAATCCCCCAAAACCTGTCTTCTGTATGCCAGAGATATTTATAAGCTGTTATTTGATTTCTCCATTTGGAAGTTACACGTCCATCTCAAATTAACTGGTCCAAAATGGAAACCCTAATTCTCCTATTATCTTCCCCATGCTTATTTCTTTTTCTATTCTTTCCCACCTAATTAAATAACATCAACCAATAAACAGTTGTTTAAGACAGAAACTTAGCATCATCCTTGACTCTTCTTTTTCCCAAACCCCCAATCTACAATATCAATCAGTAAACCCATCAATTTTACTTGCACAGACTATCTCAAACGTATCAATTTCCCTCTATTTCTACTGCCAGTGCTTTGGTTGGAGATATTCTCATCTCTGGCCCGGTACATTGAATGTAAAGAGGATTTTTTTTTTCCTCACCTGCAAGTCACTTTCATACTAGTTGGTTTGAGGCAAAACCCCAAAGTTGTCCCCTGCCCCAAGTAAATTTTGGCCCCTCCCTTTCTGTTACTACCTTCTTCCCAATAGTACCTTTAACCTGCTTAGATTCCCAGAAGACTCTGGCTTCCTTCTCCCCAGTGACCACGTCTTCTCACCGTGGCAACCCTCAGAGCCAGAAAGTATGCCATATCCCTGGCCTCCTCTCGCCTCCTTCCTCCATCCATTCTGACAACCTAAATGTTGGGTCAAAACACTACCCCAGTCTTCTGAAACGACCTTTTATTTTTATACATGGGCAACCCAAGCCTCACAGAGACAAAGGTATTTCCATATAATATGTGGCTTAAATAAAAAGCCACTTTTTTACTTTATGAACCTTTAGAGAATTCTGCCTAAGGGATGGGAAACAAGCTTAACTGTCTTTGTATATAAGATATTTAAATAGCATGTATGTGAACTTTAGTAATGGACACATTTATATAGAATTAGAGACTCAAAATTTGATGTTAAGAATGGAAATGTACCTTTGGCATTATCTGGTTCTAAGTCCATGCTTTATAAACAAGCAATTTCGCCTCAGGGACTACTGGGCCCAGAGTCCCTCAGTGAGTAAATGGCACTGTGGGGCTGTGCTCCTCATCTCCTGGGGTTACTGCTCTTTCCAGAATGTCTTGTTGTCTCCATTGTAATTAAATGCTATGAGACTACTTTACAGTATAACAGGTACAAAAAATAAGTATTTAATAATAATAATGATGGAGTTTTGGAATATAGGTGAGTTTCAGTGGGGTGGAGTCCGGAGCCGAGGACTAAGAAAGAATTCTTGAGGTGTTTTTGGTGAAAAATGGTGGTTTATTAAATCATGGGGCCAGGACCTGCGGGCAGAAAGAGCTACTGCACCGGGTTGTGAGGGGTGGCTATTTGTATACTATGGGGTTGGGGGAGGTAAGGAAAAAGGGAGGTTTCATGAGAACTTTCGTATGCTAAAGAGGACCTACAATATACCAGAGGCCTTGCCATTGCCAAGTTAAGGTTGTTTACCAGTCTAGTAAGGCATTAACATTAAGATAGTTGGGAACTTCCTGGAGGAACATTACTCTCTCCAGGCTGCTTCAATTATCTGTCAATGGGCTGTAGGTTATAAGGGCATTTAATTGTATCTACATTTCCTTCTGGAAGCTAAATTACTGATGACAGAAATGCTTTGTTCTTGTAGATTGCTCAGACATTTGTAAACTGAGGGAGAGTCCTGTCTTGTAGAATTGTGATCTTAGTTAACTATTTGTTTTTCCTTTAGGGCAGCCAGGAGTGCCTGAGGAATGTCACATATATCCCATGGTGGGAGGGGTGGGTTGTGGGGTGTCAGCTTCTGCTTTGTCCTCAGCTTGCCTTCTGTTCCCTCATCTAATTCTTGCAAACACAGAAATATATGTTAAAATTAGTATGCAGATTTTATAAATAAGGAAACTGAGGTCCAGAGAGTAGTATGTTGCCCAGTGGCAGGCAATATGCACTGTTGACATTGTTGGCTAAACTAGAATTATGACCACACTCGATGAGGCAGCATCTCAAGCACTGTCTGTGGGTCAGTCAGAGGTAATATTCATTGACCACTTGTTCTGTTCCCGGCATTGTGAACCCCTTATCACCCACATTGTTTCAACCCAGATATACCTGGAAGCACACTGTCATTGGTGACAAATTCTATTGCACTTGTGATAGAAACCCATTAATGAAGGATGGTTGGAAGGCAGGTAGGCAGGGACAGGGGGCCTCTGCCCTAAGAGGAAACCACCCTTAAAAGAATTTTATAGCACCTTGGAAGGAGCCCTCTGCTCTTTCCCATGTGATAGATAGGTGACAAAAACCTGATTGGATGACAGGCACAGGGAGGGTTAATCAGATAAAAACAGCCCATAATAACCCCAAAACTTAGAAACTCTAGTGGCAAACCTCTTGGGTCCCCTCCCTCCTAAGGAGCTTTGTACTCCTATCACTTTGCTATTGCTCAATAAACTTTGCTTTGCTGCCCACCACTCTGCCTGGTCGACCTTTTCATTCCTTGAAGTACTGTGACCAAGGACCGTGGGCACCAATGAAGAAAAAAATCCTGTAACACCATGATTCTTCTGGACTTACACATTGTATACTTTTGAATCTCCCAAAACAGACAACTTCCCAGTATTCATTCAGTAGAGTCCAAGAATCAAAAAGCTTTTTTTTTTTTTTTCTTTTCCTGGAGCAGTCTTTTACTGAGATTTGTGGATAATGGGGGTGAGGGTGCCATATTGCATACAACCAGGAAACAGATTAAAATTGGTTATTATTTGATGGCCGCTTTCTTAAGAAGGCCTTGAGCTACTCTCCTTGGTTGAAATCCACACCTTCCTCATCCTAGAGGGCTTTTCTCAGTCCTTGAAACACAAATTCTTATTTATTCTGTAGGGCAATTTAAACTTTGCTTCACAAAATTTCTTTCCTACCATGCCTCAAGGCCAATATTGTTACAGCTAAATGTCCCATCATTTTGTTTTGCTAAACAAAAGGTCACCTCCCCCAGGGACAAAAGACAACCACTCCCTTAGGGAGTAGAAGCAGAATTACTCAGTTGTGGTTTTAAATAACAACCTTCTCTCTTTGTCTAGCTCTTTTCTCTCTTCCTTCTGCTATCTTCCTAGTAACCCTGTCAGGTAGAAATGGTTAGCTACATTTTAGCAGAGAGGAGATGAAGGTTCACAGAGGTTATGTGTGACCTGCTCTTTATTGTCCCCTTAGAAAATGGAGGAGAAGGGGTTCCTTGTCAAGATTCTCCTTCCAAATCCTGTGCTCTTAAAACCAGCTTTTGCTCTCTGCTTATTCTCTATCAGCAGTTCTAGATCCAAATCTCTGGATGAACTGTCATAAATCTGTACATGTTCTCACACCTTCTCAACATCCTACTCATCTTCTATGTAAATGTATATCCAATCTTTTTCAAAATTAACTTTGTAGTAAAATAATTTGACAGTCTAGGGGCGGAAAATTTTTCCCTTCTTCCCTCTAGGTTCCTTGACTGGTCTAATAATGAAATCTCTATAAAATAGATTAACAGGAGAAAAACAAATTTAATTTCATACGGGAGCCCCAAAGGTATGAGACTGAAGGGCAATCAGGCAGTTGAGGTTTATACGCCATCCTGAGCTAAGGGAGGGGATAGGGGCCCAGGACTTCAAAAGGGAGGAGGGTAACTCACAGGATGAAAAGAGGAGCAGATGTTTGGTAATTAGTTTGCCATGCCTTACAGATAGATCTTTGAGATAAAAATTATCTCTGGCAATAGCTCTTTTTCTGGGCCAGACTCCCCCATATAAATTATTTTAGCTGGTTAAGAGAGAGGTAATAAATGTTTTTTGTTGGTTTGTTTTTGAGCCTGCTGGGTCTTGATTGACTTCAGCTTTGAGTAATCCACATGCCAAAGTGGCATATTTTGGGGTATCATATTTGGTTTCCCTTCAACAGTAAATTTCTAAATGTAAAATTATCGGACTTAGTTCACACTTCCAGAATCACCTATTCTTTAAAATAATTAGCTTTTTAAAGGTAGCACTTAAAAAATCTTTATAATTCTTATTTTGACAATACCTACCAGTTTCATTTAGCTTCATAATTCTTATAATTTGTATTTTAGATATGCAATCAATAAATGAATACATAATTGCAGCAAAAATAAAAATAAAAATAAATCATGCAAAAGCTTTCATCCCCATCCACAGCCAAACCCACTCTGTTCCCAGAGTTATTTTACTTGTCTGGAGTGTTGCCTTCCATGTCTCTCCTGAGGGCCTTTTAAATAAGCATTTACACATACTCACACACATACAGTTTTTATTGTGTGGTCTGAAAGTACTAATTTTGCTATTTTTACATAATGTGGATCACATATTAGACATGTTTGGCTTTTTCTTTTTTAAATCAACAGTATGCCTTGGAGGCCTTTCCATATCATCCTGGGCAGAGCTTCCTTCCCCTTCATCTTCCTCTAGACATACAGCAAGAGGCCCCCTACAGATTTTACTCCTCCTGCTCCCTGCCAACATGGTCTTTAAAAACATATGGGGCACCTGGGTGGCTCAGTTGGTTAAGCGACTGCCTTTGGCTCAGGTCATGATTCTGGAGTCCCAGGATCGAGTCCCGCATCGGACTCCCTGCTCGGCGGGGAGTCTGCTTCTCCCTCTGACCCTCTTCCCTCTCGTGCTCTCTATCTCTCATTCTCTCTCTCTCAAATAAATAAATAATATCTTAAAAAAATAAAATAAATAAAAATAAAAACATAACTATGATGGTTCTTTCTTCAAAGCCCTCCAGTGGTTTCCCAATGCAATGAAAATAAAATCCAAACTCCTCCTTACCTTGACTTCCGAGCCCCTCCAGGATCTGCACGTTCCTCACCTGGAATTTACCTCCTAATACTTTCCTACCCTAGCTTTGCTCTTATTCAAAGATTGTGTCTTCCTTGCTAGTCATATTGACTGGAATCCTCTCTCCCACCTTACTCTGCTCCCTGCTCACATGTTCATGGATTCAAAGGCCTTTCCTGGGGCAGCACCTTTCCATCCTGTCTCTTTTCCAAGTATTTTCCACTTACTACAATTGCACTACTTATTAATTTGTTTGCCTGTTTGTTGTCTGTCTCCCCCATTCAAATGTCACCTCTAAAAAGATATGAATACTGTTTATTTTGTTCAGAAGCTAGGACTGCGCCTGCACATTCACAAATAAAGGATTTACTGAATACTTCAGTTTCAATCTTGTAACTGCTGCCTAGTATGTCACTGAATGTCTATACTTTACTTTATTATTTTCCTTTCTAGCATGTTTATTTAATGTATTTATTTGTTAAGCTATTACAGGCAAGTCTGCAGTGAACATCAAGAGAAGGGTTATATTTGGTGGGAGCGCAGGACCTTCTGCCTTAGGTTGCAAAGTTCTATTGTTTAATCTGTGTTCTTTGATATCAGTATTTGCTTCATAAGAATTCACTAAGCTATTCATTTGTTTTGTCTGGTAGTCTGTATCTGAGCTGTATTTACAATCAAAAGGCAGGAGAGAGACAGACAGACAGACAGATAAGTTTCTGAGTCACATACTTGATTGCAGCCCAAACCTCAGACCCATGAGGCATGGAAGAGGAGGTAGATCCTCAATTTACCTCTCTGCTGTGGTGAAGCTACTGCCGTCATCTGTTTATATCTCTTTTAAAAGGATTATTTTTCGAGTGAATATCCATGTAAGATTCTCTCTACTTGATGAATGAGCCTGGAAATTCTAGGTCTGGTTGCTCATTATGGCTGAGAAAAGTGCATGAGATGAAAATGATTTGAGTTAGAGAGGGTCAGTGGGACCTGAATATCATATCTCTGAAAAAGCAAGCCACTGTAGCATGTTCCCAGTGTATCTGCCTTGACCTAATCTTCAGTAAATTCCAACAAAGTTTTCATGAGTCACCGATGTAATTTTACCTACATTTATTTATTATTCCAACTCATTCCACTTAATCTGCTCATGAATCCTCCCTTCTGCCTGGGTTCCTATTGGGATTTGTACCCCTCTAAAACCCTACATCAAACCTCTCAGTGTAAAAATCCAAGTGCTAAGTTAGAGAACAATTTATTTTAAGAAGAAGGAAACATATATTGATGAACTCTGAGCACAAATCCATTGATTACTTTCTATTTGAATATTTAGGCAAATTGTGTACACCTACAATTGAACAGGAATTAAGCTACCTGTTTCTAGAAAGTAAAATTCACTGTCTTTTTAATCAAGCCAATCAGGGGAAAGGATCCAACGATTCTAAATTAAGAAAATGAAATACCTTTGGCATAGAAGCAACTGCTTAACTACAAAAGAAGAAAAAACATTGAGTGATATTATGCCAAGTTCAGTTAAATTCTTAGCAGAGTTTTTTGTACTTAGGTTAGGATTATAATAAGTCACGTTTTTCTCACTTGAAATGAGTCACTTGATCTCTAAGATTCCAATTATCTTTATAATTTTTTGAATAAATAGTCACTTTTTGGAGCTATTTAACATAAAGCTTTACAGATGTCTATGTTTCTAATTTGAGAAAGTTTGGGGGGAAAAATCACTTGACATAGACTTATTCTTCAATTTATTTTTGTTAGAATGTTTCTAGCACAGTGAAAGGACACTGACCCAGACCCAGACTCATGCCCTAGTTCCAGAAGTAAAGATTTAGTCTGTTATTACTTTTAAAGGAACAAAGTTGTTGGAACCAACCACTTCTTCCCAGTGTTTTTAAGTGGATAGAAAATGTAATTGCACCTCTTGATGTTATTGTTATTTATTGATTTATAAACCATCTTTCACAAGATTAAAAGAACTGCAGAATTTCAAGCAACTCCTTTCCTTTCCTAAGACTTGTTTATTATTTTTCCAGCAGTAGCTGCTTACAAAGGTTAAGTATGTATAGCTTTGCGTTCTTTTTGATGTGAGAATCAATCCAGTATCATCCACTGTATTGGGCTTGGGGAAGCTGAAATTCAAAATCCAGGCATACACTCCAAAGTGAAGTATTTCCCCAGGTTATCATTTATGTGATGGGTATTCTGTTGAGGATTTAAATTAAGGCAGGACTTTACTGCTAGTGCAAGTGACTCTTGTAATAGAAAATAATTTTCTTCTTGAAGCAAATCCACTATGGATGTATGTTACAGGCTTATTATATTTTCTTAGACTGTGAGCTCCTCAAGGGCAAGACCTATGACTTATTCATGTCTGTGTCCTCAAAGAGTTTTATCCCTGAGATACAGTATGTGCATTATAAGTCATTTTGAATGGATTGCTCATGAGTTCTTTTTTAATATGGAACTGTGTTGATGTATAATAAGCAAATGGCTTGATCAATCTGCACATTTAATTCTTTCATTCATTCATCAAACATATATTTACATCCTTGATATGTGTTAGATACTCTGTTGAATAAATATGTAATATGTATATAATATATAATAATGTAATATTATGTAATGTGTGTATATGATACAATTGTATATATGTGATACAAGTATGATATGATAAGGACAAAAGATGTAAACAGATAATTACAATAAGGTAACATAAGATGAAAATACGTAAGAGAAAAACTGGCATCGTGATAAAAATTTTAAGAAGATGTTACTGCAAGAAGAGTAATATGATTATCAGCAACAGTGAACTTCAAAGATGTAAGTTTTGGAGTTCTGCATTAAATATCCGTGAAGACAGGTTTTATTAGATATTAGGTGGGATATTAGGATATTAGAAAGAGATGGGATATTAGAAAGAGATAGGGACTGGATGCAGTTTGGGAGTCTACTTGCCTACAGGTGCCACTTGGGGTCATAACTTTGCAAGCAAGAGTGTAGCCTAGGAGAGTGGAAGTCCTTAGGAGATAGTCAGATAGGAAGAAGGTTTAGACAGGGAACCCACAGGTGACTGGGAAGAGCACAGCACAAGAGAAGTAAGAGAGAAGAGTCTCCTAAGTAGAGAGTGTGGTGTGAAGTACTGAAGACACGTGCATAGACATCATTAAATGTGGTGATTGGTGGTTATGGTGATCTGAAGATCAGTCTCTGTGGATTGTTGGGGACAGATGTACAGTTCATATAGCATTATACAGGATACCAGTCTAATCTCTTTGATGATAAAGAGAATTCTTCAACAGCATTATGGATATCAACTATAAGTGACTGACACTTGAAAGTTGTAGCAATTTGTGAGAAATTCATACTCATCCTTTAATTTATTAGGTCAAATCTTATAGTATCTATTGATGAAGGAACAAAAAGTAAGCTGAGGGCAAAACACAAGCTTACACTCTGCATGCCCACTTCCCCCTATAGATAGGATATGTGTGACATTCCTCTAGGACTCCTGGCTGCCCAAGAACAAAGGAAAGGGAAAACCAAGTGGTTAACTGATAGAGAGCTCAGTCATACAGAACATGAGTGTCCATCAGTTTGCAACAGTCTTAATGATTTACATGAAGAAAAGCAATCTTATCAATAGCCAAAGTTCTACAAACCTATAGACTCAGTCTCTTAGGACTCTAACATTACCCTCACCTCCATAGGATAGAAAATCTTATATAATCAGTCACCCCTCATACTTATAATGCAGCTTTTTCTGCCCATGGGTCCTGTGCCTAAAGACATCTCAATAATGCTTTCTTGACTGTCGGTTCTGAACCCCTCCACTCCAAACCACATCACTAGGACAGATACAATTTAACATTTATTGTTATGATTAATATATGTCTCTTCACTAATCTAAGCTTCATGAAGACAGACCCTCGTTGGTTTGCTCACCATTGTATTCCTGATGTAGCAGCGCCTACATGGTATGAAGTTCACTTAAAATGTGTTGATCATCAGAACATTTTATCTGTTTTTTTTTCAATCAGCACAAAAGATCAATTCTTAAAATTTATCTACTACAAAATCCTCATTTTAGAGTTTTTAATTCTTGTTTTTATTTATTTCATAGAATAATAGTTTATGACTTCAGGAAAGTTTTCAAAGAATAATATACAGGTGCCATATTTTCTGAGTACTTGTACATCTGACAATGTATTTTTGTTGCCTTTCTTAAGGTTAGAGTTTTGCAGTAGAAACTGTCTTCCCTCAAAACTCATTAGACATCATGTCATTAGAAGTACTCTGAGTAACAGAGAAGATTGATGCAGAGTGCAATTTTATTTTAAAATTAATGTATACTCTATCACATAAATGTAAGACATAAAATGAATGCCTTACTTCTCAGGTCAAGTTCTTGAGAACCAGTGCTGGGGACTTGTATGCATGTGATATATTAAGTGCTACCTGGAGAAATGAGTAAGAGAGTAAGGGAGCAGTACAGAAAAACACAGGAAGGCAGTCAAGAGTGTGATCTCAGGTAGAATTCCATGGGGAATGGCTGCAGGCTGAGTTCATAGGCAAATTCAGGGGCATAAGTTATGACTCAGAGCTATCCTCATCCAAGGCAAGGGAATTGGGTTTCCATAGTTCTGCACCAACAGTTATTGGCTGAGGGCCATGGGGAGGATGAAATCCCCAGGCACCTCTGACTCTCGACATATTTAGGCACAAAGGGTTGTAGCAGCCCAATGGCAGTTCTCCAAACAAGAATCAAGGGACTAGCTTTTGGAAGTCAAGCTGGAGTGTGCTATAGTGATAAAAAGGAATCTGATCCAAAGGAACTGGATGGAGCACTGGAAATGTCTGTTACGCACACTAACTCATAAACCTACCTGCCACCATCCTACAGAACATGCCTCACATATATTTCCAAGCAAGCTATCCATCTATTTTTTAATTAAAAAATCATACAATTCAAATTATTAAAAGAAGAGTTTTTCAAAGTTATTCCATGACTGGCAAGTCCAATGTCTCCTTGTTTAGAATGGCATGACCAAATCCCAAGAATTTCCCTGAAGGTGGTATGAAATGATGGGCTGTCAGAGAAGTGTGACTTAACCAGTTAACATGCAGAGAAGCCTTCCTTGCAATAAGCTGGCCATTAGTGTATGGGGCAGAAGAGGAGCTATGTGGTAAGATACAATGCTGCTCCTGGTCCCAGGTGGAGGAAGAGAAAGAAGGCTAAAGAATCTCATACAATGCATTCTTTCTTCCTCCCTCATACTAGCATTTTGTAAATCATTTGTCCAGTAACATCTGCCCCCACTTTGAAAAAGACCTATGGTATTTGCTGCTAAACACAGAGGACTGAATACATGATGGCTGTCTTTGTTTCCTCCTGAAATGCATTAAATAATGAAAATGGAATAAGAAGTGATATAATCAAGCAAGGTCAGCAAGATGAGAGAAGGAAAAACATGAGCGTGAAAGAAGAGGATGGGAAGGAGGCAGAGGAGAGGGAAATGTCATCTGAGTGGAAGAAGCTGAAACTGAAGTGTCTATACAGGAGGCAATGGAGGGAAGCTGATCTTCTTGCATGAGTAGAGAAAGCCTTGTCCTCTGACACCCTAGGTCTCTTGGAAGGCAGACATAGGGCACACAAACAATTTCTAGATAAGTCACCTAAATTACTTACAAATAGTTAGCTCATTCACATCTCTCCATGTCTTCTCTATCCACAGGGTTCTAGAGGTTGTGTGAAGACACTGAGCCATAGAAGATCAGCATCATGGAGAAGGGATTATAACGGAACTGTTATAGAATGGAAACTCTGTAAGAAGCAGCAAAAAGGAGATTCTCCACTGCTGTGAAAAACAGAGGTGTGGATGATGACAGAAATTTATCAAAATTATATGAAAAATAATACTGTCTGAAGTTCTTTCCCAAGTATATAAACATGTTTGCATGTTAATATATTTTTTGGAATGTTGTATAATGTTTTATAATATATTAACTAATTTGCATCACTGGCCATTTAGGTTATTTTATGGGTCTAAGGTTATAAGCATGATCATTGTAGGTGGGTACAATGTAAATACCCTTCATCATTTACTATGATATCCAGCCTTTCCCATTTTCTTAGGATACAGTTTTAGAATTAGAATGACCATATTAAAAACAATATACATGTCTGAAATATTTTAATAAATTTTGCCAAATTGCTCTACAGAAATGCTATTCAAATTCCAGTCTGTAGTCATCTACTATATAAAGGAAGTCCTTTAAAAAAAAACCCCTTTAAAACATGATGTATAAAGATGGTCGAGAACTCCTGAATTGGCAGTTCGAATGGGACATTTTCTGAGTTTGCTTTATTTTTATTTTTTTCTTTGTGAATTGTTCTTCTGGGTCTTTTTCTTTCATTTTCTTATTGTGGTTTTAATTTTTAAATGAACACTACATATCAATGACCTTAAACCCTACTTATTGTTTATGTTGGCCATTTTTATTGGTTCGCTATTTGTTTTTTAAAATTTCATTAAGCTATTATTTAATGTACAGAAAATTGAATTTTATTTTATTAAATTATTAGAAGTAAAACAGAAAGTACTACAAAGCTGAAAATGAAAAAAAAAGTTGTCTTGTATCCCACCATCCCCTCTAACTCTTATAATTTTTCCTAACATTTTAGAGATTTATTCTAGTATTTTTTCATACTTCTAAACGGATTCTTAGGGTACTATTTCATGATTTTTAGTGGTATAGATGATGTAGTGACTTCCTACCATGGATACTGAGGATTCATTTCTTTTACATTATCCCCAAATTCCTCCTACACTTTCTCTCCCATTCAGCCATTCAACAAAGTAATCTCAAAATTTTTTGTAAAATCAATATTCAGCAGTTGTAATATTTCGACTGTAAATATTTTTCACAGCTAAGCCATGAGTATATTACAATGAGATTTTCTTTCTTATAAACTATGTTTTACTGCAGTTAGCAATTGTTTTATTTTTGTTGGCTTAGGTGTTGACAGCAACACTGACTTGCTCCAAATTCTTTTCAGGATGGTCTCAACATCAGTTGATCACTCAGTTGCATTTCCTGTTGCTCCTAATCCCCCCCCGCCCCCCGGGAGATTTCTGGTCCTCTATCTTCTTGCTTTAATCCAAACTAGTTACTCTTTAGGCCTGATACTCTACTATTCTTGTGGGGCAATTTTATTTTGGAATTTTTTCTTTCTCAATGATAATGGATGGAACAAGTGTTGTTAAGATGGTTATTTAAAATGGAGCCAGGAGGACATTGAGGAAGTGGGCTCTATACACATCTTCTATTTCAAATTCTCAGAATTTTTGCTGAACTCAGCTAAAGTCAAGACATCTGCTGCATGTTAAAATGTACGTAAATGGACTTTCTGCCTAACACTAGCCCTGACAACCAATCACATATAGATTAGTGTAACTGTAGTTAATACCAGCACCAATCACATTTTGTTGAAAACAAATTGTGTAAATTCTTTCTTTGCTCTTTAAAAACTCTAACCTTTATCTCTCTGGAACAGACTTTCAATTTTGGTCAAATTGTAAGCAGAAGGAGTTAGGAGTCCTCAGAAAAAGAAAGACTAGTTTTAGCTGTCATGTGTAAGACGAGTCATGTTAGGGCCCCAGCTATTTTCCATGCTCTATGCCCTACAGGCTCTACTTGGCCAACTACACTTCTTGCAGAACTTCCTAGGAGATGTCAGAATTACAAAGAAATGCAAAAACCTCAGTAGTTAAGGATTTTAAGGAAACAAAGGGAATGCAAAAACTAACAGTCTCTACTGAGCCAGGAAATAACATAACCATATCAGAGACAATAAATCAGTGATAAAACTCCCAGTACTGTTTCAAAAGTAAACAAGGCCTTACATTCTTTATCAGATGATAAGGAGCCCAAGACGCATCCAGTTTATACTGGCTCTGGGAGCAAGCATAGAGCTCCTTCCCCTTGTCCACAGTTACCTCTGCTTCATTCCTAAAAGGAGCCAAAGTTTCATTAACATAACATGCATATATAGACATGTTTTCTAAGTACACCTGCATAACTTTATGTCAGCATTTCCATCTGATGACAAAGCTCCCCTTTCTGAATATTCTTCTAAAACCTTAAATAATAAGAGCCCACTCACCCTACTTAGTAAATCACGGCTTGGGAAGTTATTCCCTGTGATCTCATTTGCTGCAAATAAAGTTTCTCTTGTGTGTGCCACCTGGTGTAGTCTCTACCGGTAACTCACCAAAGAGCGACCTCTCCATTAGCTCAGTTGCCGAATCTGTGTGTCCTGGATTGCAATCCCTAAGACTCCAAATAATCACACGTTTTATTTTGCAGCTTGAAGTTTTGTCTTTTGTTGGCTTCAGTTATTATTGCTATTGCTACTTGGTTTAACCTTTCGTGATGGTGGAGCATATCTTCCTGAGAGTGGCTGCCTGTATCTTTTTCATCAACAGCTTCCCTAGTTTTCACATCCATCTTTTTATTATCTTGTTTCAATTTACTTATCAATTTTTGAAATTGCTTTAAAAATTACATTTTGAGAACTTTAAAATTTTGCTTACTATTTTTTGAAAAGGTCTTTCTTACCTTTACTCTTGAATTATAGTTTGGTGAAGTGAGTATACAAATATAAATTCATTTTTCTCAGATTTTGAATTGTTCTCCAGCATCCATTTTTTATTTTAAGACATATGGTGACATTATGATTCTTATACTTTTGTGTGTGGCTTGTTATTTTTCTTTCTCAGAATGTCAAAACTTTATTTCTAATCCAGGCTTCTGAAATTTTTCAATAGCATGTTTTGCTACTGGTTGTTTTTATTTATTGTGCTCATGAGAGTTTTCAATCTGGAAATTCATTTCTCTCTTTAATTTCATTAATATGTTTGTAAATTCCTCTTATATTCTTTCTCTCTTTTGGGGGGGAGGCGCTTACTTGGATATTATACTTTCTGGTTAACATCTCCATTTATCTCTTTTGTCTTTTTATTGGAGGGAGGGTTCTTATTTATTTAAACTTCCACAAATTTAAAATGCCATCATTTCATTAAATATTTTGGACTTAAAAGAAAAACTTTTCTAGAGATCTTTCATATTGTTTGTCTTTTGTAACTTCCTATTCTTTTTCAAGGATGCAACATTTCATCATTCAGAGGGTATTAAGTGTAGTATTTTGAAATTTTTCCCTCCATTGTCCAGGCTTTTTGTCAAACTCCTTATGATTGTTTAGTTTTTGTCTTGTTTTGTTTTCTAACAATTTATAGTCTTTCCTTAAAGGTCTGGTAATCTTTGCCTGACTGTTTATATGTAAATGTAAGTCACTTAAGAGCTGACTGGAAGCAAGGCAGATGTAGAAGAATCTCTTAAGTAACTTTCTGATTCTCTTACTGGGACCTTTTCCATTGGGTTTATCAATATCCCTTGTATAGAAAATTGTATTCTTATTATCAAGTTTTCAATATATTTATTTGCAGTTTCTGCTCTTTTCCTGCTTAGAAAATCCAAGACTTCTCCAATTCAAAATTTGTTTACTTCTCTTATGTGTTTTTTTAATTTATTTTTTTTATTGAAGTATAATTAACATACAATGTTATATTGGTTTCGGGTGTACAGTATATTGATTCAATAATCCTGTATCCCCTCTGGAAACCCCCAGTTTGTTCTCTGTACTGGAGTCTGTTTATTGTTTGTCTCTTTTTTTTTGACTTTGTTTTGTTTCTTAAATTCCACACAGGAGTGAAACCATATGGTTACTTTTGTTTACATTTAAATCTTAATTATATTAAGAATAGGGATGCCTGGGTGGTTCAGTTGGTTAAGCGTCTGCCTTTGGCTCAGGTCATGATCCCAGGGTCCTGGGATGGAGCCCTGCAGCGGGCTCCCTGCTCAGCGGGAAGCCTGCTTCTCCCTCTGCCTGCTGTTCCCCCTGCTTGTGCTTGTTCTCTGTCTCTCTCTCTCTCTGACAAAAAAAAAAAAAAAAGAATATATTTTTATAAAATAAAGAATATCACATTATTTATAGTTACCCATTATCTTTGTATCATTTACAATGGTTACCTTGTATCCCACTGGTTTTAGATTACAATTTTAGTATGCATTTAGGGACTGTATAATATAATGTTTAGAAAGACAAATTATTACTAAAGATGTCCCATTTTTTCTCATTTGACAACGAGAATGAGAATACTAGGACCTACTTCTAAGGTTTGTAGTGCAGAATAAATAGTAACTGTATATGAAGTCTGTAGAAAATTGTCTAGCACATAGTTACTGCTTAAGAAGTATTAACTAGGGGGCGGAGCAAGATGGCGGAGGAGTAGGAGACCTAGATTTCGTCTGGTCTCAGGAATTCAGCTGAATAGGGATCAAACCATTCTGAACACCTACGAACTCAACAGGAGATCGAACAGGAGAGTAGCAACAACTCTCTGAACAGAGAAGCGACCACTTACTGGAAGGTAGGGCGTGCGGAGAAGTGAATCCGAGGCGATATTCGGGAGGATAGACGGCGGGGGAGGGGCCTCCGCTGGCCGCTTCTGGCAAGTGATAGAGCCGCGGAGCACAAAATCGGACCTTTTAGAAGTTGGCTCGGCGGAGGGACGTCGCTGCAGTGGCTAAGCGGGGGGTGGAATCCTCCCGGGACAGTGTGGTCTCAGGACCCTTGGGGTCACAGAGAGACCGGGTGTGCCTGAGTGCGCCAGAGCTCCCAGATATCAGAGAAGGGAAGCCGGCTGCAGAGACGGAGCAGAGTCGTGGGCTCTCAGCTCGGGGTTGCCATAAACTGTGATCTGCGGCCCAGTCGGGGCACGCCTCCCCCAGCAGGGACCCAACAAGCAGCAGATCCGGGGAGACTCCCCTTCCTTCCCGGGGAGGAGCGGTGCGGGAACGCACTGCAGGGATCTGCTGGGTTTGGAGACTCCGCGCGGGGTCGGGTGCCAGAGATAGCAACGCTCGGTCACGGGCCGGGTGAGGACGGAGTGTGGCCGGAGACCGGGGACACGGAAGTGACTGCTTTTCTCGGGGAGCACACTGAGGAGCGGGGCCCCGAGTTCTCGGCTCCTCCGGGCGGAGATTGGGAGGCCACCATTTCTGCCCTGGTCCTCCAAAGCTGTACCGAGAGCGTGCAGGGAACAAAAGCTCCTGAGAGCAAACAGGAGCAGCTTCCTTAGCCCGGACCGACAAGGGCGGGGCAATTCCGCCTTCGGCAAAGACATTTGGAAACCACAGCAACAGGCCCCTCCCCCAGAAGATCAGCACAAACAGCCAGCAAGCCAAGACCAAGTTGATCGATCAAGGAGAATGGGAGAACTCCAGCGCTAGGGGAATACTGCACATAGATTCATGGCTTTTTTTTTTTTTTTTTAACCATGATTCATTATTTCATCAAAGTTAATTTTTGTTGACTGTTTTTTTTTATTCTTCTTTTTCCCTTTTTCAACCAACATCTTATCAATCCCCTTTTTTTTAAAGAAAAAAAACATTTTTTATTTTTCATTTTTAGAGTCATATTTTATCCCTTCATAGTAGTTACCCTTATTTTTGGCATATATATATAAGTTGTTCTCTCTTTAAAACTTTGAGGTACAGTTTCTTCTAACAGATCAAAATATACCCTAAATCACTAGTGTATGGCTTTGTTCTAGTCTCCTGCCTGATCACATTCTCTCCCTTTTTCCTTTTTTTTTTCTTTTTTTTCTTAAATCTTCTTTCTTTTTTCAAACAACTTATCTTACCAAGTCCTTTTATAAAATCTTTTATAACTTTCATCTTTACAGTCATCTTCCATCCCTTCATTATATCAACCCTTATTTTGTACATATATGTCTTTCTTCCTTTAAAATTTTAGGAGGCACTTTTTTCTAACAGACCAAAATATGCCCAAAATCTAGTGTGTGGCACTGACCTATGCACTAGCCTGATCATATTTGATCATATTCTGCTTTTTTTTGTATTGTTTTGTTTTTATTTTTATCTTTTATTTTCTTTTTTTTTTTCTTCTTCTTTTTCTCTTTCTTTTTTCTTTCTTTCCCTTTCTTTTCCCCTGGTTTCAGGTCTTTTCTGATTTGTATACAGTATATTTGCTGGGGACGTTGTAAACCTGTTAGCATTTTGTTCTCTCATTCATCTATTCTCCTCTGGACAAAATGACAAGACGAAAGAAATCACCTCAGCAAAAAGAACAAGAGGTAGTACCGTCAGCCAGGGACCTACTCAATACAGACATTAGTACAATGTCGGACCTAGAGTTCAGAATCATGACTTTAAAGATACTAGCTGGGCTTGAAAAAAGCGTGGAAGTTATTAGAGAAACCCTTTCTGGAGAAATAAAAGAACTAAAATCTAACCAAATCGAAATCAAAAAGGCTATTGATGAGGTCCAATCAAAAATGGGGGCACTAACTGCTAGGATAAATGAGGCAGAAGAGAGAATCAGCGATATAGAAGACCAAATGATGGAAAATAAAGAGGCTGAGAAAAAGAGAGAGAAACAACTACAGGATCACGAGGGCAGAATTCGAGAGATAAGTGATATGATAAGACGAAACAACATTAGAATAATTGGGATCCCAGAAGAAGAAGAGAGAGAGAGAGGGGCAGAAGGTATATTGGAGCAAATTATAGCAGAGAACTTCCCTAATGTGAGGAAGGAAACAGGCATTAAAATCCAGGAGGCACAGAGAACCCCTCTCAAAATCAATAATAATAGGTCAACACCCCGACATCTAATAGTAAAACTTACGAGTCTCAGAGACAAAGAGAAAATCCTGAAAGCAGCTCGGGAGAAGAGATATGTAACCTACAATGGTAGAAACATTAGATTGGCAACAGACCTATCCACAGAGACCTGGCAGGCCAGAAAGGACTGGCAAGATATCTTCAGAGCACTAAACGAGAAAAATATGCAGCCAAGAATACTATATCCCGCTAGGCTATCATTGAAAATAGAAGGAGAGATAAAAAGCTTCCAGAACAAACAAAAACTAAAGGAATTTGCAAACACGAAACCAGCCCTCCAAGAAATATTGAGAGGGGTCCTCTAAGCAAAGAGAGAACCTAAAAGCAGCAAAGAGCAGAAACGAACACAGACAACAGACAGTTAACAGTCACCTTACAGGTAATACAATGGCACTAAATTCATACCTTTCAATAGTTACCCTGACTGTAAATGGGCTAAATGCCCCAATCAAAAGACACAGGCTATCAGATTGGATTAAAAAACAAGACCCATCAATATGCTGTCTGCAAGAGACTCATTTTAGACCCAAAGAGACCCCCAGATTGAAAGTGAGGGGGTGGAAAACCATTTACCATGCTAATGGACACCAAAAGAAAGCTGGGGTGGCAATCCTTATATCAGACAAACTAGATTTTAAAACAAAGACTGTAATAAGAGATGAGGAAGGACACTATATCCTACTTAAAGGGTCTATCCAACAAGAAGATCTAACAATTGTAAATATCTATGCCCCGAACATGGGAGCAGCCAGTTATATAAGGCAATTAATAACAAAAGCAAAGAAACACATTGACAGCAATACAATAATAGTGGGGGACTTTAACACCCCCCTGACTGAAATGGACAGGTCATCTAAGCAAAAGATCAACAAGGATATAAAGACTTTAAATGACACACTGGACCAAATGGACTTCACAGACATATTCAGAACATTCCATCCCAAAGCAAAGGAATACACATTCTTCTCTAGTGCCCATGGAACATTCTCCAGAATTGATCACATCCTAGGTCACAAATCAGGTCTCAATCGGTACCAAAAGATTGGGATCATTCCCTGCATATTTTCAGACCACAATGCTTTGAAACTAGAACTCAACCACAAGAGGAAAGTCAGAAAGAACTCAAATACATGGAGGCTAAAGAGCATCCTACTAAAGAATGAATGGGTCAACCAGGAAATTAAAGAAGAATTAAAAAAATTCATGGAAACCAATGAAAATGAAAACACAACTGTTCAAAATCTTTGGGATACAGCAAAGGCAGTCCTGAGAGGAAAGTATATAGCAATACAAGCCTTTCTCAAGAAACAAGAAAGGTCTCAAATACACAACCTAACCCTACACCTAAAGGAGCTGGAGAAAGAACAGCAAATAAAGCCTAAACCCAGCAGGAGAAGAGAAATCATAAAGATCAGAGCAGAAATCAATGAACTAGAAACCAAAAGAACAGTAGAACAGATCAACGAAACTAGGAGCTGGTTCTTTGAAAGAATTAACAAGATTGATAAACCCCTGGCCAGACTGATCAAAAAGAAAAGAGAAATGACCCAAATCCACAAAATCATGAATGAAAGAGGAGAGATCACAACCAACACCAAAGAAATACAAACAATTATAAGAACATATTATGAGCAACTCTATGCCAGCAAATTAGATAACCTGGAAGAAATGGGTGCATTCCTAGAGAGGTATCAACTACCAAAATTGAACCAGGAAGAAATAGAAAACCTGAACAGACCTATAACCACTAAGGAAATTGAAACAGTCATCAAAAATCTCCCAAGAAACAAAAGCCCAGATGGCTTCCCAGGGGAATTCTATCAGACATTTCAAGAAGAATTAATACCTATTCTCCTGAAACTGTTCCAAAAAATAGAAATGGAAGGGAAACTTCCAAACTCATTTTATGAGGCCAGCATTACCTTGATCCCAAAACCAGACAAAGACCCCATCAAAAAAGAGAATTACAGACCAATATCCTTGATGAACATGGATGCAAAAATTCTCACCAAAATACTAGCCAATAGGATCCAACAGTACATTAAAAGGATTATTCACCACGACCAAGTGGGATTTATCCCTGGGCTGCAAGGCTGGTTCAACATCCGCAAATCAATCAACGTGATACAATACATTAACAAAAGAAAGAACAAGAATCATATGATCCTCTCAATAGATGCAGAAAAAGCATTTGACAAAGTACAGCATCCTTTCTTGATCAAAACTCTTCAGAGTATAGGGATAGAGGGTACATACCTCAATATCATAAAAGCCATCTATGAAAAACCTACAGCGAATATCATCCTCAACGGGGAAAGGCTGAGAGCTTTTCCCCTAAGGTCAGGAACGCGGCAGGGATGTCCACTCTCACCACTGCTATTCAACATAGTATTAGAAGTCCTAGCCACAGCAATCAGACAACAAAAAGAAATCAAAGGCATCCAAATCGGCAAAGAGGAAGTTAAACTCTCACTCTTTGCAGATGATATGATACTGTATCTGGAAAACCCAAAAGACTCCACCCCAAAACTGCTAGAACTCATACAGGAATTCAGTAAAGTAGCAGGATATAAAATCAATGCACAGAAATCAGTGGCATTCCTATACACCAACAACAAGACAGAAGAGAGACAAATCAAGGAGTCGATCCCATTTACAATTGCACCCAAAACCATTAGATACCTAGGAATAAATCTAACCAAAGAGGCAAAGGATCTGTACTCAGAAAACTATAAAATACTCATGAAAGAAATTGAAGAAGACACAAAGAAATGGAAAAACGTTCCATGCTCATGGATTGGGAGAATCAACATTGTGAAGATGTCAATGCTACCTAGAGCAATCTACACATTCAATGCAATCCCCATCAAAATACCATCCACTTTTTTCAAAGAAATGGAACAAATAATCCTAAAATTTGTATGGAACCAGAAGAGACCCAGAATAGCCAGAGGAATACTGAAAAAGAAAAGCAAAGCTGGCGGCATCACAATTCCGGACTTCCAGCTCTATTACAAAGCTGTCATCATCAAGACAGTATGGTACTGGCACAAAAAACAGACACATCGATCAATGGAACAGAATCGAGAGCCCAGAAATGGACCCTCAACTCTATGGTCAACTTATTTTTGACAAAGCAGGAAAGAATGTCCAATGGCAAAAAGACAGTCTCTTCAACAAATGGTGTTGGGAAAATTGGACAGCCACATGCAGAAGAATGAAACTGGACCATTTCCTTACACCACACACAAAAATAGACTCCAAATGGTTGAAAGACCTAAACGTGAGACAGGAGTCCATCCAAATCCTAAAGGAGAACACAGGTAGCAACCTTTTCGACCTTAGCCGCAGCAACTTCTTCCTAGAAACATCGCCAAAGGCACGGGAAGCCAGGGCAAAAATGAACTATTGGGATTTCATCAAGATAAAAAGCTTTTGCACAGCAAAAGAAACAGTCCACAAAACCAAAAGACAACCGACAGAATGGGAGAATATATTTGCAAATGACATATCAGATAAAGGGCTAGTATCCAGAATCTATAAAGAACTTATCAAACTCAACACCCAAAGAACAAATAATCCAATCAAGAAATGGGCAGAAGACATGAACAGACATTTCTCCAAAGAAGACATCCAAATGGCCAACAGGCACATGAAAAAGTGCTCAACATCGCTCGGCATCAGGGAAATCCAAATCAAAACCTCCATGAGATACCACCTCACACCCGTCAGAATGGCTAAAATTAACAAGTCAGGGAACGACAGATGTTGGCGGGGATGTGGAGAAAAGGGAACCCTCCTACACTGTTGGTGGGAATGCAAGCTGGTGCAACCCCTCTGGAAAACAGTATGGAGGTTCCTCAAACAGTTGAAATTAGAGCTACCGTTCGATCCAGCAATTGCACTACTGGGTATTTACCACAAAGATACAAATGTAGGGACCCGAAGGGGTACGTGTACCCCAATGTTTATAGCAGCAATGTCCACCATAGCCAAACTGTGGAAAGAGCCAAGATGCCCATCGACAGATGAATGGATAAAGAAGAAGTGGTATATATACACAATGGAATATTATGCAGCCATCAAAAGGAATGAGATCTTGCCATTTGCAACGACGTGGATGGAACTGGAGGGTGTTATGCTGAGTGAAATAAGTCAATCAGAGAAAGACATGTATCACATGACCTCACTGATATGAGGAATTCTTAATCTCAGGAAACAAACTGAGTGTTACTGGAGTGGTTGGGGGTGGGAGGGATGGGGTGGCTGGGTGATAGACATTGGGGAGGGTATGTGCTACGGTGAGCGCTGTGAATTGTGCAAGACTGTTGAATCACAGATCTGTACTTCTGAAACAAATAACGCAACATATTTTAAGAAAAAAAAAAGAAGAAGATAACAGGAGAGGAAGAAAAGGGGAGTATGTCAGAGGGGGAGACGAACCATGAGAGATGATGGACTCTGAAAAACAAACTGAGGGTTCTAGAGGGGAGGGGGTAGGGGGATGGGTTAGCCTGGTGATGGGTATTGAGGAGGGCACGTTCTGCATGGAGCACTGGGTGTTATGAACAAACAATGAATCATGGAACACTGCACCAAAAAACTAATGATGTAATATATGGTGATTAACATAATAATAAAAAATTTAAAAAAGAAAAAAA
Organism: Zalophus californianus; assembly: GCF_009762305.2. Lineage (NCBI taxonomy): Eukaryota > Metazoa > Chordata > Mammalia > Carnivora > Otariidae > Zalophus > Zalophus californianus. The sequence continues at coordinate 64,339,309 of NC_045595.1, read as the reverse complement.
AAAAAAGAAGTATTAACTATTATGATTGCGTTTTCTTCTAGATTTTCAACCAGGTCAAATTGAACTACTCATATATTTGACACACTCTAATTATTGTAACTTTATAGCTATATATTAATTTTTTGTATTGCCCCCATTTCTCATTTGGGTTCAAAATTTTCTTTAATATTCATATATATATATTTAAAGATTTTATTTATTTACTTGACAGAGAAAGACACAGTGAGAGAGGGAACACAAGCAGGGGGAGTGGGAGAGGGAGAAGCAGGCTTCTGGCTGAGCAGGGAGCCCGATGCAGGGCTTGATCCCAGGACCCTGGGATCATGACCTGAGCCAAAAACAGACGTTTAATGACTAAACCACCCAGGCGCCCCCCAAAAAATATTTTTTAAATGAAACTTGACTGTATTGCAAGTCCTCGATATTGCACCAAAATTAAAACTCAAAATGAATTAAAAACAAAAACACACACCAATAATAGTGACATGTTGATTAAAAATTATGGTGTATGTATAAGTTTTCATAAGAAATATATATCTTTACAAAATTAACTCATCATTTAGAGATGTGGTACAGTTTTTCATTTACTCAAGTACTATTTGATATCAAAAATTAAAGGTTTGAAATGTCATTATTATGAATTCTGCATACTTTCCTTATGTTTACTTCTTTATATTATATAGCTTTTTAGCTATGGTGGGAATACTTTTCATTATGTTTTGTAAATAGCTAGCACTGATTAATCTTTATACTTGACTATTTCCTTTATTATCATATTTTCCATTTAATGTATCTTCATGTCACAAAATCTGTAAAATCATGCCTCTTTTCTTTCAACATTCTTTTATTTCTTTTTTCACCTCTTAATCCTTTTTTCTTTCCTGTGCATACACTAGAACTTAAAAAAAAAAGTGTTGTGGTACCTGGGTGGGTCAGTTGGTTTAACATCCTACTCTTGATTTTGGCTCAGGTTATGGTCTCAAGGTTGTGAGATTGAGCCCCACATTGGCTCAGTGATGAGCATGGGGCCTGCTTGCGATTCTCTCTCTCCCTCTTCTTCTGCTCCTCCCCCAGCTCAGGCTTTGTCTCTAAATAAATAAATAAAATTTAAATTTAAATTTAAAAAAGTGTTAATTAATGACAATGACAGTGACCATCCTATTCTTAATTCACTGCTTCAAGTATTTCATGGTTCTACATGGTCATGTTTATCATATAGAAAGTATGTTTTCAGTTGTGATTCACTAAGATATTTTTTCTATCAAAAATGTGTGTCAGGTGCTATCAACTGGATTTTTGTTTTTTGTTTTTAAGATTTTATTTATTCATTTGTGAGAGAGAGAGAGAGCGAGCATGTGTAGGGGAAGGGGCAGAGGGAGAGGGACAAGTAGACTCCCTGATGAGCAGAGAGCCCAATGAAGGGCTTGATCCCAGGACCCTGAGATCAAGACCTGAGCCAAAGTCAGAGGCTTAACCAGCTGAGCCACCCAGGCACCCCTATCAGCTGGTTTTTTTTTTCCCTTAAACCAATGAAAACATCTCTTTAAAAATGTTATTAATATAATTAATTATATTAGTACATCTTCTATCAAACAACTTTCAATTTCTTTCAAAATACTATTTACTCATAATATGCAATAAAAATTTGAGCTGCAACTATTTTTAATTAAAATTTATTTTTGTAAATATTCTAGCTGAGATGGGTGTTTGCATTTCTGGTTGAGCTTTTAAAAATCTAATTGCATTTTAGGGTTCTGGTAACTGTATAATATTAATGGCAAAGCTGGCATTGTCTACATTCTAGAACTTCATATTGCATTTGGCATTATCATTTTTTGAAAGTTTGATAGACTTCATCCATAAAATTCTCTGGGCTGAGGAACTTATTTACAACTAATCATCACTGCAAATTTATCTTTACAAATAAAGTACGTGAATTTTAATAAAATAACTTTCTAGAGTTATGCACAAAATGAAATCCAACATCTCGTTTGTTTCTAACAGATTCTACTTATTTATCTAACCATGTGTACTTTTTGAATGAATAAATGGAAACAATTAGAACTCATTATTACTAAGGACCAGCAAAGAAAATTGACTTTTAAATTTCTTAAACAATATTCGTAATTCCAGCAATAATCTTTTTTTAAAAATTCATGTGTTTCCTGTAATGTATTACATATTTCAGAAAAAAAACTTTTTGAGCAAACATGTCAATATTTTTTCACTCACTTAAAAAAAATTACCCAGGAAATAGATATCCATGAATCATTTCTTTGGGTACTTTAGACAAATTTTTAAATGTTCTTCTACTGATGTCAATCTCTTCTCAAATCAGTTATAGTAATTTATGATCTTCTAAAAAAAGGCATTTCAATCTGATTTTCACATGTATTAGCATGGGATAGTGTAGTATATTTTTATATTTAATCTTTTATATGTCTATGATTATATCCTCAATAGTATTTCAAAATTATTGTAATTATTTAGTCTATTTTTATAAGCTATGCAAAATATTGTTTTAATAACATTTTTATAAAATAAGCATTTATGTATACTTTTCAAGTTTGTACTTTTCTTTTAATGTTTTAATATTTATTATAAATTATGAATAATTATTAATTTATTATTTTCTCCCTCTTTTGAAAGTTTGTCTTATTCTTTTTTTATCTTATTCTTTTTTAACATTTTAATTTGGATACTTAGTTCAATCCCTTATTCTTATTTAATAATCAAAGACAAGTCACTCAGCAGAAAAATGACAAGCATGTAAAATAGCAATTATTGAAAGAAGTACAAATGACCTATAAACATATGAAAAATTTCTCAACTGCACAATAAGAAAGATGCAAATATTTTAGAATGATTTATGTGTTTCCCACTACTGGTTTGGTAAAGATTAAAAGTAATAAAAGTGCTCGATGTTAATGTAGTTTCAGGAGAAAAAATTAAATTTCATATTCTATTAGTAGGATTAAATGTTGACATCATGTTACAGAGAGCATTTGTAATTAGTATCAAATTTCAATATTTCTGAGTCTCTTGGCTAATTTTTACTTCTAATAATTTAAGTCTAATGTTAGAACAATTTTAAAAAATGAATTTCCTTACAGCCTTATTTTTAACAAATATATAAATTCCGATGAATAGGAGAATGGCTTCTGTAGTTACATAATATTGTTATTATGTTATGGACTATGGATATGAATATGTTATGGAATATCATTAAACATTTCCTTTTTTCCTTTATTTTTTAAAGCACTGTCAACTACTGATCTCTAAATGTCTCTATGATTCTGCTTTTTCTAGATGTAATATAGTTGGGATTATAGGGTAAATAGCCTTTTCAAATTGGTTTCTTTCACTTTGTAAGATGCATTTAGGGCTCTTCCATATCTTTTTATGACTTGATCCTAATTTCTTTTTAGCACTGAATAATACTCCATCGTAGATATACCACAGCTTATATGTCCATTCACCTACTGAAGGACACTTGGTTGCTTCCAAGTTTTGGTAATTATGGATATAGCTGCTATAAACATCCATGCACAGCATTTTCTGTGGATATGTTTTCAAGCACTTTGGGTAAATAGCAAGGAGTGCAATTTTTGGATTGTATGAAAAAAATATGTTCAGTTTTGTGAGAAACTTCCAGTCTTTGAAAGAGTCTACACCATTTTACAAATTCCTAAAGAAAATTTCTTGCTTCACATCCTTGCCAGCATTTGGTCTTGTCAGTGTTCTGGATTTTGGCCATTCTAATAGTTGTATAGATAGTATCTCGTTGTTTTAACTTGCATTTTTCTAATGACTTTAGTTGGAGCATTTTTTCATATGCTTATTTGTTAGTTGCTTATCTGTTTTAGTGAGGTATTTGTTTAGGTCTTGTCCATTTTTTTTTAAATGGGTTGTGCATTTTCTTATTGTTGAATTTTAAAAGTTCTTTGTCTGTTTTGGTTAACAGTCATTTATCAGATTTTTCTATTGCAAATATTTCTCCCAGTTTATGTCCCTTTGTCTTATTCTCTGGTATTGTCTTTCACAGAGCAGAATTTTTTATTTTAATGAAATCCAGATTATCAATTCTTTTTTTCTTGGACCCTGTGTTTTGTGTTGTATCTAAGAATTCATTGCCATGCCCACAGTTATCTAGATTACCTTCTATATTATATTCTCAGAGCTTTATCATCTTGTATTTTACATTTAGGTCTATGATCAATTTTGAGTTAATTTTTGCAAAGGATATAAGGTCTGTATCTGGATTCATTTTTTGTTGGCATATGTTCTATATGTTCTTAAAAGAATATGTAATACGTTGTTATTAGATGACATAGTCTATAGATGTCAATTATTTCCAGTTGACTGATTGTGTTGTTGATTTCAACTGTGTTCTAAACTGATTTTCTAACTATATGGTATGTCCACTTGCAATTGAGTAATGATAAAATCTCCAACCACAATAGTGGATTCACCTATTTCTCCTTACAGCTTTATCAGTTTCTCCTCAAGTATTCTGATGCTCTGTTTTTAGGTGCATATGCATTAAAGATTGTGATATTTTCTTGGATTATTGACCCTTTATTACTATGTAATGTCCCTCTTTATCCCTTATAATTTTCCTTGCTCTGACATCTACTCTATCTGAAATTAATGTAAGTATTCCTGGTTTCTTTTTAGTGTCAGCATGGATTTCTTTCTCAACTCTTTACTTTTCATCTGCATCTGTCTTTATATTTAAAATGGATTTCTTGTAGACAAGATATAGTTGGGTCTTATTTTTTGACTACTCTGATAATTTCTGTCTTTTAATTAGTATACTTAGACCATTGGCCTTTAAAATGATTATTGATATAGTTGGGTTAATATCTAACACATTTGTTAGTGTTTTATATTTGTTGCCCTTGTTTTTTTGTTTCAATTTCTGGCTTTCACTCTTTTATGGCTTTCCACTGTCTTTTGTGGTTTTAAGCATTTTATGTGATTCAATTTTCCTTTTTATCTTAGCATATCTCTTTCATTTTGGATGAAATCAGGCACATTCAGGGTGGTATGGCTATAGACTTCACTTTTGAAGGATACTTTTGTGAGGATACAGAATTCTAAGTTGGTGGGGTTTTTTTCCTGTCAACACTTAATATTTCACTCCACTCTCTTCTTGATTTCATGGCTTCTAAGAAGTGTAGAAATTTTTTACTGATGTGAAAAATAAAATAAATCATGATACATTCATAAAACCTGTTGTAAATTTTTTAAATGTAGATCTTTATGTATTGGCATATAAATATTAAAATTTGATGATGATGATATAAAGTAGCATCTACTTGGAAAACAGAAATAAATAGAGTTCTGAAATTGGAATTTCTAAACTGACAACTCATTGCCAAAGCCATCACTGCCATAAAAGAGCAGTATTCAATGATCATCTTAGGAGGACAACTCCTGGGTTAATAGCAAGTACACCATGGACAACTGGATTCTAGTTTAACACACAGAACTCTCAGGAAAAAAAGAAAAACCCACAGTTGACCCTGCTAGGCACAGAGAACAAGCTGACCATAGGCAGAATGAGTACATCACAGACAGCCACCTTGTCTCTTCAAGAGAAAACATGTGCTGACCACATAGCAGAAGGCCATGAGGCAGACTTTATGATATGACCCATGAAAGAGTGTGTGACAATATGCTTCTTATAGCCTATAAGTGACATAGTGCATAATCTGTAAGGGATACAGATAGGCTACAGGATTCTGTGGGATTACATGTATCCAGAACTTAACCATTACTAATAGTATTTTCTGATTTTTCTCTTAAAATTAATGAAAAAAACCCAATATCAAACAAACAATATTTTAAAAATCCTAGTATATCTAGCTGATATTTTCCCTTCCCTGCCTCCATCTCCCACAATCTCAACCCACCCAGTTTATGGTGAAGAGATGCCTAAAATAACTGGAACTTTTGGTGCTACAGCTGTCCCTTATATGAGTAATAAATAGGTACAGACACTGTCAGTTTTTTTTATTACTCTAATGCATTTTCTAGACTTGTGTATAGTTTCTTACCCCATATATTTTCCAGCTGAATGACTTCTTCAAAGTACTTTTGTATTGTGGAAATGGACATGTGTGCTGTTTATCTGGGCTGCAAATAAGTATTTTCTTTCAAGTAGGAAAAGGAGTGGAAACCTATTTACTTGTTTAAAAGCAATTCAATTTCCTTGTTGACTGTCAAACAAGCCAGGGATGAAATTGATCAATTTCAGAAAAGTAATGAAAAGAATTTTCTAGGGATTCTAAAGGGTCTATTTTGGGAGAAAATCAGTATGTAGATATACTCCAAGCTAATGAAATTATAGGCAAACCGAGTAACTACAATCTTTTTATATCAACATCATTAACAGAAAAATATTTATTTGGTTTCTTACTATGTATGGCATAGATTTGAGCCAACGTTCTTTGTGGTTCCTCATGTGCTAAGTTCCTTATGTCATATTTTGGTCTTGTAGTTATTTCAGCTGATCCTGGCAGCACTGATGAGATTTCTGTTGGGTAAAAGGAAACTGTGAATCTATGTGTGTGTATGTTTGCATTGTGAGGTAGGATGAACTGCTATAGAGAGTGGAGAAGAAGTTGCTAACAATTGGGGAGAGAAAACAGATGAAAAGTTTTGTTAGGCAGAAATTATGATGCCATATTCAGGTATATGGCAAAACCAAAAGAAGTGGTTGGATCATAGTAGGAGACACATTTTCCCAAGTGGTAGTTTGACATCATGGAAGAACTTAAAAATGTAGTTGGAGGAGTGAATTTTATCTTGGAAATATTTAAAGTGTTGATCATTTTAAAATTTGAGATTAAGACTGATAATAGCACATGAGGAAGATTTCTCTAGTACCAAGAACAAAATTGATTGGAGCAACAATCAGTGAGAGACAGAAAACAAATAAACAAAAAAACCCAGAGACATCAGGTTTGTGTGAGAAGTCAAGAGACTGTATTTAAGTGCTGGAAGGGCTACAAATAAAGAAGAGAAGTTTTAAAGGGGTTGTGACTGTGATTCATCACAACGAGAAGTAAAGGTAATGTGACTTGTGGAATCAGACTTCCTTTGATACCTAGACACTGGGCTCCTAGGACTCAGAGAATCTGGTTTCTCTTTCCATCAGTGACATCCACTAGCTGGTGTGTTAGAAAACCAGATATTTATACTTTAAAAACCTTAGGTCCTTTATCTGATAGGAAGGAAAGTGGACTAGACGAAAGTGTGCTATTTCTATTTCAAGTGACCTTGCTCTCTTATCCCTTGACTGAACCTGACATTGTTAATAATCATTGAGCTTTCCCATTGGGTACAAATAAAGCCTCACTATTCTTATCAGTCAGGTTCTCCAGGCAGCCAGTACCAACTGAAGAAAATGTGCTTTCACAAGAAAATCAGTTTCTAATGTAGAATGTAGGTGTTATCTAATATCTCTTCTTGTTCTAGTGTTTTCATCATGATTGAGCTGTTTGCAGTTTATGTAAATGGAGCAGAAGATGCTTTGATGGACACAGGAGAGCTGAAAAAAAGAAGTGGGGCAAAGAAGCTGGAGAAGGCGTGTGAGGAGCAGGCTTGTTCTCAGTGGATATTAGATTTGAAAGCCCATGGTTACCACAACTATAATCTTTTAATCAGAAATAAGGATGCTCAATGGAACAAGTACTGGGTAAAGGTTGCTGCACTAAGAAACTAATAGGAAATTAATGTCACAATAAGCAGGTATCAAACTGAAAGTCCTTTTCTCTTGCTGGAGAGAGGAGGTGCATATTATCTTTCCCACCCAGAGAGAGCATTGAGGAATCAGGCAGCGTGTTGGGCAGAGTATGGGTAATAATAAGACCAACTGGCCAAAAGCAAGGGCAGGTAGGTCTAGAATCTTGGACTCTGTCAACAATTCACAGAGATAAGGGATGTCCCTGCACCATTTAATGTCTAATTTTATGATACTTCTAGTCTGAGTTAGTTTCTTAAGCACATTTGAATACAGGGCATAAAAACAAAGTTGGTGCCCCTCTCAAGTATATTCATTCCCTACTTGCTGCAAGGACTTTGGCTAATAGACATGCATGCGTGTGCATGCACATACACACACACACACACACACACACACACACACACACACACACACACACAGACTTCTAATGGCCTGTTTTTCCCAGTGAAGAAAACCCAAGTCAATAAGATTCCAATATTGTAGCTTGCAGACTAATGTCTATGATATAGTATATAATTATTTCAATAAACTATTTCCATAGAGGGCTTTACAGCCTGTCCTGAGTGTAAATGAAGGTGATGTACAAGTGGAATTAACTGGAAGTTTCTGATCTTAGGGAGACTGGATCTGTGTAAGCAAATCCCATCTCATTTTGTCTTCATTAATAAATTCCTTCCCTATTTTCATTTTTTTATGAAGGAAGAACTTTAATAAAGTAGTTTCATTAAATTCTACATTAAATGTTAATTGTATAGACTAATAATCCAGATGTTACAGGTTTATTTAAAATATATCACATCTCTTAATTATAAGTAAAGTAACCATACAGCAATATGACTATTAAGCTTATTTTCTAGTTATGATGCCAAATGATCTTAACTTTTAAATTGTGATACTTCAATTCATTCCTCTACATGCATAGAAGATATTTGCCTCTTCTCATATGACTGTATTCTCTAACAGGTCTTCATTATTTTGTCAAGCTCTCATATATTCTCTATCTTCTTCAGTTTCACATAGAGCTGCTGGTTTCCTCAGTTTTGTTTAGAGGCAAATATATACTTCCCAGGCATTAGCTTTTTCTCTCACTTTTATCATCTCTCTCTTCTACTTTGGTACATCCCTGCATTCCTAACTAAGAACCTCTCATTAGAATCTTCCCTAGTTTCACCAAAATCACTCTTCTGCCCTGGGATTTCATGCAATTTCTTAATTCATTTTGACTCATTTCCTGTTGTTACACTGCTCCCCTGTTTCTTCATATTTTTTATAGATAGATTATCATCAGAATCAGGGTCCAAACCTATCAGTCCTCCTAATAGTAAATGCATTCCTTACACTGACACTCATTGCTTATATATATTTTTTTTCTGCATTCTCTTGATTAGGGATACCATAGATCTGGCTTTTTTTCTTACTAGTCCATCAATCCTGTATTTTTTTTAAATGAATTTATTTTGCTGATAAAATCCATGCATTTATGTGATATCTTCTTACATTTGGTCTTAATCACCCTTCTCAGACATTCTCTTCAATTTTATTCTCAGAGATCATCACAATGAAAACATGGGAGGAAATCAGAGAGACAACGGAAACATTTCTGTGAACAGAAGACCTAGGACCAACACAGAAACAGACTAAAAACATGGCAGGTGTGGCGGCAGAGGTGTTCATAAAGCCTTGCAAGGTGATTAAAGGGAACTTCTCGGTGGCCTATGAGATCAGAAAAAAAAAAAAAAGAGGACAATCAATGAATAGGGACACTGACAATTCCACACCCAATGGTGAGGAGTGTAAATCAACTCAAGTGTTCCAAAAGGCAATTTGACAATTTGTATCCATCCTCAAAGTGGTTCTTACCCTCTGAACATTTTCTAGGAAAAATTTGCCCCAAACTGTAATAAGACGGTTGCTCAAAGTTGGATTCAGATAATTGTATCGGTGTAAACCACTTACTTTCTATTCCTAAGGCCACCGTCCTAGGCTGTATGCTTATATATTTTTTTCAAGCCTGTACTGTTACTTCCTGGTTTCCCCTTTCCCCTGCCCACAATGGTCGGACTGATATTCCTGAGACATTAGCTTTTAAATCTTATTTCCCTGTTTGGAGAACCTGTCATTGTTGCCTATAAACTAAAGCATCAGCTTCTGAATGTATCTGGCTATTTGCCACACTCTCCCTGACTTTCCACATCGAGGCAAAAGCCTTGCTTTTCAGAATGAACTCTAACTTCTGTTCACCTGTTCTGTTTCCTGGGCCAGTGATCTTCTGTTTGCTCTTCCGTAAGAAGTTTCCACCATTTCTATCCCACTCTTTGCCATGGGAGGCTGATTAGCAGGGATTGGGTAACAGAGATCCCATGCCCACTGGCTTTTGGTAGAGTTTGCCCAGTGGGGAGACCTGATAAGAGATCAGAGAAGCGGAGGGTAGTGGAGTTAAGGGTATATATTCCCTCTTGATGAGGTTGCTTTAGGCTGATTTTTTTCCCTTGAGAGAGGCCTCTGCTTTTCCAGCTCAATATAAAGTTATTCTTTCTGGGTTCTGATAAGCTCTCCCACTCCTCATGCCTTCACATGGAGGGTAGTAACAGGGTTGCTGCTACAGGCCTTGCACACCTGCGCTGTTACTGGTGATTTGTCTTAGCTCACACACATCTTTGCAGTTAAATCCTTTGTAAATGAGCCATCCTCAAATTATCCTTATTTGAGTATGTCCTCTACTGTCTTTGGGATCCTGAATGATACACAACACTTTTCAGGAGGTTTTGTTTTACTTTTGTTTTTGTTTTTTAAGATCTTTGATAGATTCTGATACCTAATGCTAATGACCTTATAGAATATAATGGGGCTTTTGGACTGTATCCTAAGAACACCAAGCAATAAGACATCTATAAAAGGTTAAAGGAGGGGCAAGATATTTATAAGATTTGTTGTGAAAGTACAACTTTAGTTGGTATAAACTTGATTTATAGGGAGACACAGTGAGTTAGAGAGACTAGTTAGTAGCTGTTGCAATTGTCAAGCTAAATGTTTTCAGATTGGATGGAAGTGGTAAAAATGAAAGAATCTGAGGAAGGATCATACATCATAAATAGGAGGTAATTAGGTATTCTTGGCAGAATAATCGCTCCCCAAAGATGTCTGCATCATAGTCTCTAGAATTTGCATGTTACCTTACATAAGCAAGAGGGAATTAAGGTTACTAATTAGCTGCCCTTAAAATATGGACAATATCCTGATTTACCAAGGTGGGCTTAATGGAATCACCAGGGTCCTATAAGTGCAGAAAGACAGAAGAGTGAGAGCTAGAGAAATAATTGGAAACACCACCCACCTGGTTTTGAAGATGGAGGAAAGGACTGTAGCCAAGGAAAGCAGGTAGCCTCAAGCAGCTGGAAAAGGCAAGCAAACAGCTTCTCCCCTGGAGCCTCCAGAAGAAATGCAGCCCTGTCAATACTTTGATTTTATCTGAGTGAGACCCAGTTCAGATTCAGATCTGGATCTTCAGGATTACAAGATAATAAATTTGTGCTCTTTTAAGCCACAAAGTTTGTGGTAATTTGCTACAGCTGAAATAGAAAATTAACCTGCTAGATTTTCCTTTGTGCACCAAACGGATAGTGGCATTATTTATTGGCATAAGGAACATCAAAAGAGGACCCAGGTCAGGTGCAAGTTGAAAACTAAGTTTCAATATGCACACAGATGTCTTTGGAGATATCAAGTAGCCATCAAATTATATGAAAATAAGGCTTAGAGGTATATGTTTGGCAATAATATTAGCTTTCACTAACTGGATTCACTAGATTTCAGGTACTGTTATAAGCACTATATATATATATATATATATATATATATATATGTATATACTATATATGTGCATATATATATATTTATATATACACATACAGGAATAGCAGTAAAAGCAATACAAACTTGTTTAGATAATTAAATATATATATTCCAGTAGCTATAGGATTAGAAGCTTCTTTATGTCTCTATTTCCTCATTTGTTAAACAGCATATGGTTATGGATCTACATATCCATATAGATGTAAATATATACAGATATAGATTATATGGACATATATGTATATCTATATTCCTAGTAACCCTAGTAACCCTTCATCTCTTCACAAGATGGTAAGATGGTCTATGCCAGTGCTTGCAACCACTGCATGAATGAGAACTTTTTGCATATAGGTGTAACTGAAGTAGGGGTAAAGAGGAGACAGAGCTTTAGAGACTTTAGAAGGATGGTGGAGAAAAGTCCAAGACTGTGCCTTAAGAAGCTACAGGAGCTAATGGCCAATAGGGAAGGGTGTATGTGCAGAGGGGAAGGAGAAGAAATATTCAGAGGAGTGAGGAGGGGCTGTCCCAGGAGCTGGGGAAGCAGAGCTTTATGAATGGCTGGCAGTATCAGAAGCTCCTAGGACATCCACTAAAGATGATTAAAAACAGGCACCCAATTTTAGTTTGACCTCTAGGTACAAGAGGCTGCCTACTTCTTCACATACTGGCTCATACAGTAAATTATTTTATTTAACCTTCTACTACGAACAATTTCAAAGACACGTAAGTGGGGAAAATAGTATAATGTATTCATCACATAGATATGACATTAATATTTGAATATTCTTTTGCTTCATCTCTTCTTTCTGAAATATTTAATAAAATTATGGTATCATCTTTATCCATTATTTCAGTTTCTATTTATAACATATAAGGACACTTCTTTACGCAACCACTGCATCATTGTTGATCTCAATAAAGTGAACAGTTTTGTATTATAATCAAATACTAAGTCTACAGTCAAAAAACTATTTTCCCTCTTGTCTCAAAAATGACCTTATTCAATGACTTATTAAACAGATTAAAATTTAATCTTTGCAAATTTAAAAATACTTGCATATGAACATTTTGTCTAATTGTTTTATTTGCATTTGGTTCTTAGTAAAAATTTAGTATATTTTCTCATCGTCATTTGTATTTCTATTTCAGTGTACTGGATTTTCTTATTCTTTGACTTTTTATCTATAGGAGGCCTCTGTTTACTAATACTGATAAAAGTTCTTTGAAAAATATTTTATTTGTAATTATATAAATATAAAATATGTGTAAATTATACCTTAAGTCTACACATACATACATCCTTCCCTATTGGCCATTAGCTCCTGGTGTCTTTGCAATGTTGAGTTTTCTTATCCAAGACCAGCCAGTTACATGTTCTGCTTTTTCAAACTTTCTTTGATGTTGTTAAGTAGAGCTTTAAGTTTTTATTCTTATAGTATTTTACTTAATAACTTCATTCAGAGCCATGATATTTTTTCTGGTCACTAATGTGAAAGGAACTTCTCTCATTATATTCTCTAACTTGTTCTTGTTTGTATAAATGAAATACATTGATTTTGCAACCAGACACTCTATTGGATTCCTATTTTTTCTTTCTTTCTTTTTTTCCTTTCATTATAAGTTTTCTGGCATATATTGATAACATAAAATAATAATAATTCTGATAATAATAATTTTGTCTCTTTTGGTCCATATTTTCATCTCTTATTTTATACTCTTTAATTGCTTTGACTGGTATAGTCAGGATATTAGTAAATCATAGTGATATTCCTGGGCATTTTTAAATGTTTCTAGGCATTGTCTGCATGTGTGCATTTGTGTGTGTGTGTGTTTGTGAATGACAGAGAGAGAGAGAGAAGTCATGTCAAAATTGCCCATCTGTTTCTATTTCTTTAAGAATATACAATCAGAAATGGCTATTGGGCATTTTTTTCTAGAGCATTTTAGTAGCATTTGTAGTTAATTTAATTAATTTCTAACTTTTTAAAAAATATACCCAAGTGTGGTATATCTATTCGATGGGATATTCAGCCATAAAAAGGAATGAAATCTTGCCATTTGTGACAAAATGGATGGACCTAGAGGGTATTATTCTAAAATGAAATAAGTCAAACAGTGAAAGACAAATGCCATATGATTTCCCTTATATGTGGAATTTAAAGAACAAAACAAATAAATTAACAAACAAACAAAAAGAAGAAGCAGACCCACAAATACAGAAAACAAACTGGTGGTTGCCAGAAGGGAGAGGGGTTGGGGTATAGGCAAAATGGGTGAAGGGAAGTGGGAGATATAGGCTTCCAGATAAGGAATGAATAAGTCATAGGGATGAAAGGTAAAGAATAAGGAATATAGTCAATGGTATTGTAATAATGTTGTATGGAGACAGATGGTAGCTACACTTCTGGTAAGCATAATGTATCAACTCACCAAATCTACTATGTAGTACACCTGAAACTAATATAACATTGTGTGTCCACTATAGTTCAATATGAAAAATACACATTTATAGAAAGTGATAGCTATAGATTTTAGAAGGGCATTTTTCTATAGGATCTTCTCACATCAGTTCGATTTTAGTAAAAATCTAAGTGTGCAACTCAAAAATAAAATCCTAAAGGCTCTATAAAAAAAATTAGGAGGGCTCCTGGGTGACTCAGTTGGTTAAGCATCTGCCTTTGGCTCAGGTCACGATCCTAGGGTCTTGGGATCAAGTCCTGCATTGAGCATGAGAGGGGTGAGGGGCAGAGGGAGAAGTAGACTCCTGGCTGAGCAGGAAGCCTGATGCTGGGTTTGATCCCTGGTCTCTGGGATCATGACCTGAGCCGAAGGGAGATGCTTAACTGACTGAGCCACCCAGGTACCCCAAGCTATTTGTTACTAGATTTTAAAAATCAGTACCTAAATTTATATATGAAGGCTATTTTTATCACCTATTTACTAAATCATTATTTTGTGTGTTTCTTTTTTTCTTTTAGTTTTCTTTTTTTCAACTGCATTGTTTTTTCTTAATGATTTTGAAAAAAAGTCATTCATTTTCTTCTCTCTTGTTTAATAATGCAAGTGTTTAACATTCTGCAATGTCTTTTCATACAGTTTAAATGCTTGATTTCATATTCAGAGACTTTATTATTGCTATTTTTATAGTGTACAGTTGGGATTTTGATTTTCTCTGTAATTCAGAAGTTGTTCAAGAGAAAGTTTTAAAATATTTCCAAGTAGATGAGTTTTAAAACTTTTCTAATTATGCTATATTATTTACCAAAGTCATTACATGGTGGTCTATAATATTTCTACTTAGAAAATAACAAAACACATGGGTATTTTTACTCAGACCACCTATTCAAATATATTTTGAGTGGCTCTTTCCTGACTAATTTCATATCTTGTTTAGTCCCTGTGTGTGCCATCGTTACTGTTTTATTTTGTTTGTCTTATTTGAAGTCTGCTTTTCTATCTACTCTTTTGTTGCCAAGAGCAGCAAAGCAGGGCTAGAAGGAAAGAGAAGATAGACAATGCTTTAGGTTTTGAATATGGAATGCTTAATCATCATTGGAAGAGAGATTTTCAAAAGGCATTTTCCATGTGTTTCTTTAATGATTAGTTTTTAATGATTAGTTTTAATGATTGGCTTAATCATTTTTTAATGATTAGTTCTTTCTCTGTGCTCATTCCTGCATTTCTTCTAGCCAGGGCAAAACAAATGGCAAATTAAACAATTTTCCCTTTATCCTTTGAGTCATTGATTATCCACAATGGCAGGTATTTTTGTTGTTGTTGTTTTTGTTTTTCTAAAGGGACTTTCAGCTTCTTTACATCTGTGTCACAAATGCAATTCCTTCAGTTCACATCCTTCCTTATGAAGCTATCAGTGAGGTGTCTGCTTTACTTTGTCTTTAAGGATTTGATCTTCTCCTCTTATTGATTCATTAGTAAAAGTTCAATCATATGTGGTTTTGTAATATAGGTACATTATTAAATTGTATTGATATATTTTGCTAGGTTTTGGAGGAAGTGGGTGTAAATCTGCTTTTGTGTCATTATTTCCTCCCTTTTCATAATCTTGTTCTTGGTCATTAAGTGATGACAAAGGCTAATCAAGCAAGCTATAATTTTCATCATGGAAAATAAAGACCCTGTGGTCTTTGAGCCCATTGAAAAGACTCCTGTACATCATAGTAAGCCCTTTGTCACAGTGCAGATAGTACAGCACCATCTTTTCAAATTATTGCTCTCTTCTATTACAACAGAGTAACTATCCACCATTATATGACAGCAGCAGGAGAGAACATTATGGAAAAGACATGATAAATTAATTCAATAGTAAAGATTTATTAAATTCTAACTAGGGAACATGACTTAGGAAATGATGAGAAAAATAGACATCACCCTGATGCAGCTTACAGTCTAGTGAAACAGATGGGCATATAGTCACACAAACTATAGGAAATGACAATTATCTTAATTGTTAGTGAAAAGACGCACATATTGCTTGATGCTATAATGCTGAGATTAAATCTCATCTGGACAATTAAGGAAGGCTATTTTGAGCAAGTAAAAATTGAACTGAGGTCTAAAGGAATAGATAGAGTTAACTAGGGAGAGAGAGCGAGAGAGAGAAAGTTTTTGTGTTAAGGGAGAATGCTTTTAGTAATTCAGGTTTCAGGTAAAGGGGAGAGAAGAGTATGTGCAAAGACAATGTGGTGGAAGAGAACATATAGCATCGAGGAACTGAGAAAAGTGCCACAGTAGCTAGAATAAAAGAGCTGGGGTTTAGGTGGTATGAATTGAATATGTGGAGTGGACATGGTATAAATTGGAGCTGAAGAGGTATGTATGGGCCAAATAGTGCAAAACCCAAAGAGCATTTTAAGAGATTTGGACTTTATCCTAAAACAATGGAAAATGATAAACAGTTACCAGAAAGAAATGAAAGGGAGAGTTTTGTTTTGTTTTTTAATACAACTTTAGCTTTTGAATACATAAAGGATTGGAAGAATGAAGGATACATCATTCATCATTGTAATATATCCTTTATCTTTTAAACCCCATTTATTCTCAAGATCTGCTTGTGATCTACAGCATCCAGCTATTTATACTGATGAATTCAGGCTTTGCTAATACATTGATATTTGATCCCTTCCTCTGATTGATACAGCAATCCTTCATATCAACTAGGGACAAGGTAGAAAACATTCTAAGACAAAATGATTTGAGGCTATCCCAGGGTGTCTCTGTTTAAGAGGGAGCAGATTCAGGAGCTATAAAATTGCTTAGGGAGTAGAAATAATGCCTCCTGATTCTTATGTAAGGCGCTTTGACTTTCCCTCTACTTTACACGAAAACTATCCTAATAATTACGAGATGCAACTTAAGACAATTTGAAGTCTATAAATGAATTTCTCAGAAACAACTTGGTTTGGAGTAAAAGAATAAAGATCATTTAGTTAACATTAACAAAATGCCAAAGTATTTAGTCACATAATGCCAATAAACCCAAGACAATTAAAACAGAAAAAAAGAAACCCAGGCAGGGAGAAAAGAATATAGATTTTTAAAACATAATCTTGTTAATTCTAAACCTAACCACCTTTTTGTTGGTATAGTTTGAGTTACTGTATTTCACTACAGATAGTAATGTCACCCTTCTTTAATACAGGGACTTAATTATAACATTATATACTCTGAAGTCTAAAGTGTAGTGGTTTTTATATAATAAGAGCTTATGTGATCTTTTTTGAACAAGTATAATTATTTCTGAATATTTTGGTCAGACTTTCCAAGAAGTAGTCTAAATTAATGAACCCTAGTTGTTTGAAAGAAATTAGGCTCTCTGAAAGACAATGAAATAGACATAAGTGATCACTTCCCCTGAAAAATTCATTCTGCAGATGTACAATAAGAAAATCCCAGACCAATGCACAAGGGGAGAATTTTATTGTCAGTCAGTCGGTCTGGTAGGCCCCAACTTGAAGTAGTTGCATTCAATGAAATATATAAATTAATTTTTTCTGTACTATAGTGTATTATTAAAGCTCCAAAAAATTTGTAATGTATCTCCAAAGCCTTGTCTTTCCCTACTCAGTTGGCTCTTGTTATAAGAATATCATTATCTTTTTAAATTACTTAATTATTAGAAAACATCATTCACTTCAAAGCTCTTGGTGAAATTACTTCTTTTAAAAATATCATTTGTGTGCTGTGATGTAGATAGGTAGCCATGATCAGTACTCACCTTATATGCCAACTATCCCAATTTAAGAGATATGCATAGAATTTGCCTTATAGAAAGATAAATGTCAATGAAGAGAGAAAATAAAAAGAGCAAAGAAATGAAGAAAAATAACTTATTTTCATCTCTTTATAACTACAAAATATATCGAGTATATAAATACACTAGTGGTGAACACACTGAAAGGTGGCTCTCAAGATTCCTACCTTCTTATTCATGCCTTGTGACATTTCTGCCTCTCAACTATCCTTGGGACCTGTGACTTGCTTCTAATCTATAGAATATGGAAAAGGTGGTAAGATGTCACTATCATGATAATCTTACATAAGATTTTAACCCATTTTACTAGGAGACTTTCTTTCTTGCAGGTTTTGAGAAGCAAACAGTTACCTTTTTTATTATTTAAATTCAACTTAGGTAACATATACTACATTATTAGTTTCAGGGGTAGAATTCAGTGATTTAACCATTGCATATAACACCCAGGCTTGTTACAGCAAATGCCCCCCTTAATACCCTTCACCCAATTTCCTCATCGCCTCACCCACCTCCCCTCCAGCAACCCTCAGTTTGTTTCCTACAGTTAAGAGTCTCTTATGGTTTGCTTCCCTCTCTGTTTTCATCTTATTTTATTTTTCTTCCCTTCCCCTATGTTCATCTGTTTTTTTTTTTAAATTCCACATATGAGGGAAATCATATGGTATTTGTCTTTCTCCAACTGACTTATTTCACTTAGCATAATACCCTCTAGTTCTATCCATGCTGTTGCAAAAGGCGAAATTTCATTCTTTTTGATGGCTGAGTAATATTCCATTGTATAATATATACCACATCTTCTTTATCCATTCATCAGTCAATGGACATCCAGGCTCTTTCCATATTTTGGCTATCATAGACATTGCTGCTATAAATATCAGGAAGCATGTGCTTCAAATCAGTACTTTTGTATCTGTAGTGCAGTTGCTAGGTCATAGACTGGTTCTATTTTTAACTTTTGGAGAAACCTCATACTCTTTTCCAGAGTGGCTGTACCAGTTTGCATTCCCATCAACCGTGTAAGAGGGTTCCCCTTTCTCTACATCCTCACCAACATCGTTTCCCAACTTGTTGATTTTAGTCATTCTGATTGATGTGAGGTGGTATCTCATTGTGGTTTTGATTTGTATTTTCCTGACGTCGAGTGATGTTGAGCACTTTTTCATGTGTCTCTTAGCCATCTGTACATCTTCTTTAGAGAAATGTCTGTTCATGTCTTCTGCCCATTTCTTGACTGGATTATTTGTTTTTTGGGTATTGAGTTTGTTAAGTTCTTTATAGATTTTGGATACCAGCCCTTTATCTGATAAGTCATTTGGAAATACCTTCTCCCACTCCGTAGGTTGCCTTTTAGTTTTTTGGGTTTTTTTTAAAGATTTTATTTATTTACTTGACAGAGAGATACACAGAGAGAGAGGGAACACAAGCAGGGGGAGTGGGAGAGAGAGAAGCAGGCTTCCCACAGAACAAGGAGCCAGATGTGGGACTCGATCCCAGGACCCCGGGATCATGATCTGAGCCGAAGGCAGACGCTTAATGACTGAGCCACCCAGGCGCCCCAGTTACCTTTTGGTTTTGTTGACCCTTTCCTTTTCTGTGAAAAAGCTTTTTATTCGATGAAGTCCCAATACTTCATTTCTGCTTTTGTTTCCCTTGCCTTTGGAGACGTATCTAGCAAGATGTTGCTGCAGCTTGGGTTAAAGAGATTGCTGTCTATGTACTCTAGGATTCTGATGGCTTCTTGTCTCATTTAGGTCTTTCATCCATTTGGGGTTTATTTTTGTGTATGGTATAAGAAAGTGTCCAGTTACATTCTTCTGCATGTGGCTGTCCAATTTTCCCAACACCATTTGTTGAAGAGACTTTTTTGTCTTTCGATATTCTTTCCTGCTTTGTTGAAGATTAGTTGACCACTGAGTTGAAGGTCCATTTCTGGGTTCTCTATTCTGTGCCAGTATCATACTGTCTTGATGATTACAGTTTGTAATACAACTTAAAGTCCGAAATTGTGATGTTTCCAGCTTTGGTTTTCATTTTCAATATTCCTTTGGCTATTCAGGCTTTTTTCTGGTTCCATACAAATTTTAGGATTGTTTGTTCCAGCTTGGTGAAAAATGCTGATGGTATTTTGATAAGGATTGCATTGAATGTATAGATTGCTCTAAGTAGCATGGACATTTTAACAGTATTTGTTCTTCCAATCCATGAGCATGGAGCATTTTCCCATTTCTTTGTGTCTTCCTCAATTTCTTTCATAAGTGTTCTATAGTTTTCAGAGTACAGATCCTTTACCTTTTTAGTTAGGTTTATCCCTAGGTGTCTTATGGGTTTTGGTGCAATTGTAAATGGGATCAATTCCTTGATTTCTCTTCCTTCTGCCTCACTGTTAGTGTATAGAAATGTAAATTCTGTGCATTAATTTTATATCCTGTGACTTTGCTGAATTCCTTTATCAGTTCTAGTAATTTTTTGGTGAAGTCTTCTGGGTTTTCTAAATAGAGTATCATGTCGTCTGCAAAGAGTGAAAGTTTGACTTCTTCCTTGCCTATTTGGATGCCTTCTATTTCTTTTTGTAGTCTGATTGCTGAGGTTAGGACTTCCAGTATGATGTTGAACAACAGTGGTGGTGAGAGTGGCCATCCCTGTCATGTTCCTGACCTTAGGGGAAAAGCTCTCAGTTTTTCCCTGTTGAGAATGATATTTGCTTTGGGTCTTTCATATATGGTTTTTATGATATTGAGGTATGTTCTCTCTATCCCTACATGGCACAGAGTTTTAATCAAGAAAGAATGCTGTATTTTGTCAAATGCTTTTTCCACATCTATTGAGAGGATCATATGGTTCTTCACCTTTCTTTTATTAATGTGGTATATGACATTGATTGATTTGCAGATGCTGAACCACCCCTACAGCCCAGGAATAAATCCCATTTGGTATAGTGAATAATCCTTTTAATGTACTGTTGGATCATATTAGCTAGAATTTTGGTGAGAATATTTTCATCCATGTTCATCAGGGATATTGGTCTGTAGTTCTCTTTTTTAGTGGGGTCTTTGTCTGGTTTGGAGATCAAGGTAATGCTGGCCTCATAGAATGAGTTTGGAAGTTTTTGCAGTTATCATGAGAAGGCCTAATGGCAAGACACAGATGATGGCCTCCAGCTGACAGCCAACAAGAGATGGAGGTTCCCAGTCCAATAGCGAAGGGACTAAATGCCAACAACCACATGATCTTGGAAGTGTACTCTTCACACCTGAGCTTCAAATGAGACTGCAACCCCAACAAACACTTTGATTTCAGCCTTGTGAGATCCTGATACAGACCAGTTAAGCTTACACAATAAACTTGAGGTAATAAAGGAGTATTATTTTCAGCCACAAGTTTGTGATAACATTGTTATACAGCAGTATATAATGAATATAACATTCAGTATAATTTTATACATTTATATTTTTAAATATAAAATATCATTTTGTCTTAGGCATCACAGTAGGTTAACTTCCACAGTATTTTATCTGGAAAATGACCAAAAATGTATAACTCAAATGAAAGGGGTTTATGTTATTCAACACATATTTTTGAGTGATTATTATTATATTCTTGTATTTCTGGGATAAGCCAAACTTGGTCATCAACATTAAATTTAGAAGATTACACAGTTTTGGTGCAATGTTGGATTTGCTTTTCTAATGTCATGTTTAAAAATTTTATAGTGATGTACATAAACAAATTTGACCTGAATTATAAAAGCCAGAGAATGGCATAAGAAAAAGGAAAAACACAAGTGTGCTCTGTCACATTTGATTTGTTTTTGAGAATATGTTTATTTGATACTTATTCTTGAATAATGTTTCTGAACATAAAATTTCACATTGATGATTGTCCTCATAATTTTAAAAGTATAATTGAACATTTTAACCTTTGTTTTCTTTTTGAGAACTCTGTGTCATTCTTATAATCTGATACTTCTTGCCTTTAAGATTTCTTTTTCTTTAGTGTCCTACACTTTTCCTAGTAGGAGAGGATTCCTTTTTATTTACTGTGTTTGGGATCTATTATGCTTCATAAATCTAAAAACTCATGCTTTTCGTCAATCCTAGAAAAATATATCTTTGTCTCTTTGAATGCTCTTTTTTCCCCAGGTCCCTGCATTCTTTTATCATGGAACACTCATTATTGTGTATGCTAAGTTTTATTTTTATATCTTCTCTCACTTTTCTTAAATTCTTTCCTATTTTTTTACCTTTTAATTCTTTCTGTTTCTTTCTGCATAATGGCCTTACATCTATCTTTCACTTCACCAATGATTTTATACTTTTTATAACTTGTATACATCATATCTAAATGTTTAAGTATACCTACGATATATATGTGATATACATATATACTCAATTATAGAATTTTATGTTGTCTTTTTTCTCCTCTTCCTCCTAATAGTATTTTATTTATTTCTTACAGTTTTTATTGACTTTTTAGCTTCAGCCTTTTTAATCCTATTTTAACAAATTGTTTAATAAACTAAATCACATGAATAACTGTTATCTGTATATCTTGATTCTCATGCATGTATCTTGTAATGATCCTGTGGATCTTGCACTCAAGACAATCCTGCAGATCTAGGTTAAGGATGCATGGCTGCCTCTGCCAGGTATTCCAGGAGTATGGCCAGGTTTGCGTTAGTTTCTTTGTTAAGAGTTTCCAGACCACCCAGGCTGTTTAAATTGGAATCTCAAATCCAGGTAAGGTGACCTAAGTAAATTCTAAGTAGATTTTGTTTTTGCTTTTGTCCAACTTCAACCACCTCCTTTGTCCTCCCTGAGTCAGCTGAAAACAGTTTATTTCTCACCTGCACTTTGACTGCACATGGGCCGTTCTGATGTATCCCACTTTAAGAGGCAATCTCAGTTCCAGAGCCACCCCTTGAAAGGGCAGAATTTTCCATCTCCTCTCCCTGATTGTGGAGTGTGGGATAAGAGTTCCTCTTATCCCCTTACTGCAAGGAAGCTGCAGAAGTAGATTGTGAAATTACTTTTCTGGTTTTCAGTTTTCTTTATCCCTTCCTGGTCTTTGGCAATTTTCTTTGGAGGCTTGTTCAGGCTATTTGTGCATTTAAAAGACTATTTGTTATATTTTATTTAACATTTCTAGTTGTTTCTATATAGAGCTTTCTCAGGGTATCCAGTTTTCCAGAAAGCCTTTTCAAGGTGCAGTAGCAGTTTAGCCCTGTCTTGAGGTACTGCATTGATATTAGGGATGTGCGTCAGATGAAATATACCCTTTCTCCATAACAATCTCTTTTGTAAAGTACAGTGCTTTTTCTCTTTGTATGATGCTGGACTTTCAATTAACTTACTGTGAATAATCACTTACCAACACAGAGACAGAAAATAAGTTGACATTGATAAAAAGATGCCCAAGTATGTACTACAGTTCCATTTCTATGCAGTTTAAGAACATACAAAACCAATTAATGGTTATAGAAGCCAGTTACCTCTGGGTTTAGTGACTGGGTAGAGGTTCAAGGGAAATTTCTGAAGTGTTGCAATGTTTACATCCTGATCACACTGATGATTACATGGGTGTTTACTTATACACAAATTCATCACACTGTATACTTAAGATTATTATATTTTATGCCATATTTGTTATAGCTCAATTTTTTTTAAAAAGATATCCAGGATGACTTACATAAACCATTAACGGAAATTTCAGAACCATTAGATTGATCTTAACCCCATTATTATTTTTTTTACTTTATTTTAGCTTTTAATTTTTTAACACTTTTCAATGTTAATTATTTCCTCAAAATTGAAGTCCCAACATTGGAAGATTTAGTGTCCTTTTCTAGAAGTGGTGGTTGGAATTAAGATTCTGCATAAACTGACACTCTTCCCATTTAGGACTTGAAAGACTTTATTAATCTATCACAGTTTCCTTACTCCTGTTTCTGTGCAAAGCCCCATAATCCTTCTAAACATAGCTAATCTGGCAGCCATCACCAATCAATTAGGGTTGGAGAGAAGTAGCTGTATTTGAAATGCCTGGACTGGATAATCACTAAGGGAAGGCTGGTGTCATCTTTTAAGGCTATGAATGACTTATTTTGACCAACTATCAGTAAGTGAAGAAACAAGTTTCAGGAGAAAGTGAATATTTATTTTTGATCTTTTGTCTTTCAAAGCAAGCCTTCCTATGGTAATTTGTTGTCTATCCTTATATGAATTTGTTCTTAAAACTCAAGGTAATACTGGTTTCTCTTCAAATTTGGTCATCTCCAAGATATTGATTATGCTGAGTTGATTCAATTCCAGTAAAGTACAGAAGGTTAAAGGAAAAAAACTAACAAAGAAAACCATTGGCTCACAATTTATAATGATTTGGGAACACTGTGATCCACTCCAAGGGTTGCTCCAATTGCATCAGTAAGAGTTGCTTCCTTTGTTTGGGCTGTTCTCACCAGAAACTCCGTGGTCTAGGTGAAGCATCACGGGTCTTTATCATATGCTTGGCAGAAGTGAGAGAGGTATTGGGGGAAAGTGGTAGAAAGCAACAGTAAAAAAGGGAACATCGGTCTTTTTGGCTGTGCTTGATTTGCGATATCACATAACTTAGAAGACTCTAGAACCTTTGTTAAATACTGTTTTGAGATCAATTATTTGCTCTAATTCCATTTCGAGGAAGACCTCTAAGAGGAATCAAATTTCAGAGTCAACCGATTTTGTGTTTTGTTCCTTTTGTTGAAGTCCATGATTTTCAATTATAAATTATTAATCCTTAAAGAATGTCTCTAATATTTGTAAGTCTATATATTGCTTTTATCTTCATGAATACCATCTTTTGAAAGAAGCATGTTCACTCAAAAACTGCATTTATTCACTAATACATGTTTTGCCAATTTTTATAAACCACATGATGTTGTTTTCTTCTTCTTCTTTTTTTTTTCCCACCCACAGGATGTTGTTTTTGTTTGGGGTCCCCTACAAAGACAGTCTGAGAAAAGGACTCCAGTACTGGAGGTTAATAAGAGAAGTGATCCCAAGAAGCAGGAATGAGCACGTAGAGAGAGAAAGAAAGAAAAGGAAGAAAAGCCAGATAAAGGCTTGTCATCAGTGTCCTTCCTATAAGCAAAAGGGTCTTGATTCTACCAAGCCCTCTTGAGGAGCAGGTAGGATAACTCCCAGGATTGCCCACCTGAAAATGGAAAGCCAGCTTGGGCATCAATCAGTGGCCCCACCTCCATGGATGAGGGTTACTTCTAGGGCATTAAGGAATTAATGTATAAGAATAAGCCTGTAAGCCCAGCCCAGTGAGCACAAGAACTTTAGAAAACTAGGCCCTTAGCAGAATCCAGAGGCCTTAGCATTTGCTCTATATGCCAGCAGTGCAAGGTGGGTGGGCCTGAAATCAGACAGAGAAAGACAAATACCAAATGATTTCACTTACACGTGGAATCTAACAAACAAAACAAATGAACAAACTGCCTCAAATACAGAGAACAAACTGGTGGTTGCCAAAGGGGAGGTTATTGGAGGGATGGGCAAAAGAGGTGAAGAGGATTAAGAGGTACAAACTTCCAGCTATATAATAAAGTATGGAGATGAAAATTACCGCCTAGGGAATACAGGCAATGGTACTGTACTAGAGGTGTATGGTGACAGATGGGAGCTACACTTGTGGTGAGCACAACATAACGTATAGAGTTGCTGAATCACTATGTTGTACACCTGAAACTGATGTGATATTGTGTGTCAGCTCTACTTCAATTACCAATCAATCAATCATAGGAAAAGTACAGCATAGAGAATATAGTCAATGATATTATCACAGCGCTGAGTGTTGAGCATTGAGTAATGCACGGAATTGTGAAATCACCTTGTTCACCTGAAAATAATATAACACTATATGCCAACTCTACTTCAATAATACATACAGTAAGTAAAAAGTAAAACATAAAAACAAGAACTGCCCCTGGGGCCGTAGCTGAAATCAGAGGTGGGTTAAGGGGATGCATCACACAATAACAGAGGAATGTGGCACACATACATATGACAACAATAACTTATGAATAGGACAGAGATGGTGATTCTTACTAAGGCAACAATAGTCCATGCAAAAGCAAATGAATTTGGCAAGTTAGGGAAATTTACACCAATTACTCCATTTTCTTTATTACCTCCTACAGCATTTCTAACTGTTGCAGCCAGGCCTGGTGTTCCTGAAGAGCTGCAACTACATTCATGTTCAAGCCTTCTTCTTCCCCTGGGAGTACCAGTTGTTCACATCAGGAAGTTCAGCTAAGCATTAAAACCAAGCAATCAACGAAACTCCCAGACTGTACTGTGGAGGACATGTATTTAAACTTCCTGCCAGGAGTTACTTTTTAAAAGAAGGTCCTGGTTAACCCATATAAATCTCTACAAGGCAGCATGAAATAATAAAGTGAGAATATGTGTGTTATATATGAAGTCAAAGATGGGTATGTTTGCTGTTCTTTGCCCTTTTTGGAAAAAGGAGTGTTTTACATGCGTGTGTGTTTTCCTTGTTTTACGCACTATACTCCTATTGAAAAAATAATGTGAGAACAGAGTACTTTTTTTTTTAAGGGACTTCATTTTTTTAGAGCAGTTTTATGTTTATGGTAAAAGTGAGAAAAATGGAGATTTCCTGTATAGTCCTTCTTGTCCCCAGATGCATACCTCTCCCATTATCAATAGTACTCACTGAAGTGGTACACTTGTTATAGTTGATGAACCCACACTGACACATCATAATCATCCAAAGTCCATATTTCTCATTAGGGTGTTGTGCATTCTATGGGTTTGGATGAATATACAATGACAAGTATCCTTCATTATAATATCAACCAGAATATTTTTACTGCCCTAAAAATCCCCTATGCTCCAACTACTCATTTCCCACCCCCACCCCAGACCCTGGAAACCACTGATCTTTTTACTGTCTCCGTAATTTTGCCTTATGAGTACTTTTATGAATTCAAAGGTATATTTGGATAGTGAGTGCTCTCCAAACTTCATATCAAAGTAGTATCTAAGTAGGTGGCATTTATTTCATCCCATAAAATTCCAATTTCCTTTACAAGAATATGTTAATTGCTATGGTAATAACTTGTGAAATACTATTATTTCTTTAAAAAATATGCTATTATTTTTCGCCATTTATACTTTTTTACATGGGCCAGTTAGTTATGTAAATAAAGATTAAAATGAAATTGCCATTTCAAATACATTCAACTGAAACTGGAATAATCGGAGTAACAAGATTGTTTTCCAACTGTTAAAATAAAAATACAATTTAGAAAACTGTCCTCTGATGACATTACTTAAATTTATACCTAATTGATGCTTTTACTTGCAAATGAAATAGCATACAGCACTTTCAATTTTTTCTATTTAAACATACTTTGCAAACAACATTCATAGGCATTTTTCTTAAGATATTAATCCTCATGAAATTATTGAGAAAGGTCCTATCAGAGATGCAGAAAGTGTTTAGGAATGCTTACCATAGTATTGCTTATAGCTGAAAATCTAAATTTTAATTGGGGATTCATTAAAAGTCATATGGCTCACTGACTCTGTAAAATATTCTGCATGCACTAAAATTATGTTTTGAAAAATATGTAATCACATGGAAAATGATAATGATACCTATATAGATATCATGAAAGTAAGATCCTCACTTTGTAAAATCCACAAACATAAGCAAGCAATTGACATCATTTGGAATGCATATCAATATATTAATTAAAACACTGATATTTAAATTTTATTTGTATACTTTTCTATATTTTCATTTTTTCATAATTTATATTCATAGAAATTTTAATCATTTTAAAAGAAGAGCCAGCTGAACATCCCCACTGAATTTAAACTTGGATTTTATTTTATTTTTAAATTTTATTTATTTGACAGAGAGAGAGTGAGAGAGCACAAGCAGGGGGAGCAGCAGAGGAAGAAGCAGGCTCCCCACTGAGCAGGCAGCCTGACACAGGGCTCCATCCTGGGATGATGAACTGAGCCAAAGGCAGACGTCCAACCGACTGAGCCAGCCAGACGCCCCTAACCTTGGATTTTAAAACCTGAATCCACTTGGCCACAGTTATCCAATGCTGTTGGGAAAAGTCACCAAAAAGATGTGACCACTGGTTGATCCATGAACTGGACCTGGGCACTTAGAAGTCCTCACCCCCTCCCCTGCCATTGGAATGTGGGTTCTGCTTGCCTTTCCTGCTCTCAGAGCCTGCTCCAAGAACATGACCTTGAGATGGTGATGTGGTGTTCAGGACATCTGCACCATATGTGTGACTGAAAGCTTCTTTATAAACTTCTAAGATGTGGCAGGCAGGTGCAGGGATTCACTGGTCTTGCTGTGGCCCAAGACAAGCCTCCTGTGTAAGTTCCCTTTGCATATTATGCCTGCCATCTACCGACCTAGAGGGGCCTGCCTCTTTCTTCATCCCTCTCTGCTCTCTGCATACAACGGGCCTGCTTCAGATTGTACCTGGGATGCTCCAATGAAGTTACAAACCAACAAATGCCCACTGTATCTTGGAGATGTTGAGAATCAGAAGAAAGAAAGAAAGAATTTGAAAGAATTACCAGTTTTAACAAACCAGACATTAGCTGTAAAATTATAATTGTAAGTGACAAAAGCTTACTTTTCATACTGTGAAGGGTCAGTCACCCCACCCAACCCCTGAATATTGTGTCTAAATAAGCCCCGTTTCTCCATTCTAGGACTTAAGATATCAAACAAGGTGACGTTAAACCAAGATGGTTTCTGTTTCTGTTTGTGAGGGAGTGGGGTAATAAATCCCTAATTTTTTCTTATTAATTTTTATATAATACATTCAGATTATTTTGTCCGATTACTGAAAGTAATACTAAGCAAGTACATTTGCATTATCCAGGAGGTCCTACACTCGCTGTGCAGTTGATGTCTCACTCCGCCATTGATGAATGCAGAAAATGAAGTTTTTCCTTTTTTTCAAGTATTTTGTATGTAAAAGGAAAATCCGTGCTGACTGAAATTTTTTTAGAGCAAAATGACAAGCACAATAACTTAGTTGTTCAGAGCAGGAGTTTCTGTCATATCATATCCCATATTTGCTACATTATCATAGGCATATTCATCCATCCATTTATTTATCTTTTTCTATTTTTTATTTTTTTTTTTTTTGGATTTTATTTGTTTATTTGACAGAGAGAGACACAGCGAGAGAGGGAACACAAGCAGGGGGAGTGGGAGAGGGAGAAGCAGGCATCCTGCCAATCAGGGAGCCCGATGTGGGGCTGGATCCCAGGACCCTGGGATCATGACCTGAGCCAAAGACAGATGCTTAACGCCTGAACTGAGCCACCCAGGTGCCCCATATTTAAAGCAAATATTTTATTTGCACCTGAGAGGCACTCTAACTTGATGATTAGGTATGAACTCTGAACTGGGTCCCCTGGGCTCAAGTCTGTTCTGTACTATTCTTACTTTGTGACTTTGACCAATTTACTTATCCTCTTCTGCTTCCATTTCCTCATCTGTGAATAGGAATAAAACAATAATTGCCTCATAAGGTTGTTATAAAATTATATGGATAGATGGATGGATGAATAGATGGTAGATACATACATACATACATACACAGAAGATAGATAATAGTTCATAGAAGCACATAGTAAGTAGCCTAAGTGACTGCCATGAGTACTACTATATGCTCTTTGGGTTTTCTTTTCTATAAAATGCGTTAATACTACATAGAATGTTATTGTTTGTCAAGTCTTTGTGTGGTGACTAGCAATTAGCAAGAGCTCAGTGGACTTATATGTCACCAGTGTGATCACCATAGTTTTATTTTATATGTAAAAACTGGAGGTAAGGACTTTCTAAAGCTGCTGGAAATACTGACATTTCTCGGGTCCTGCCTGATGCCTGGCCTACCAATACAGTATGGTTTATTGCTGAGAGTTGATAAAGAGAACTCAGGCATTCCAGCCGCAGAGCTTACTTGGCAAGGGTCAGAGAGATTTGGCAACTAAATGATTGTTTGGACATAAGGAATCTACTGCTGAATATTCTTTTTAGAGCTTCCTCCAAGTCTGAAAGTCACATGTCACATATGTCAAAAGACTGAGGACATTCTCTTCTTTTGAAAATAATGATAAACTGTAAAAGCATGGGATTTTCTTTTCAGAATCAACTATTTATCATTTGTTCCCATGAGGATGGCATCAAACCATGTGCAGATGAGAAGACTGAGTAACAGGAAACAAGTGATAAAGTCAGAATTCAGACTCAAATGTGTGTGCCCAGGTAACTCAGAGCTGCCCTAACAAACGAATACTCATCCCAGATAAGTTTTGGGGTATGTGACCTTGGGCAAATCATTCAACTTCTGTGAATCTCAACATCCTCAAGTGTCTCAACAGAATCTCTGCTTTGCCTATCCAATATGGCTATTAGGAGGACCACAGCCATCAATGAGTCTGCTTGTCTGTTTGATACTTCGGACAGCATTTTTTCTTTTTCTTTTTAGAGAAAGAGAGCATGGGGTGGGGGGAGGGGCAGAGGCAGAGGGAGAGAGAAACTTAAACAGACTCCATACTCAACATGAGCCCAACTTGAGGCTTGATCTCAAAACCTTGAGATCATGACTGACTGAAATCAAGAGTCGAATCCTTAATGGACTGAGCCACCCAAAACCCCTAGACAGCTATTTTTTAAAATTTATA
Source organism: Zalophus californianus (assembly GCF_009762305.2). Taxonomy (NCBI): domain Eukaryota; kingdom Metazoa; phylum Chordata; class Mammalia; order Carnivora; family Otariidae; genus Zalophus; species Zalophus californianus. Next base: position 64,308,693 of record NC_045595.1, on the reverse strand, counting down.
TTGCAATTGTCTTGGATCATCTTGTTGCCCCCACCCCCAAAATAAAAAAAAAAAAACCTAAATTAATTTAATTTTTTAAATTAAGATAAATAAATTTCTTGTTGCCGCATAAGTCAATCATATTTGTTGAGGGTCTTTTGTGTGATCCTGGGTCTTCTGCAATAGGGTACACAGCTTCAGAAACAAAGGAAAAACAGAATTTTTCCAACATGGTTTTATTGTGAGTTGCACATGGAAATTGATGACTGCTTGTGTGTGAATAAGGAGGTCAGTTTAACAAAGGGGGGCATCCCAGTATTGATGCCTACGCCCCTGGCCCAGCTGCCCTGAAAATGCATCTACTCTTTCAGGGTACCCACCATCACTTAGGACCCCACAGCCTCTGCCCATCTGTCCTAGATTTCCCTTTAACAACAGGTGCATGCATAACTGAGAGATGGTTTTATTGCATCTCGATGTTATGACTGCAGCTGCTGGAATATAAATCAACTGGAGGCCACTCTAGGACTTCTTTTTTAATCAAAGTAAGATGTACAAAGAGGAAATGTCTTAATATTTTCTAGCTTTTTAACAGACCTGGAGATTGGGAAAACTTCCTCTGCAACTGATTTTAGCATCTCAACTAAGACTCAAAGTCAGTGATGTTTTGTGGATATCATGTGTTCATTAAAGGAGGAATAAACTAAGTATAGAACATATTAGCAGGGGTTAAAGCATGGTAGTCAATTACTATTTCTGCAGATATGTGGATTTCACTCCAATAGTATTCTTTTTTTGCCCCTTCTTTTACTTCTCTCTAACTTTTGTACCATGTAACACTGAGAGGTTACAATCAAAACTCATTCATTTGCAGGCAAAGGAAATCCTAAAACTCACTAGTTAAACAACATGCTTTTCATTTGCACTAAATAAGGTAAGAGAAGATGAGCTGCTACCCTTGGACTCTTGGAAAACTGTTGTGTGTGTGCATTACCAAGGTTCTTTTCTTCTTTCTCAGTGTTTGTGTGTGTGTGTGTCTTCACTATTGCTGAAATTGTGAGGTTTAATTTGGTGGGGCAATCGCTAGTCTGTAACTAATAGGAAAATTAGCTATGGCTCTGAGGAGCTTTCAAGGACTGGATACAACAATGGAATATTACACTCTGCCACCATCCAGTCTTTGAGAATGAAAGAAACTGAATTTTAAGTAATTCTTTCAATACCTCTTTTTCAACACATGTTTAATAGTACATGTCCTTTAACCAAAGAACATAGATGGTACAATGAGGTTTTAATTAGATTTCACGTCCAATGCAATTAGTTACTGTTGCAAATGTAAATTCTACAATAGAGCATTAAGAAATAACTTTATCAAGTCACTTCAATTTGTTGGGTCACTGGCCTTTGTGGATTGTAGTGGGCACCTAACAGCTCAAGATAACAGTAATGTGAATTCATATTTAAAACATATGCCATGGGTCAAAATTGTGTCTGATTCACACATCCAGCAATGGTCTTTCTCAACTTCTCTGCAAATGAAAAGATGAATAAAGATGAAAATCTCACCAACACTGATAGAAAACCTCATTCCAGAATTTGGAGGGAATTTACTCTAAAAATGAGGTCAGTTGAACTGGATTAGAAACTAAAGCTCAGGCACAGACGTCTGAAAAACACCTCATGACATAAGTAGACTAGTGTTCATAAAAAAAAGAATTTGGGAGGGGGTGGGTGGCAGCGCAGGAGTTAGAAAGACAATGGGCGTATCTCTCGCAATTTTGTCTTGACCAAATATTCAAAAAGTAAATAAGGAAATTTGCATGCCCACTTAGACCTCTCCTGCTCCTACTCTTACTGTGTGTCACTTTTTGAGATGTCTGAACATTGTTTATTTAGTATGCCTCAATAGTGCTTCTACTTCCATGCCCTCATCCTCACTTAAAAAACCCAGTCAAAGCAGGAATCAGGGGGAAAATATATAGGCCTCAGAAGTAGGGTGGGGATGGTCAGAGAGTTAGGCATTGCATCTTGATGGGCTGTGGCTCCTACAAGTAAACCAGGAGATGCTGACAAGGAAGATCCTATTAGCAGGGCATGCTGAAAGCAGGAATGGTCCCTGTACTGTAGTTATCTCAGAAAAATAGAGAAAGAGGAGGTGGGGATGGACAATGATTTCCTATCAGTCAATTAGGAACACATAGAATGAGAAATAGGAAATATGTTTCTGGGGACATACCAACTTTGATTAGGTGATAGTGTGGGTCCTGGGTCACTGTGTTTAAAAAAAGTTCTGTTTGTCTATTCTTAGTAGGAAGAACTGTGTGACAAAATATCACTGTCTACCATGGGTGAAGGGGGTGTGATTGATTGTAAATTTCCACATATTTAAAAATCATCTAAATATCTGCCCATAACATTTAATTCAATAAATCAAAGTATATACATCGTAGTGGGTAACTTTATGTGTCAGCTAGGCTAGACCATGAGATACCCAGATATTTGCTCAGATATTATTCTGGGTGTTTCTGGAAAGGGTTAATATTCGAATCAGTGGACTTAGAATAAAGTTGATTGCTCTCCATAATGTGGGTGGGCCTCATCTAATCAGCTAATGGACTTAGTAGGCCAAGCAACCAACCTGCCCCTGAGTAAGAGAGAATTCTCCACCTGACTGCCTTTAAACTTCATCTGCCACATTGACTCTTCCTGCCTAACGGCCTTTGAATTGGAACATCAGTTCTCCCAGGGACTCCTGTACCTGGGCTCACCCTACAGATTTTGGACTTAACCAATCCTTATAATTATGTGAGCCAATTCCTTATACTAAATAGATTTCTCTTTCTCCCCCGGTATACACACACACACACACACACACACACACACACACACACACACACACACACACACACTGATTAAATGAGGCTCACCTACATTATTAACCTCTGTGTGTGTGTGTGTGTGTTATATGTATCTTATTAATTCTGTTTCTCTAGAGAACCCTGACTTTTTACATGCATATTAATAAAGAACCATCTTATTATTAAAATCACATTGTAAAGAATATTTAAGCTCAGAACATACTCCTTATTTGATGTAAAGTAAAAAGGATGAAAACCAATACTGCCCATACAGTATTACCGCATTTTATAATATTTGTATGTAACGCAAAGAAAGTTTGAAGGAAATTTAGTAAACATTAAAAATGGTCATCTTTTTATTTGTCCAGATTTCTAAATTCTTTATAGCAAATATGCAGTGTTCCTTAATCAGTAAGAAAAATGCTATTATTTTTTAATCATGTAAGCAGCCTAAAAGTCAAGTATCATGGTTACAATTTTGCTGCACACGAGGAGGAATAAAGAATAATTCAGTCCCCACAAGAACAAAAACAAAGCATATGTCAAAAACTTAAAGTAATAGTTTCTTTCAGCAGGTATCCTATCTGAGCAGATGGTATTTAAGAAACAAATCACTGCATCTTGATAGGAGGCAGAGGTACAACTTCCTCAAAAGGCGACACCGAAAACATATGACATTTGGGGGCATCCCCATGCCTCTTTTCGATACTCCACTCTGTATATATTTGTAGCTATTCCTTCCACAGAGATTTGTTTTCAAGGGACCAGACACCCCTAATCTTCAGTTCTTGGTGTGGTGTAAAACACAAGACACAGAAAGAATAAAAAGTTAAAAAAAGAAAAGACTCCATGTTTCCTACTGTGGGGTTATGATTTACTCTTTTTTATTACAGATCGGTAGAACACAGTTTAATGTAAAACTTAATAGAAGTTCCTCCCCGGGACTGTTCTTCATTCATTCATCCATTTCTATTTAAGTAACATAACTTACCGAAAGCTTGTGTGTGTTTATGAATGCAGATATAGCTTTATATGCCTGTATTTGTATTTACCCATGTATTTGTATACATACATGTCTATATGTGTGATACCTGTGATATATATATTTCTGTCTTCTTTCACCTTCTTTCACCCATGGTGGTGACTCTCTAATTCGGTCCTCTTTAAATGAAGGGGCCTTGGGAGCTGGTGTTGGTTTCAGAAGTTTAATACTTACGGATTGTTGAGTATCTTACTTGGCTTGTTGCTTCATGATTTGAAAAATAATAAACAATGAGCTATTTCTCCTTCCTCCTCTCCTCCTCCCACCCTCTTCCTTTTCATTTTTGAATATCTAGTTTCTAGTATCTGAGTAACTTGCTGAGTGACTAACTGTGGTTTCCAGGTATAAATCTGGGATAACAAGTGCAACCTTGTAGGGTTTTGTGAGTACTCAGCAGCTAGCAAAGTTAATCTTCAGGATGGTTTAGGGTATTAGGAGCACTGTTCAACACATGTACCTTCCCTACCCTTTTCTCTCAGAGAAAGAACCTTATTTCCTTTCTGTTTTCAACTTTTTGTCTCTGTGTTGTAACTGTTTATCTTTCGTACTTTTCTCCCTCATCTGCTTCATAAACTCCATCTTCTTTCTTCATTCCTTTTCTACCTTCTCTATGCAGATTTGAGATAAGGCATAAAATGCCCTGATTGCCATCAAGAACTACGGATGGGTGCAGCTCACCATCTGGCAGAAGCCCAGAAATCCCTCAGGCACAACAGAAGAGCTTGACTGGAGACAGGTAAAAGCAGAAGCTTACGAACTTGGCCATCTGGGGTGAATACTAATGGTACAAACAACTGCCTCTATGCCTTTGAGGAGGTTCCCTCACATTCTCTACTTCATTCCTGTTTCTATAAAGTGGGAATAATAATAGCAGTTTTCCTATGGAGCAACTACTAGTTTTAAAAGAATATATGTGAGTAAACCAAAGGAAATGGCTGGTTTTGTGTGAAAAAGCTGACAAACTTTAGCAGTTCCATATGTTTCAGCCAAATACATAATTCTCTTATGAGTGGACAAGGCCAATCACTCAATAAATATTAGCTATTCTTGTCATTAGGACCATCATGCATTAACAACAATGACAAAGTGTCTCCTTTAGAGTATCAATGGTATCTGAATGGATCTGGAGATGTGGGTATTATACTGGACTGAGGGTATGTCATAGATGGACTAGGAGCCTCCCCAAAAGATATGTCCACCTCCAAATCCTGGAACTTGTGGACGTTACCTTATCTGGAGAAAGAAGCTTTGCCGATGTAATTAGTTTAAGGATCTTGAGATGGGGAAATTATTGTGAATTATCTGAGTGGACCCTAAATCCAATTACAAATGTCCATATAAGAGTGAGACAAAGGGAAATCTGACAGAACAGGAGGGGGCAATGTGACCACAGAGGTAAAGGTTGGAGTGAAGTGTGACAAAATAAGGAATGCCAAGAGCCATGAGAAACTGAAAGAGTCAAAGAATGGATCTTCCTCCCCCTAGAGTTTCTGGAGGAAATTCAGCCCTGCCAACACCTTGATTTAGGTCAAGTGATGCTGATTTTGTACGATTGGCCTCCAGAATTGTGAAAGAATAAATATTTGTTATTTTGAGTCACAAAGTTTGTGGCAATTTGTTCCAGCGGCTCTAGAAAAATAATACAGAGGGCAACTAAATTCTGTGGCCCAAGTCAGGTAATTCAGAGAGAACACGTCTCCCCCTCTGAATTTCTAATCCCTACAAACCCATCAGATCTCATTTTCAATTTCGTGGATCCAATTGGCTACTGCAGTAGACCTTCAGGAAAGCCTGTGAAACTGAAAATTGGCATTCTCCTGAATGCCTGCAAGTGTAATGATACATCGTTCTCTCTCCCAGCCCACAAGAAGACAGCACCTGCCTGCTCTGCGTGTTGAACCACTCACACAGAAAAAAAAATAAAAAAAAAAAAACTCAGAAAATTAAAAAACAATCTTATAAAGACCCTGCAGCTTCTTTGTATCTAGGAAAGTGCTTTCCAGCCAAGCAGTCTTATCCAATTGTTCCTTCATTACATAACTATTTTTACAGAATGAATTCATATGTAGAAGTGAGTTCTGATACATACCAGATTTTACACTGATTTAACTTGATTCTTTTGGTGGTTCTTCAAGTTTACCACACCTGAAAACTCTCCCTTGTTGACGTCCTAAAGACCTAAAATATCTGCAGGTATTTAGACTCATATATCAGGACTGATACTTTAACCAGAACCTTCTACTTTTCTTTTTTTTTTTCTTTCTTTCTTTTTTCTATTTAGAAGAAAGAATTAATTGATACTTACCCTGATGTTTAAGGAATATCTGCATTTCTTCTTTATAAACTGACTTTCTATTTCAAAGTTCCTAAAGATTCGTCTTAAAGTAAATGGCTATTTTGATAATTAAAAGACCCAGGTGCTGGCAGGGCAAATTTTTTCTTTGCCATGTAAGCAATCATGGGTATGCAGTCACCTTTGCTATATTGTGTTGATAGCCTATCTAGAAGCCTAGGTAGAAATTCCCTTTGTCACATTGACCTCTACTGGATGGAATGTCACATCAATCCAGCACAGTATAGAAACTTCTTCCTGTTGCTTAAGTTTTTAGCCTGAACCCCCAAGGGAAATAAAAAAAAAAAAAAAAGGGCAGAGGGAAATACAGCAAAGAAGAAAAGGAAACAAGCAAAGAAAACAAATGGTGATAGTGTAGAACAAAGCAGATTGTAGCAAAGCAAAGAAAAAAAAAAAGGAACACGTAAGAGGCAGAAAGTTTGCAGTGCTGAGGAAGAAAGCCTACAACCCCATCAATCTCTAGCAGTCTCTGCCTGGTCAAAAGAGGACATTCGCAATTTGACAGTTTTCTACTTAGTTTGAGCATGTAATTAATTATCAATAAACTTGATCATTTTGGTTATTTATTTATTTGTTTGTTTGTTTAGATTGCCCGAATTAGTCAGATGATGTCTCCGCTGATCAGACATATAGGCCCTTATTAAGTCTCCATTTGGCAAGTATCCATCTCTCTTTGGTCTCTGCAGACTCTGCCTAGAAGGGACCCAGCAATGCAAAGTCAGCTGTTTCAGCAAAGTGAGATGCATATGCCCACGGGCTTAATGACCTAAGTCAGGTATTTAATGATGGATCTGATGATTGGACTTTGAAAAAACCTAACTATATCCTCCAAAGATGTATTCTTCCTGCCCCCAGCCTGTCTAGATAGGAAGATGGTGGATAATGTGAGATTTACCCTTCTTCATCAGAATTCCTCTGCCAGTGGCTAAAATTTCCTCTTCCAACTTTTAGCTGCATGCCACTCAGTGTCATGGTGTCTCCTGTGTTGTGCAGGAAGGCTCTTTTTCCCGTGAACCCTGGGGACAAGGAAAGTGTCAATTCTGCCAGCAATCTCAGTTTCCTTGTCCTGTTTGCCACGCTGAGCAGCAAGGCCCCTCGTACCTGCTTTGTGTACCATCAAAAGAATCTGTCCAACAGGGCACCTTCTCAGGATCGTTTAAAAAAATAGAAACCCAAAAAACCAAAAAGCTAAAAAAAACCTCTCCATCTATCACTCCCTTTTGTCTTTCTTTCTTTCTGCTCTTCTTTTTTTTTTCCACCTCAGCATTCTACCTTTGAGAAAGGTATGCTCTATAATGCAGCTTGACTTAAATTATGACCCTGCTGCACTATTTCTTTGAGCTGCTATTTTCCCTGCCTGTTCCAGCTGCTGAGCACAATTGCTACAGCTCAATTATTAAAGAGATGCTAAAAATAGCCCAGTGCAAGGCTGTCGACAAAGAAAAATCATTCAAACACAGCAAGAGACGCAACCTGGGCAGCGAGCTCTCACTGTTATTAGATCCTTAATTCTCCCCACCCTCCCGCCTTTAAGCTTTTCTTTTCTTTCTTTCAGCAATAATAAAGTAATAGGCAGCTTAAAAGGTCCCCTTTTTTGTGCCCACAGGAATTTGCATAAACTCATGACTGCTTTGCCACTGCAAAGTCTCCTTAATAAAAAAGGAGCAGGCTGGTTTTAGGAGCCAGGTTGCATAGCTGCATGCAGAGGAATTTACAAATGATTCTCGTGCTTGCAGGTATGTGTGTGTGTGTCCCATCGGCTGGGGCCTCCAGTCCTTGCCAGGACCCCTCCTGAGATGCGTCCCTTTGAACTATTGAAATCAAGAGTTTGTCTCCTGTGGCTCATTTTAGAAAACTATTTTTAAACATTAGAAAATAGAAAAACTAGAAGTATTAGAAAAGATAGCCCCACGTTTTAGCGAGTTACAGTATTTAGTATTTTCTCCCCCTCCTGCAATATATTATGTGACAGTGCTTAAAACAAATTACGTACCCCTCTGAGCTTTACTTTTCCCATAGATACATTGTTTTCCCATAGATATATTTTTTAAAAGCATGTTAAATGAATATATTCCTCTTCTCGTAGAAAAGAGAGGAGCATTGTAGTCTGATCAGCCTGGGAAAGTTGTAAAATCCTCTGTGCTTCCTTTCACCCATCTGTAAATGGGGTATGATACCCACTTTTGAGGCCATTGTTTGCATGTAATGAAAGAAATGTAAAGAAGATAGAAGAAAATATTCACATAAATAATACCAGATGTTTCTGAGAATAAAGAATATAGGTTTGTTAATAGAAATTGCTGAAATCAGGGCGCCTGGGTGGCTCAGTCATTAAGCGTCTGCCTTCAGCTCAGGTCATGATCTCAGGGTCCTGTGATCGAGCCATGGCATTGGGGTCCCTGCTCCACGGTGAATCTACTTCTCCCTCTCACACTCCCTCTGCTTGTGTTCCCTCTCTCGCTGTGTCTCTTTCTGTCAAATAAATAAATAAAATCTTAAAAAAAAGAAATTTCTGAAATCAGTTAAAATGAAGGAAAAGAGATTAACGCACAGTAACATTTGGAAAGCTCTAATTGTTTTTGTCCAAGATTCTAGACAGGAACACACACACACACACACACTCATACTTAAAAAAAAAAAGATTTTTGCCCTACAATGAAAAAATATTGTTGGCAACTGTTTTATGCAACACTAACTACTAGTTTAAAAAATGGATAAATTCTTATCTGTTCTGAGGAAAAAATAATTGTGTGTGCAAGTAAGTTATTGTATTTATGCCAACAAGAAAAAAAATCATTCACAGATAATCTAGTTCAGGTAATTTACCATTCTTGTTCTTTACCTGAAAGTATTACCTGAAGAAATAGAGTGGCCAATAAGACTAAATCAAAATAAAGATATTACAAATGAGGAAGACGTAACATTGAGAATAAAAAGGACCATGAACAACAAAAGCTATAAAAGTAGAATTCCTGTTTTATTATTTGTTAATCATGTAGGGTACAATATAAATATCAGAAATAATTTCTGAAAGAAAACATATAGGTGGCAAAAAAAGAAAGAGAAAATAGTCTTCTGTGAAGCCCTGTATTCTTACAATAAATGTGGGAAATTGGCATAGGGAAGTAAAATGTGAACAATTAGAATTTTAAATGATCAATTACTCTTGATATTTGTAGAAATGCACAGGTATATATGTTTTTGCTTTTATATTAAACATAACTGTTACTAAAATGAAAAGAACACATATGTCCTGAGCAATAGGAAAAATGTAAGAATTTTAAAAAGCAAAGAGGTATGAATGAGAATGTAAACATTTAAGATAAGGAGAATAATAAGATCATGGCTATTGGCTATCACAGTATTTGGGTTTGAGGTAGAGGAGAGGAGAAAATAATTGTCCACTACCTTTTAAGTTCTTGGCCGAGTTCCCTGTAACAAAAGACAAATTAACAGAAGAAAAACAATCATAAGTTTGATGTAGGAAAAATGTTAGGGATCGAAGCAGATGGCCAAGAAAGAATTCTTGAGATGTCTTTGGTGCAAAAAAGTGATTTTATTAAAGCAAGGGGACAAGGGCGCCTGGGTGGCTCAGTTGGTTAAGCGACTGCCTTCGGCTCAGGTCATGATCCTGGAGTCCCGGGATCGAGTCCCGCATCGGGCTCCCTGCTCAGCAGGGAGTCTGCTTCTCCCTCTGACCCTCTTCCCTCTCGTGCTCTCTCTCTATCTCATTCTCTCTCTCAAATAAATAAATAAAATCTATAAAAAAAATTAAAAAAAAAATAAAGCAAGGGGACAAGACCCATGGGCAGAAAGAGTTGCACTGGGGTCATGAGGAGTGCCCCATTATACACTTTCAAGTTGGGAGGGGGTTATGGATAGCATAAGTCTCTAAGGAATTTGGAAGCAAGATTTCCAGGACCTTGAGGGGGCTAGCTATTGTTGGGAAAACGTCATTCATTACCTTCTCATAAAACCTTAGTCATGAGACCTTTCAGATGTATATCAGTGGGCCATATGCTTGGGGGGGTGATTGCCAACACATATCTTGGGGGGTTTAGAGATAAAGGGAGTTTCGAAAGGAATTTTTATATGTTAAAGTAGACTTACAGGATCCTGGGTGAGGGGTGGGCATCAGACTAGGATTGCCTTTTGCCCTTAGCATCAACATCCAGGCAGTTGAGTCCCTAGAGGAATGTCACTCTGCCTGTTTCAAGGACTTGTCAATGAGCTATAAGTAGTAAGGAAATTTAATAATTTTTCTTCTGCCTTTGTTTCCCACATCAAGTTTATTAACATGTATACCTCATGTACACATGGAAGGTATGCAGGGAAAAATGAATGTCTCTTCAAGGTGGCCTAGAATTCAGCCTTAAATATCTGCTTAATAGGAAAAGGGTGGGGTGTGTGCTCTTCTTAGGAGAGAGTAAATGATTTGTAGGAAAGCTGAATGGGTCCTTAGAAAAATAGAAGGGAGGTATCACAGTTTGTGACCAAGTGTGTCCAGGTGTGGTGGGGACTTTCAGTTTCCTCTCCTGTGACAAGTGTCAATGTTCCCTGGTGTTGAAATTCCTGGGGTGGGGGGAGGGAGGAAGATCTATGACAACTGAGCTTCTTTTGGAGGCTCTGTCTTGAGGCAGATAAGGAGAGTTCAGAGAAAGTCTCCCCTTGTATTTGCTACTTCTTGAGGACCTACAGGTCAAAATAATCAATATATCAAAAAGGCACAAATTAGGTGGCATGTCCTAGACTCCTCTAATCATTTTTTTAGGTGGCATATTCTGCCATCTCTTAGACTATAATTTTCAGATTAGAAACAAAGACTTTCAGATTTGGTAAAAAAATATAAAATAAAATAAAATAAAAAAGTCTTTCGTATATAAGAAATATACTTAAAACAATGTGATGCAGAAGGGTTAAAAATCAAAAGAATAAAAAAAAATAAGCTGAGAAAATGATACTTATATTTCTTCCAAACTGCCCTTAGAAGAGTAAGTGAAATGGAGACTTGCCAAGTTGAGACTTAATAAGTGGAGATGTTAGAACAATAATGCACATGAGAATTGCTGGAGTAGTATCACACCAGAATGACTGAATTCATGACCCATAAATGATTGGGCTTCTGCTTTGGTTAATGAGATAGTAGCAGTTTGTAGCAGACCATTACCTGTTTGAATGCACTGGAGAGCTGCTGAGACCACCAGGACTGGAAGGCATGGAATTCTGGAATGAAAGAAGGCTAACTTTCTGCATACCACATTTGCCCTCAGGGATTGTGCCCATTCTTAGTCTATGGAGAGAGCCTGAGAAGTTGAGGAGAGGAAGGCTACTAAGGGTCACAGAAGTCAGAAGACTTCCAGCAATCCCAAAAGACTGGGAAGCAAAACTGCATTTGTGGTCTACCAACACATCCAGTACTTGAGAGGCCAACATCCCAGAGAGAAGGGAAGTGAAAAGTAGATCTAATATTTTTGGACTTTCTTCTCCTGAGAGCTGCTGATATATAAGTTTCCCAGGGTGAGAGCCTGAAAGCTGTTGAGATGATGGCAAAAAACACCAAGAATTTCAGCAGTCTGATTGTGCTGAGGAAAGCAAAGATGGAGTTCAGGTACTGCCAAGGAGAAGGGGCCATAATAAACTCCTTTGTTCTCATCTGGAGTTCCTGGTGGATTCAGTGTGCTTAAATTGAGGTATATTGAACCTTATCATATTGCAACTGTAGCCTAATATAGGTGATTTGCTCTTATTCTAGCTGCCTTCCAGTGGGTGGGGGGGATGCTCTCTGAAGGAGGGCACTGTCATTTAGAAATTCTATAATTTTTCATTTGATGCATTTTAACCCATAAATCCATTCTTCTTACAGTCGGCCCATCTCAGATTATAACCCCAAGGTGCTCAGATCAGGAACCTGGTAATCATTCTCCTTTCTCTCCTTTTTTTCTTTCCATCATCCAAATCCATTAGCAAATCCTGTAGATTGAACCCATCAATTTATCTGTCATCGCTTCAGTTTTCCTCTTTCTTAGGTTTCTTCCACCTTCTACTTTCTGCCACTAGCCTAAGACAAACCTCATTTCTTGTTTAGACTGATATTATCCAAACAAAATATAATATGAATCACATATGCAATGTTAAATTTTCTGGTAGCCAATACTGGGCTATAAAATAATATGTAACCCAATCTATAAAAATATGTCAATTTCAGAATGTAATCAATATTTAAAAATATTTATGAAATATTTTGCATTTTTGTATTAACTCTTTAAAATCCCATGTGTATTTTAGCATACCACAATTTGATTGTTAAATTTTCATCAGAAGAATATGATCTATATTTACAGTTTGTAAAATCTATAGTTGAAAAAGTAGATGGGGCACCTGGGTTGCTCAGTCAGTTAAGTATCTGACTCTTGCTTTTGTCTCAGGTCGTGATCTCAGGGTCATGAGCTTGAGCTCCATAGGGTTCCATGCTCAGCAGGGATTCTGCTTGAGATTTTCTCTCTCCCTCCACCTCACCCTCTGCCCCTCCCCCTGCTCAGGTATAAACTCTCTCTCTAAAGTAAATAAATAAATCTTAAAAAAAAAGCAAAAATAGATTTTTGGAGCACCTAGGTGGCTCAGTTGGTTAAGCATGTGCCTCTTGATCTTAGTCCAGGTCTTGATCTCAGGGTTGTGAATTCAAGCCCCCACTGGGTTCCACATTGGTCATGGAGCTTAATTAAAAAAAAAGAAGGGTGCCTTGGTGGCTTAGTCAGTTGGGGATCTGCCTTTGGCTCAGGTCATGATCCCGGGGTCCCAGGATTGAGCCCCACATCAGACTCTTTGCTCAGTGGGGAGGAGCCTGCTTCTCTTTCTCCCTCTGCTGTTCCCCCTGCTTGTGCTCTCACTCTCTCTGTCAAATAAATAAATAAAATCTTTAAAAAAAAAGTAATTTTGCAAATCCAAGTTATTCCAAATATACTCAAATGTTTTGCAAAATCTGAATTGAGTATCAAAAAATCCTTGTCCTCTAATATTGCATCCATCTTAACAAAATACATTCATTGTTTTTAGAATATTCAATTTGATTTAAAAGTAAAAATATCAGTTTAACACTGTCTAATTCAAGTAAATTTATTAGTTCACATAAAAGCTCAGTTTTGTCAACATCAGATTAAAGACATATTCTATATAGAAAAAAGCAACTATAAAATTATCAATATTAATAAAGCATTTTTCAATTTTTCTTATAGTTTTTTAGTCAATTACATAACAACTATAATTGAAATCTGCATTTTATTCATGTTACAAAATGTATAAAGTCATTATTCTTATGTAAAAAATTTCAATTTCAATACAAATTCACAAATTTGTATAGCAAGGTCATAAGCAATTACTTTCCTTAGAGCTCAAATTTAGGTCATTTATATGCAATGTGATATAAGTGAGAAAACATAAATTACACTGCCATTTTCATCTTTGATTCTTTTCTGAATATTTAAACTCTACAACTATTCAATTATTCAAATAATTAAAAATTGAATGAACAAGCATCCCTTTGTTTCAAAAATTAGTGACTCAGATTTAGTGGTACAGCAAATCTGTAAATCTCTTCCACAACTCAACCAACAAGATTGGCAAAGAATAAAAAAACATGTCATCTATTTCTATAAACATTTCCATAAAATATTGGTTAATCATATCATTTGAGTATTTATACCGATAGATTTTAGTGACTATATTCATGATATTTTTCATAGAGTCTGCTGTACAAAACTGAGCACAAATGTTTGGCTATGTACCATACAGTACAATAAAATAATAAGTGAGACTTCCAGTTTCTGATCCAGCTGTAAGAAACTTGGAAGTTACCACTTTGTCCTAACCATAAGTAAATAGCTGAATGATCTGAAGATCAACCACTCTTCTTAGATGAAGCAGAGAAGTGAGGTCACAGGACCAAATGCTGCCTGTCACACAGAGACACATGACAAGTGAGTATAGAGAAGGAGGACCTGCCAGAGCAGCAACCTTTGCCAGAACCAGGTCTGGGTAGTGAAACCTGAACTGTCATTGACAAAGCACTAGAGGCTCAGTGTGGACGACTCTGAGAGTTAAAAACTATAGAGGGTTCCTTTCCCTGGGGACCCCACTCCTTTCTGAGTTTTACCACCTGGATCTCTATGAGGTTCTCACAGTGAACATCAGAGAAAATTATCTGGAGCTTCCAGCCGGGGTTTTATAAGACCCTACTGGACAAAGGGAAATACCCAACTCCAGCCCACTCTAGACATCTTGTCCAACCTGGGGGTGAGTTGGGAAAGCATGAAAAAGTGATGGTCCAGAGGCACAAGTTTACTAAAATACTGAGACTTAATCACAGAACTCTAGAATGTTTTCCATGCCTTCAGTTTCTCAGCAATTACTCAAAGCCTATTTACAGAAGTTCCCTTTATTCATCATACTTGGCTATCAAGAAACAATTATAAGTCATACCAAAAGGCATCAGAACCAGACTCAGATATGATAGCAATGTTGGAATTTATCAGACCAGGAATTTGAAACAATTATGGTTAATTTACTAACTTCAACGGATAGAGTTGACAGCATTGAATAAAAGAGCAACGGGTCAAAGTTCTTCAGGAGAAATTTAATTTGAAATAAATGAAAACAAAAATACTAATTATCAAAATTTTGAGATGCAGTGAAAGCAGTGTTTGGGGGAAATTGATAGTATTAAGTTCATCGATTAAAAAAGAAAAAAAGAACTATAATCAATAACTTAAGTTTTCAACTTATGAAAATAGAAGAAGAGCAATCTAAGCCTAAGGCAAGCAGAAGAAAGTAAATAATAAAATCTAGGGCAGGAATTGATGAAGTTGTAAACAGGAAAACGATAGAAAAATATCCATGAAACCAAAAGGTGTTTTTTTTTTTGAAGAGGTCAAAGATACCAATTAACTTCTAAATAGGCTACTAGAAAAGGGAGAGAGAGGACACAAATTACAGATATCAGAAATGCAATAGGGGTCATCACTACTGATTCCATGGATATTAAAGGGATAATAAAGGTATACTATAAATAACTTATGGCCCCATATATGATAAATCAAATAAAGTGGACTAATTCTTTGAGAGAAACAGTCAAAGCTTATGCCAATAAATAGATAATCTGAATAGGCCTTTATTTATTACAGAAATTGATCAATTATTTAAAAAAACCCATCATGCCCAGATGGTAATTTATTGGTAGATTCTTCTTTACATTTAAGAAAGAAAATATACTTATTTTCTACAATTACTTCCAAAAAATAGAAGCTGAGGAAATAGTTATCAAACATTCTAGGAGAGCAGCATTATTTTAATTCCATATCCAGATAAAAATATTATAAGAAAGGTAAGTTACAGCTCAATATATCTCATAAACATAGGGACAAAAATCCTCAACAAAATATCAACAAATAAAATTCAAAAATGTATAAAAAATATGCATCATGACTACTTGAGATTTATTCTAGGTATATAAGTTTTGTCCAATATTTTAAATATCAACTAATGTAATGCATCATATCAATAGGTTAAAGAAGAAAAATTATATGACCATATCGATGAATTCAGAAAAAGTATTTGACAAAATCTAATACCTGTTCATGATAAAAGTTTTCAGTAAACTAGAAAATACTTATTTATGAGAAACAGTACACTATCCCCTTAAAATTGGTAACAGATAGGCAAAGATAACCTCTCTCATCACTCCTATTTGACATCATATTCAAAGCCCTGGATAGTACAGTAAGATAAGAAAGCAGGTGGAGGGGGGGGAGAAAAAGATAAACAGATTAGGAAGAGAGAAATAAAACTGTCTTTACTTGCAGGTTAACATAACTGATTATGTAGAAAATCCCCCCAAATTAAACAAACTCCAGGAACTAAGTGAGTTTAGTAAAGTCACAGGAAACAATCTCATATACAAAGGATGATTGTTTTTCAGTAGACCAGCAATGAGCAACTGGAATGTGAATTTAAAAATCAATAACACAATAGCAACCCCCCCAAATTAAATGCTTAGTTATTAACCTAGCAATATATGTGCAGATTCCATGTGCTGATAATTATACAACTCTGATGAAATAAATCAGAGAAGATCCAAATAAATGTAGATTGGAATAGTAAATATTGTTAAGATGTTAATTCTCCCCAGTTTTGGTCTATAGATTCAACACAAACCTTATCAAAATACCAGCAGATTATTTTTACATCATGACAATTTGACATTAAAATTTATATGGAAAGGTAAAAGACCTGGAATAGCAAACATTACACTAAAGTAGAAGAGCAAATTTCAAAGGATCACAGTACCTAACTTTAAGGTTTACCTTAAAGCTACAGTAATTAAGATAAAATGGTATTGGTGAAAGAATGAATACATAGATCAATGAAACAGAATAGAGATACCTTTACAAATATGGTCAACTAGTCTTTGACAAAGGAGCAAAAGCGATTCATGGGAGAAAACATACTCTCTTCAATAAAGAGTGCATCAACAATTGGATGTACATAAAGGAAAAAAATAAGTGAATCTGGACACAAAGATCAGTCTTTCACAAGAAAAGTGGCCCATAGACTTAAAAGTGAAACACAAAGCTATAAAACTTTTAGAAGAAAATATAGTCGAAAATCTAAGTAACCTTGGGTTTGGAGATAATTTTTAGTTACAGCATCAAAAACATGATGCAAGAAAGGAAACAATTGGTAAGGTGAACATTTTAAAAATGAATATTTTTGCTCTGAGAAAGACAGTGTTAAGAGAATGAAAAGACAAGCCACAGACAGAAAATTACCTGCAAAGTACACATGTTATAAAGAATTTTGTCAATAATATTCAAAGAACTCTTAAAATCTAATAGGAAACAATCCAATCAAAAATGGTCAAAGAACTGAACAAACACCACAACAAAAGAGATAGGTGGATGGCAAATCCTCACCTGCACAGATACTCAAAACCATTTGGCATTGAAAAATAGCAAATGATAATGACCATTAGGGACTGTTACAGACCCATTAGAAGGCTCAAAATCCCAAGGTGGCAATGCTAATTGCTGGCAAGGACGGGGAACGACAGGAACACTCATTCATTGCAGGTGGGAATGCAGAATGGTACAGCCACTTTGGAAGACAGGTTGGCAGTTTCTTCTGTAGCTAAACTTAGTCTTTACCATATGATCTAGCAATCACACTTTTAGATATTTATCCAACTGATATGAAAACTTATGTGCACACAAAATCGCATATAAATGTTTATGGAAGCTTTATTCATCATCCCCCAAATCGGAAGGAGCAAAGATGTCCTTCAATACATGAATGGATAAACAAATTCTGGCATATCCATACAATGGGTTATTATTCTGCATTGAAAATAAATGAGTCATCAAACAATGAAAAGCCATTAATGAGTCTTAAATACATATTGCTAAGTGAAGTTGTCAGTCTGAAAAGGCTAAATAATTTTAAGGTTCCAATTTTATGGCATTCTGGAAAAAATAAAACAATATAGATGGTAAATAGTTTACCAGTAGTTGCCAGGGGGTCTGGGAGAAGTGTGTAAAATTGAATAGATAAAACACAGGGTATTTTTTAGGGTGGTGAAATTATTCTGTATGATATAATAATGGTGCATTTATTATACCATGCATTTGTTAAAACTCAGAACTTTATAGCACCAAGAATGAATCTTAATTAAATTAAAAATTAAAAATTAAATTAAATTTCATTAAAAATGATTTAGGATGTTGGGGAAATCCCAGTATGGAGTACAGAATATGACAAAATAATCAACCAGTATTAAAAATGTATAAAACAATCTCAACGAAAGGGGTGGGGAAGAAATATGTGGACCTATATGACTTTGGAAATGTATGAAGCCTGTAAGGCTAAAGGCAAAAGGAAATAGTTCATAATCACTGCAATGTATTTGATAAAGTTGATTCTCATGGGCATATGAGTTAATTTTGACACTGTTATACATATACTTGAACTAAACCATTAATTAAAAGGATGGCAGATGGTAGGAGCCCGGTTTCTCTCACTGTTGGAGTAGTAGATCACAGATAAGCAAGAAGGAATAGGTATGGATAATCCTTGGGGTAATAGAGTTGGAAACATCAGTATAAACTAAATTTTGGCTAATATAGATATGGATGGTTACATAGAGAAACATTTAGGTATGTATAAATACACAGGTTAGTATGTACACATATATTTCTTTGCTCTGTCTGCTGAGAAGGTCTGGAAGCAAAGGTATCCAGTAGCAACGAATATACCCAACACTCAGGACTTGGTTCCTGATATCTTTCCTAATTAAAAGGAACCACAGCAACTTGGGAAAATGTGTGATTCTAGGATTGGGGTAGGTAAAGTTACTGTTAAAAAAAAGTCCATGGATCTATGTCAAAAAGGAAACAGAAGTTAACTAAATGAATTTATTTACAATAGCCTAAACTAGAAAAATCTGAGCAACAAAATTAAGCCATGCAGGGTTATAACACAAAGTACAAAATATACATTCCTAAGTACATACTGACATAAAATAAACAGTTGAACAAATAAATGTGGAAAAGAGACAAATCTCCCAAGAAGAGGAATTTCAAACAATTTGGGTAGACACTGGACCCTGAAGAGGTGGAGCTTAGGTATCATTTCTTAAGTGTCAGCTGCCTTTAGTGACTTACTTCTAGAGAGTACTTAGAGTATGGAAAAGGGAAGAAAAAGAACTTAACAATCCTGACAAACACTATCTCAGCCAGAAGATGAAAGTTACCATAAATTGTGATAAATATGTACCCTTGATATGATGTGATGAGAATAGCGTTTTTCCACTGTTGTTTTCATCCCCAAGCCCATCACTACAGTCTAATTATATGGACAAAATTACATGAATCCTACCCGAGGGACTTGCCCCACAATAACTACAGTGTTCTTCTAAGCTATCAAGGTCATCAAAAATAAGGAAGATCTAAGAAACTGTTACAGTCTAGAGACACCTATGGAGACATGAAGACTAAATATAATGTGGTAACTTGGACTGGATTCTGAAAATAGACAGTAGGGAAAGACAAAGGAAATCTGAAAAAGTATGGATTTTAGTTAAAATAAAACAACTAATCCACATATATCAAGAAATTACAAAATGTTTTTCTTGGTAGAAATATAACACAATATTTAGGAGATATATAGGAAATGTTTAAGAATAAAATTAACAAGCTTGATTAACATATAACTTTGTGCTTTTGAAGGAATTCACATACTTTTGGAATGTCCATGAACCATTTAACAAAATTAATTCTATCCAAGTTCTTAAAGAAAAACTCAGCGCACTTTAACTTTTCAGTCTGTTTTCTAGACACAACTCAGTAAGTTGTAAAATTAATAACTAGGGATAAGTAAATTAATTAAATGATTGGAAAATAAACATCCATATAGTGACACAGAACTGTCTTGTGGTCACCACCCCATTTCTCCTTTCTGGACATGGGGAAGACTACATTTCCCAGCCTCTCATGTTGTGAGGTTGGGACCATGTGACTCAGCTCTTGTTGATGGGATTGTGCAGAGATGAAACATATTTCTTTATATTTTGGGAATTTACAACAGTCTCAATTTTTACCCCTTTGAAGCTGGGAAGGAGGGACTCTATGATAATAGATTTGCAGAATGGAAGCAGACCAGATGCCTGAGCCACCTAAACCTGAATTGATCAGTGATGTGAGGGAGAAATAAGTAAGCCTTTGTTGTTTGAAGAGATTGAAGCACTGGGCCTTCTTTGCTACTGCAGCATTAACTAGGCTATCATGAAATATCCCCCACACAACCACAAATTCACAAACTCCTAAGAAATTAAATTAAAATTGAAAAGGTAACTTCAATACACATTATTTAAATAGAAGAAGTTAATCATAACACTGCACATCAAAACAAGTGCTTTAACAAATATTATTCTTCCCTAGAAAATCATACCTTTCCACAATTTTATTATTCAAGAGAAATGAATATATATCTATTAAGTATTTACCCCAATAAGCAAGAATAATAATCCTAAGAGAAACAAGTAAAACAGAATAGAGATAAAAATAGTAATTTCAAAGCAGAATAGTAAAACTGATAACAAAACAGGCATTTATTCTTAAGAAAAACTAATAGAGGACATAAGCTTTGAGTTAAGTTATCAAGTAAAATCAGAAGAAATAAAGTAAACTATATTACCAATTAGAAAGGTGGTATAACTGCAGGTGTGAATGGATACAGAACATGTATGAAAATTCAAATTACCAATTTGACTGAAACAAATATATGTACTTAAACAGAGCATTAATAAATAATGTTTAATATTTTCATATTAATAATGTTTGATAATAACATTAAAAAATGTCCAGAATCACTAATCTAACTACCTAAATCATCTTATCCCTAATAGTTTTATGAGTGAATTATACCAAATAATTTCTTCACTATTTTATATGTTCAAACAAAATGATATAATGCTTTCCAATTAATATGGATGAAAGTAAAATTTCCTGGTAATAAATCCCATTGGAGTAATAATTTTGATTTTGTTTTCTTTTTTAAAAAAGATTTATTTATTTATTTATTTTGGAAAGAGAGAGAGAGTATGTGCACATGGGTCAGGGAGCTGCAGAGAGAGAGGGAAAGACAGAATCTCAAGCAGACTCCCTGCTGAGTGGGGAGCCTAATGTGGGGCTTGATTCCACAACCCTGAGATCATGACCTTAGCTCAAATCAAGAGCTGGTTGCTCAACTGACTAAGCCACCCATGTGCCCCTTGTTTTTGTTTTCTAACGTAATCTAGGTATACAACAACCTTGTATGCATTTATTGAAGGAAAATTTATAAAAACAGAATTTTTTAACCAAGAAATTAATATGACTTATTAAAATACTGTATTAATTTTAAGAAAAGAGATTATCATAGTATTTTTAAACTATGATATAACCTCATTGTACTGATATATTAATAGGGCTGCAATATATTGATATATAGCAATGAAAAATGCAAACTTTATGATAGATACCAAAAATGTTAAAAATGAATTTGATGGCATATAATATATATATCTTATAATGAAAAATTTTTATTATAACAGAAATAACATATTACTTGTGCATTCTATCTCAAACTAATAGTTGATTTTTACTTAGAAATAAAATCATGGATGCATTCCCAATGAAGTCAGAGATAAAAATAGAACACTAGAACTGTGACTTGACATTGATCTAGCTCTTGTAGGCTGGAACATTGCAATCAGACAAGATTATATAAATAATTATATAATAAATCATTTAAATTGCCATGTGATGTTATTAAACAAGTGCCAAGTAGTGTATATATGTTCGATAATATCTGTACAATAAATAATAGTTATCAGCAGTAGTGTTTAATTAAAAAGTAAAGATAATAAATTACAAAAGTATTTGAACCTATAAAATAATTCTTCAAGAGTGCAGTTTAAAGAGTGACACACAAACATGGAGAGCTTATAAGAATATTGGATGTGGATGGGATGAGCAAAGGTCCCAATCATTATGGAAACAAAAAATAAAATGTTTAATATAACAATAATTGTACAGGACCTTTGTGGAAACAACAGCTTATTGTTTGATCAATGGAAATTTTTTCATAAAAATACATGCTTCTCATGTCCTTGGATGTATAGATTCCATACAGTATAGATGTTAATTCCATCCGAATTAATTCTTCTTAAAATTATATTAGGATTATATTAGAAACTTGACAAAATTATTCTATAGTTCATCTTCAGGAAATAAAAAAACAACAAAAGAGCAAATTGAAAACTTTGTGAATAAAAAAAGAAGAATGAGGGCAGAATTTGATACAGAAAAAGACAAACAGAGCAGTGAAAATGACTATGCAGTTGAGAAATAGACCCAAGAACTTATTATAACAACTTATTACATAATACAGTTGGAATTTCAAGCAATGGTTAAAATAATTAATTCAATAAATTGTGTTTGGGTAAGTGAGGAGGCATGTTAAAATTCTATCTAACATCAAATTAAGTGTAGATGTATTAATATTCAATTGCAATAAAATACATTTATAAATACATGAAAGCAGAGATATAATTTTGGGTTGCTGAAGGTATTTCATATTATGACAGTAGGCTCTGAAGCTGTAATATAAAATACTGATGGATTTTATTACCTAAAAGCTACCATATTTCTATTAATATAAAATAGCTATGAACAAAATTAAAAAGCAAGTGACAAAAGGTATTTTTAACAAAGAAGAGTCAATTTCAGAGAAAGATTATATTACATATATAAACACATATATAATATATACATTTATTTGAAAAAACAGAACTGTAGTAGAAAAAATGGTGAAAGGACTTGCAAGAGTATTTAATGAAAAATAATTGTAAATCACTATTAAACAGAGTGATATTCTTTCATTTACAATAATTCAAAAAGTAAGACTTCAGAGAACAAAACTATCTCATGTTCAGTTTTTGACTTTTAGCTAAGATATAACTATTCATTAACCACTAGTGCAGGGTAATGCACAGCCTCACATAAATTACAATTACAAGTCAGTGCAAATTTAGTAGAAGGCAGTTTGATGAAATGTAACAGAAGCTTTAAAAATTCATATTCCCTTTAATCAAAAAATTCCTCTTGTTTATTTCATTAAATGATGAATCAAAATATAAGAGAAATATGTTGAAGAATGTAATGAATTATAAGAAGCTTTAAAACAATTGTTTCATGATTTAAACCATGATTTAAGACATTAAAGCTGCTAATAGTTCATTACATTTTGTAAAAAAATAGTTCATGATATTTTCTATATCATCTCTATGATGATATAGAAAAAAATCCATTATTCTCTATATAGTTATATGGAAAAAAATAAAGTTACATTTTCTCATTTGTATATTCATATAAAATATGCAAGAATATATGTGCCAAATGAATGTGTTTATGCATGACTCTGGAATTGGACTGGACATGCTTTTTCCCAAACTGTTGTTTTTGCTTAGATTTTTTCAAAGTTTTACCCCAAAGCTTAATTATAAAATATAATTAATAGAAACAAAATTTATAGTAGCAAAGCTATCACTTCAGAGAGATAAGAAACATGATCTGAACAAACCCTCTGTGTTAAGAACTGTGCTGTCATGTTCCATGTTTATACTAAATAGTGCAAGTACCCTTAAGCTGGCAATCATCTTGCAATGACATCCTGACACTTGATTTAACTGACTGAAATGGAAGACAAGAATGGTTAAGTTCATCTACTTTCAAAACCTTCAGTCGCCAATATTTAGTAGCCTGAGGATTCTGCTGTATGTGCTGAGTGCCAGAGAAACAAGCATGAGAACTAAAATAACTCCAAGCACAACATCATTGTGATAGCCAGTATCCATATTCATCCAGGAAGAGACATTTTAACTGGTTCCGACTACAGCATCCACACATTTCATGCTAGTGTCTGGTGTGAAGATTTTTAAGAATTTCGCTTCCCCAGCTTATAGCTAGAGTCTTCAGTGTGGATGCTGAGTCCCATTCTACCTTTCCAATATATTGTGAAATCAATATAAATCAAGCAGAACATCATTCTCAGGAAGCAAACATATCAGTCACAGCTCCAAATTTGAAGTTTTCTGACTTTTCTGTCTCTACAGTTTCCAACTGAAAATTCCCTCTGCTATAACTTTTCTTTACTCTCTGAGTCTGTGATTTAATCCTACCGGCCACCAAGGACAGGATGAATGCAAGAGTACAGAATGGCACGTAATTGGAAGAGAAAAAAAAAAAAAGAAACTGAACGCACCTCGTCTTGGTATTTATAATTCAGCCTCCTGGTTGCCGGACACAGACTGAAATGCTTCCAGGTGGAGGATGAAGGGGACAAAGAAAATCGCCAGATCACAACACAAGCTTCTGGCTGGGATTCCTCATGAGCCTCACAAACCATCCAGGCAGCAAAACCCCATAGGAAATGTGCCTTCAGAACAGGGCACGTAAGACCTGATGAGTGTTGGGTCACAAATGGGCTCTAGGTTTCAAACCCTCCTAGCTCATACCCCTCCTACATTCCCCACAGTCTTTTCCAGCATGCCGCTAAACACCTGATTTAATATTTATCATTATCAATATGGTATCAACATAAGACCTAGTCATACACATTGACATTTACAAAAATCAGAAGGGGAAAAAGAGGATGAACAAAATAAAAGGGAAGGCATACACCAGGAGAATTCTTACTCTAGGAGACAAAAGAGTTCAAACAGTTTTCCATAGTGCCAGGAAAAAGTAATGAAAACATGTTTTCTCTGAAATGGAGATCAAATAAGAGATGGCGCTGAAGTAACATAGGATGACGAGGGAGACCTGTGTGGATCAGTCTGTTAATGGTCTGCCTTAGGCTCAGGTCATGATCCCAGCGTTCTGGGATCAAGCCCCGCATTGGGCTCCTTGTTCAGAGGGGAGGCTGATTCTCCCTCTGCCTCTGCCCCTCCCCCTGCTTGTGCTCACGCACAGTCCCTCTTTCTTTCTCAATCTCTTCTTTCCCTCTTTCTGACAAATAAATAAAATCTTTAAAAAATTAAATAAATAAAATAGGGTGAGGAGACAACCAAAGGTGATCAAAATGAACTCAACAAGATCAGGAAAGAAAGGGAAGGGAAAAGCAAAGCCACTAGGAAGATGAAAGCCACATGAAAAGAAAGGTAAATGGGAAAGCAAAACGTCACCGCAGGTCAGGTACATGTTAGGAAACTTTAAGTCACACAGAGTAAAAAAATAAAGAGGGAGAGAAGGTGGGGGAGAGAGAATGAACAGATGAGAATAATAAGGAGAGAGACAAAGAAGAAAAACAAGCATACATGACATTATTCCTGGAAATAAAAATCAAAGAAATGGAAACAAGAACAGAAACATCAAAATTAAAAAGACAGTACTTTCATGATAAAGATCTATATTCACACATCAAAGAGGAACACGGTTTCCTAACAATAACTAGCATCAAAACACAAGGTGCGACACAAGAGTTTTGCAACCAACAAACTCATGCTTCCATCCTAGCAAGGATGATATGACAAGGTCAAATATGAAGGATTAGGGAATATGCTGTTGGTGAGCCTTTCTTGAATAATAACAATGCAAAAATACTGTAAAATTAGGTTGATACAATTGAAAGATGAATAAACATAAGGAATTCAAAAATGTCAAAGTCATGGTAAAAGAATGAGCAGTGTGCAGTAATCCATTTAAATATTAAACCAAAGCTAATCTATTCTGTAAATGTGGGTAGAAACCAAATGGAAATTCTGTAGATGGGGATACTGTTAAAGTAGTAATATCCCTAAACAAGACTGGTAGAGAGAAACAGATAGCAAGGGTCAGGGTAGGAGCGTTGAATTCCTTGTTATTATTATTAGTGGAATCAATAAATCTTTTAGCTTTTAGACAGAAAAAATAAATAGAATGATCCCAAATTACAGGTTTTGCTTCAAGCTTTAACATTTAAATGAAAAGGTAAAATTAGGAAAAACATACATATGAATACATATATATGAATCCCTTTGGTTTCATTTTAATTCCTTAGTTTTTGAAATTTAGATTTTATTTTTATACAAAAATGCAGGAGCAGAATATGTAAAATTTGTTCTAAAAAGTATGTATAATAAAAAAATAGCATTCCCCCATCCAGGTCAGCTCCATACCTTCTTTCCACACTCTGGAAGTTGCCACTTTTAACTATTTTTCTTAACTTTTTATAACTTCTGCATTTGCATAAAACATATTCTTTTTTTTATTTCACTTATTACCTTTGTTCATCCTAATATAAAAAAAAATGAGAATTTAACTTTGTGGATTGTCTTTTCACACATATAATTTTCTCCTTTCAAATCCCCAATATACCACAATGTAGCTATTGCCTTAGTTTTTTATTAAAGCATTGTACAAATTACATTCTATTATAAATATTATTTACAGCTGAAGCAAGTAGTAATGTTCTGACACATTTCCACCTTCCCAAACTCCCCTGTGTATTTATCACTGATCAATTCCATGTGATCCACTTGCTTTCTATACCTGCTCTATGATTCTCCCTGAGGGATGTCCTCTTAAAAAAAATCCCCAAAATTCCTTCTCCTATCTTATATTCTGAAAACCATATTTCTAAGTTACATAAACTCCTGTTTATTGATTCTTTCATTTTGGTAGAATAATCTTCCATTAACTTCTGGATAATGGGTGCATGAAAGGAAAAAATCAAGAGTTTCCACATATTACTCTTGATTGATAGTTTGGATAGGTATACAAGTCAAAGATATAAATCATTTCCCCTGATTTTAAAATATTACTTTATTGATTTTTACTTTTTGTTTTTTTATTTTTATTTTTTAATTTTTTTAAATATTTTATTTTTTTATTTGACAGAGAAAGAGAGAGAGAGAGAGGGAGGGTGAGCACAAGCAGGGGGTGTGGCAGGCAGAGGAAGAATCAGACTCCCCGTGAAGAAGGGATCCCAATGTGGGGCTCGATGTGGGGCTTGATCCCAGGACCCTGAGATCATGACCTGAGCTGAAAGTCCACACTTAACCGACTGAGCCACCTAGGTGCCCCTGCTTTATTGATTTTTAAATTTTCTTTCTTTCTTTTTCTTTTTTTTATTTTTAATTGTTATGTTAATCACCATACATTACATCATTAGTTTTTGATGTAGTGTTCCATGATTCATTGTTTGTGTATAATACCCAGTGCTCCATGCAGAACGTGCCCTCTTCAATACCCATCACCAGGCTAACCCATCCTCCCAATTCCCTCCCTTGTAGAACCCTCAGTTTGTTTTTCAGAGTCCATCATCTCTCATGGTTTGTCTCCCCCTCTGATTTCCCCCCTTCATTCTTCCCCTCCTGCTATCTTCTTTTCGTTTTGTCATTGAGAATTTTCATAACTGATCATTTGTATCTGACACCCATCTTTTATCTCCACCATTCTGAAATTGTGTGTGTGTGTGTGTGTGTGTGTGTGTGTGTTTCTATTGAGTTTGTACCACTCTTTTTTTTTTCTTTTCCTTTCTTGCAAGGGACTTAGCAGTCAGCTTTCTAGAGGTTGTAGGTTTAACCACTTGTACATCTACTTTTTAAACTCCAAAATTGTGCTCCCTATTGTTTTTGCTCTTGTTTTCTTTCTACTTAAAAGTTTATGACCATTTTGTCTACATACTATTGTTTAAGAGATAATAGAGTTAAAAATGTTTAATCTGCCACATTTGGTTTTGTCTTCAATTAATTTCTGGTGAAATCTAATAAACATTTATAGAAATCTCATGTATATGATTCCATTTTAAAAAATGTATCTATTCGTCTTTTTTCTATATACAAATTGTGATGTCTGCAATGATGGTCACCAAAAACAAAGTGAATGTCTGTATGATGGAATTTTGTGAGATATTTTCTTTCTTATCTTTTTTTATTGGCTCACATTTTTAATGTGTGCATATCATTTTTCCATTAACAGTATAGATTTCTTAAATTACTCCATCAGAGAAAAGCATACATTTATTTGAACTATTCTGACAACTAATTCAGTTTACAAAGAAAAGATAATTTATGTTGTCACCCCCTGTTGGTTATACAAGTTGTCCTAAATTCAAAAGATAGCCTTTGATTTTTTTGTGCTGTAAGAAGCATAATTATATTATAAAATATAGAACTTCAATCTAGTGACTCTCAATAAGTCTAAGACATAAGTTTTGTGAATTTTAAGCATTTAAAAATTTCTATCTATCATTTATCTATCATCTATCTATCTATTATCTATCTATCTACCTATCTATCTATCTGTCATCTATCATCTATCTATCTATCTATCTATCTATCTATCTATCTATCTATCTAATCTATCTATCATCTAACCATCCATCCATCCATCCATCCATCCATCATCTACCTGAAGTGAGGGGAAAAGCAGTATGCATTCTATCCTGATGTCTGGAGGGGCTGGGAGTGGGGAGGAATACCCTTCAACCGTCTGGATAAGGTGTCAAACTTGCGCTTTTGTCAAGCTCTTTCTGGAGAGTAAGTCTTAATTTTTTTTTTAATTTTACTATGTTATGTTAATCACCATACATTTACATCATTAGTTTTTAATGTAGTGTTCCATGATTCATTGTTTGCATATAACAACGAGTGCTCGATTCAATATGTGCCCTCTTTAATACCCATCAACAGGCTAACCCATCCCCTCACCCCCCTCCTCTCTGGAACCCTCAGTTTGTTTCTCAGAGTTCATAGTCTCTCATGGTTCGTCTCCCCTTCCGATTTCCACCCCCTTCATTTTTCCCTTCCTTCTATCTTCTTCTTTTTTTTTTTTAACATACAATGTATTATTTCTTTCAGAAGAACAGGTCTGTGATTCATCACTCTTACACAATTCACAGCACTCACCATTGCACATACCCGCCCCAATGTCTATCACATAAGCCCCCCCAACCCTTCCACCCTGCTCCAGTCCAGCAACCCTCAATTTATTTCCTAAGATTAAGAATTCCTCTTATCACTTCCTTTTTGGGGCGGAGCAAGATGGCAGAGGAGTAGGAGACCTGGATTTCGTCTGGTCTCAGGAATTCAGCTGGATAGGGATCAAACCATTCTGAACACCTACGAACTCAACAGGAGATTGAAGAAGAGAGTAGCAACAACTCTCTGAACAGAGAAGTGACCACTTACTGGAAGGTAGGACGTGCAGAGAAGTGAATCCGAGGCAATATTCGGGAGGAGAGATGGCAGGGGAGGGGGCCTCCATCGGCCCCTTCTGGCAAGTGCTAGAGCCGCGGAGCACAAAATCGGAACTTTTAGAAGTCGGCTCCGCTGAGGGACATCGTTCCAGTGGCTAAGCAGGGGGTGAAACCCCCACGGGACAGTGTGGTCTCAGGACCCTCGGGGTCACAGAAAGACCGGGGGTGCCTGAGTGAGGCAGAGCTCCCAGGTATCGGAGTGGGGAAGCTGGCTGCAGAGACGAAGCCAAGGCTCAGGCTCTCAGCTCGGGGTTGCCATAAACTGTGATCAGTGAAACAGTCGGGCCACTGCTCCTCCAGCAGGGACCCAACAAGCAGCAGAGCCAGGGAGACTCCCCTTCCTCCCATGGGAGGAGTGCAGGAGTGCACCACAGGGATCTGCTGAGTTTGGAGACTCCACACGGGGTTAGGTGCCAGAGATAGAAAAGCTTGGTCACAGCCCGGGGGAGCATGGAGTGTGGCCGGAGACTGGGGAGACAGGAGTGACTGACTGCTTTTCTCTGGGGGCACACTGAGGAGCGGGGCCCCGAGTTCTCAGCTCCTCTGGGTGGAGATTAGGAGGCCACCATTTTCACTCTCATCCTCCAAAGCTGTACCGAGAGCTTGCAGGGAACAAAAGCTCCTGAGAGCAAACCCGAGCAGATTGCTTAGCCCAGACTCACAAGAGCGGGGCAATTCCGCCTCCCACAAAGACATTTGGGAACCACGGCAACAGGCCCCTCCCCCAGAAAATCAGCAGGAACAGCAAGTCAAGACCAAGTTTACCATCAAGCAGAACAGGAGAACTCCAGCGCTAGGGGAATACTGCACATAGAATTCATGGCTTTTTTACCATGATTCATTAGTTTTTCAAAGTTAATTTTTTTAACTGTTTTTTTTTTTTAATTTTTCTTTTTCCCTTTTTCAACCAATATCTGATCAATCCCTTTTAAAAACAAATATTTTTATTTTTCATTTTTAGAGTCATATTCTATCCCTTCATAGTAGTTACCTTTATTTTTGGCATATATATATATATATATATATAAGTTGTTCTCTCTTTAAAATTTTGAGATACAGTTTCTTCTAACACATCAAAATATACCCTAAATCTCTAGTGTATGGCTTTGTTCTAGTCTCCTGCCTGATCACAGTCTCTCCTTTTTTAAAAAAATCTTCTTTCTTTTTTCAAACAACTTCTTGTCTTATCAATTCCTTTTATAAAATCGTTTATAATATTCATCTTTACAGTCATCTTCCATCCCTTCGTTGTATCAACTCTTATTTCTACTTATATAAGTCTTTCTTTCTTTAAAATTTTAGGAGGCACTATCTTCTAACAGAGCAAAATACACCCAAAATCTAGTGTGTGGCACTGATCTATACACTAGCCTGATCATATCTGATCATATTCTGTTTTTTTGTTTTGTTTTGTTCTGTTTTTCTTTGTTTTTATCTTTTTCTTTTTCTTTTTTTTCTCTTTCTCCTTTCTTTTCCCCTGGTTTCAGGTCTTTTCTGATTTGTTTAGAGTATATTTTCTGGGAACGTTGTTAACCTGTTAGCATTTTGTTCCCTCATTCATCTATTCTCCTCTGGACAAAATGACAAGACGAAAGAAATCACCTCAACAAAAAGAACAAGAGGTAGTATTGTATGCCAGAGATCTACTCAAGATGGACATTAGTACTATGTCGGACCTAGAGTTCAGAATCATGATTTTAAAGATACTAGCTGGGCTTGAAAAAAGCATGGAAGTTATTAGAGACACCCTTCCTGGAGAAATAAAAGAACTAAAATCTAAAAAGTCGAAATCAGAAAGGCTATTAATGAGGTGAAATTACAAATGGGGGCACTAACTGCTAGGATAAATGAGGCAGAAGAGAGAATCAGCAATATAGAAGACCAAATGATGGAAAATAAAGAAGCTGAGAAAAAGAGAGATAAACAACTACTGAATCACAAGGGCAGAAGTCGAGAGATAAAGGATACCATAAGATGAAACAACATTAGAATAATTGGGATCCCAGAAGAAGAAGAAAGACAGAGAGGGCCAGAAGGTATATTGGAGCAAATTATGGCAGAGAAATTCCCTAATGTGGGGAAGAAAACAGGCATCAAAATCGAGGAGGCACAGGGAACCCCTCTCAAAATCAATAAAAATAGGTCAACACCCCAACATCTAAGAGTAAAACTTATGAGTCTCAGAGACAAAGAGAACTTCTTGAAAGCAGCTCGAGAGAAAAGATACGTAAAATATAAAGATAAAAACATTAGATTGGCAACAGACCTATCCACAGAGACCTGGCAGGACTGAAGAAAGTGGCATGATATCTTCAGAGCACTAAACGAGAAAAATATGCAGCCAAGAATACTATATCCAGCTAGGCTGTCATTCAAAATTGAAGGAAAGATAAAAAGTTTGCAGGACAAACAAAAACTAAAGGAATTTGCAAACATGAAACCAGCCCTCCAAGAAATATTGAAAGGGGTCTTCTAAGCAAAGAGAGAACCTAAAAGCAGCATAGACCAGAAAGGAACACAGACAATATACAGTAACAGTCAACTTAAAGGCAATACAATGGCACTAAATTCGTATCTTTCAATAGTTACCCTGATTGTAAATGGGCTAAATGCCCCAATCAAAAGACACAGGCTATCAGATTGGATTAAAAAACAAGACCCATCAATATGCTGTCTGCAAGAGACTCATTTAGACCCAAAGACACCCCCACCTTGAAAGTGAAGGGGTGGAAAACCATTTACCATGCTAATGGACACCAAAAGAAAGCTGAGGTGGCAATCCTTATATCAGACAAACTAGATTTTAAACCAAAGACTGTAATAAGAGATGAGGAAGGACACTATATCCTACTTAAAGGGTCTATCAACCAAAAAGATCTAACAATTGTAAAATCTATGCCCCTAACATGGGAAGAGCCAATTATATAAGGCAATTGATAACAAAAGCAAAGAAACACATTGACAACAATACAATAATAGTGGGGGACTTTAGCACCCCCCTGACTGAAAAGGGCAAATCATCTAAGCAAAAGATCAACAAGGAAATAAAGACTTTAAATGACACACTGGACCAAATGGACTTCACAGACATAATCAGAACATTCTATCCCAAAGCAACAGAATACACATTCCTCTCTAGTGACCATGGAACATTCTCCAGAATAGATCACATCCTAGGTCACAAATCAGGTCCCAACTGCTACCAAAAGATTGGGATTATTCCCTGCATATTTTCAGACCATAATGTTTTAAAACTAGAACTCAATCACAAGAGGAAATCTGGAAAGAACTCAAATACATGGAGGCCAAAGAGCATCCTACTAAAGAATGAATGGGTCAACCAGGAAATTAAAGAAGAATTAAATAAACTCATGGAAACCAATGAAAATGAAAACACAACTGTTCAAAATCTTTGGGATACAGCAAAGGCAGTCCTGAGAGGAAAGTATATAGCAATACAAGCCATTCTCAAGAAACAAGAAAGGTCTCAATACACAACCTAAACCTATACCTAAAGGAGCAAGAGAAAAAACAGCAAATAAAGCCTAAACCCAGCAGGAGAAGAGAATTAATAAAGATCAGAGCAGAAATCAATGAAATAGAAACAAAACGAACAGTAGAACAGATCAACTAGGAGCTAGTTCTTTGAAAGAATTAACAAGATTGATAAACCACTGGCCAGACTTATCCAAAAGAAAAGAGAAATGACCCAAATCAACAAAATCATGAATGAAAGAGGAGAGATCACAACCAACACCAAAGAAATACAAACAGTTCTAAGAACATATTATGAGCAACTCTATGTCAGCAAATTAAATAATCTGGAAGAAATGGGTGCATTCCTACAGATGTATCAACTACCAAAATTGAACCAGGAAGAAATACAAAACCTGAACAGACCTATAACCACTAAGGAAATTGAAGCAGTCATCAAAAATCGCCCAAAAAACAATGGCCCAGGGGCAGATGGCTTCCCAGGGGAATTCTACCACATTTAAAGAAGAATTAATACCTATTTTCTTGAAACTGTTCCAAAACATAGAAATGGAAAGAAAACTTCCAAACTCATTTTATGAGGCCAGCATTACCTTGATCCCAAAACCAGACAAAGACCCCATCAAAAAGGAGAATTACAGACCAATATCCTTGATGAACATGGATGCAAAAATTCTCACCAAACTACTAGCCAATAGGATCAAACAGTACATTAAAAGGATTATTCACCAAGACCAAGTGGGACTTATCCCTGGGCGGCAAAGTTGGTTCAACAACCACAAATCAATCAACGTGATACAATACATTAACAAAAGAAAGAACAAGGATCATATGATCCTCTTAATAGATGCAGAAAAAGCATTTGACAAAGTACAGCATCGTTTCTAGATCAAAACTCTTCAGAGTATAGGGATAGAGGGTACCTACCTCAATATGATAAAAGCCACCTATGAAAAACCAACAGCAAATAACATTCTCAATGGGGAAAAGCTGAGAGCTTTCTCCCTAAGTCAGGAACGCTTCAGAGATGTCCACTATCACCACTGCTATTCAACATAGTATTAGAAGTCCTAGCCACAACAATCAGGAAACAAAAAATTTCAAAGGCATCCAAATCGGCAAAGAGGAAGTCAAACTCTCACTCTTTGCAGATGATACGATACTTTATGTGGAACACCCAGAAGACTCCACCCCAAAACTGCTAGAACTCATACAGGAATTCAGTAAAGTGGCAGGACATAAAATCAATGCACAGAAATCAGTGGAATTCTTATACACCAACAACATCTTGTTGTCTCTCAGAAGAGAGACAAATTAAGGACTCGATCCTATTTACAATTACACCCAAAACCATAAGATACCTAGGAATAAATTTAATCAAAGAGGCAAAGGATCTGTACTCAGAAAACTATAAAATACTCATGAAAGAAATTGAGGAAGACACAAAGAAATGTAAAAACGTTCCATGCTCATGGATTGGAAGAAGAGACATTGTGAAGATGTCAATGCTACCTAGAGCAATCTACACATTCAATGCAATCCCCATCAAAATACCATCCACTTTTTTCAAAGAAATGGAACAAATAATCCCAAAATTTGTATGGAACCAGAAGAGACCCCGAATAGCCAGAGGAATATTGAAAAAGAAAAGCAAAGCTGGCGACATCACAATTCCAGACTTCCAGCTCTATTACAAAGCTGTCATCATCAACACAGTATGGCACTGGCACAAAAACAGACACACAGATCAATGGAACAGAATAGAGAGACCAGAAATGGACCCTCAACTCTATGGTAGCTCATCCTTGACAAAGCAGGAAAGAATGTCCAATGGAAAAAAGACAGTCTCCTCAAAAAGTGGTGTTGGGAAAATTGGACAGCCACATGCAGAAGAATGAAACTGGACCATTTCCTTACACCACACACAAAAATAGACTCCAAATGGTTGAAAGACCTAAATGTGAGACAGGAGTCCATCAAAATCGTAAAGGAGAACACAGGCAGCAACCTCTTTAACCTCAGCTGCAGCAACTTCTTCCTAGAAACATCGCCAAAGGCAAGGGAAGCAAGGGCAAAAATGAACTATTGGGATTTCATCAAGATAAAAAGCTTTTGCCCAGCAAAAGAAACAGTCCACAAAACCAAAAGACAACCGACAGAATGGGAGAAGATATTTGCAAATGACATGTCAGATAAAGGGCTAGTATCCAAAATCTATAAAGAACTTATCAAACTCAACACCTAAAGAACAAATAATCCACTTAAGAAATGGGCAGAAGACATGAACAGACATTTTTCGAAAGAAGACATCCAAATGGCCAACAGACATGAAAAAGTGCTCAACATCGCTCGGCATCAGGGAAATCCAAATCAAAACCTCAATGAGATACCACCTCACACCAGTCAGAATGGCTAAAATGAACAAGTCAGGAAACGACAGATGTTGGAGGGGATGTGGAGAAAGGGGGACCCTCCTACACTGTTGGTGGGAGGGAAAGCTGGTGTAACCTCTCTGGAAAACAGTATGGAGGTTCCTCAAGCTGTTGAAAATAGAGCTACCATATGATCTAGCAATTGCACTACTGAGTATTTACCCCAAATATACAAATGTAGGGGCCCGAAGGGGTACATGTACCCCAATGTTTATAGCGGCAATGTCCACAATAGCCAAACTGTGGAAAGAGCCAAGATGTCCATCGACAGATGAATGGATAAAGAAGAACTGGTATATATACACAATGGAATATTATGTAGCCATCAAAAGGAATGAGAGCTTGCCATTTGCAACGACATGGATTGTACTGGAGGGTGTTATGCTGAATGAAATAAGTCAATCAGAGAAAGACATGTATCATATGACCTCACTGATATGAGGAATTCTTAATCTCAGGCAACAAACTGAGGGTTGCTGGAGTGGTGGGGGGTGGGAGGGATGGGGTGGCTGGGTGATAGACATTGGGGAGGGTATGTGCTATGATGCGTGCTGTGAATTGTGCAAGACTGTTGAATCACAGATCAGCACCTCTGAAAAAAATAATGAAATATATGGTAAGAAAAAAAAAGAAGAGAGCAGGAGGGGAAGAATGAAGGGGAATAAATCGGAGGGGGAGACGAACCATGAGAGACGATGGACTCTTAAAAACAAACTGAGGGTTCTAGACGGGAGGGGGTTGGGGGGATGGGTTA
This sequence comes from Zalophus californianus, assembly GCF_009762305.2. Classification (NCBI taxonomy): domain Eukaryota; kingdom Metazoa; phylum Chordata; class Mammalia; order Carnivora; family Otariidae; genus Zalophus; species Zalophus californianus. The sequence goes on along the minus strand of NC_045595.1, from coordinate 64,272,956 downwards.
GCCTGGTGATGGGTATTAAAGAGGGCACGTTCTGCGTGGAGCACTGAGTGTTATGCACAAACAATGAACCATGGAACACTACAACAAAAACTAAGGATGTAATGTATGGCGATTAACATAACAATAAAAAAAATAAAAAAAAAAGAATTCCTCTTATCAGTGAGATCATATGATACATGTCTTTTTCTGATTGACTTATTTTGTTAGCATAATACCCTCTAGTTCCATCCACGTCAATACAAATGGCATGATTTTGTGGGTTTTTTTGATGGCTGCATAATATTCCACTGTATATATATATATCACTTCTTCTCTTTCCATTCATCTCTTGATGGACATCTTGGCTCTTTCCATACTTTGGCTATTGTGGACATTGCTGCCATAAAAATTGGGGAGCACATACCCCTTCAGATCACTACATTTGTATCTTTGGGGTAAATACCTAGTAGTAAAATTGCTGGGTCATAGGGTAGCTCTGTTTTCAACTGTTTGAGGAACCTCCATACTGTTTTCAAAAGTGGCTACACCGGCTTGCATTCCCAACAACAGTGTAAGAGTGTTCCCCTTTTTCCGCATCCTTGCCAACATCTGTCATTTCCTGACTTGTTAATTTTAGCCATTCTGACTGGTGTGAGGTGGTATCTCATTGAGGTTTTGATTTCTATTTCCCTGATACTGAGCGATGTTGAGCACTTTCTCATGTGTCTGTTGACCATTTGGATGTCTTCTTTGGAAAAATGTCTGTTCATGTCTTCTGCCCATTTCTTGAGTGGATCATTTGTTCTTTGGGTGTTGAGTTTGATAAGATCTTTATAGATTTTGGATACTAGCCCTTTATCTGATATGTCATTTGCAAATATCTTCTCCCATTATGTCAGTTGTCTTTTGGTTTTGTTGACTCTTTCCTTTGCTGTGCAAAAGGTTTTTATCTTGATAAAGTCCCAATAGTTCATTTTTACCCTTGCTTCTCTTGTCTTTGGTGATGTTTCTAGGAAGAAGTTATTGCAGCTGAGGTCAAAGAGGTTGCTCGTGTGTTTTCATCTAAGATTTTGATGGACTCCTGTCTCACATTTAGGTCTTTCAACCATTCTGAATCAATTTTTGTGTGTGGTGTAAGGAAATGGTCCAGTTTCATTCTTCTGCATGTGGCTGTCCAATTTTCCCAAGACAATTTGTTGAAAAGACTGTCTTTTTTCCATTGGACATTCTTTCCTGCTTTGTCGAGGATGAGTTGACCGTAGAGTTGAGCGTCCATTTCTGGTCTCTCTATTCTGTTCCATTGATCTGTGTGTCTGTTTTTGTGCCAGTACCATACTGTCTTGATGATGACAGCTTTGTAATAGAGCTGGAAGTCCGGAATTGTGATGCCACCAATTTTGCTTTTCTTTTTCGATATTCCTCTGGCTATTCGGGGTCTTTTATGGTTCCATACAAATTTTGGGATTATTTGTTCCATTTCTTTGAAAAAAGTGGTTGATATTTTGATGGGGATTGCATTAAATATGTAGATTGCTCTAGATAGCATTGACATCTTCACAATATTTTTTCTGCCGGTCCACGAGCATGGAATGTTTTTCCATTTCTTTGTGTCTTCCTCAATTTCTTTCATGAATATTTTATAGTTTTCTGAGTACAGATTCTTTGCCTCTTTGGTTAGATTTATTCCTAAGTAGCTTAAGGTTTTGGGTGCAATTGTAAATGGGGTCGACTCCTTAATTTCTCTTTCTTCTGTCTTGTTGTTGGTGTATAAGAATGCCACCGATTTCTGTGCATTGATTTTATATCCTGGCAATTTACTGAACTCCTGTATGAGTTCTAGCAATTTTGGGGTGGAGTCTTTTGGGTTTTCCACATAAAGTATCATATCATTTGCAAAGAGTGAGAGTTTGACTTCCTCTTTGCCGATTTGGTTGCCTTTTATTTCTTTTTGTTGTCTGATTGCTGTGGCTAGGACTTCTAGTACTATGTCGAATAGCAGTGGTGTTAGTGGACATCCCTGCCATGTTTCTGACCTTAGGGGGAAAGCTTTCAGTTTTTCCCCATTGAGAATGATAATCGCTGTGGGTTTTTCATAGATGGCTTTTATGATATTGAAGTTTGTACCCTCTATCCCTATACTCTGAAGAGTTTTGATCAAGAAAGGATGCTGTACTTTGTCAAATGCTTTTTCTGCATTTATTGAGAGAATCATATGGTTCTTGTTCTTTATTTTATTAATGTATTGTATCAGATTGATTGATTTGTGGATGTTGAACCAACCTTGCAGCCCAGGGATAATTCCCACTTGGTCGTGGTGAATAATCCTTTTAATGTACTGTTGGATCCTATTGGCTAGTATTTTGTTTAGAATTTTTGCATCCATCAGGGTTATTGGTCTGTAATTATCCTTTTCAATAGGGTCTTTGATTTGGCGATCAAGGTAGTGCTGGCCTCATAAAATGAGTTTGGAAGTTTACCTTCCATTTCTATTTTTTGGAACAGTTTCAGAAGAATAGGTATTGATTCTTCTTTAAATGTTTGGTAGAATTCCCCTGGGAAGCTATCTGGCCCTGGCCTCTTGTTTGTTGGGCGATTTTTGATTCCTGCTTCAATTTCCTTAGTGGTTATAGGTCTGTTCAGGTTTTCTATTTCTTTCTGGTTCAATTTTGGTAGTTGATACATCTGTAGGAATGCACCCATTTCTTCCAGATTATCTAATTTGCTGGCACATAGTTGCTAGTAATATGTTCTTATAATTGTTTGTGTTTCCTTGGTGTTGGTTGTGATCTCTCCTCTTTCATTCATGATTTTATTTATTTGGGTTGTTTCTCTCTTTTTTTTTTTTTTTGATAAGTCTAGCCAGGGATTTATCAATCTTATCAATTCTTTCAAAGAACCAGCTCCTTGTTCCGTTGATCTGTTCTACTGTTCTTTTGGTTTCTATTTCATTGATTTCTGCTCTGATGTTTATTATTTGTCTTCTCCTGCTGGGTTTAGGCTTTATTTGCTGTTCTTTCTCCCGCTCCTTTAGGTGTAGGGTTAGGCTGTGTACTTTAGACCTTTCCTGTTTCTTGAGAAAGGCTTGTATTGCTATATACTTTTTTCTTAGGACAGCCTTTGCTGAATCCCAAAGATTTTGAACAGTTGTGTTTTCATTTTCTTTTGTTTCCATGAATTTTTTTAATTCTTCTTTAATTTCCTGGTTGACCCATTCATTCTTTAGTAGGATGCTCTTTAGCCTCCATGTATTTGAGTTCTTTTCGACTTTCCTCTTGTGATTGAGTTCTAGTTTGAAAGCATTTTGGTCTGAAAATATGCAGGGAATAATCCCAATCTTTTGGTACTGGTTGAGACCAGATTTGTGACCTAGGATGTGATCTGTTATGGAGAATGTTCCATGGGCTCTAGAGAAGAATGTGTATTCTGTTGCATTGGGATGGAATGTTCTGAATATGTCTGTGAAGTCCATTTGGTGCAGTGTGTCATTTAGAGTCTTTATTTCCTTGTTGATCTTTTGCTTAGATGATCTGTCCATTTCAGTGAGGGGGGTGTTAAATTTCCCTTCCATTATTGTATTTTTGTCAATGTGTTTCTTTGATTTTGTTTTTAATTGGCTTATATAATTGGCTGCTCCCATGTTAGGGGCATAGATATTTACAATTGTTAGATCTTCTTGTTGGATAGACCCCTTAAGTAGGATATAGTGTTTTTCCTCATCTCTTATTATAGCCTTTGTTTTAAAATCTAATTTGTCTGTTACTAGGATTGCTACCCCAGCTTTCTTTTGATGTCCATTAGCATGGTAAATTGTTTTCCACCTCCTCACATTCAATCTGGAGGTGTCTTTGGGTGTAAAGTGAGTCTCTTGCAGACAGCATATCGATGGGTCTTGTTTTTTTATACAATCTGATACCCTGTGTCTTTTGATTGGGGCATTTAGTCCATTTATATTCAGGGTAACTATTGAAAGATATGAATTTAGTGCCATTGTATTGCCTGTAAGGTGATTGTTTTTGTATATTGTCTCTGTTCCTTTCTGGTCTATGTTACTTTTAGGCTCTCTCTTTGCTTAGTGGATCCTTTTCAATATTTCTTGTAGGGCTTGTTTTGTGTTTGCAAATTTTTGTAGTTTTTGTTTGTCCTGAAAGCTTTTTATCCCTCCTTCTATTTTCAGTGACAGCCTAGCTGGATATAGTATTCTTGGCTGCATATTTTTCTCATTTAGTGCTCTGAATATATCATGTCAGTCTTTTCTGTCCTGCCAGGTCTCTGTGGATAGGTCTGTTGCTAATATAATATTTCCACCATTGTAGGTTATAGACCTCTTGTCCCAATTTTTTTTCAAGATTTTCTCTTTGTCTCTGACACTTGTAAGTTTTACTATTAGATGTTGGGGTGTTGACCTATTTTTATTGATTTTGAGGGGGTTTTCTGTGCCTCCTGGATTTAGATGCCTGTTTCCTTCCCCAAATTAAGGAATGTCTCCACTATAATTTGCTCCAATATACCTTCTGCCCCTCTCTCTCTTTCTTCTTCTTCTGGGATCCCAATTACTCTAATATTGTTTTGTCTTATGGTATCACTTATCTCTCGAATTTTGCCCTCATGATACAGTAGTTGTTTATCTCTCTTTTCTCAGCTTCTTTATTCTGTATCATTTGGTCTTCTATATCACTAATTCTTTCTCATTTATCCTAGCAGTTAGAGCCTCCATTTTTGATTGCACCTCATTGATAGCCTTTTTGATTTTGATTTGGTTAGATTTTAGTTCCTTTATTTCTCCAGAAAGGGTTTCTCTAATAACTTCCATGCTTTTTTCAAGCCCCACTTATATCTTTATAATTTTCATTCTGAACTCTAGTTCTGACATCTTACTAATGTCCGTATTGATTGGGTCCCTGGTAGTCGGTACTGCCTCTTGTTCTTTTTTTTGAGGTGACTTTTTCCATCTTGTCATTTTGTCCAGAGAATAGATGAATGAGAGAGAACAAAATGCTAACAGGGTAACAACGACCCCAGAAAAATGTACACTAAACAAATCAGAAGGGACCTGAAACTGGGGGAAAAGAAAGGGAAAGAGAGAAAAAAGATAAAAAAAGGAAAAGGAATAGAAAAACAAAGAATATATGATTAAATATGGTGAGGCTGGTGAATAGATCAGTGCCACACACTAGATTTTGGGCATATTTTGGTCTGTTAGAAGAAACTGCCTCCCAAAATTTTTAGGAAAGAAAAACTTATATATGTATAAAAACAAAGATAAATATGATGAAGGGATGGAATATGACTGTAAAGATGAAAATTATAAAAGATTTTATAAAAGGATTTAAGAAGTTGGTTGAAAAATGAAACTAAAAAAAAAGGAGAGAATTTGATCAGGCAGGAGCCTAAAACAAAGCCATACTCTAGATATTTAGGGTATTTTGTTTTGTTAGAAGAAACTGCATCCCAAAATTTTAAAGAGAGAACAACTTATATATATACCAAAAATAAGGTTAACTACAATGAAGGGATAGAATATGATTCTAAAAATGAAAAATAAAAAAGATTTGTAAAAAGGAGATTGATAAGATGTTGGTTGAAAAAGGGAAAGAGAAAAATTTTTTAAAAAGTAGAAAAAGAAAGAAAAGAAAATTAAAAAAATAACTTTGAAAGACTAAAGAATCAGGGGGAAAAAAGCCTGAATTTTTTTTTATTATCATGTTTTTTAATCACCATACATTACATCATTAGTTTTTGATGTAGTGTTCCATGATTCATTGTTTGCGTGTAACACCCAGTGCTCCATTCAATACATGCCCTCTTTAATACCCATCACCAGGCTAACCCATCTCCCCATGCCCCTCCCCTCTAGAACCCTCAGTTTGTTTCTCAGAGTCCATAGTCTCTCATGGTCATCTCCCCCTCCAATGTCCCCCTCTTCATTTTTCCCTTCCTACTATCTTCTTTTTCTTTTTTTAACATATAATGTATTATTTGTTTCAGAGGTACAGATCTGTGATTCATCAGTCTTACACAATTCACAGTGCTCACCATAGCACATACCCTCCCCAATGTCCATCACCCAGTTACCCCCTCCCTCCCACCCCCCACCACTCTAGGAACCCTCCGTTTGTTTCCTGAGATTAAGAATTCCTCATATCAGTGAGATCATATGATACATGTCTTTCTCTGATTGATTTATTTTGCTTAGCATAACACCCTCGACAAAGCCATGAATTCTATGTGCTGTATCCCCCTAGTGCTGTAGTTCTGCCATTCTCATTGTCTTTATTATGAAGAAGGCTCTGGGAGTGTCTCAATGATTACTCTTCACCACTGCCAGGGCCATAGAGCATTTTTCTTTCCACACCTGGAGAACCTGGTAGAATTCATGAAGGGAAAGCCCACAAATGTGTGGAGGGACTCCTAACATTGACTTCCCAGGAGTTTCTCTCTCTAAATCTGTTCCATATTCAGCCTCCAGCAATTCATCAAAATTAACATTGAAAAGCTCTTATCAGTTTGTGGCTAGAGCAGCTTGACCTGTAGTTAAGCAGATCCTGGTGTGGTATCTCTCTGGATGTACCTGTCTTTCCACATATAAGGGTGACAATTTAACTTTTGACCTTAGTTCTCTAATGGGTACAAGAAAGATCTAAGATAAGAGTGCCAAGTTCCATGCTCTTTATCTGTGGATGCTGAGATAGCCCATTATATACCAAAAAGAATATAGCTATTCTATCTTCCTTCCTTCCTTCCTTCCTTCCATCCTATTACTTCTTTCTTTTGTTTACTTTTTGAAGGTCAATGTGGAAACTTTTCTATATTTTTAGAGTTTGTGATTCACTCTAATCTCTAATGGAACCATAATCCAAAAATCAATAACAAATAAACCAAAAAGACTGTACCTTATCATGTTTAGTAGACAAAATTAGGCCTGTTATTTTGGTCTTTTGATCCAAGTAGATAGCGTTAAAAAAAAAAAAAAAAAACCTTCAGAAAGAAATGTCTTACGGGCAGGGGAGATTTTAAATTAAGATATATACATATACTTGCACCTGTGAAACAAATCAAATGTGGGACCTCTACAACCACTTGGCCAGTTCATAGAATATTGACTCCTGGATCCATGAGTTTGTAACACAAGGAAGAGTAAACTGAATACACATTGGATAAACTCCAGGTTCATGCATAGCCATGTGCTTTATATTATGGATGAATCTAGATTTCTTTACATTTGTGTTAAATCTTCATTCCATCTCTTTTTAACATTTTTTTTGCTTATCCATTTTTATTCTCTCACACGTTTCTTTTTATTTATATAACTTCATGCATCTAGTCTTTATTACTGAATTATTTTTAAATGTCATAACTTTGTAGTCTACTAGGAAAATTGATTTTCCTTTTACTACATATTAAGAAATTGGCATGGGGATCATCAAATTTCCCGATTTTATCCCTACTTGTTTCTTTTGTTAGTCATCCACACATTTATGTCTCAAATATTTATTGAGAATTTGCTATACGTCAGGGATTGCGCTAAGCTTGGAAATATAGTGGTCAGTAAGACAAATACTGTCTGTGACGTTATAAAACCAAAAATTTACAGTTAGATTTTACAACTTATTACAAGTATGAAGGTGCTTACTAACTCATGTAAGTCTATAGTTAAAATAAAGAATTATGATTCAACAGTCTTGCACAATTCACTTCTGAAACAAATAATGCAATATATGTTAAGAAAAAAAAAGAAGAAGAAGATAGCAGGAGGGGAAGAATGAAGGGGAGTGAGTCGGAGGGGGAGACGAACCATGAGAGATGATGGACTCTGAAAAACAAACTGAGGGTTCTAGAGGGGAGGGGGTGGGGGATGGGTTAGCCTGGTGTTGGGTATTAAAGAGGGCACGTTCTGCGTGGAGCACTGGGTGTTATGCAGAAACAATGAATCATGGAACACTACATCAAAAACCAATGATGTAATGTATGGTGATTAATGTAACAATAAAAAATTAAAAAAATAATTATGTGGCAGAACAGTGAAATAAAATTAAGGAAAAACCCAATTTTCAACCTTAGTGAAGGGAAGTTATTTGTAAAGATATTTCTCATCTTTGAATTCGGCTTCATTCATGTTTTCTCCAAGATTCTCTTGCTTTTTGGCCTATTTTCATTTCTATGTTAATGTTTGAATAAGCCAGTCACTGTCCTTACCAAAACAAAAACAAAAACAAAAAACAAAACAAAACAACAACTGGTATTTCAATTATAGTTGCAAGGAATGTATAAATGATATCAAAGAGGGGGAGAATATTCATCTTAAAAATATTGAGAAAGAATCTATGAAGACAGTACATCTTTCTATCCATATTTTTCTCTTAATAGTGTTATTTCTAAAATAAGTTGTGGTACCATTTTATGTATCTCTAGATTAAATTTAAATTGACCTGTAATTTCTCTTTCTTATTATGCATTTATTACATTTTTATACCAGGGTTATGATGGCCCCATAAAACAAACTGGTCAGTATTTTCTTTTCTCTCTTCTCTAGAAGAGTTTGTGTGAGATTGATGACTTAAGTGTTTGATAAAATACACCAATGAAATTTTGGGACCTGATATTGGTGTTTTTACTTTTTATGTCTGGATGTCTTAGGAAACATTTCCTTAACCTTGAAATTCAGTAGGTCTCTATATCATATTTCATTTTTGCAGAATCATTTTTTTTAATTTTTTTTAAGATTTTATTTATTTATTTGAGAGAGAGAGAATGAGAGAGAGAGAGCACATGAGAGAGGGGAGGGTCAGAGGGAGAAGCAGACTCCCCGCTGAGGAGGGAGCCCGATGTGGGACTCGATCCCGGGACTCCAGGATCATGACCTGAGCCGAAGGCAGTCGCTTAACCAACTGAGCCACCCAGGCGCCCTGCAGAATCATTTTTTTTTGTCTCACTTAGGCTGATAACCTCTGTGAAACAGCATTCAGCAGAGTTTCAAAACAGTCATGCTCATCATCTAATAGATAAAATGTGAACAAAGTCTGCTGCCAAATGTCTTTCAATTAGGTACTTTTCTGCAACCTTGCCGAATACTTTGAAACTTCAGGATTGAAGTGCAGTAAGGATACTTTCACACATGCACACAGAGGCACCACACACACTCACACAGATACATGCAAGGTTCTGTACAAGCAGTGGTTCAAAAAACAACTGAGAGAATAGAGTATTTACAGAAAGCAGGGCAAGAATCTTATTTTCCTTCAGATTGAATGTTTTGGGATAAAGGAAACATCAGCAAGAGAAATTCTCCCTCTCTTTCATTTAAATTTCATTTAAGTCTTCTTTACTCTGATGGAAATACTGAAAAGATCTCCTTTCCATACTAAAAGGCAGGGAGAGACAAGAAAGCATCTATTTCTGAGCTTCTTACATCACACTTTTCCTCATTCTTCTCACCAAACTAACTTTCTACACACACCTGCTCTCTTTTCTTTCAAATTCATCTTTTTTAAAGGAAGAGGCATACACAGGAAGAGGGTAAGGAGTCTTGATAAGGTGGCAATTTGCAATGTTGGCATGAGTCCCAGTTGGAGTCAGTGATGGATTGTACTAGCTGATCACAGTTCTACAGTGGAAAGAGAGGGTTTTTTGTTTTTGTTTTTGATTTTTTAATGGAGGTGGCAATTTCAAAGTTCACACTACTTGAAGTGTCTGGTTGCTCTTGCCAATTATTTTATGTATTCAAAAGATTTTGCAAAGGGAAAATCTAAATTAGTTCTTAAAGCAGTATGAGGTGCTTCCATGTCAGCATTTTAATCCCTACCTGTGTTTGCTATGGGTGTTAAAAAAAAATAACAAGTTAACTCAATTCTCTTTCTTTCTCTTCTCTCTTGAAGGAATTGGAGACAGTCTTAAATCAATTACTATATCTAAAATCCAGACCCAGATTGTACTGGGACGTTTAATATTATGACATAAACTGTCAGAGAGTTAGATAAAGATTGATGAAAGAAAGACTTAAGAGAGTCCTCCAGGTGTTGATTTATATAAATGTGTTTGCCTTGCAGCCTGGAGCATTTCCTTGTATGAAGGATACAGCCAGAGATGTACAAAGTTGTCTGTCTTCATGACATGGAAGTTCTATATGTAGGCCAGGCTATCAATCAGTTGATTAACAGGTACTTGTTGAGTGCCTACTAAGGGCTAAAAAGACTATTCATTCCTGTATCAGCCACTATTTCACATATATCACACTTACTCTGTAAAATGATGAATGCCTTTTTTTTCCCCCACAAAGGAAATTTTGGTTTGTTTTGGAATACTTTCTTATAACTTTAAAAATAGCTAATCCCCAGTATGGCTATTCAAATTATAATCTGAGATCTATCATCTAAAACTAGTAAAATAATAGAAATAAAACACATCTTATTAGCCTTTTTAGATATTATTAAAATATAACCAAATGTTTATCTTAAATCAGACTATACAGTAGAGTGGATATAGCAAAATTCTTTTACCCTTTCACTGACTTCAAAGGGAAATGAAAAAAAATAACTTTATTTTTAAAAGTCAAAAATAGACTTTTTGAGGGGTAAGGATTACATTTATTTATAGATTTTATCTTAGTATCCAGTGCATGCATCTTCAAATGCTTCCCAACATAAATCAATAAGAACATCTTCTTTTACTGAGGGATTATAGCTTTATGTTTTAAATTTTACATTTGTCACTATTTAAAGGTGGTTTTAGTGATCTATTGTTGCATAACAACCATACCTATGCCCCAAATTTATTACAATTTCTCATAGTTCAATGGGTTGCAGGGGTCAGCTGGGGGGTGGTTCTTGCCTGGAGTCTCATGCAGTTGTCTTCAGATAGTAGCAGGATCTGACATCATGTGAAGGCTCCACTGGGCTGGATGGTTTCTCCACAAAGTTGACAGTTGGTCCTCATTGTCAGCTGGTAGCTCAACTAGTCTACCACCTGAAGAACCTCATTGTCAGCTGGTAGCTTAACTAGTCCATCACCTGAAGTCCATTCCTTCACTGTGTAGTTTGGGTTTTTCACAGTAGAATGGCTGAGATCCAGAGGGAGCAAACAAAAGGGAGATAGAAGTGGAAGATTTTAGTCCAGAGAAGAAACTGTCATAAGGTCACCTCTGTATTCTATTGATCAAAGCAGCCACAGTTCATATTCATGGGGGAGGGGACATAAAGTGCACCTCTTGATGGAAAGTCTGTCAGATAACTTGTGGTCAACTTTAATTCAACATGCAGCACATCTGAATGCCAGCATGAATCTGGCACTTCCTAATCCACTACATTTGCAGATTGCAGTTGATGAAAACATCCCTAATAAGAAGGTTAACTATACACAGGCACCTGAAGCATAAAAAGGCCACAGTTGTAATGATCATTGATCTTTCTCATGATTTAGCTAGTTTCTAATCCATGTTACTGTGTCCTTTTGCAAGTCAATTTAAACCAATATTCTGGGTCATATTTCATGACACATTTTGGCAAGCATTTTACTGATGTCAAAGTGCAAAACTTCTACTGTGTTCCCTATTCTTTATATAATAAGAAATGCTTTTTAAGGATACAACAGTAATTTGTTTTTAATTTAGACAATTAAATGTCGTAATTCTACCTCTTCTCAGTGTTACATACAAGATATTGTTTTTTATTCTTTACTAACTGTTCAAAACTGTATTTATTTTTTCCACAGTGAAACTTTTATTGCATTAACCTTCATGAAAAAATAGGGCAAAGGATTTAAGTCAGTTTGGCAGATTCAGAGGACACAAAGAAACCTCAACTTACAAATTCTATTGATTAGAATAATTTTTACCAGCATAGTATCAGTAGCCTAAAGGATTTCACTCCCAGTTACAACTCAAAGTTACATGAAAATTTGTTGTGTTTTTGGAAACATTGTTTTTAATTTTTGTTATTTTCTTTTAAATGCAATAGACCTGTCTTTCATGGAGAAACATGGGAACATGTTGCTGTGCAAAATACTTGGATGTCCATTTTACTTTTAGTCTAAAATAAATGATGAGAAGGACTGTGGTTGTCTCATTTCAAGATATATGTTTTGTAAAGGGTATTGCTAACTAGCAGCATATTTTTAGGGAAAGAATAAAGTAGTAAAGGGTCTAGGAAACCAATTATAGAATATGGAGTGAGTCATTTTAAAATGAGAATATTTAACACAGAACAGAGAAACTTCACATCAGAAGTAGTTACTCTCTCTGTATATTCTAAAGGCTCTCAGATGAAATTTTTGCATGATTTAATAAGACTGAATAATGACCAATGAATAAATATTTAAGGGAATCAAAATTTGACTCAAATATATGTATATATATATATATATAAATTTTTCCAAATCCTGGTCTGCAACCTGTTTCCTCAAAGGTCTCCATTTTGGTAAATTTAACATTTACTCAGACTAAAAATTTGTCTTCTCATGTTCTTTCATAACTCTGAGACAAGATTTCAAAAATGGAGCAAGGAAGCCTACCTAAGAGAGTCTCTTAAAGTATGTTAAAGTAGAAAAAGAAAAATATGGACATCCTCATCAGAGGAACTATGAACTTTTTGTCAGCTGCAAGCCCCACTTAAACCTGGATGTAACCCCCACCCTCTGGATTGTTCTCACCCTTCACTTTGAAAGGAACCAACTTGATTGGACACTTTTCAATCCCTCATTTGCATATTAACCTAACCAGTCTCCATTAGCCTTGTTTCTCAATCCCTGTTTTGAATAACAGACCTGATTGAGAACTACCCCCTGTAACCTTTCCTCTTTATAACCCTGTCCCATCTTCCTCTTCCTGGAAACGTGAGTCAGATTTCTAATTGTATCTGTGTCTCCTGAATTGCAGTTCTAATTGCCCAAATAAATGATTGGTTGCTTTAATTTTCAGTGAATTACTTCTTGGTCAACAGAACATACATCAAACTTGTCAGTAAATACATTCAGAATTGTACCATTTATTATAAATTTTACCTTGCCATTGTCCTTCAAGCTATCATTCGTTCTAACCTGGATCAAAATAAGAATGTCCCAAATAGTCACTCTCTACCTCTGTGGTTTGTTAACTGCCCAGAAGCCTGGATGATCCCCTGCTATATACCATCTGAAGGGTTCAATACCAAAGGCTTCCTTTGTCCTGAAGGTTCCACTGGTGCTTGACTTTCTCTTCTGATTCCCATCTTCTTCCACTTTCCCTATTGCTCACTAGGCTCCAATCATACTGGCTTCTTTGCTGTCCCTACTACACTACCAAGCATGCTGTAGGGGAGGGAAAATAATTTTCCCTCTACCCTTCTAGATTCTTGGCTGAGATGCCCCTATAATAAAAGACAGACCAACAGGAGAAAAGCAAAGAGAAGTTTAATAACATGTATACCTCCTTATACTTGTGAGATTCCCAGGAAAACCGAGTAACTTCTCATGGTCACCCAAGCCATCTCCTTAAATACCATCTGCATCTAAAGACAAAAAAATATCGTTTGGGGAAGGGGAATCCAGTTATGGGAAGTATCATGAGAAGCACAGGAAACAAGGGTCAGGGTGTTATACAAGTGTGAGTCTTCTCCAGTGATAGTGCTATGCAAATGTAAGCCTTCTCCAGTGAGAAGAGTTCTAGAGATTTAGAGTCATCCTTCTCTTCCTGGTACAGAGAGCGGGACACTGTCACAAGTGGAGATTTCTTTATAAATGTAAATATCTCCTACAAAAGTGTAACTTCTACTCAGTTTTCAGAACTTCTCCTTTATCTGCTGGATTTCTTGTTTGTTTGTTTGTTTGTTTTTAATAACCAGCTCAAGATACTCCTTATGCCAAAGAGGCATATTTTGGGTGGTAAATTCTGCTCTCCTTTGATGCTTCTACCTTAGGACTTTTGCATTGGCTGTCCACTCTGCTCAAATGCATTTACCTATCTATCCCACTGACTGTCATATTTAACAGGACCCTTTATATTTATTTTCCCCTACCCCATCACTATAGCCCCTTAAATGATTTATTTCTATTAGAGTTTTCACCACTCTCTGACCTAATAGTTGTATGCTGACTTATTTTTTCTTGCCTAGTAGAATCCAAGCTCCATAAATGCAAAACCTTTTTTATATTTAGAATCTCACAAGTATAAGAACTTTATGGTAATGTTCAGAGCAGTGTCAGACCCAGAGAATTGGTGGATTATACATATATGTTAAATTGGTTTTAAAATGAAACAATGAAGGCTATAGCCATTAATTATATGATTATCTAATTACAGATATTAATTAAATGGCTACCCAAGATGGCATGGCTTCTCAGTAATCACTGGGATCTGGTATTTTCTGCACTAATATTTATTAACACATCTATCCTGCAAGATACTAAGTTTCACAGAATTGCATTTTTTAAAAGATTTTATTTATTTATTTAATTTTTGAGAGAGAGAGAGAGAGAGAGAGAGTGCACCTAAGTAGGAGCAAAGGGAAAGAGACAAGAAGACTCCATGCTGACCATGAAGTCTTATGTGGGGCTCCATCCCATGACCCCAAGATCATGACTTGAGCCAAAACCAAGAGTTGGACACTTAACTGACTGAGCTACCCAGGCGTCCTCACAGAATTGTTTTGAAGCAAATTTGGAAAGTATTGTCAACCATAACTGAAGGTCTTCACAAATCTACTTCTTCCAAAACCTCGGTGGACTCCTTGCTTTTCTTCTTTTTTTAAAGACTGGAATACTTTTAAGTGTGATTTATGGGCAAGGAGGTTGACGGACACATGTGGGTAATGGGTCTTGCAAAATGGTTGCATTTTGTCAGTGAAGGAGCAAGGTCATCATCTGAGAGCAAGGATGGGGAGGAAGCCACTTCAGGAAGTGGGAGAAAACAAAGATCAGTGGAAGAGATTATGCCCATGTGGTGCCCTTTACTGGTTAAGACCAATAAACACAGATGTGTATTTTTTTTCCTTACCATATATAGCTAAGTGAGTGGATGCATAGGATAGGCAGAAATTTGTATTTTTTTTAATGAGTATAATAATATAAAGAAAAAAGTTAATTGAAGATGTGATATTAAATCTATGTAGTGTAAGGAAGCATTTGAAAGCATGAGAAAGTAAGGGCCAGAAAAAAAGGTGATATGATCAGTAATGAAGTGTTCATGAGCCTTATGGGGTTCAAGATGTTTGGTGTTGGTACTGAATTAAGTGAACTGGAAAGATAGTAAGTTAAGTTTGAGATTGTGGAGGGTTTTAATCACCGGCAATGAATGGGTTTAAGTATTACCAGGGTGGAAGACACATTCATTTGAGGAGAGGAGGTCAAGGAAGTAAAAAACTACTGTATTGGAATACTGCATGAATACTGGCATCACCAAGGACCGTGGCAGTCAGAATATAATGGAGATGGCTATAATCCTGGAACTAAAATCTTCAAGGGGATCAAAAGTGCTGAGTCTTGGTCATATAAGAACTGAAGGTAGTGGAAAATACATGAAGATCTCAAACTTAAAGCTGGCTTTTGCTGGCAGAGGAAAGAGAGTGGTCTTAAAATGTTATTAGGGCCAACGGGCCCTGATCCTAGTCATATTATATCATTGGATGATTTTTCTAAGTACAGTTGCTGCTGACATTTCCTAGAGGAAAAACGCAGAACATTCTAGCAATATTAAAAAACCACTGGATTTCCCTTTGAATCTTATATTAATATGGAAAAAAAATGCCCCTCTCTGAACTAGTTTCCCTTCTCCCATGTCTGTGCCAACAAACCAAGAAGAATATAGAGGCTAATATTCCTGCAGGCTGGGCTCATTAGCTCTCATGCTTTCTCCATATCCTGGTTCTCCTTGCAATCAGCATGTGTAGCTCCAGACTTTATGGTAATGTTCTGAGTCACAGTGTAACAGTTAGCCTTCCACATTCAGAACTCATTTGGTGGTATAGCTCATTATAAATAATATCCTTTTATTAGTAGAATTGAAATTCCCATTACTTATTACAGGTGCTTAAATAGCTACTGTTTCATTAACTAATGATGTCTTTCTGAGGACAGTCAAATGGCATCTTCTAAATTGTATTTTCACAGGCAGTTACCAGGGCAGCTCTGGGAACAAGAGACTGAGGCTATGGTACACTCAAATTCTTGGTCCAAGTCTGCTTTTTATCTCAGGAAGGAGGGATGCCCCGTGTATCTGAGCAAGCTCTCTGGATTCCTGTCTCACCTGAAAACTTTGAATTTAATCTTTATTTTATCAAATTGCCATTTTGCATTATATTTTTGTGTTTCATTGTGACTTAAGGTTTTTATATTCTCTCCTGTGATTGAGGAATTATTAGTTAGTGCTAGAATTCTTCACAGGATGCTCTTATAAAAGATTTTTCTTGAATTGAGATGGTTCAAGTTACCAGCCTATTTGAAAAAACTGTTCTGTATCATTGGGAAGGTGCCAAATTTCACCAAAAGATGCCAAAGTACTCCCAAGAAATCTCCAAAGATGAATGCTGTCTTTATAAACATCTTTTGGTAAGAATCCCCATCGTGATAATGCAGAAGAAGGACTGAATTTTAAGGGACTGGGAAAAGCCCAGTGCAATGTATACATCTCCATAAAATATTTCTCTTTGAGCTAGCTAGCCAGACTAGTCTTACCTTGATTATGTTACCCTGGAAACTCCAGAGGGGCCATAATAAGTAAGGAGAGAGATATAAATGAGTATAAATGTACATATATATTTACATCTTTGCATATAAGTGCTTAAATTATTGGTTACCTATATGTATATGATTTTTGCATACGTTGTTCACAAGTGGTTTACTTAAATGGTTCTACCTCCTTGGCAGAAATAAGAACCACTTCTGGGTATTAGTTCCTTTATTTATCTATACTGATTTTACTTGGTTCTAACTGGAAAAAAAATGGGGACTCAGAACAAAGACCCATTGTTCTAGGACAGCGATCCATTTTCTCATCAATAGTAGTTTGCCTCAGCTTTTTAGGTTGTTGGGGTGGGATGTATTTGAACGGTACCTCTTGCTCCTTTTGTATATTTTCCTTGTATTCTTAAGATGCAGACTCCCAATCTTGAGGCTACTCTTCCTCATCGGCTACTTGCCTTTAGGGGCAAACCTTGGGTAAGTCTGACTTTAAAGTATCCAAACTGTCAAAAATCCAAAAGTTGAAAAAAATTCAAACAGATCAGTAAAATATTATTTAATAAGAGTTTATTGTGCACAGAAGAACAATTCACAAGCTCTGAGTCTTCAAATCCAAAAATGAAAACTACAGTGAGTTATCACCTCACACCTGTCAAAGTGGCTAAAACAACAACAACAACAAGAAATAACAGATGTTGGTGGCGAGGTTGCGGAGAAAAAGGAACATTAGCACACTGTTGGTGGGAATGCAAACCAGTGCAGCTACTATGGAAAACAGTATGAAGGTTCCTCAAAAAGTTGAGAATAGAACTACCCTATGATACAGCAATCATACTACACAGTATTTACCCAAAGAATACAAAAACACTAATTCAAAGAGATACATGCACCCTTATGTTTATAGCAGCATTATCTTCAGTAGTCAAATTATGGAAGCAGCCCAAGTGTCCATCGATTGATGAATGGATAAAGAAGAGGTGGTATATATACACAGTGGAATATTGTTCAGCCATCAAAAAAAATGAAATCTTGTCATTTGCAGTGACATGAATGGAGTTAGAGAGTACAATACTAAGTGAAATAAGTCAGTCAGAGGAAGAAAAATCCCATATGATATCACTCATATGTAGAATTTAAGAAACCAAACAAATGAGCAAAGGAAGAGAGAAAGAGAGAGAGAAACCAAGAAACAGACTGTTAACTATAGAGAACAAACAGATGGTTACCAGAGAAGAGGTGGGTGGGGGGATGGGTGAAATAGGTGATGGGGATTAAAGAGTATCCTCCTCATGATGGGCACCAAATAATGTATAGAATTGTTGAATCACTATACTGTACACCTGAAACTAATAAAACACTGCATATTAACAATACTGAAATTAAAATTTAAAAATTTTTTTTGATTTTATTTATTCATAAGAGACAGAGAGAGAGACAGGCAGAGGGAGAAGCAGGCTCCCCGCTGAGCAGGGAGCCCGATACAGGACTCGATCCCAGGACTCTGGGATCATGACCTGAGCCGAGGGCAGACACTTAATGACTGAGCCACCCAGGCGCCCTAAAATTTTTTTTTTTAATTCCACCATCCTGAATGAGATAGAGTCCCAGGGAGGCCCAGAAATGCACATTTGAGACAAAAGGAATAACAGTCCCAGAAAGGAGAACTTTAGCTCACTCTAGGGAAGAAGTCAGGGAGGAGCATCCCATCACTGGGACACGTAAAAAAGAAAAAAGACAAATCCAAAGCTGATATGAAGCCTAGAGGCATGATATCACAAGACGGCTCATAAAGTGAAAATGAGAAGGTATTTAAACTTTACAGGATTGGTTATTACAATGGGGGTTTCCAGACAGCAGGGGATTGGTTAAAAGTTATGATCTTATACCATTTTAGAAAGATGATGTTTCCTTTATGATTATGAGAGGCATTTATAAGAAATAATCTAAGTTTTGTATATGATCATGAAATAAGATAGATTTAGTTTTGTTTACATGGCTTAAGTGGTTATATCTGTTGGGGAAGTTTCAAGCTTGCTCTCCATTTTATTTTATTTAATCAACGCTTAGCCACATTGGCTACAGCATCAGTACAACCACTTATATTTTTGGTCATTTAAGCAATACATCTATCAGTTCTCCCCGATCTCAGAAACCTCTTAAGCTACATAGATTGTTCTTGACATTGACCATTGAATCCGTGTGGACTGCTGGCCAGGTCTGGCACACACTGACTACCCTACTTCTCTGCCTTTCTGGGATTCTACTGTTTCCTGTTGCCTTGTACATACTGGTAAAGTTTTCTCTGCATGTTTACTTCCTCAACACACCCTCTGGAAGGGGCTGTGTCCCTGCCTTCCTGAAACAGTCTGGGCTGCAGCAGAAATGCCCTTTCTAAGACTACCTCTTCAGAAGAAACCAGGACCCATTTGTCACTGGAAATGACTCCTTCCCCTCTCACACTTTCACCTGTTTATTAAAATTCATACGTATTAGTCTTGGAACCAAGTTCACTTGAATTTGACAGAAGGTGAACACATAAGCCGACAATCAGAACCCTTAACCAAACAAAAGAACTTCTTACATCATCATGAGACTTGGTTTACAACACCATCAATCTGAGAATCTTTTGTCCAGGAATGTATTTACTGACGATCCCTGAGACACTCCAAAAAGAAGTAGAGAAGGTTGTCTAGAACTGTAATTTAATGTTGGATTAAATACTGTGGGGGAATAATTCAAGCCAAAGGAAAAAAAAACCCAAATATCTAGACATGTTGATTTTTAATCTCCCCTACTTGTTATGTTTTAAAAGTGCAGTTATTTTTACATGGAATTTAATTTCTCACATTTTTTTTTCTTTTTTCAACTCTCATGATCCCTCTCTCTCTTTTAAAATGAATCATAGAACTTTACCATGCTGTAAATGAATTCTGGTACCAGAAGCCCATCAAAAAACCTGGATGCAAATTCAAGGAATAGATATAATTTATTCCCTATGCATTTGGAGTAAAATTTAAACTCACTTGAAAATTACCCTGTAAATATTAAAATTATGCTGAAAATAATTTTGAGGCTGTGTAGGTAATGGAAGAGTCATAGCTGATGAGTGCCTCTGTTTGCTTTTTCTAGTTCCAATATTATTAAACCTGGTAAATGGTTTTACCTACTGAGGTTTGCTTACAGCAGAAAACTGAAATGAACAGAATACCAGAGTTCTATCTTAGCAACATCATTTCCTCCACTGTTGTAAATGCCTTAGGCATATCAATTTTTTTAAACTCTAAAAGGTAGGTAGTATCATAATCTAAAGAAAACCTCTGGACTAGATTAATGATCCAATTATGTGTACTCTACACAATATATTTAAAACAAAGGAACTGGGCATCCAGTTTGAAAATAATGGCAAAAATCAACATTTGCCCCTTTTCTTTTGAGAAATGCTCTCAAAATATCAAGAGGAATAAGAAATAAAAATGTAAATGTGTTTTCAGTGAAACGGAGAAAGCTGAAAATATGAACAAAATAAGAGGAATGACTGCCCAGAGTAGTTCAAACTGAACAGAAGATTAGGAGGAAGAACTTTTGAATAAACATCTGTGGTTGTAGAGTTTAGGAAGAGCCAACAAATAACAACTCTAAAGGTGAGGAACATACTGGCATGCCAAAGAGAAACCTCTCCTTCCCAAGGATGGAAATGAGGTGCATGGGGCCCAGAGCAGACCTTTCCTAGACCAAGTTCAATTCTTTAAATCAGACGAGGGGGGCTGAATAAAGTTTTCCACAGATAAGCTAAATTTGAGGGAAGCAGTCTGTGTCAGAAGAGAGAGGCTTTGCCTAGAAAATAACCTTGCCACCACCATCTTCCTTGGCTGGAAAAACGAAAGACTGAAATAACTCACATGCATAAATATGCATGAAAGACAAAATGTCTCCTAGGTTTGAATACTGGCTCACTGAAATTCCTACGGTACCCCCTCCCAAAAAAATTGTTTTAAGAAAGTATCGCTTCCTAAAAATAAGAGAGGTAAAAGGATCTAGTGTAGGAAATCCCTCCATGCGTGCACACACACACACACACACACACGAACACACACACACACACAAAGGGGGACAACAGCACAAAAGACAGAACAAGGAAGAAAAACTGTGAGTCTTGGACTTAATTTTAGTAACTGTATCTGGGCTGCCTTAGCTTTTCCTCTGCTATAAAACCACAGCATAACCAATGACTCAAGAACTTTCTTAATCAGAATCTTATCTTTAAAATGCTTTTGGCATAGTCCTTCAATTCAGGAAATGATTTCATTTGGCAATTTTTGGAGCACTTAAAAATTCTGTACATCTTTTTCATATTTTCCAAAATATTATAATTTTTGGTATGTATGCCTAAAAGCAAGAGGGTGTCCCATGGAATTGTAGATGCTTACTTTAACCTTCAGCTACACAAATATGATGAGGTCCAGTGAAGTTCCTGACCTATTATTGTAGAATTAAGCTTATGTTAGCATCTATAATTTGTTTCTATTTATATAGAGATAATCTGAATATACAGATAGATGATATAGATATAGATATGGATTTTATATATATATCTGAAGCCTGGGTATCTCTAAAGATATGTGGGACACAACTGTGGGCAAACCCAAGTCCCAGTAGATATGTTTTCTAGTGATGCTTGGGGGTAGGATTCTTTGGCTGTTGAAGGTAAAATTATCTGACTTGTGCCAGTCTTATAAGCAACAAAGAGTTTCAGTTGTATATCAGGGAATGTTTGTCGTTAAAAAGTTATTGAAAAACTGTTCATTCTTTTTCCCCTAGGAACCCAACTCCTGAGATTTTTCTTCCAGAAAAAAAAATCCAAAAAGAAATACACTCTTTAAAAATAAAATTTTATTTCATGACTAAGTAATACAAGGGAGGAATTGAGAAACATCTAAATCTCTGGGGTAATGCAGGAGTCCACCATATGGATGTCTGCATAGGGAAATAGGATCTAAATAGAACGAAGCTGAAGAAATAGCAACCAGAGTTTAAGTCTACTGGGACAGACGGGATTTCAGGGCCAGGTTACTGCAGAAAAGTGAAATGGAGCAAAAGAGTCACAAAAATCTGAGTAAAAATTGGTCTTTAGCTGCTTGTGGTCCAGGGTAAGACTGTACAGGAGGCCAAGTGGAACACAGCTACTGGGAAGCTAACCAGAATTTCAGAGACCTTGCAAGACTGGGCAGGGTGCACTAGATGGAGTACTTATTATAGATGTCTTCGTAAAGCGTTTACTTGTATGAAATTCTGACAACGCTACAAATCATAAGGATTTCCTGTGTAAATTCAAATAGTAATTTCCATAGATTTAATTTTAAGACCTTGGACATATGATTGAGTTAATCAGTAAATAATCTTTGGGTGCTCACACAATTTCAAAGTAAAAAACAGACACAAAACACTAGTTACTAAACATACGTTAACATACTTTTATCTCAACTACAAATTATAAAAATATGAATATTAAAAAATATGAATATTATAAGATATTTTAAAAATATGCAAAATAAGTGGACATTTTATATAACAGCTAAATAGATATTGGATTTCTATCCTTCTGTTTTCCCTTGTGTCTGGAGAAAACAGAATTTGGTTAAAAATAATAATTACTATAAACTTGTGACTATACTAGTTTAATAGTTATATAGAAATTTGAATACAAGATAGTGGTTATGATTTTCTGTTTATAAAACTATTGTTGTTTATGAAGATTGATTTAATATGATACATTATTTTATTTAACATACTGATATTATATTTTTAAACTGAATTTATTATATATTTGTAAGTTATTTTGTGGCAAGATTTACAAAGTTTCTTCCTTGGCCCAAAAATATCGTTTTAATTCTCTGTGCCTTTTTCATTGCCTTAAATCATTAAAGTATTATTTGTTATTTTTTAAAAGCTTAGTTCTTAACAATCATTGTTTATCATGTATGTTTATTACAATAGTAGTTATAAATATTTCTTGTCTTCAGATATTTATGACTTAGTCTTGTCTGCTTTGGTAACTATTCTTAATTTGCCTGACCACCATTCTTCTCTTACTAAAAAAAGGACAACTCCATAACTTTTTATTTTGTTAAGAGGAAACTATTCAAACCCTGCCTAGACCTTCCAGAGACTTTCTTGGATAACCCTGATTTAATTTTGTATGTTGATGGTTCACACTTAAAGAGCAAAAATAAAGACTGTCAAGCAGGCTATGTTATTTCATATCTAAATTCACACTTAATAAGCTTTTCCCTCAAATTAAATAGGTTCGGATAGTAGAGTTAATTGCCTTTGCTTGGACCTACTAACTAGCAAAATATAAAAGGGGAAATATTTATACTAAGTGTGGGCATAATTTGGGTTTGTCCACAACTTTGTAATGCTTAGGAAAAAATAGAGGTTTCCTCACCTCTATGCAAACCCCTTTAAAATCTGATATCAAATTGAAGAGCATTTAGATGCATTGCTACTATAGTAGTTATCAGTTGCTGGGAGAAGCTTAACTGGCTGGTTGTGGTTCAAGGTCTTTCATGAGGTTGCTGTGAAGCTGTTAGCTGGGACAGTAGTCATTTGAACACTTCCAAACTCATGTGGTTATTGGCAGGCCCCAGTTGCTCTCTGGCTTGTAGACTGGAGACCTCATTTCCTTGCCACGTAAGCTCTCCATGGGCTGCCTGAGTGTCCTGAAGACACGGCAGCTGGCTTCCCCAGAGTAGTGATCCAAAAGACAGAAAGAAACCCAAGATGGAAGCTGCAGTCTTTGATACCTTAATATTAGAAGGACATGCCATTACTTCTGCCATATGCACAGTAAGTAACCATTATATGTCTACCACACAGACATAATATGACCAAGAATATAGATAATAATAAAATGTAGTAAAACCAAAATTAGGAAGTGATAAATTTTGACCATTCATTACATTTGTTTTTACTATAATTCATTGTTTATACAATTTAACTTTTTTTTTTTGCAATTTAACTTTTTAATAATGGCTATGTTTAACAACTGGCTCAAAAAAATCCCTAACGATTAAATAGTCTTGCCTCAGAAGACAGTGTGAACTACTCCAGCACACCACTGGTTCTATTCCAAAGTGAGTGTTCTCCATTCTGAGTCAGTTTTGGTAGATTCCTAATAGAGTCTTTTATTTGCTCATTTAAATATCTGATACTTTGCAGCACATTGAGAATCAATATTAGATTCCTGAATAAGGTCAGGCTTTGGCATCAGGAAATGTGTGTAGATCTGATGTGTTATGAGTGTCAAAATAGCCAGAAGGAAGTCTTTGTTTTGCGACTTCCCAGCTCTGCAACATTAGATATTTTACTTAACTTTTCTGAACTGGAATCCTCATTTGGAACTTAGGGTTAAACATATGCACACACACACACACACACACACACACACACACACACACCAAATGAATAAACTGGCCAATCCTCCACCCACTGGTACTGTGTGAGGTTGAACTGAGGTAATGCAGGTAGGTTCCCTTTCTAAGTATTGTGGCTCTTTCACATTCACTACCTCATGTAATCCTGACAACTCTGTTTAGTGGGCGTTAATAACTCTGCTTGATACCAAAAGTCAGAAGGGTTAAGTGACTTGCCCAAGGTCACAGAACTAATAAGATTGCTCCATAAATACAAGGTGGAGGTGACAGTGTTGGCTCAAGAACAATAACCTTCCCCGAGAACTGAAACCAATGGACAGCCTTTCATTACAGCAGGAATAAGTTGCTGTCGGACAACAAAGCTTTCCAGCACCCTCCCTTTATCAGTGAGGTCCGTTGTGCAGATGTAAACTCCAATTTAATTAAATGAAAAATCCTACCTGAGTAAAACCTTACATATGCTGCTCCTCATTTAGCCACCACAATGAATAATATGATCTCTGCCGTGTTCACTGTGCAGGCAACAGAAGGTTATAGGACAAAGACTTAGGTCTCCCAATGCCACAGCCTTCTCAATTACATGATAGATATATTCCCACTGATGCCTGATCAGGGGCAGGATCTGTTTTTATCTCAGGTTAAAGTGGAGAAAGATGTGTTTCCTAGAAACCATGGACCTTTGGTGGTATGTCCCATGTGAAGCATGTGAAGGCCAATTAAGCAAAGAGGAGAGGCCACTCAGGTAATCTATCTGGTAGTTTCTAGTTGTGAGTAATTATTCCCACTTTAGTGACAAATCTGGGTGTGGGGGCATGAGAAGGGTACCTCTTGGATGCAATTGCTATGTACAGATCAATAAGCCGGAAAAAAAAAAAAGAATTGTTTTCCCCACTGCAGCCTAGAAATGGTTCTAGAATCCATAGACATGAAGGACATGTTATATAGCCAAATGAAAGAGGGCTGGAGTATTAGAATAGTCAGACAGAAAACCAGCCTACAGTAAAAGACCTGAGTTTGCTTTTCTTGAATTTTCCATAACCAAATGTTCCTGGAATACTTAAAGGGGTCACAATGGAACAAGTTAATAATGGCATTTGGCTTCCAAATATTCCTCGTGGTGGTATGCATTCAGATGAAATGAGAGTCTGGAGTCATTCTTTTCTTTCAGAATCACATAGTCACTTAGAAACCCTGTTTCAGGGTAATATTTTGAATATGCATAAACTTGTCACAAATTATTCATTTACAGGCAGCTTATGTGGTACTTCTATAAGCTTTAACTTATTTGACCTTCAAAATTATTATGTGAGAAAGACAAAGATAATATCACAAGCCAAAGTTTACAGACAAGGAAATTGAAGCTTAGAGAAGTTTTTTAAAAATTATTTAAGGTTTTACATTTTAAATGGTGAGCTAGGGTTTACACTCAGAGTCAAAATGCACATAATAATGAAAAGCTTAAAGCTGTGAGTTCTATTCTTGTGAAAAAACATGTTTTTTCTCTTTCAAGGCCACACAAATTGAACTTCTGACATTTAGTTTGGAATGGCTGACTGAGAGGAGTTGTAGATAGATAAGTAAATGTCTGGTCCTGAAATCAGGTCTATTGAAGTTCAGTAGAAAAATA
Source organism: Zalophus californianus (assembly GCF_009762305.2). NCBI lineage: Eukaryota > Metazoa > Chordata > Mammalia > Carnivora > Otariidae > Zalophus > Zalophus californianus. The sequence goes on along the minus strand of NC_045595.1, from coordinate 64,247,276 downwards.
GATAACAGATTCTACCAAACATTTAAGGAGGGAATTATGCCCATTTTCTACAATCTCTTTTAGAGGACAGTAGCAGAGGGAACACTTCCTAACTCATTCTATGAGTTCAGCATTACCCTAACATAAAAACTATACTATAACTTTACAAGAAAACTATAACCAAAATCTCTCATGAAAACAGATGAAAAATTTCTCAACAGAATATCAACAAATTGAATCCAAGAATACATAAACAAAATTATGTACTATGTCATGACCAAGTAGGATTTATCCCATATAGGAAGGGCTAGTCAACATTTTAAAATAAGTTAATGTAGTCACATCATCAGACTTAAAAAGAAAAGTAAATCATATGACCATATAGATGCAGAAAATTTGGCAAAATCCAACACACATTCATGATAAAAACTCTCAGTAGACTAGGAATAGGGAGGAACTTTCTCAACTAGATAAAGGCTATCTGCAAAAAACCTACAGGTAACATCATACTTAAGGGTGAGAAACTTGAAGCCTTCCCACTAAGATTAGATACAAAGCAAGGAGGTCTCCCCTCACCACTCCTTCTCAACATGTACTAGAGTCCTTGCTAATTCAAGAAGGCAAGACATAGAAATAAAATGTGTACAGAATGGGAAAGAAAACATAAAAGAGTCTTTGTTCACAGATGACATAATAGCCTACGTAAAAAATCAAAACAATCAACAAAAAAAGTCCTGGAACTAATACACAATTATAGCAAGGTTGCAGGATACAAAAGTTAATCACTTCCCTATATGCCAGCAGTGAACAAATGGAATTTGAAATTAAAAACATAATACTATTAGCACCTCCCCAAATGAAATAAACAAGTTGCTCCTAAAGGATAACATAGGAGAAAACCTAAATGATTTTGTGTATGTGATGACTTTTTAAATACAACACAAAGGCATGATCTGTGAAAGTAATAAATGATAAGCTGGACTTCATTAAAAGTAAAAATTTCTCTGTGAAAGATGATGGCAAGAAAATAAGATGAGTCATCGACTGGAATAAAATATACAAAGAACTCTTAAAATTTGACAATAAGAAAACAATCTGATTTAAAAATTGGTCAAAAACCATAACAGACTCTTCACCAAAGAACATATATGGGTCGCAAATAAGCATATGAAAAGACGCTCTACATCATAGGTCATCATAGAAATACAAGTTAAAATGAGATACCACTATACACCTTAGAATGTTACACATTAGAAGGGACAAAAATCCAAAACACTAACAACACCAAATGCTGGTAAGGATATAGAACAATAGGAGCTCTCATGCATTGCTGGTAGGAATGAAAATGGTAGAGCCATTTTAGAAGACAATCTAGTAGTTTCTTACTAAATCAACCATACTCTTACCATACAATTCAGTAATCATGCTCTTTGGTATTTACCTACAGGGGTTGAAAACATATCCATACAAAAATGTGCACATGGATGTTTATAGTAGCTTTGTTCATAATTGTCAAAATTTGGAAGCAGCCATGATATCCTTCAGTAAGTGAGTGGATAAATAACTGTGGTACTCCCAGAGAGTGGAATACTATTCAGCACTGAAAAGGTATAAGTTATCAAGCCATGGAGAGACATAGAGGAGTCTTAATGCATATCAGTAAGTGAAAGACAACAATGTGAAAAGGCTACTTACTCTATTATTTCAACTATGTGACATTTTGGAAAAGGCAAAACGAAGGAGATAGTAAAAAGGTCAGTTATTGCCAGGGATCAGGAAGGAAAGAAAGGATAAATAGGCAGAGCACAGAGGATTTACAGGGCCATGAAACTATTCTGTATGATCTGTAATGGTGGATATATGTCATTATATATTTATCTAAACCCATAGAATGTACACCACCATGAGAGAGCACTAAAGTAAACTATGGACTTTAGGTGATTATATGTGTCAATGTAGATTCACCAGCTTTAATAAGTATATCACCCTGGCGGGGAATGTTGATAATGGGAGAAGCTGTGCAGGTATGGGGGCAGGAGGCCTTCCCCTCAATTTTGCTGTGAACCTAAAACTACTCTATAAACATAAAATCCTAATTTAAAAAGTAGGTAACAGATAAGTAATGAAAAACAACAAAACACAGCCAACCAAATAAGCACACTACTCTGTAAAATGAAAGCTGTCCAGAAGAGGAATTTGCCTTTAGTTATCCGGGGATTTAGTTAGCTGACAATGGAGTTTGCCATGTACATGTCGATCAGAGTGTGTCTGCTTCCTGAAAAGGGCACTTGTCCAACTGGGAGAAACCTAGACTAAGTGACATTCAAATAGGTTCCAACAGTCAGATTCTGGGAACAAAAATGTTCATTTTGTAGGGAAACATGGCAGGAACATTACAGAAAAAGGACACTACAATATGCTCAAGGTATATTTGAGTATGCTCATAGTATGCACATATACTATGTAAGTCTTCACAATACACTGCTAACATATTTAAATGAGTAAGCAGTAATAAATAAATAAGCAAATAAGTGGAGAAAATATGAAATTAGAGATAGCAACTAAATAAATGCTGAAAGTAAGGTAGAAATAACATTAAATGGTGAGTTGGCATTGTTGCTTTAAAAGATGGTGGCATCTTCAAAACTAATAAAGCATTAAACTATTTATATATATATAATTATTAAATTACTTATATATATATATCCGGTTTTGGTTGCTGGCAAAGGTGCTTCTTTTTTATTGTTTGTTTAGTACCCTCCCATAGAACCCAGCAAAGTTATCAATAAGTGCTTTTTGAACCAATTAGAACACATTTTACCAAAATATCTAAAGTCAACATTAAGTGATCCATGGCTACTTTGCCAATAATTAAGAAGTCCTTTTCTCAGTTGGCCTTTGCATTTGCTTAAGACATTGCTTTTCTGGGTGTTGGTACATTGTCTGATGGAGGCAGAGTTTCAGGGAATGAAAACCTGTCAGCTGGGCTAATTTACCTACCTAATTGTGATGCAGCAAACACAGATTCCTGTACTGATGCACTACTGATACTTGAAGAACCCACTCAGATTTCTCAGGAAATTAGAGAATCCTGAGCATTTGAATTTGGTACTGGTGTATTGATCTCCATTACCTGTGCTACCCACATTAGGGCTTGGATTCGTAGTATGATATTCATGAGTGTTCAACAGTTACAATTGTCAAATATGGGTGTTAAGATACTCTTCTACTGGGACATGAGTGAACTATGTTCACTCAATGGAAACACAAGACAAAAAACATCCCTAGGGAGAATCAGATGAGATGCAATGCTCTGTGAATTCAGAGGAACTGATTTCTCCCAGCTGAAGAGGACCAGGTGAACTGTAAAAAGTAGGTGATGTTTTAATGGAGCCTTAAAAATAGGTAGACTCTAGACAGACAGAGATGACAGTAGGAGCAGAGTGGAAAGAAAGAAGGGCATTTGGGGAGGAAGGCACATGTGCATGCGCCAAGGGTGAGGGCATGCATGTTCACACAGACGAACACCACACACACACACACACACACACACACACACACACACACACAAACCAAGGCGGCACTGAATCTTAGAACATCACACAGTGCTCTTTGTCTTACCCCTTGAAGACTTACATTATAGGTGTTTGTAATCTAGACCACTCAGCCTGAACTGCTTTGGTTGCAATGTTGGAGAACAATTGCACTTTATTTTAGTGGGCTGTTTCTAGCTTCATTAAAGGCAGTATCAGGCCTATGTCAAAAATTTTGGTGTTAAAATTTTAAAAGGTTCTCTTTCCCTGAGCATTTCTAACTGACATTCAGCCTACTGCACACACAGAGCATCAGCAATGCTGTTTCCATGGTCACTGCAAAGAAGGGAGACATGAGTCAGGTACCCTTGATTGGAATATCTTGGCCCAATTGGCATCAAAGGAACTTGAAGCATCACGCTCTTCCCACTCTTGAAGCGGACAGGTTTTTGCATCAGCCAAGTGGATAAAAGCCACAGTTCATAAATGCAAAACGTGGGAAGGGCAGCTCCATGTTTCTCTTGAGATTATCAGCTGCGTACCAGGTGGGATCTACTAGCAAAAGCTGCTCAGAACACACGAATGTGTGAATGTATAAGAAAGCACTCCACGAAGAGAGCTTTGCCGTATGGTCCACCGGCGTGTGACAATTAAGACTACCAAGAAATGCCCAGGATGGCTGGAAACACGATCTCCTCTTTACTTGAATATGATCCCAGATAACAGTTATCCGGAGAGAAGAGGGGAGAGATTGAAAATAACAATGATAAGGATAATCAGACCATTGTCTGCTCTGTTCCAGACAGGCAGCATTTAAGTGGGGATATTGTTTCAACAACTAGAAGAGATTTAGATGTAAATAGATCCGTAGTATTGTTTTTTCTCTCTGAGGGCAAATGTAGCTATAAAGGGACACTGATGGGCTACTGAAAAGATGCTCTCTGTTTATTTACAGTCTCTTTTGCTCATGTTATCTTTGGTGAGTTTGAAACACTAACAAAGATGGATATTTTTTATTATTGTTTTGACTTTATTGATTTCTCTCCATGAGCTTTGGGGATTAACATCCCTGCTTTGGCTGAACAGCTTGAATTCACATTTCTCCCTTTGCTCCCATTGTTGCCCCACACTTTTCTCCCTCCGTGGGTCAGAGAAGGGCTGGGACTGGCTTGGTTTGTTTGCTTATTCTCATCAGTTGCAAAGCCAGCAGAAGATGCACCAGGGATGCTGGGTATTAAAGATACCTTTATAGGAACCAAGGAGAGGTGATTTAGCACCCATAGAGGGGTATTAAGTGATTTTTGTCCTATGCAGTCCTATTACTTTGCGATTATTTTTCGATACATCTCACAGTAATCTTAAAAAATCTTGGAAATAGTATTATTCATATCATAAATTTTGATTGGACAAGAATGCTATACTAGCTAATTGTTGTTCAGAGTGAAATGTAATCCATATCTGGTCCTTTGCTTCATAGATCATGTCTCAGCACCTTTATCATTTATTACATGTTGATAAGTCATAAACATCTACATGGCATGGTAAATATTCTAACACTCAGAATCCCCCCCCCCATTTTCCTTGATCAAATTCCAGACAGCTATAGGAAATCGGTAACCATAAATGAAAGAAAATTATAAGAAATTAATAGTAGTTACCAATTTGTGAGCTGTTGAATCAACCCACCTTATTTTCACGTAGTTTGTATTTGCTCTCTACAACAGCCTAACAGCCTTAAAGGGGAGATGTTAGTATCCATTTTACAGACAGGAATCCAAAGCCCACAGAAGTGTAAGTAAGCAAGAAAGCAAGGTCAGATGGGTGGGGTGAAGACTGGAATCCAGCTTGGTCAGGCACCACAGTCCCTCCTCTTTATGCTACACCCTGCTGCTTCTTATGTGTGTGTATTGTTCCCACGCAGAGATTATGTATCTCCATCCACCAATTCAATTAAACATCAAATGTTGAAGCAACACACCTTCGAGAATGCAAATGCGGAAACGTCATGGTATCTGCCCTTGCAGACAGTGTAACTTGGCAGAACTAATTATACCTGAGGCAGGTATAAATGTCTGAAGAGGAGATTCGATAAAGTCTTACATGGCTTCAGGAGATCTTTCACATCTGGGCTCAGGATCCAGAAGTGCTTTCTGGAGAAGGCTGTGCACTTACATTCTGGCCTATTATCCTCGAAGTTGTTAAAGCTGAAGTGAATTTTGACTATTATCCAATAGGGTTTTTTTTCTTTTTAAATAAAGACAAAGATGAGGTCTTTATTTTTTAACGTTGAAATTTTTTCATGTTATTGTCAGATCATTGCTTTAAGAGAGTGAGTATAATGTTGAAAAGTGAGATGCAGAGCCAGAGCCCACTAAGAAGAGCCTCCCTTCTTATCTCCATTTAGCTGTATCTTCTTCATAGAAGACACCTAATCGCACTCAGGTGCCTGTGTGTTTCCCTGGGAGTGCTGTGCCTTTTTTTTGTCCTTTAGAACATCACGACTTGTAATAGTATAATTATTCATGATTTTATGTTCATTTTCCATGCATGTTCTTTACTGATTGTACATTTCATGAAGAAGGAAATTTGCTTGCCTTGTTCACCACCACATCTCCCTTGCCAGGCTCAGTGCCTGGCACATAGTAGCCTTTCATGATACAATTGTCGAATGAATGAAGAATGGATCAGAGTTCTGATCTAAGCTCTTAAAAGCCTAAGTAGACCAGCAATATTTTATTAATTTAATGAGTCTCCGTTTTCTTATCTGTAAAAAAAGAGAAGTCATTCATGACACAGGTTTGTAAGGATTTACTGGAAAACATAGTAATGAAAGCACCTTGTCAATGTTCAAGTTCTCAGCCAATATTTATTACTGAGTATTTTCATTGCCATTGTAATTTGTCACGAGCATAGAGCCAGGAGCATGTGCTAAACCCAAAGTTAACGCCGAATGTAAAATGTGCTGCCCAATTTCTGAGGTGACACTGTAGATCTTTCTGAGAGGATTGGTGCTAGAAAGCACTATGCTTCCAAGCTGTCAGTGAAAACCTTTAATAACCCTGTATTTACGTGCCATCATGGCTTTCCCCAAAATTATCTTCTGGGACCACGACTAGCCCTAGTCAAATGTTTGGTAATTGCTTTTGCCCAATCTGAGTACAATCTGTTCCGCTACTTTTGAGTTATGTAAGGGTGAAATAAATACAGAATAAGCTTGCAAGTTACATTAAAGAAAGTCAAGATGTGCTTTGCACATGGATAAAACTTAAAAATTCCTGAACTTTCAAAGTCAAAACTTCTACAAGGAAAAGTATCAGAAGTAAAATTTGGAAAATCTAGTGGAAACAGCCTATAGTGCTTTGAATACAAGGTGGGATATTTTATCCTCGGACTTGACTTCTTCGTGTGAAGCTAGCCCCATCTCCGCATCGCAAAATAGGGAAATAAGGATAGCCTTAACCACATCTGCTCCCTGAAAGATATGCTTCTCCAGAGGAATAGCTGTATTTGTATTTTTCCCCATCAAGGACAATGTAACTAAACTAATCACATTTCTTCTTTTCTTTTTTTTTTTTTTTTGCTCAAAGCAGTTTTAGTAATTTGCAAAAAGCCTCACTCTGTTCACCTACTTAATTTTTTTTTAAAAGATTTTATTTATTTATTTGACAGAGAGAGTTAGCAAGAGCAGGGACACAAGCAGAAGGAGTGGGAGAGGGAGAAGCAGGCTTCCCGCTGAGCAGGGAGCCCGATGCGGGGCTCGATCCCAGGCCCCTGGAATCATGACCTGAGCCGAAGGCAGACACTTAACGACTGAGCCACCCAGGTGCCCCTCTGTTCACCTACTTTAAAGTGTCTTGTATTTTTATATTATTTAAATTATCCATATTTGGCAACACATATTTTTAGTTGTATCATTTTTGTTTTAATTTGATTCCATTGTGACCTTTTTGAAACACTTGAAACACTATAGAATACAGAATGTTTTAAGAACATACAGAAAATAATTTCAACCACAGATTGTTAAGCAAGTCAAAGTCAGGTAAAACCTGAATTAAATTAGTAATCAGTTAAAAATGACCTATGCTCAGGAAGGGTCAAGAAATTTATTACTGAAAACATGTGACATGGGTTGGATCAGTTAAAATGCCGAAGGCAAAAATCTCAGGAAGATGAAATTTACCAACATACTTGATGTTGTATCTAAAGAAACTGTAATTTAACCAATTATAACAAATGTATAAAATGGGCACAGTCATAATCAATTCTAACAATTGGGCCTGAGTAGACCCTCATTGATGATAGCAATAATATTAATATATCAGAAAGCATTAGCAATAGGAACAACAAAAACAATAGGAACAACAACCAGCTCTATCCAGCTTAAAATATATAGACCTATTATCACTTAACAGAGTTTCTTATTAATACTCTTAATTAATTTAAATTGTAAAGATAATCAACAATCATGTTCTTCTCAAATACTGAATTTACTGAGTGCATGATTAAATTCCTGTGAAGGTTAACATATAGTTATCTGTGATTAGATACTGGAGGTAAATTAATCTCAGTGACTTATCCTAAATTGCACTGTCTATAGATTTGTTTCATAAGCAAACTTTATGTCTCAGAATAGACCAAATATCAGGCAGTGAGTGACTGAGTGAAAATCTGCCTTCTCAGCAACAATGAGCATGTGTACTTGCTGTTATTAACTTGTGCCCCCAATATCTAGCATTACATGGATCACAGATGAAATACGTTTTGCTCGGATTTTGTTTTTCCATGTCGATTGTAATTTGATGACTATGCACATCGAGCATCCATCTTTGATTTGTCCTGCATTATTTCATTAGTTTTTGTATTTCCAATTGTTCTTTTCTTTCTTTTACAGTTGTCTGACCATCACTGTGATTATAGAATTTCCTCTGAGAGTTACAGTCTATATTAGTTCTCTTAACTTTGTTAGAAATTCTTCTAGAGTTTCTCAAAATTCTTACACATTTTTAGAAATCCCAAAATTTAAAAAAATGTAATGAATTAAGGAAATGCTCACCTAGCAATTTATGTGATGTTATTTCAATTTTTAATCTCTATGAATTTCAAAATAGTTGATTTTTTTTTTTTTAAGTGAGTAACACCCAAATTCCTGCAATTTTTTAGAGTGGCTTCCTCTCTGCCCCCTCTCAGTGATCAGTACTTGATTACTGGAAGCTTGCATGCTTATTGGGTTGAATGGCCACATCAAAGCAATGTGCAACTGAATCCAGGGACAAAAATAGCAGAATGAGAGAGAGAAAAGCATAAACAGAGAAAGCAGTCTTTATGTCTTGCTGGGTGTCTACTATGTGCCAAATATAGGGCTACGTGCATTACCTCCTCTACTCTCACAATGTAACTGAAGCCTAGTACTGCTTTTCACATATAATGAAGTAGTCTAAGAAGTAATCAAATCGCTTGACTTGTTTGAAGTCATTCATAAGTAAATACATAATAAGTAAATAAATAATTGCTGGCCTGTCTGACTCCCAAACTTACTTGTCCAGTGCATTGTATTTTATAAGTCCATGTGTTTGGGGCCACAAATGAAAAAGGCAGTCTGAATAGTGCTCAAGGAAAGACGAGCAAAGTGAAAAAAGTAGTCAGTAACCATGCAAGAATGTCCATGGGAGATCCACTAAACAAGGCAATGTACTTTCTGCATCCAGGGAAAAAACTCTGATGTGAGGAAAAAATGTTTCAGCTGGTTTTGAACCGACCAGTTTTGCCTAAAGCCTTCCTTCCTACTGTCTATGCCTGATATCATGTTTACCAGATGTCTTTTGGTCTAATATGGCTTCTGATTACCCTAGAGAGGTGTATAATTCAGTGGACATGAAAAATTGGGTCAATTCAGAGCCACGGAAATTAAATTAGCTTCCTGGTTTGTTTATAATCCATTTGAGAGTTCAGTTAAGATAGTCACTTCCTCTGAGTCAGCTCTAGCACCAAGACAACATCAGATTTCCTGACCAGTAAAGCTGAGTTCCAGAACCAGGACTGACCCAAATAAGGAACTGCTTTTGAAATTACCTTAGCATTTAAAGCATATCCCCAGGCAACATCTCTCACTCTTTCTCTTTTGTTCTCCCTAAACACAAACTGAAGTCTGAACATGAGGACAAGGCAGAAAGCACTTTGAATCATAACTTCTTTTGTTTCAGGCTTTGTGCCTTACCTTTTATAAGCATCTTTATCACACTGGAAGCTCCTGATAACGATGTGTAGAGAGAACTGACATTTGAAGGGATCTTCTCTCTCAGTGTTTTAATCTGCAATGTTATGTTACGTCTTTCTCCAATTAAATGTATCTACTGAGCTAATTCCAGGCACTCAATGTTCTAACTATAAACCCCAAAATGTTATTTTTGTTTCCTCCTTAGTATATCTTTCTTTGACTTTTTAAGGTCAAGGACTCCTCCTTAACACTCCCTTCATTTTGATAGCCTCCTCTCCAGATTCTTTCTCTACCTCTCTGATACGACTCTTTCAATTCTTGAGACATCCTCTTCTGCTGTCTGGCCCTGAAATGTTGCAGTTTCCCAGCAGACTGTTTCACTACTATCTACATTCTGTCATCTGGGAGAGAGTTCTTACACCTTTTATAAATTTAGTTACAGCAGATATGCTGCTGACCCCCTAGTCTGTATCTTGAGAGCAGTCCCCTTTCCTACCCCATATTCAGGGTCCTTCAAGCCATCTACTACAATCACCACAGAAATGATAGTATCTCAGGCCTAGTATATTCCAGTTGAATACATGATTTTCATTTTAATGTTGTATTTTTTAACAATTCATTTAATTTGGCATTTTGACTATAAACTTTGTTTTAAAAATTTGCCCTTGTCCTGTCTCAATGTTCTCCCAGATATTCAACAAATCACTATAAAATCATGATTATCTTTACCATACAGGTATGTCTCTTTTCCATCTCAACACTAAGTGTGGCTCAGTCCCCCATCATCCCTTACCTACAGTGCTGCACTAGTCTCAAAAAGCTCTCTCTGCTCCAGTCTCCTTTCTCTCAACTCCCTCCTTCACACAATTATGAGAACGATGGTCCCAAAATACAAATCTATTGATTGTAACCTTCCAACTAAAACAATGTCCTTACTATGTACATTATAAAATTCAATCTTGTTAAAGAGATAGGGAGTTCTTAGGATGTAAATGATAATAATGATGATGAAAGTAATAATAATAATGTTATTATATTATTGTTATTTTATAGGCAACCATCTTTAAGGCAAAAAATCCTGTATAGATATAGGAGTTGTTCAGAAAACAAGCAAGCAAGCTTCTGGAAGGGCAATTACAGTGAGAGACTCAGAAACAAGCAGAAATGACATTTCTCTCTTACTTCTGCTTCCTTCTGATGTATAGCATCACCCAGGCTCCTTGGTATCATCTGGCTTTCATCCCATGATAAAAAGCATGGCAGGTCACAGTGTCTATGCTTTACATCTTACTTCATCAACTACCTTGAAGACATAAAAACAATAATGTGGAATAAATGAAATGTGTGAAAGTCCAAAGAGATGCTTCGCCCATTTCAGTTCAAGTGCCAACTGCTTAACCATAACTACTGAAGCATTCAGGGGCAGGGTGCGTAGCACAGGAGTCCAGGGGCTATCATGAGTCAAGCATCTATTCTGTGCTAGGCACAGTGTTAGGCATAATATTCACATCTTTTCGTCTAATCCTCATGACAAAACTATAAAACTGAGGAATGCACAACTGTTGTAGCCATGATCCAAATCCTAGATGTAGGACTCCAAATTCCATTTATATAAAAATATTTCTATTCTCTTCTTGCACACAAAATTATTAAAAAAGAATACATGTTCTGTGTTGGGGTAAGAGAGAGGCAGTATTTATTGGTGTAATAGTATACAAATTTCATAACAATAGCAAGTCCTGTTGGCTCTACATCTTAAATGTTTCAAGAATCCAATGTGTTCTCAGTATCTTTACTGTCGCCATCTTGGAACAAGGCAATATCACCTATCATCTGTCTCTGATTCCTAATTGACCCGTTAAAGCTGTTGGTTGTTCACCCACTGCCTCCCTCCCCAACTTCTACCCCACCAATCTATTCTCAAGATAATAGCCAGAGAGATTTTGTTAATATGTAAGTCAAAATATGTTCTTACTTGGAGCAAAAGCCAAAGTCCTTACCATGGCCTTAAAAACACTGCAAGGTATACTGCTTCCTCCTGCCTACTTCCCCATACTTCTTTCAGGTTGTTGAAGATAGCAAGCATATTTCTACCCCATAGATGGTATTGACTATTCACTATTCCCTCTTTCTAAAATGCTCTTCTCCCAGATCTCCTCCTATCCCCCTCCTTCATTTGCTTACCCTTCTGTGTTCCACTACTTTGTTTTCTTTTTTTTAAATTTTATTTTATTATGTTATATTAATCACCATACATCATTAGTTTTTGATGTAGTGTTCCATGATTCATTGTTTGCATATAACACCCAGTGCTCCATGCAGTATGTGCCCTCTTTAATACCCATCACCAGGCTAACACATCCCCCCCTCCCCTCTAGAAATAGCCACACCTTGGACCAATAGTGCCATCGTATACTCACATCTAGAGGGCGTCAACACATAGAATGCAATGTATATCAACCTTGAAGTCTAAGAAAGTGTCAGACCCTCTATACCCTCTCTCTACACTGTCTTATTTTTTCATAAACTCATAAAACTTGTTTTGTATATACACTTGTCCATTCATGTAAAAAGTGAATTCCACAAAAGAAGAATTCATCTCTTTTGTTTACTATTCTAACCCCAATGCCCAATGCCCAAAATAGTACTTATCATACAAGATGAGAATCTGAGCACTTCTAGAGAATCCTACATAATAGCATAATTTCATTATGTTTGTGATCACCAATCCTAAATGGGTATGAAACACTGTGCACCTGTCCTACTATATTTCTTAGTTAATTTAGTATCTAACTTTCTATCCATGTAATATTGCATTATTTTTAGCAGAAAATAGTGCAATTTTCCAGGATTAATGAGCAAATTCTTATGTATCATTTCTTAGTTAATTTAGTATCTAACTTTCTATCCATGTAATATTGCATTATTTTTAGCAGAAAATAGTGCAATTTTCCAGGATTAATGAGCAAATTCTTATGTATCTCTTCTACTTATTCTCTCATTTTAGTTGTATTTATACATGTATCCCATGTATTTAAGCCTGTTCAAGACTCTCCCATGTAAGATCCCATGTATCTTAAATACATGTATCCCATGTATTTAAGCCTGTTCAAGACTCTCCCATCAAAAAGAAAAAGAAAAACTCTCTGTTATTCTTTCTAGTGTCTGTCTACTTTTTTTTCTTTTTTCCCTTCTTTTTTAAATAGATTTTATTGTTAGAACAATTTTAGGCTCACTGCAAAGTTGAGAAGTAAGTATGGAGAGTTCACATATACCACCTATCCCCATATATTCAGTTTCTTCCATTTTCAACATCCCACACCACGGTGGGACATTTGTTTTAGTCCATGAATCTACATCGTTGATACATCATTATCAACCAAAATCCTCAGTTCACATCAGGTTTGCTCTTGATGTTTTCTATGGCTTTTGGCAAATGTATAATGAGACATATCTACCATTATAGTATCATAGACAATAGTTTCACCTCTCCCTTTAAAATCCTCATTGCTTTGTCTATTTATTGCCGTCTCTCCTCTAACACTTGCTAACCACTGACATTTTTATTGTCTCTATAGTTTTCCTTTTTCCAGAGGGTCATATAATTGGAATAATACTAGGTAGTTTTTTCACAATGGTTTATTTCACTTAATAATATGCATTTACTTAGTAATATGCATATTCCATGTCTTTTCATGGCTTGATAATGCAAATTTTTTATTTTTTTTATTTGGGTATAGTTGACATGCAATGTTAACATTAGTTTCAGATGTATACCTTAGTGATTCAACTTCTCTATATGTTATGCTATGCTCACCACAAGTGTAGCTACCATCTGTCACCATACAACACTATTATAATATCACTGATTATATTTCCTATACTGTGCCTTTTATTCCCATGACTTATTCATTCCATAACTGGAAGCCTGGCCTTCCACTCCCCTTCCCACCTCTCCTCTGGCATTTTCTAATCCCCTTTTTACTCATCCCCTTCCCACCCCTCCTTTGGAAGCCATCAGTTTATTTTCTGTATTATTATTTCTGTATTTTCAGGGTTTTTTTGTTATGTTAATCACCAGACATTACATCATTAGTTTTTGATGTAGTGTTCCATGATTCATTATTTGCGTATAACACCCAGTGGTCCATGCAGAATGTGTGATCCTGATTTTTGTTTGTTTGTTATTCATCTGTTTTGTTTTTTAGATTCCACATATGAGTGAAATCATGTGGTATTTGTCTTCCTCAGTCTGACTTATTTCCCTTAGCATAATATATCCTCTAGGCCCATCCATGTTGTTGCAAAAGGCAAGACCTAATCCTTTTTTATGACTATGTAATATTCTGTGTGTGTGCGTGTGTGTGTGTGTGTGTAAACACACACATCACATCTTCCTTATCTATTTAGCTATCTATAGACACTCAGGTTGCTTCCATATCTTGGCCTTCGTAAATAATGCTGCAATAAACATAATTGTGCTTATATTTTTTCAAATTAGAGTTTTAACTTTCTTTGGGTAAATACCCTGTAGTGGAATTACTGGATTGTATGATATTTCTATTTTAATTTTTTGAGGATTCTCCATATGTTTTCCACAGCAGCTATACCAGTTTACATTCCATCCAACAATACACAAGGATTCCTTTTTCTCCACATCCTTGCCAACACTTATTTCTTCTCTTTCTGATTTTAGCCATTCTGATAGGTGTGAAGTGATATCTCATTGTGGTTTTTATTTGCACTTCCCTGATTATGAGTGTTTTTGAACAGATAACACATTTCTTTTTAACACTGAATAATACTCCATTGTCTGTTTGTATAACAGTTTATCCATTCACCTACTAAAGGACATCTTGATTGATTCCAAGTTTGGGAAATTATTAATAAAGCTGTTATAAATATCCCTGTCCAGGTTTCTGTGTGGCCATAAGTTTTCAACTACTTTGGGCAAATATCAAGGAGTGTATCTGCTGGATTGCATGGTAAGAGTATGTTTGGTTTATAAGAAACTACCAAACTGTCTTCCAAAACGAGTGTGCCATTTGGCATTCCTATCAACAATGCATGAGAGTTCCTGTTGATTCATAGCTTCACCAGTATTTGATGTTGTCAGTGTTTTGGATTTTAGCCACTCTAATAGGTATGTCTAATAGTGGCAGTTCATTGTTGGTTTGGTATTCATTTCCTTGATGGTGTATGAGATGGAGTATCTTTTCAAAAACTTATTTCCCATCTGTATATCTTCTTCAGTGAGGTGTTTGTTCGGATCTCTTGCTCATTTTTTTTAAAATGGATTGTTTATTTTCTTATTGTTGAATTGTAGTTTTGTTTTGTTTTTTGAAGGGGGTATACTTTGAATACCAGTCCTTTATCAGATATGTCTTTTGCAAAGATTTTCTCCTGGTCTGTGGCTTGTCTTCCCATTCTCTTGATCTTTACTGCTTTTTACAGCAAGACTTCTCTATTCCTATAGTCCATTCTCAGCCACTTTATTCCTGCCTTCATTCTTAATGCCAACTGGATTCTGCTACTATAATTCTATCAAAACCTAAGTGTAGTAATGGCCATTAAGTTCAGTGATTATTTTATAGATCTCATTTTATTTGATAGTTGAGCAGCACTTGGAACTATGGGCCTCTTCTTTAAATAGGCTTGTGTCTGGGTGTCTGTGGTATATTATTCTCTTGGTTTTTCTCTTTTCTCTCTCGGTATCCCTCTTCTCTGACTCATTTATACTGTTTTCTCCATGGTTAAAATGTTGGAGTTTTTTCAACATTGAGGCCCATGGTTGACAGGGTGTTTACTCTGCCTTTCTCTATAAATGATTCATTTTTTTTTACATATCTCCTTCTGAAACTTGTCCTTCAAATTCTAGCCTCCTATAGTAGAATGACCACCTCACATATTCTCTAGGATGTTTGAGAGATGCAAACACAGTATGTCCATATTCCTCTTCCAGATCCACCCTCACAGGAAATCACATTAGTTCCTTCAGTTCTCCCCAACTTGGTGAAGGGTACCACCACCCATGTACTTCAATAAGCCAGAAATGTCATAGTTATTCTTATTTCTTCCCTTTTCCCAACCTTATCATTTAATGCAACCCATGTACCTTCAATTTTTACTTGTTTCTAACCTCTCCACTTTTCTTTAGATTAACCCATTCCCTCTTTAACAAGTTACCAGCGCCATTGCAGGCCCCACCATCCTCATGCACCCTCCTCACCTGGACTGCTTTTCTGCACTAAAACCATAGAAACTTTTTCAAAATATATATCTGATTCACTATCTGCATCTATCTTCAATTAAGACACCACATTTGTTTTTAGGATAAAGTCAAAAATCATTTAAAGAGATTAAACAAAATCTATGTCTGACATTTGTTCACCTTTGTCTTACACCACATTCCCCAGCCAGTTTTGTCCCCCAGCCATGCTGCACAGGCAGTGTTCCTTCCCATCACTATTACTCTAGCCATGCTGTTCCTTCTGCCTGCAGGGGCTTTCTCTCTCTCTCTCTCTCTCTCTCTCTTTCATTCTCTCTCTTTCTCAGTTAGTTCACTTCTAACAGAATAGAGTGCCTCATTATGTTATCATAGTTCTCCAGAGAAACAAAACCATAAGTATATAGAGGATAGATAGATAGAGGAATTCCTCTATTTATTACTGGAAATGGCTCACATGATTATGAAGGCTTAGCTATGCCATGATATCCTGTCTAAACTCTGGAACCAGGAAAGCTGGTGGTATAATTCAGCCTGAGTCCCAAGGCCTGAAAACTCGTGGGGCCACAGGTATAAGTCACAGAGTCCAAAGTCTAGAGAACTAGTAACTCCAATGTGCAAGGGTAGAAGAAGATAGATGTCCTTGCTCAAGTAGAGAGTGAGAGAATTTGTTCTCTTTCCACTTTTTTGTTCTATTTGGTCCCTCAACAGATTAGATGATACCTGCCCACAATTGTTAGGGGATACATTCTTCCGTCTACTGATTCAAATACTAATCTCATCTGGAAACACTTTCATTGACAAACCCAGAAATGTTTCACCAGCTATCTGGGCATCCCTCAGCCCAGTAATGTTGACACAGGAAATTAACCATCTTGCTTACCTTGAGCATTACATTCTTAGGCAACCTTCCCTGAATATGCCAGAGGCCCATAACATTGTAGTTAAAATTTTACATTTTTTTACTTGTGTAAACATTTGGTCAATCTTCTCACCTAGGAGATTGTGTGCTCTCTCAGGAACCTCAGTGTTTATGTTCTGTATCCTTAGAACCTAACTCTAAACCTGGATCATTGAATAAATGAATAAATCTTCTTTATGGACTTGAGGTTTTCAAGCCCTTCTTGGCTCTTTTATGTTCATATCTAAATATAGTATTGAAATGATGGTAAATTAGTGTTATTTTTTGCATCTTAACAGTTCTATTTCTTGAAGTGTGTGTTAAAATCAGGTGGGAGTTAACATCATATTACTGGGCTTTTTTTTTTTTTTTTGCATTTGGCATCCCCTGTTTCTCTAATTGTGAAGTACACATCATACTGACAATTCCTGGGATTGCTGTGCAAAATAATGTGTGACATCAAGGCATCTTGCAGTTCCAAAGTGCCACACAGAAGCTCAATGATGGTGATCATCTTCATCATCATCATCATTTTATATTACATAATCTTAGTGCTCTGGAACCCTTAGGAATAAAAGCCAATAATTCCATCATATGGATAAGACCTATTTACTGTTGGCTTTGTGATGACTTTATTCACATAATGTATATAATAAATGCTAAATATAAGTTAACACAAGAAAATAAGAAGTTAATAAAAGGTCCAAATTATTTTTTTTTCTAATGGGGATATTAACTACATTTTATCATAAGGATTTTGTGTTGAAAATACTTATTTAAGTAGCTGACACTTTTGCAATCAAACATGGCATTTATAAACTTATCAAGTGGTCATGTTCCCTCAAGCATCAAGTATTATGGATTGAGCCAGGAATGCAGGAAAAAAGCTGCCTTTGAGGACTTACCTGGCAGTGACTTGTTGCATGGCCTTGGGAAAAGCATTTCACTTCCTAAGACTTGCTCATAAAGAGGGGAAACCACAAAGCTTCCCCCCTGAGTTTGCTGTGAAGAATACAAACTAGTATATGGGATAGTACTCACTACCTTACAGACTTTTGTGTGGTCACAATTTATTGAAAGGGGTCCCCTTCACTACAGCCAAGCCCATCAGGTTAATTGGGAGTCAGAGGAGGCAAGGAGAAATGTGGACGCAGTTTTCCTTCTCATCTAAGGAGAGAGATTCAGGTCCACTTCAGAGTTCTTTTGAAACCTGGCAACATAGAGTATCAAAAATGTTCTCTTAAAAAGTGAGAAACTATCCACTCTCCACTGCATTGTCTGTTAGGTGCATGACACTGAAGTATTTGGAAACATATTGCAATCTAAATATTTTATATTTTAGACACAGAGCTGAACTGAGCGCCTAGTCTCTTATTTCTTACAAGTGATATGATCAGTTTCTTTTCAACTCCTCTCTAGTCTTTCTCAGCTGTATTTCCCATTTAACAGATGAGTAATCAGATTCAGGGAGATTAAGTGGTTTGTCGAAAGTCACTCCTCTATAAATTTATTGCTAAAATCTTCTAATGATTATACTAAGCTTTTTTTTTTTTTTTTTCTTATGATGTTCCTTGCCCTGGACTCTGAAAGTGCCAGTGTTATGGAGGAAGAAAAAATTACGATCTGATTTCCAGAACAGGTATCCAGCATTCTCTCACCCATAAGCCATGCTGCTCCCTGAAAATCAGCCTGACTTTTCATGATGACTTATGATCCTTTCCAAAGAGCCTTCTTTGTTTTTGCAATTTATTTTTCCTCTTTAGAAGCCTAATTGGTTCTAATTAGCCTAATTAGATAGATTAATTACCAGAGTGCTTGTTGCCTTCTGACCCCATCTCTAGTATAACATTTTATCTCTTTTACCACCTCTGGTCATTAGGTAGTAGCTTTCTGGAGGTCTGTTCAAAAAAATCTAAAAAAGAAAATTTGCCAAAATCAATGAATTGCATCTGTCATGAAGTTAGAAGATGATTAGAGTCATATTTGCCATCCCAAGGTCAAGTCTGTATGTGGTCAACAAATATAAAAATAATATTTCTTTAAGACAAAGGTGGTTTGTGGGTTTCAATAGAATCTACAATGCCTTGAAAAATTACAGATAACCCATTGTATATCTCAATGGAGAACCAGGCCTAGAACTCTAATAATAAAAATTATGACAACACTATAACAATAGCTCAAATATATTTTCTCACTATGCATCAGGCACTGTGCTAAGTTCATAATATATGGGAATATAAATATATTTTTATCTTCAACAACTCTATATCATACATACTATTTTAGTCCCTATTTTACATTTAGAAATGGAACCAAAGAGAGTTAAAGAACGTGAACATTATTAATCATTTGTGAAAGATGGGATTTGTGATATTCTGACTCTAAACTCAAACTTCAGAGCTACACTGTACTATCTCCATTGTTCTCTGTGGTAGATTACAAAAATGGTTGCAAACTTTTGCCCTCCCATTGAAAGCTGAAATCTATGTCACCTTTCCCCTTCTAATATTTGATTTGACTTGTTTAATAAAATGCAGCCAAATGTCATTTTGTGAGTTCTGAGGCTGAGTCTCAGGAGAACTTGTGCATTTCCTGTCAGCTTTGAGCTATCCTGCCCTGCACTTCAAGTGAGTAGTCCTGGTCTTGCCTGCAGAAGGAGGAGAAAGTGAAACCAGCCATCCACCTGGGTCGCCTTTGACCAGCCAACCCACAGCCAGTCTGGAAGCTGACTCCTGACAAATGGATAAGCCCAGTTGAGATCAACCAACCCTGGGCAGATAAGAAGAACTGTTCAGTTGAGCCCAGTGCAGACTGACAATGCATAGAATTGTGAACTTAACAGATGGCTATTGTTTTAAGTCATTAAGTTTTGGCATGACTTGGTATACAGCCTAACTGATAAATGTCTCAAGAGGGAATAAAAATAGGTGTTATGATATCCAGGGAAAAATATAAAAAAAATAAACATGTCCTTGAATCATAGGGAAGAAAGATGATTCTGTAGGACAAGGAATGTAGCAAAAGCTGCAGAACTTCCTTTTTTATTTTCATCTGAGCTCCCCTCCTTCTCCATTCATTGATAGAGCTTATTATGTGAAGGACCTGAAAGAAGAAGCAGAATCATAGCAGTCAAAACTTATTGCATTTAGGAAAAAAAGAAAAAAAGAATTGAAGGATGGAAGAAGAATGAAAAATAGCAGAAGGAAAAGAGAGAAGAAAAAGATTTAAATAAGAAAGGAAACAAATGTCAACTTCTCTATTATTTTTCAGCATTTCCACATCTTTCAGTGTTCCCAGGCAGTTAAAAACAACAAAAAAAAGTTACTCCCTTGGAAAGAAAAAAAAGTAGAAAAGAAAAAGTTAGAACAAATGTGCTGAGTTTAGGTGTGCTTGCTTATGAAAGACCAAGAGCCAGATTTAAAAATATGTGCAGAGGCCAACTGCAGCTCTGTGACCTATATATAAATCCCCAGAGTGGAACTTCACTTGGGGATGGCAGCACTTGCAGAAATGACATCTCAGAATATAAAGAACAATTTTGGGTGTGTATAGAACAAGCTCTCTTTCAATCAGGGAATAGATAATCCAAAGAATCCTCTAGTCTCACCTGGGGTAACTTCAGTCTAGAATCTTAGGCACTATAAAATACTGGACACAGATTTGCTTATTTCCCCTTATTTGTCTCTGGGATGCATCTCTTAGTCCCACTAAAAGACTCTGGGGGCTATGTTTGTCTTTAAGACAAGAGGATACATACCAAAGAAAAACCCTATAAATGTAGTCAGTGTGAAAGAACATTTAGTCGGAATTGAACACTTATTTGACATCAGCTCAACCATAGTGGAGAAAAACCTTATCAATGTCTCGAATGTGGAAAAGCCTTCAGTTGGCATTCAACCCTTAGGAGCTATCACCAAAGACACACTAAACAGAACACTCATCAATGGAGTGAATGTGGAGAATCCTTTAGTCAGAATGTAGAGCTCCTTCATTATCAAAGAACCCATCCCAAGGAGGAATTTTTTGAGTGTAAAGAATGTGGAAAAACTCTTTAGTTTAAGGCTATTTCTTTGTGTGTCCTCTTCAATTTCTTTCATAAGTGTTCTATAGTTTTGAGAGTATAACTCTTTTACTTCTTTAGTTAGATTTATTCCTAGGTATATGATTGTTTTGGGTGCAATTTTAAATGGGATTGATTCCTTGATTTCTTTTTCTGCTACTTCATTATAGGTGTATAGAAATGCAGAAGATTTCTGCACATTGATTTTACATCCTGTGACTTCAATGAATTCATGTATGAGTTCTAGGAATTTTTTGATGGAGTTTTTCAGGTTTTCTACATAGAGTATCATGTAGTCTGCATATAGTGACTTCTTTCTTGCCAATTTGGATGTCTTATTTCTTTTTGTTGTCTGATTACTGAGGCTAAGCCTTCTAGTACTATATTAAATAGTAATGGTGAGAGTGGACATCCTTGTCTTGGTTCCTGACCATAGGGAAAGGCTCTCAGTTTTTCCCCATTGAGAATGATATTAGCTGTGGGTCTTTTGTATATGGCCTTTATGTTGTTGAAGTAGAGCAAACATTGTTAAAATGTCTATACTACCCAAAGCAATCTACACATTTAATGCAATCGCCATCAGGATACCACCAGCATTCTTTATGGAGCTAAAACATACAATCCTAAAATTTGTATGGAACCACAAAAGAAATAGCCAAAGCAATTCTGAAAAAGAAAAACAAAACAGGAGGCATCATGATTCCAGATTTCAAGCTATATTACAAAGCTATAGTCATCAAGACAGAATGGTACCGGCACAAAAACAGATACATACATCAGTGGAACAGAATAGAAAACCCATAAATGAACCCACAACTATAAGGTTAACTAATCTTCAACAAAGCAGAAAAGGTTATACGATGGAAAAAAGATGTGGAGCACATCCCTTCAACAAATGATGTTGGGAAAACTGGACTGCTAGCAGCAGCAGAACGAAACTAGGCCACTTTCTTAACACCATACACAAAAATAAATTCAAAATGGATGAAAGATCTTAATGTGAGATAGGAAACCATCAAAATCCTAGAGGAGAACACAGGCAGCAACATCTTTGACATCAGCCTTAGTAACTTCTTACCAGACACTTCACCACAGGCAAGGGAAACAAAGGGGAAAATGAACTATCGGGACTTCATCAAGATAAGAAGCTCCTGCACAGCAAAGGAAAGAGCCAACAAAACTAAAAGGCAACCTTAGGAATGGGAGAAGATATTTGCAAACAACATGTCTGATAAAGGCTTAGTATCAAAAATCTACATGGAACTTATTAAACACCCAAAATAAAAATAACCCAGTTAAGAAATGGGCAGAAGACGTGAATAGACATTTTTTCAAAAAAGACATTTAGATGGCTAATAGGCACATGAAAAGATGTCAACATCACTCCTCATCAAGGAAAAACAAATCAAAACCATGATGAGATATCATCTCACACCTGTCAGAGTGGCTAAAATTAACAACAGAAGAAACAAGAGGTATTGGGGAGGATGCAGAAAAAGGGGAGCCCTCTTGCACTGTTGGGAATGCAAACTGGTGCAGCCACTCTGGAGAACAGTATGGAGGTTCCTCAAAATGTTAAAAATAGAACTACCCTACAATCCAGCAATTGCACTAGTAAGTATATACCCAAAGGATAAAAAAACACAGATTTGAAGGGGTGCATGCACCTGGATGTTTATAGCAGCATAATCAACAACAGCCAAACTGGAGGGAGCCCAAATGTCCATTGACTGCTGAATGGCTAATGAAGATGTGATATGTATAGGACAGGACAGTGGGGTTACAGAATAACCAGTGTAAATAATATACAGGTTGGCTCAGTCCTTCCAACTCCTTCTCCGTTGAGTTTGTAACCCCTTGGACTTGTGGAGCCTCCATGTCTGGAAGATTTGCAGGATGAAAGTAACCAGATTCCATAAGACATAAACTGACCCACTGGGAAGATAGTTTGATATTTTCATGGTTTAAGGACTAAAAAGAAAATTGCTGTTCCATCTTGTTCTAACAGTGGCCTAAATAATGTGAAACATCTTAGAGATTCTACAGACATGAAACAAAGTTTTATCAGAACATACCCCTGTCTCCAAGACAGATGTTGTAAGAATATTACATAGTATGCAGAACTATTTCCAATTATATTCTTGGCCAAAATGATTGATTATGGAGTCCTGAGTCAATATAGACTGCTTTATTTTGTGTAATCTGAAATCCCCCAGTTTATATAAATTCAGAGCAAACTTTCCTAAATTCATTCCAGAAAATCTTAAGTAAAATGTAGTGCTTTGTCTGAAAAGCACCAACTTTCACTTTAGAGACAAGTGTTTAAATACTGAAACAGAGGCGGAAAAGCGACCACTTTCTGGAAGGTAGGATGTACGGAGAAGGGAATCTGAGGCGATATTCAGGAGGATAGACGGCAGGGAAGGGGGCCTCCGTCAGCCACTACCAGCAAGTAATAGAGCAGCGGAGCACAAAATCCAAACTTTTAGAAGTCAGCTCCGCTGAAGGACATTGCTCCAGTGGCCAAGCAGGGAGTGGAACCCACATTGGGACAGTGTTGTCTCAGGACCCTCAGGGTCACAGAAAGACCGGGGGTGCCTGAGTGTGGCAGAACACCCAGGTATCGGAGCAGGGAAGCCGGCTGCAGAGATGGAGTGGAGGCGCGGGCTCTCAGCTTGGGGTTGCCATAAACCGTGATCCGCGGCCCAGTCGGACCACTGCTCCTCCAGCAGGGACCCAACAAGCAGCAGATCCAGGAAGACCTCCTTCCTCCCCTAGGAGGAGCAGCACAGTAGTGCACTGCAGGGATCTGCTGGGTTTTGAGACTCCACACGTGGTCATGTGCCAGAGATAGAAACGCTTGGTCACAGGCCGGGTGAGCACGGAGTGCGGTTGGAGACCAGGGAGATGGGAGTAACTGACTGCGTTCCTCTGGGGGTGCACTGAGGAACAGGACCCGAATTCTCGACACCTCCAGGGCGGAGATTGGGAGGTCGCCATTTTCACTCATGTCCTCCAAAGCTGTACGGAAAGCTTGCAGGGAACAAAAGCTCCCGAGAGCAAACCCAAGCGGATTACTTAGCTGGGACCGACAAGGGCAGGACAATTCCGCCTCCGGCAAAGACATTTGGGAACCACGGCAACAGACCCCTCCCCCAGAAGATCAGGAAGAACAGCCCGCCAAGACCAAGTTTACTGATCAATGAGAACGGCAGGACTCCAGCGCTAGGGGAATACTGCACATAGACTTCATGGCTTTTTTCCCATGATTCTTTAGTCTTTCAAAGTTAATTTTTTTAACTGTCTATTTTTTTTAATTTTTTGTTTTCCCTTTTTCAACCGACATCTTATCAATCCCTTTTTTAAAAAGTATTTTTTTTTCATTTTTAGAGTCATATTCTATCCCTTCATAGTAGTTAACCTTATTTTTGGTATATATATATATATATTGTTCTCTCTTTAAAATTTTGAGATACAGTTTCTTCTAACACATCAAAATATACCCTAAATCTCTAGTGTATGGCTCTGTTCTAATCTCCTGCCTGATCACATTCTCTCCCTTTTTTAAAAATCCTCTTCTTTCTTTTTTCAACCAACTTCTTATCTTATCAATTCCTTTTATAAAATATTTTATAATTTTCATCTTTACAGTCATATTCCATCCCTTCATCATATTAACCCTTGTTTTTCTTTCTTTAAAATTTTGGGAGGCACTTTCTTCTAACAGACCAAAATACGCCCAAAATCAGGTGTGTGGCTCTGATTTATTCACCAGCCTGATCATATTTCATCATATTCTGTTTTTTTTTCTGTTTGGTTTGGTTTTTGTTTCTTTTATATTTATCTTTTTCTTTTTTCTTTCTTTCCCTTTCTTTTCCCCTGGTTTCAGGTCTTTTCTGATTTGTTTAGTGTATATTTTCTGGGGACGTTGTTAACCTGTTAGCATTTTATTCTCTCATTCATCTATTCTCCTCTGGACAAAATGACAAGATGGAAAAAAACCACCTCAATAAAAAGAACAAGAGGCAGTACTGACTGCCAAGGACCTAATCAATACGGACATTAGCAAGATGTCAGAACTAGAGTTCAGAATGATGATTTTAAAGATACTAGCTGGGCTTGAAAAAAGCATGGAAGTTATTAGAGAAACCCTTCCTGGAGAAATAAAAGAACTAAAATATAACCAAGTCGAAATCAAAAAGGCTATTAATGAGGTGCAATAAAAAATGGAGGCTCTAACTGCTAGGATAAATGAGACAGAAGAGAGAATTAGTGATATAGAAGACAAAATGATGGAAAATAAAGAAGCTGAGAAAAAGAGAGAAAAACAACCACTGGATCACGAACGCAGAATTTGAGAGATAAGTGACACCATAAGATGAAACAACATTAAAATAATTGGGATCCCAGAAGAAGAAGAAAGAGAGAGGGGGGCAGAAGATATATTGGAGCAAATTACAGCAGAGAACTTCCCTAATGTGGAGAAGGAAACAGGCATCAAAATCCAGGAGGCACAGAGAACCCCCCTCAAAATCAATAATAATAGGTCAATACCCGACATCTAATAGTAAATCTTACGAGTCTCAGAGACAAAGAGAAAATCCTGAAATCAGATTGGGAGAAGAGATATGTAACCTACAATGGTAGAAACATTAGATTGGCAACAGACCTATCCACAGAGACCTGGCAGGCCAGAAAGGACTGGCATGATATATTCAGAACACTAAATGAGAAAAATATGCAGCCAAGAGTACTATAACCAGCTAGGCTATCATTGAAAATAGAAGGAGAGATAAAAATCTTCCAGGACAAACAAAAACTAAAGGGAATGCAAACATGAAACCAGCCCTACAAGAAATATTAAAAGGGGTCCTCTAAGCAAAGAGAGAACCTAAAAGCAACAGAGACCAGAAAGGAACACAGACAATATACAGTTAACAGTCACCTTACAGGCAATACAATGGCACTAAATTCATTGCTTTCAATAGTTACCCTGAATGTAAATGGGCTAAATGCCCCCAAAAAAGACACAGGCTATCAGATTGGATTAAAAAACAAGACCCATCGATATGCCTTCTGCAAGAGACTCATTTTAGACCCAAAGACACCTCCAGATTTAAAGTGAGGGGGTGGAAAACCATTTACCATGCTAATGGACACCAAAAGAAAGCTTGGGTGGCAATCCTTATATCAGACAAATTAGATTTTAAACCAAAGAATGTAATAAGAGATGAGGAAGGACACAGGAAACTAATCCACTATATGCAACAAGAAGATCTAACAATTATAAATATCTATGCCTCTAATATGGGAGCAGCCAATTATATAAGGAATTAATAACAAAAGCAAAGAAACACATCAACAACAATACAATAATAGTGGGGGACTTTAACACCCTCATCACCGAAATGGACAGATCATCTAAGCAAAATATCAACAAGGAAATAAAGACTTTAAATGAGACACTGGACCAAATGGACTTCACAGACATATTCAGAACATTCCATCCCAAAGCAACAGAATACACATTCTCTTCTAGTGCCCATGGAACATTCTCCAGAATTGATCACATCCTAGGTCACAAATCAGGTCTCAACCAGTACCAAAAGATTGGGGTCATTCCCTGCAGAGTTTCAGACCACAATACTTTGAAATTAGAACTCAATCACAAGAGGAAAGTAAGAAAGAATCAAATACATGAAAGCTAAAGAGCATCCTACTAAAGAATGAACGGGTCAACCAGGAAATTAAAGAAGAATTAAAAAAATTCATGGAAACCTATGAAAATGAAAACACAACTGTTCAAAATCTTTGGGATACAGCAAAGGCAGTCCTAAGAGGAAAGTATATAGCAATACAAGCCTTTCTCAAGAAACAAGAAAGGTCTCAAGTACACAACCTAACCCCACACCTAAAGGATCTGGAGAAAGAACAGCACATGAAACCTACCCAGCAGGAAAGAGAAATAATAAAGATCAGAGCAAGAGTCAATGAAATAGAAACCAAAAGAACAGTAGAACAGATCAACGAAACTAGGAGCTGGTTCTTTGAAAGAATGAACAAGATTGATAAATCCCTAGCCAGACTTATCAAAAAGAAAAGAGAAATGACCCAAATAAAGAAAATCATGAATGAAAGAGGAGAGATCACAACCAACACCAAAGAAATACAAACAATTATAAGAACATATTACGGCAACTATATGCCAGAAAATTAGATAATCTGGAAGAAATGAATGCATTCCTAGAGATGTATCAACTACCAAAACTGAACCAGGAGAAATAGAAAACCTGAACAGACCTATAACCACTAAGGAAATTGAAGTAGTCATCAAAAATCTCCCAACAAACAAAAGCCCAGGGCCAGATGTTTTCCCAGGGAAATTCTACCAAACGTTTAAAGAAGAATTAATACCTATTCTGAAACTGTTCCAAAAAATAGAAATGGAAGGAAAATTTCCAAATTCGTTTTATGAGGCCACCATTACCTTGATCCCAAAACCAGACAAAGACCCCATCAAAAAGGAGAATTACAGACCAATATCCTTGATGAACATGGATGCAAATATTCTCACCAAAATATTAGCCAGTAGGATCCAACAGTACATTAAAAGGATTATTCACCACGACCAAGTGGGATTTATCCCTGGGCTGCAAGGTTGGTTCAACATCCACAAATCAATCAATGTGAAATATTACGTTAATAAAAGAAAGACAAGAACCATATGATCCTCTCAATAGATGCAGAAAAAGCATTTGAGAAAGTACAACACCCTTTCTTGATCAAAACTCTTCAGAGTATAGGGATAGAGGGTACATACCTCAATATCATAAAAGCCATCTATGAGAAACCCACAGCAAATATCATTCTCAATGGGGAAAAATGAGAACTTTCTGCCTAAGGTCAGGAACATGGCAGGGATGTCCACTATCACCACTGTTATTCCACATAGTACTAGAAGTCCTAGCCACAGCAATCAGACAACAAAAAGAAATAAAAGGCATCCGAATTGGCAAAGAAGAAGTCAAACTCTCATTCTTTGCATATGATATGATACTTTATGTGGAAAACCCAAAAGATTCCACCCCCAAACCTTTAGAACTCACAGGAATTCAGTAAAGTGGCAGGATATAAAATCAATGCACAGAAATCAGTGGTATTCCTATACACCAACAACAAGACAGAAGAAAGAGAACTAAGGAGTCGATCCCACTTACAATTGCACCCAAAACCATAAGATAC
This sequence comes from Zalophus californianus, assembly GCF_009762305.2. Lineage (NCBI taxonomy): Eukaryota > Metazoa > Chordata > Mammalia > Carnivora > Otariidae > Zalophus > Zalophus californianus. The sequence continues at coordinate 64,219,121 of NC_045595.1, read as the reverse complement.
CTAGGAATAAATCTAACCAAAGAGGCAAAGGATCTGTACTCAGAAAACTATAAAATACTCAGGAAAGAAATTGAGGAAGACACAAGAAATGGAAAAACGTTCCATACTCATGGATTGGAAGAAGAAATATTGTGAAGATGTCAATGTTACCTAGAGCAATCTACACATTCAATGCAATCCCTATCAAAATACCATCCACTTTTTTTTCAAAGAAATGGAACAAATAATCCTAAAATTTATATGGAACCAGAAAAGACCCGGAATAGCCAGAGGAATTTTGAAAAAGGAAAGCAAAGCTGGAGGCATCACAATTCCAGACTTCAAGCTCTATTACAAAGCTGTCATCATCAAGACAGTATGGTACTGGCACAAGAACAGACACGTAGATCAATGGAACAGAATAGAGAGCCCAGAAATGGAACCTCAACTCTCTGGTCAACTCATCTTCGACAAAGCAGAAAAGAATATCCAATGGAAAAAAGACAGTCTCTTCAACAAATGGTGTTGGGAAAATTGGACAGCCACATGCAGAAGAATGAAACTGGACCATTTCCTTATACCACACACAAAAATAGACTCCAAATGGTTAAAAACCTAAATGTGAGATAGGAGTCCATCAAAATCCTAAAGGAGAACACAGGCAGCATACTCTTTGACCTCAGCTGCAGCAACTTCTTCCTAGACACATTGCCAAAGACAAGGGAAGCAAGGGCAAAAATGAACTATTGGGATTTCATCAAGATAAAAACTTTTGTACAGCAAAAGAAACAGTCAACAAAACCAAAAGACAACTGACAGAATGGGAGAAGATATTTGCAAATGACATATCAGATAAAAGGCTAGTATCCAATATCTATAAAGAACTCATCAAACTGAACACCCAAAGAACAAATAATCCACTCAAGAAATGGACAGAAGACATGAACAGACATTTTTCCAAAGAAGACATCCAAATGGCCAACAGACACATGTAAAAGTGCTCATCATTGCTCAGCATCAGGGAAATCCAAATCAAAACCTCAATGAGATACCACCTCACACCAGTCAGAATGGCTAAAATTAACAAGTCAGGAAATGACAAATGTTGGCAGGGATGCGGAGAAAGGGGAACCTTCCTACACTCTTGGTGGGGATGCAAGCTGGTATAGCCACTCTGAAAAACAGTATGGAGGTTCCTCAAAAAGTTGAAAATAGAGCTACCCTATGACCCAGGAATTGCACTACTAGGTATTTACCCCAAAGATACAAATGTAGGGATCCGAAGGGGTATGTGCACCCCGATGTTTATAGCAGCAATGTCCACAATAGCCAAACTGTGGAAAGAGTCAAGATGTCCCTCGACAAATGAATGGATAAAGAAGAAGTGGTATATATATACAATGGAATATTATGCAGCCATCAAAAGGAATGAAATCTTGCCATTTACAATGACATGGATGGAACTCTGGAGGGTATTATGCTGAGTGGAATAAGTCAATCAGAGAATGACATGTATCATATGACCTCACTGATATGAGGAATTCTTAATCTCAGGAAACCAACTGAAGGTTGCTGGAGTGGGGGAGGGGTGGGAGAGATGGGGTGGCTGTGTGATAGACACTGGGGAAGGTATGTGCTATGGTGAGTGCTGTGAATTGTGTAAGACTGTTGAATCACAGATCTGTACCTCTGAAATAAATAATACATTATATGTTAAAAAAAAGAAGAAGATAGTAGGAAGGGAAAAATGAAGAGGGGGAAATTGGAGGGGGGGATGAAGCATGAGAGACTATGGACTCTGAGAAACAAACTGAGAGTTCTAGAGGGGAGGGGGTGGGGGTGGGAGATGGGTTAGCCTGGTGATGGGTATTAAAGAGGGCACGTTTTGCATGGAGCAGTGGGTGTTATACGCAAACAATGAATCATGGAACACTACATCAAAAATTAATGATGTAATGTATGGTGACTAACATAACATAATAAAAAAAATACTGAAACAGAGTCTCCCCCTGCAAATGCCCAAACTGAGGATTTGGGCAGGGGTAAGGAAGTAGGAAATTTAGGGCAGCATCAGACCCAAGAACAATAGCAGCAGCTATATCTCCCACAAGCCGTGGAGTCTTAAGCAGAAATGAGCACTGTAGTTAAATATTTCTAAGCCAATTGCACAGAGATATATTTAGGGAAAAAATTGATTTATAATATGAAATATCCATTGCAATTAACTTCAATCTCAGAGCTAACTTTATGGCTTTGTCAGAGTAAATGGATGGACGATAACGTTATCCTTCAAATTCTCTCCCTCCATGCCACAAACTGGGGTCAGTTACCTGTTCTGTGTCTTCATGGTTTATTTTGTTCATCCTTTCTCACACAAACTCCAGAGTTAAGCTGATAGTTGCTGAAACTAACCAAAGTAGCTTAAGTTTTCTTGTACCATTGCACCCATTCCCTCCCTTTACAAGTCACCTACCTCTTTAACTTTGACAAATGTACTATTTTAGTTAATTGTCCACAGATGAGTAATGTTGACTGATTTCTACATTCTAATCTTAAAAATTGGTTGCTGAATTGTTTGGTGATATCAAGAAAGAACAGAGTGTTACTGTTTCTATAAAACCGTGTATTAGGTGGTTGGGAACATACAGATTCCTAGAGAATGTTAACCTGTGTTTTACCTCATGTTCGAATGATAAATTATAAGGTGCACATAGTCCATTGGATGGTGGAGGTTTTTAAATGGTTTGTCTATTCAACAGACATGTGCTTTTGCTGTCTCCATAGGCACAGGAATTCATTCTAGATTATTAAGGTACATCCTTGGCTATGTGCTTTGGTCAGCAGAGGTGCTCTACATTTCTTCTCAGGAATCCCTCATCTATCTCCCTTCTTGCAATGTCAACGTCCATCATTTTTGGCAGAAGGTCTTCAAGATAAGGCAGGGAGGAATGGAAAGACTAACACCTTCATCGAGGTCTGAAATCATACAGGAACCTCAAAATACAATCAGACACTTTGCACTGTGAAGATTAACTTTCTGTACCTGTAACTCCTGCATCTTATTATGCTAGAAGAGAGTCTAGATTCTTTCAGACTTGAAAAACATATTCAGAGCCATCCCATTATTTCCTTATTCTCAGTGAGGTCCACAAAAGGTGAGGAGGTGGGCAAGAATTGGAATCCCCACTTCAAGTAACAAGGAAGTAGAGAAGGTGGAGTGGATGGCAAATCCGGGACGCAAGCAGAGGCAGGAATCAACACAGAGCTGTCCACAAACTCCCCATTAGGGTTTAGGTCCCTGAGGGAAAGGATCTGAAGTTCCATACTATCCTTAGCACCTGGCACTGTGCTTGGCACATGTTAGACACTCAGTAAGGGGCTTTAAATGAACTATTTTTAAAAATATAACAAGGGACATGTAGGCCAAACTTCCAATCAGTACAGACATGAACATTGAGCTCACATCTATTTTTTTTCTAGACCTTAATTCACTATGTCACAGGCCATTTGAAGACTCTAAAAAAAAAAAAAAGGTTTGAATCCCCTACCCACAAAATGCAACTATAAAATTTTGAATAGCACTTCAAGGGCTCATGGATCCTCCAAAGGCCTTCTGAAAAATTTGTAATCCATGGGGGTAGGAGGGCCGTGTTCTCCTCATACTTGTAAAATGCTACAGAATTTCTACTTCCCAATTTTATTCAAATAAAACATGAATCTTTAAGTGCCTCATAGATATACACATCCTATCTTATTGCTCTCATTTTCCACTGTACTAAATTGCTTTGCAATGGTTCATAAGCATGCACAGAGGATAGATTCACCTGGCTATGAAAAAAATGATGGCACTTCTAAGTATATTTCCTATCTTTGATCATGAAAGGAAAGCCACCCTAAACCCTAAACCCATGATAATCTGTGGAGAAAATGAATGTTTCTAGACTGGCCTGACATTCTTCCTATTCTTAAGCTATCTGCTAGGATTCCAAAGATTTCTATAAAGAAGCCCAGGATGCAGAGAAGAGGAAAATACGGAGATGGATCATGAGTCTAGCTCAGCCTGCAGTTAATGAATCAGAATACTGCAGCACATCACACTCAGACCTAATTTTTGGAAATAGTTGTTGGCAACTCAAGAAGCAGAATGTACTTGCTGTCAGGACATGTCTGCTGATACAGCAATGCAGTGTCTATACAAGTAAACACTGGAAGAAAATAGAGCCTTCAGAGAGCCAAATGATTTTGACCAAACAAACTTGGCATGTTTGACATAGTCATAAATTCCTAGGAGTGTTGTAAAACAGAATTCTTAATAGAACAAGAGAAAAACACCTTATAGTTCCTCAGGTATGAATTAAGTCAGAAGACAGGAAGGAACCTCCTGAGAATGAATGTTACAAAACTGTAAAATGGGTTCACAGAACATAAAAGTTCTCAATTTTGGAGTTCTGTCAGAATACCTGGGGAGTTAAAAGTCACATATACTCCAGTTTCCCTTCCCCTGCCCATAATCCAGGGGGAGCTTGGGAAGTAAGCTGGACAAGACAAGACAAGGAGGAAAACGACATTTAGTGGGTCTTACCATGTGCCTATTTAGCATTTCACCTTTATTATATTCATATTACATAAGAATGAATGTCCCTGGAAGGAAACATAAATTTCTGGTTAAATAAATTGACTTAGAAACCATGGCCTGGGTTCAAATGTGGATGCTCTCACTTAGGAGTAATGTGACTTGAACGAGGTCTTTATCTTTTTCATACCTCAATTTCACATCCTAAAATGGAGATAGCTGTAGTCTGAATTACTGGGTGATTGTGGGGATTACAATGGGTGAATTCATATAAAGTACTTAGAATGGAATTTGGCACAGAGTGACCATCAGGTAAGTGCTGGCAATTACTCTTAGCAAAATTTTACAAGTGGGAAAATGGGAGGTGTGGGGGGTTAAATAGTAGTTAGCTGAGGGTCATGTGGTGCTGGAGATTTTTAAATGGTTCTAGCATACTGATAACCATGCTGGGGCCCATAAAATATAGCCTTGAGGTGGGAGGGTGATTTCCTATCTTTTTAAGAGCATGCCACACTATTGGTTCTATATTTGCTTAACACAAGGGAGCAGGGCTACACCCTTTGCACCATTCAAGTGAATTCTCCCTTCTGGATGTACAATAAGTGGAGAAAACAGTGTCACAATTATGTCTGTGAAAATCACCTTATTTAATATGAATACATGCTTTGCTTGTCTCATGTGCTTCAACCCCATGAATGCATATGAAGAAAGCAACCTAACAGTTTTCTAATGTTCTGGCTTTGAGAGAGGTGAGGATTCTCAGCATCAGGGTCCCAAACCAAGACTTGTTCTGTTTTCATTGCCCTAATAGTTCTCTTAGTCATTGCTTCTGAAATTTTGAAAATACTGGGCACCACAATGTGATCCAACTCTGAATATCAGGCACCCTTGTTATCACTTCTGACCAATTGACTAGACCATCATAAATATTCCACATTAATAATCTACTCCCAGCCCCAACAAGCTTTGACCTGAGCACAGGGATTTGGAGATTTTCTCTGGGCACTAAATTCCAAATTACTTTCTCAGATCTGTTTCCTGTCTGAAACTTTGCTTCTGATCTTACTCTCACTCTGGATATAAATGCTGAGACTTTCTCTTGCTTGCTAGCAACTCTTGCCTGGGATACTCTTGCCTCATTTTCCCCTTGCTTCATGTGCCACATTGGGGGTTAATGCTATCTCTCTTAAACCCAGGATCAATCCTAAATAATCTTTCCTTGGACAGAGGCGAACACTCACAGAATCTGTTTGATTTGGTTTGATTTGATTCAACTTAATTTGATACAATTCAAGAATTCTGAGTGTCTGCTTTGAGACCAGCCCTGCTTTGGCCACTATTTCCCTGAAAATCAGAGGATAAAAATGCATAATAAGGATAAAATATCACATATTCATATGAATCCTCTGCCTCTCAACTTTAACTTCAAATAACTCCATCTATTTACTTTCTATTTTTTTTTTTCTTTCCCTAGAACAAGCTATCAGGCTTTTAAGAGTCTCTGTCACATAAAAGGCGAGGCTCTGGTTCAAGATATTACCAGAGATCTGACAACTGCTTTGGAAGCACAGTAATAGCACGCCTTTCCCATGGGTGCCCCGGGCAATTTGATTTCTCTCACATATGTGTGAGAGAATGTGTATGTGTGGGGGTTTTGCTTTAAAAATGCAGCTGCAAGAATTAAGCTACCTCTATTGGTGTGCACCGAATCTCACATCAAGTTCCACCTTTCAAATTCTGCTCCTGCTAGGTGGGCAACGGATATAAAAAACAGCATAGGCACACAACCACACCAATCTGCACACACTTCCACGCGTACACATTCAGATCTTCCCTCATAGCTCGCACGCTGGTAAATGCGGTGCCACCACATCTGCTAAATATCTGCACCACTGACATCTGATACTGTCGTGCCAGTCATTTCCCCAGAGATGGGACTTACACAGCAACAGACTCAGCAAGCTCCATTAAATCTCTCCTTACCCTTTCTTCAGGGCAGTAAGTGTCCATTAAGAAATTCCAATGATTCTGCATGCTTTTCTGAGTCATCACCTACACGTTCAGCTGGCTGCCTGGCCAGCCCTGCCTCATGCCTGGTGCCTCTCTCGAGGCTGGGGTCGGCGTGTGTAGCCACACTTTGTTAAACATTCTTCACTCAGAGGTTGGCGTAACAACTCAGGACCAGGCAGAATCCTACACTGTGGTGGCAATGACCTGTTGTTGGTAGTGAACTTCTGGCTGCCATCCAGGCAGCCACTGTTAACTCTAAGGGGCCAGGGAAAATGAAATGCAACCTAGAAACAGTGTTCCATCACAGTGGGAGAGTCCATGTCAAATACCTTTGGAAAACCTTAACTCAAAACCCTTTTCTTGGAGAATCCCTGTTCATCTTAGCCTGTTAAAAGTTCTGATAAGGTTTGCAATTAAAAATTTATTTACCCTTGCTTGACACAGTCCTCCAAAATCTTGACCTTAGAAAGACAGATCTCAAACACATATACATACTTGCACCTGTCTTAGTCAGTTCAAGCTGCTATAGCAAAATATCATAGACTGGATGGCTTAAATACCAGTTCCTTTCTCACAGTTTTGAAGACTAGAAAATCAAAGATCAAAGTGCTAGAAGATTCGGTTCTTGGTGAAAATCCTCTTCCTGGTTTGCAGACAGTGGCCTCCTTGTTACATCCTCACATGATGAAGAGAGCTAGTCTGGAGTCTGTTCTTAAAAAGACACCAATCCCATCATGTAGGCCCCACCTCTGGGACCTCATCTAAACCTAATTACTTCCTAAAGTCCCTACATCCAAAACCATCACACTGGGGCATAGAGCTTCAACATACCAATTCTAAGGGGACACAAACATTTAGTCCATAACAATACCCATTAATCAAGATTCTGTGTACTTGAATTTTCCTAACGCTATTTTTCCTTACTAGCTTGAGAGGTACATATCAGTGTCTAGGGCACAGATTCAAGAGTCTGCCAGAGCCCCATGGCCTGACAGAGTGACCTTCAGCAATTCTAAAAGTAATGACTATCTTATAAGGCCATTGCAACAGTTAAATATATTAACAAAAGGACCAAGAACAGCGCCAGGCTCCTCATAAGCAGGCAGTAAATGTTAATTATTGTTAATTTCCTGTGCAGACAATATTTTAGGAAGTGCTAAACTAAATTATGCTTGCTGGTCACACTGTTCATTTTTCCTGTACCAAGTCAATTTTGTTTTCTCATTTTTTAACATCTGCCAAAATGGGATCTGTTATCAGTATTAAACTCAGCATTTAATTTTTTATCAGGGAGGTAGCTAATGCAGTGACCTCCTGAGAACCCAGCTGCAAACATATCATGCTCTGACCCCAGCTGAGCTAATGCTGGTCAGGAAACACAAGGGCTCAGCTCCTGATGTGTCACCTGGGTTCTTCTTTACTTGGTGTACATGATTTTGAATTGATATTCTTTGGAAAATGGGGGAAGAGATGTTTAGGGATCTGGACAACCCTGAGAAGTGCAATTCTTGCTGCTGCAAGATAAAGGGTAAGGAGAGATTTAATGGAGCTCGTTGGGCCCATCGTCTTGTAAATCCCAACTCTGGGAAAGTGACTGGCAGAACAATGTCAGAAAGGAACATCATCTCCTTTCCTCAATTGCTAATTAAGATTGTCCATAGCTTGCTGCAAAGATAAATAAAAACAAGCAAATAAATAAAAATCTTGCAAATCAAACAAAATCATTCCAGTTAAGCTCTGGGCTTAACAGACTTTGTGTTCTGCCTTGATGTTTTCAATGTCATGGAACAGTAGGAGGTTATTCTACTTCCAGGGCCTTGTAAGGCCCAATGGCAGAGGCCTCCCCTACTTTTTGAACATTTCTGGTATCTGCTAGCTTAAGCCAGATTCAGAATGGTGAAAAATGAGATTGAACATGTGAAAATGATAGTGGGGTTGCAGGGCCCGGAATGGGATGAGGCAAATGACACACTCAACTTGGGTGCAAAATTAAAATTAAAATTAAAGAGAGTTATCAAAAAATTCAGTAATCAAATAATATTTCAATGTAATTTCTTTTTCTTTTTTTTCTCTTTCTTCTTTCTCTTTCTTTCTTCCTTTCTTCCTTTCTCCTTCTTTCTTTCATCTTTCTTTCTTTCTTTCTTTCTTTCTTTCTTTCTTTCTTTCTTTCTTTCTTTCTTCTTTCCTTCTTCCTTCCTTCCTTCCTTCCTTCCTTCCTTCCTTCCTTCCTTCCTTCTTTCTTTCCTTCCTTCTTTTTTAAAAGTAAGCTCAACACTCAACATGGGCCTTGAACTCATGACCCTGAGATCAAGTGTCACATACTCTCCTGACAGAGCCAGCCAAGTGCCCCTCAGTGTAATATATATAAAACTGAAAATGAATGTAGAAAATCCATGATGAGCCAAATATTAAAATTTTAGGTTAAGACAAGATCAGCATTATTGAATGTTCCCTTAGCCCTGGATCTAACATGGCCTGACTATGGGATGGAATAGGAATATGTGAGTGACAGAGAAAGATTAGGTCAATAAATAAAATTAATGAACAATTTCCAACAGACTATCTTATGTTTCTCAAGCTTGGCAAATTTAAAGAAGCTGTATCTAACAGCAAAAGTAGTAACATCTTGAAGTATCAGAAGATGGTGGAGGAGTAGGAGACCTGGATTTCGTCTGGTCTCAGGAATTCAGCTGAATAGGGATCAAACCATTCTGAACACCTACGAACTCAACAGGAGACTGAAGAAGAGAGTAGCAACAACTCTTTGAACAGAGAAGTGACCACTTACTGGAAGGTAAGATGTGCAGAGAAGTGAATCTGAGGCGATATTCGGGAGGATAGACAATGGGGGAGGGAGCCTCCGTCGACCGCTTCTGGCAAGTGATAGAGCCATGGAGCACAAAATCGGAACTTTTAGAAATCGGGCCCGCTGAGGGATGTCGCTCCAGTGGCTAAGCGGGGGGTGGAACCATCGCGGGACAGTGTGGTCTAAGGACCCTCGGGGTCACAGAAAGACTGGGGGTGCCTAAGTGCAGCAGAGCTCCCAGGTATTGAAGCGGAGAAGCCGGCTGCTTAGACGGAGCCCAGGCGCGGGCTCTCAGCTTGGGGTTGCCATAAACTGGTCTGCGGCCCAGTCGGGCCACTGCTCCTCCAGCAAAGACCCAAAAAGCAGCAGATCCGGGGAGACTCCCCTCCCTCCCCCAGGAGGAGTGGTGCGGGAGTGCACCGCAGGGATCTGCTGGGTTTGGAGACTCCACACGGGGTTGGGTGCCAGAGATAGAAACGCTCAGTCACAGGCCGGGTGAGCATGCAGTGCGGCGGGAGACCAGGGAAACGGGAGTGACTGCTTTTCTCTGGGGGCACACTGAGGAGTGGGGCCCTGAGTTCTCAGCTCCTCCGAGTGAAGATTGGGAGGCCACCATTTTCACCCTGGTCCTCCAAAGCTGTACCAGAGATTGCAGGGAACAAAAGCTCCCGAGAGCAAACCCGAGCAGCTTACTTAGCCCGGACCGACAAGGGTGGGGCAATTCCGCCTCTGGCAAAGACATTTGGGAACCACGGCAACAGGCCCCTCCCCCAGAAGATCAGCAAGAACAGCCAGAAAGCCAAGACCAAGTTTACCGATCAAGGAGAACGGGAGAACTCCAGTGCTAGGGGAATACTGCACATAGAATTCATGGCTTTTTTTTTTACAATGACTCAGTTTTTCAAAGTTAATTTTTTTAAACAGTTTTTTTTTAATTTTTCTTTTTCTCTTTTTCAACCAAAATCTTATCAATCCCTTTTTTTAAAAAAAAAATTATTTTTCATTTTTAGAGTCTTATTTTATCCCTTCATAGTACTTACCCTTATTTTTGGCATATATATATATATATATAGGTTGTTCTCTCTTTAAAACTTTGAGATACAAGCAGAGGGGGTATAGCTCAGTGGCAGAGCATTTGACTAAAATTTTGAGATACACTTTCTTCTAACCTATCAAAATATACCCTAAATCACTAGTGTATGGCTTTGTTCTAGTCTCCTGCCTGATCACATTCTCTCCCTTTTTTTTTAAATCTTCTTGTTTCTTTTTGCAAACAACTTCTTATCGTATCAATTCCTTTTGTAAAATCTTTTATAATTTTCATCTTTACATTTATCTTCCATCCCTTCATTGTATCAACCCTTATTTTGTACATATATAAGTCTTTCTTCCTTTAAAATTTTAGGAGGCACTTTTTTCTAACAGACCAAAATACGCCCAAAATCTAGTGTGTGGAACTGATCTGTGCACTAGCCTGATCATATTTGATCATATTCGGGTTTTTTTGTATTGTTCTGTTTTTGTATTTATCTTTTTCTTTTTTTTTGTTTTTTTCTTTCTTTTCTCTTTCTTTTTTCTTTCTTTCCCTTTCTTTTCCCCTGGTTTCAGGTCTTTTCTGATTTGTATACAGTATATTTGCTGGGGACGTTGTTAACCTGTTAGCATTTTGTTCTCTCATTCATCTATTCTCCTCTGGACAAAAGGACAAGACGAAAAAAATCACCTCAGCAAAAAGAACAAGAGGTAGTACCGTATGCCAGGGACTTACTCAATACGGACATTAGTATGATGTCAGACGTAAAGTTCAGAATCATGACTTTAAAGATACTAGCTGGGCTTGAAAAAAGCATGGAAGTTATTAGAGAAACCCTTTCTGGAGAAATAAAAGAACTAAAATCTAACCAAGTTGAAATCAAAAAGGCTATTATTGAGGTGCAATAAAAATGGGGGCACTAACTGCTAGGATAAATGAGGCAGAAGAGAGAATCAGTGATATAGAAGACCAAATGATGGAAAATAAAGAGGCTGAGAAAAAGAGACAAAAACAACTACAGGATCACGAGGGCAGAATTTGAGAGATAAGCGATACGATAAGATGAAACAACATTAGAATAATTGGGATCCCAGAAGAAGAAGAAAGAGAAAGAGGGGCAGATAGTGGAGCAAATAATAACAGAGAACTTCCCTAATGTGAGGAAGGAAACAGGCATCAAAATCCAGGAGGCACAGAGAACCCCTCTCAAAATCAATAAAAATAGGTCAACACACCAACATCTAATAGTAAAACGTACGAGTCTCAGAGACAAAGAGAAAATCCTGAAATCAGCTCGGGAGAAGAGATATGTAACCTACAATGGTAGAAATATTAGATTGCCAACAGACCAATCCACAGAGACCTGGCAGGCCAGAAAGGACTGGCATGATATCTTCAGAGCACTAAACGAGAAAAATATGCAGCCAAGAGTACTATAACCAGCTAGGCTATCATTGAAAATAAAAGGAGAGATAAAAAGTTTCCAGGACAAACAAAAACTAAAGGAATTTGCAAACATGAAACCAGCCCTCCAAGAAATATTGAAAGTGGTCCTATAAGCAAAGAGAGAGCCTAAAAGCAGCATAGACAAGAAAGGAACACAGACAATATACAGTAACAGTCACCTTACAGGCAATACAATGGCACTAAATTCATTGCTTTCAATAGTTACCCTGAATGTAAATGGGCTAAATGCCCCAATCAAAAGACACAGGCTATCAGATTGGATTAAAAATCAAGACCCATCGATATGCTGTCTGTAAGAGACTCATTTGAGACTGAAAGACACCCCCAGTTTGAAAGTGAGGGGGTGGAAAACCATTTACCATGCTAATGGACACCAAAAGAAAGCTGGGGTGGCAATCCTTATATCAGACAAATTAGATTTTAAAACAAAGACAGTAATAAGAGATGAGGAAGGACACTATATCCTACTTAAAGGGTCTATCCAACAAGAAGATCTAACAATTGTAAATATCTATGCCCCGAACATGGGAGCAGCCAATTATATAAGGCAATTAATAACAAAAGCAAAGAAACACATTCACAAAAATACAATAATAGTGGGGGCTTTAACACCCCCTGACTGAAATGGACAGATCATCTAAGCAAAAGATCAACAAGGAAATAAAGACTTTAAATGACACACTGGACCAAATGGACTTCACAGACATATTCAGAACATTCCATCCCAAAGCAATGGAATACACATTCTTCTCTAGAGCCCATGGAACATTCTCCAGAATTGATCACATCCTAGGTCACAAATCAGGTCTCAACCAGTACCAAAAGATTGGGATTATTCCCTGTATATTTTCAGACCACAGTGCTTTGAAACTAAAACTCAATCACAAGAGAAAAGTCGGAAAGAACTCAAATACATGGAAGCTAAAGAGCATCCTAGTAAAAAATGAATGGGTCAACCAGGAAATTAAAGAAGAATTTAAAAAATTCATGGAAACCAATGAGAATGAAAACACAACTGTTCAAAATCTTTGGGCTACAGCAAAGGCAGTCCTGAGAGGAAAGTATATAGCAATACAAGCCTTTCTCAAGAAACAAGAAAGGTCTCAAATACACAACCTAACCCTACACCTAAAGGAGCTGGAGAAAGAACAGCAAATAAAGCCTAAACCCAGCAGGAGAAGAGAAATAATAAAGATCAGAGGAGAAATCAATGAAATAAAAACCAAAAAAACAGTAGAACAGATCAACGAAACGAGGAGCTGGTTCTTTGAAAGAATTAACAAGACTGATAAACCCCTGGCCAGACTTATCAAAAAGAAAAGAGAAATGACCCAAATCAACAAAATCATGAATGAAAGAGGAGAGATCACAACCAACACCAAAGAAATACAAACAATTATAAGAACATATTATGAGCAACTCTATGCCAGCAAATTTGACAACCTGGAAGAAATGGGTGCATTCCTAGAGATGTATCAACTACCAATATTGAACCAGGAAGAAATACAAAACCTGAACAGACCTATAATCACTAAGGAAATTGAAGAAGTCATCAAAAATCTCCCAACAAACAAAAGCCCAGGGCCAGATGGCTTCCCAGGGGAATTCTATCAGACATTTAAAGAAGAATTAATACCTATTCTCCTGAAACTGTTCAAAAAATTAGAAATGGAAGATAAACTTCCAAAATCATTTTAAGAGGCCAGCATTACCTTGATCCCCAAACCAGACAAAGACCCCATCAAAAAGGAGAATTACAGACCAATATCCTTGATGAACATGGATGTAAAAATTGTCACCAAAATACTAGCCAATAGGATCCAACAGTACATTAAAAGGATTATTCACCATGACCAAGTGGGATTTATCCCTGGACTGCAAGGCTGGTTCAACATCCGCAAATCAATCAACGTGATACAATACATTAACAAAAGAAAGAAGAAGAATCATATGATCCTCTCAATAGATGCAGAAAAAGCATTTGACAAAGTACAGCATCCTTTCTTGATCAAAACTCTTCAGAGTATAGGGATAAAGGGTACATACCTTAATATCATAAAAGCCATTTATGAAAACCCCACAGCGAATATCATTCTCAATGGGGAAAAGCTCGGGAAAAGCTGAGAGCTTTTCCCCTAAGGTCAGGAACGCGGCAGCGATGTCCACTCTCACCACTGCTATTCAACATAGTATTAGAAGTCCTAGCCACAGCAATCAGACAACAAAAAGAAATCAAAGGCATCCAAATTGGCAAAGAGGAAGTCAAACTCTCACTCTTTGCAGATGATATGATACTGTATGTGGAAAACCCAAAAGACTCCACCCCAAAACTGCTAGAACTCATACAGGCATTCAGTAAAGTAGCAGGATATAAAATCAATGCACAGAAATCAGAGGCAGTCCTATACACCAACAACAACACATAAGAGAGACAAATCAAGGAGTTGATCCCCTTTACAATTGCACTCAAAACCATAAGATACCTAGTAATAAATTTAACCAAAGAGGCAAAGGATCTGTACTCAGAAAACTATAAAATACTCATGAAAGACATTGAAGAAGACACAAAGAAATGGAAAAACGTTCCATACTCATGGATTGGAAGAACAAACATTGTGAAGATGTCAGTGCTACCTAGAGCAATCTACACATTCAATGCAATCCCCATCAAAATACCATCCACTTTTTTCAAAGAAATGGAACAAATAATCCTAAAATTTGTATGGAACCAGAAGAGACCCCGAATAGCCAGAGGAATATTGAAAAAGAAAAGCAAAGCTGGCAGCATCACAATTCCGGACTTGCAGCTCTATTACAAAGCTGTCATCATCAAGACAGTATGGTACTGGCACAAAAACAGACATAGATCAATGGAATAGAATAGAGAGCCCAGAAATGGACCCTCAACTCTATGGTCAACTCATCTTTTACAAAGCAGGAAAGAAAGTCCAATGGTAAAATGACAGTCTCTTCAACAAATGGTGTTGGGAAAATTGGACAGCCACATGCAGAAGAATGAAATTGGACCATTTTCTTACACCACACACAAAAATTGACTCCAAATGGTTGAAAGACCTAAACGTGAAACAGGAGCCCATCAAAATCCTAAAGGAGAACACAGGTAGCAACCTCTTCGACCTCAGCTGCAGCAACTTCTTCCTAGACACATCACCAAAGGCAAGGGAAGCCATGGCAAAAATGAACTATTGGGATTTCATCAAGATAAAAAGGTTTTGTACAGCAAAAGAAACAGTCCACAATGTTCCAAAAAAAAAAAAAAAGAAAGAAAGAAACAGTCCACAAAACCAAAAGACAACCGACAGAATGGGAGAAAATATTTGCAAATGACATATCAGATAAAGGGCTAGTATCCAAAATCTATAAAGAACTTATCAAAGTCAACACCCAAAGAACAAATAATTCAATCAAGAAATGGGCAGAAGACATGAACAGACATTATTTGAAAGAAGACATCCAAATGGCCAACAGACACATGAAAAAGTGCTCAACATCGCTCGGCATCAGGGAAATCCAAATCAAAACCTCAGTGAGATACCTCCTCACATCAGTCAGAAAGGCTGAAATGAACAAGTCAGGAAACGACAGTTGTTGTCGGGGATGCGGAGTAAGGGGAACCCTCCTACACTGTTGGTGGGAATGCAAGCTGGTGCAGCCACTCTGGAAAACAGTATGGAGGTTCCTCAAACAGTGAAAATAAAGCTACTATACGATCCAGCAATTGCACTAGTGGGTATTTACCCCAAAGATACAAATGTAGGGATCCGAAGGGGTATGTGCACCCCAATGTTTATAGCAGCAATGTCCACAATAGCCTAACTGTGGAAAGAGCCAAGATGTCCATCGACAGATGAATGGATAAAGAAGAAGTGGTATATATACACAATGGAATATTATGCAGCCATCAAAAGGAATGAGATCTTGCCATTTGCAACGACGTGGATGGAACTGGAGGGTGTTATGCTGAGTGAAATAAGTCAATCAGAGAAAGCCATGTATCATATGACCTCACTGATATGAGGAATTCTTAATCTCAGGAAACAAACTGAGTGTTGCTGGAGTGGTGGGGGGTGGGAGGGATGGGTGGCTGGGTGATAGACATTGGGTAGGGTATGTGCTATGGTGAGTGCTGTGAATTGTGTAAGGCTGTTGAATCATAGATCTGTCCTTCTGAAACAAATAATGCAACATATGTTAAGAAAAAAGAAAAAGAAGAAGATAGCAGGAGGGAAGAATGAAGGGGAGTAAGTCGGAGGAGGAGATGAACCATGAGAAACGATGGACTCTGAAAAACAAACAGGGTTCTAGAGGGGAGAAGGGTGGGGGGATGGGTTAGCCTGGTGAGGGGTATTAAAGAGGGCACATTCTGCGTGGAGCACTGGGTGTTATGCACAAACAATGAATCATGGAACACTAAACCAAGAATTAATGATGTAATGTATGGTGATTAACATAACAATAAAAAATTTTAAAAAAGTAGTAACATCTTTCTAATAGTCATAAAGCAAGATCAACATTCAAAATTTCCATAAGCAAAGCTAGAGGATGGGGCAGAAAGGAAGGAAGATTTATCTGATACTTGTTATTTTCTGGTACATGGCCTTTTACACTTTATGGTAACTCCAGAATTAGATATTTTTATTACCATTGGGTTGCTGGGGGAGCACAGCCTGGAGAGGGAAGCCTGACCTAACAGCTTATGTGAAGCTAGAGATAAATTTTTTTTAAAGATTTTATTTATTTATTTATTTTGGAGAGAAAGAGAAAGAGAGACAGAATACATGAGCTGGCAGAGGAACAGGGAGAAGCAGATTCCCCACTGAGCAGGGAGCCCGAAGCAGGGCTCGATCCCAGGACCCCAGGATCATGACCTGACCCGAAGGCAGACGCTTAACCAACTAAGCCACCCAGGCACCTCAATAAAGGTAAAATTTATGATAGATCCACTTTGCTCCAAAGCCCTTGTCTTTTCTTTCATACTGTCTTGTATGTGCCTTGACTTTTTTATTTGTAAGGCAATAATAGCACCAATTTCTGCCATTTCTTATTAGGACATAAGTAAATACACTTTATAAACTGAAAAAACACTACAGAAATATAAAGTTCATTTATTCTTTAATTTGTTCATTACGTATTTGCTGAGTACCAGGAAGTTAACATTTTGATCTGGAATACTGCACAGGGGGAAGATAAGCCTATCATTTGGACTTAAAGTTTTCACAGATTTGCAGATTCTGAACCCTGAAATTGATTGTTCTCAATTCTCCTTGTTTCTCATGCCAGAAACAAAAAAAAATAGCTAGTTTATTTCTGTCTAAAATTTTTAAGAAGACAAAGTATTCTCCAAATTATTTTCCAAATGTTCGTTTCTCCTTTGCATTTAGAGATTTGGCCCACAGGTACAAATGAAGTATCATATCTTAGAAGTCCCATTATTTTCTTTTGGTTCTTCAGTTTACCAAATATAACAAGATTTCTCCAGGTGGGGTAACTGTTGGCATTCAGCAGGCATATCTCTTGAATGAGTAGACAGACCTCATTCTTGCCTTTGTGGCAACCGGAAATTGAATCCTAGTTTCAGATTGTGAGCACTCGGTTTCCTGAGCTGGTTATAAGTTCATGAGCATGGCAGGGTGTGAGAAATGCTGCTTCAGCTCTTCAGTTGGATAACTTAATTATATTTAATAACATATGCCAGCACATTTGAAATGTGGTCTTTTATAGTGAATATCTCTGGTAGGTAGTTTATTATTTATTAATCTAATGACTTAAAATTCCACGATAAAAGCCTTGGTACACGAGATTGTCTAGCTTTGCCTGAATGATTACTAATGGGTTGTTAATAGCTGTTACACTGGTAACAGGTCTATTAAATCATGTAGACTAAAATTGCAGTGATGACCTCAGGTGAGCAGTTCTTTTGGGAATGGAGATACACTTGAACAAGCAGAAACAAAATCAGAATGCTCAGGTTCTTTTAAAAACCATATCTCCCTTGACAAAAACGTTCAGGTGAAAAAGAGAGTTTATACGAGATTCTGGACCTTGATGTTCTTTTTGGAATTGTATCTCAGGAAAAAGTATAGCAATACTATAGAGTAGTTAAGGCATGGGCACCAAGAGCAGAGAAACTGTCTCTAAATTGTTATTTCTCATTCACAAGACAGTCTACTATAACCTTGGGCAAGATTTTGACATCTCTGAGACTTGCTGTCTTCACATGAAAAATATAGTTATGGAGCTGTTGAGAGAAGTAAATGAGGTCATAGATTTGTGAGAGGAAAATATTAATAAGGAAGTACTCAGAGATTCACCCCCTCTTCACTCTACCAAAAATAATGCTTCAGGGGCACCTGGGTGGCTCAGTTGGTTAGGCGACTGCCTTCAGTTTGGGTCATAATCTCCAGATCCTGGAATAAAGCCTGGCATCCAGCTCCCTGCTCAGTGGGGAGCCTGCTTCTCCCTCTCCCTCGGCCTCTGCCCCTCCCCCTGCTCCACTTCTGCTTTCTTGCTCTCTCTCTTTCTCTCAAAAATAGATAAATAAAATCTTGGAAAAAAAAAAAGGAATGCTTCAGTTATAACTCCAACTTTCCAGTGTCTGACCCACATCTAGAGTGCATCTCTGCCAGAGAAGTCCTTTGTGATAAAGAATAAGCCAAAAAGAATCAGACCTAAGACTCAGAGTAAGATGTAAAGAACTCAGCAGAGAAGTTAAGTGAATAAATAACAAAGTAGAGAGTTGGGAGGAGACTATACAATGGAAACCTGGAGAATGGGGGAAGGCCAAGAGCTGGGAAAGTGAGGAAAGGAGGCAGGTTAAGTTTCCATTTTTGCTCTTTGAGAGATTGGAATAAGGAGTTGGTCTCTTCACTTCATTTCATTTTGTTTTATTTTATTCTGTTGAATTCTGAAGCTTTGCATATGACCTTATTAAGGAAACTGTCCAGAGGCCCTAAGTTTCAAATGACTATATATGTAAAATGATTATTATAAAAAATGGCACATAGGACCTAGTGAATACATTAGAATGTTTATAATAACAGCTACAGCAACAGTGATGATGATGATAATGCTGATTATAATTATAATCATCATTATTATGTCTGATGTGAAATTCCAGCAAAAGCCTCATTTGAACATGTATGTCCTATGGGCACCTCACTAGATACTGGAGCACTTAGGAATAATGATATTTTGTTGTCCCTTTCTTATTTAAAATGTCTTTACTTAGGAAAAGGAGGAGTTTTCCATTTTTGATGAGATGGAAAATTAACATGGGTTGCTGGGTCTCCTTTCTTAAAATCAACCCAGAGAAATCAGGAAAATCAAGGGTAAGAGGATTTGGGGGAAATCATAGTCTGGAGTGTGTATGTGTGTGCCAGGGACCCGAGGCAGTTGAGAAGCTAGCCATTTAAGGAGCTATTTCTTGACCTTTTCCCACAGAAATTGCAACGACCAGGCTGTTGGTGTTGAACATTTAGTATGAAAGCAACATAAAAGAACCTCTGGGATAAAGGGTTTATTAAAACAACTCTTGAGTATTCATTATTTTAGCTCCTTCCTTCCAATTCCTGTGACTGGTGGATTACAACTATGAAAAATATCTCTTTATAATATATCATTTTCCCCTAAAAACCTAAAGATGATTTGCTGACTGGCAGCATTGCCTGTGAGAATGATGGTACAGAGGAACATGTGAAGCCATTCTGTGGTATCTCAGTGGGGGTACATACTAAGGCCATACCTTTTACCAATCACATTATACATTATCCTGGGGCTCATGCCCCATGTCAACATGACCTGACACCTGAAAATTGCAAACATTTTACAAAAGAAAGAAATGGTCAAACAGATGACTATTTTAAATAAGTACAATAATATACTTTAAAAGAGGGAAATATTGACAGTATGAAGTCAGAAAGAGAAATCTTAAATTTTAAACATGTAGAAATATTTGTTATCATAGTAGACAAAATAAAATATTTAGTGGATGGTATGAGTACCAAAATGGACATGGATGAAACTTCAGTTATAAAATTGAAAGATGGAAGAATTTTCTTAGCAGATAGCAGGCTATGATACAGGTAAAGTAGGGTGAATTAAAGTAGAAATGGTAAAAACTGGATAATAATGTTCCAGAAGGAGCCAAAGAATGGATGGCAGAAAATGTTTGATGAAGATACATTTCCCATAATTAAATAAAGATAAAAAACATAAGATTGAAGTGGCTCATAGAATGCCTAGCAAGACTAATAAGGACAAATGCATGTTTCAACATAATGGAGTAAAATCCCAGAACAGAAAAGACACAGAGAGTGCTGTAAAAGCTCTCAGAGAGAATGCAGACCATGTATAAGAAACAAAAATCAGACTGGCATCATATTATTTAACAGAGCTTTTTGTACTCTGCCATTCTTCCTGCTACTGGTGACTGGTCACTCATCCCAGCACCACTGGGACTGTACACTGTCACTTACTCTTGAGTCTGGACTAGTTTTAATGACAAACAGTCAATTAACCATGGCAGAGTGACGCTGTTTCTTCTGAAGCTAAGTCAAAACAAGTCTTGCAGCTTCTGCTTTGATCTCTTGCCCATGCTCTAAATCTTCCCTCTCCAAAGCCAGTCCCCATGTTGGCAGAAGCTCAAGTCCCATGTGGGAGTTCTCCCAGATAAGCCCAGACTTTCAGCAATCTCCAGCCACACCACACTTAGGAATGAAAAAGGACCTTGTAAGTGGATCCCTCAGTGCCATATCTTTCAGTGCTCAGATGTTGAAGTCATCCCCAGTTGAGGCTCCAGACATTCACGGGAAAGAAGAGCCGTCATCACTATACTCTTTTTGAATTCCTGACCCACAGAATCTATGAGTATAAAATTTTAAATAATTTTTTTTACCACTACATTTTAGGGTTCTTTGTTATACAGCATTAGATAACTGCAACACTTAGGGAGTTCTTTCTCGAGTCACTTTTTAGCAGATATGAGGAAACTTAAGTAGACCTCTTCTGTCTCATTCATATTCATTCATTCACTCATTCATACAATTCATGCCCCAAAGATTTATAAATCATCTACATTTGTCAAGTATTGTCCAAAATGTTAAGGATATAATAGAGTGCAAGAGAGACACAATCACTGAACTCAAAAAGGTATACACTTTCCTGAATTCTTTTTTTGTTTCCTTTTCTGGATTCTTGTGGAGAATAGAGCTTGAGTTAAAGCTTTAGTCTCACACACACACACACACACACACACACACACGTACACACACACACTTTTATATATATGTTATATATATACAATTTTTGTTGTATATATATAATTTTTGTATATATATGTTATATATATATATACAATATATACATTTGTACTCAATAAATTAAATGGTTTCTTTGAATAACAAACTACATGATCAAGAGTAAATAATTACATCCATAATACTTCTTTTTTTTAAATTTTTTTATTGTTATGTTAATCACCATATATTACATTACATCCATAATACTTCTAATGGAGGCTTTTTATTCTTTCTCACAACAGTATATTCAAGCTCAACCATGAAGAACTCTAGAAGTAAATTCTAAGATTTATTAAGATTACTTCTAGATTCTAAGAAATAAATTCTTAAGATTCAAAACATTGTTGAGCTTGCATTAACCTTTATGCTTGTTAAGTCCAATGCTCTCATTTTACAGCTGGAACAACTGAGCTCCAGCAGGCAATGGAACTGGAGGGGTCGTGCTATCAGTGGTGGTGCAGAGCAAGCTAAACTCTATGAGGTCGGCTGAGGTCTTGTGTAACCCAGAGGAATTCTGGAATGAATTTCAAATCTTTTTCTCAATTCTGGCACCATTTCTGGTATCCATATGTCTGTGCATACATAGAAGCTGAGACAGAGAAATGCGTGAGAATTGCCAAGGTCTTAGAATCCCGAAAACAGTTGCTATATCCTGTTGCCATGACAACCTACTCAGGAAAGTACCTAGGTGCCAGACTTAGATTATTATTATTTATTATTATTTTTTGGGGGTCCCAGAGGAGTACCAGAGTGAGTTGATAACTCTTTTATTGCTACCTGGAGAGAAACTTTTCCCACCCAGTGTGGCATCCAATGGCAGATCTACACTCCCAGAATGGTAACTGATGTGACTGTGGCTGGATTTATTTTCTTTAGAGACAAAGGTATCTTGATTGTTGTGTTATGAAAAATAAGAAGCTTGTATAAGCTAACATGTTAATGAAAACTTGTGATTTCTTTAGCCCCAACTTCCTCCGCGTTTATGAGCCTCCCTGCTTTATTTCCCCCCTCCTTATTTTCCACAACAGCATCTGCTCCTTCCTGCAGAGGAAACATTTGTACTGTTCAAATGGTTGGACTATGAGTCACAAATTAAGCATGAGGGACTTTTCTGAATGATGCTGAACAAGACCTTAATTAAAAGGGAGGAAGAAGTTCTGATGATGGGAGCAAGGTTGGGGTGTTGAGAGCCATGCATAGAGCCAGTCTCACCCTGGGTGTGACACACTCCTTCTGACAGGAAAGCATCATCTACTTTTAGGATGTAGAAGATATAATACATCCTCTGGAAATTCTCAGAAGTGCTTCATGATGCTACCAGACCGTGTACCTGGATGTTGGAATAAGATAACGATCGCCAACACTCCCACTGTGTTTCCTATGTGTCAGACACTATTTTAAGCACTTTTATATTTTAATCCATTAAATTTTCAAAATAACCCAATGAGGTAGGTACTAAAGCAGTAATGTCTCAAGGTGGTAACTACGGAATTTGGCTGGTTTTATTCCTCTAGAGATGAAGGTCTCTGATGATTGCTGTGAAATGAAAAATAAGGGGCTTGTGTAAGCAGACAAGCCCATGAACACCCAGCTAAATAAGTAGTGATTCCAGGATTCAAATTCAAGCAAAGTGTGCCTTTGCCCATCATGCCATGTCACCTCTGCTGAGATGTAATGGTCCATCCAGGTGGTGTTAGATGGAAATCATATGCCTACATCACCACTTGTTCAATAGACAACCACTTTCATGTTCTTCTGCTCTGCTCAAAAACTCCTTTAGCCACCAGCTCCTTCTCCCCCGCCCCCATATTCTACATCATGCCTTAGTTAAGGTGTGAATTCTTTTTCCACTGGCCAGTCCAACAGTCAAGTATAATATCCCTCTGCCTCTCATGTGGTTTTGTTCAATCCATTTCCCACATTGCAACCAAAGAGATGCTTTGGAAACATATCTCAGATGTTTTCCACTTCTGTTTTAAAACCCTGCAATGCTTCCCCATCCTTCCTTGGATCTTAAACCTTCAACAGACTATTCTTTTGTCTTATGCATGCTTTTGCTACAATTGGGTTTTTCTCTATGGTAATTGTCTGTTTGTCCTGGGCTAACTGTGACTGAATCCAAGGTAGAATTTTTGTTCTTTATCCTTGTTTCTCCACTTCCTAAAACACTTCCTGACCTCTGATAAACATAGAAGGCAGCAAGGGAAGTTGATTTAATGGCTACTGAATTAAAATGACTAGTTAAGCCTTGGTCTCCACGTTAGGAAGCTGCCATGATATATTCCTGATTGTATTTTAAGCCTCGTTATGACATTAACATTTTAAAATATTATATTCATCTCACAGAACAAATAAAGAACATGAATCTGACAGCCACAATTAATATACTACTCTGGAGACAAAATTTTCTCAATCATAAAATAAGTGGCTTTTAGTCTCAATCTAGGAATCATTCTCAGAAGAATGTTTTTGTTTTTGTAAATTAAATCTGCCTTTTCTTTAAGTACCAAAAACCATGCTTATTCTACTCATCTAACACTGCTCAAATTGCTTTTAACGTATATGATCCATTTATGTCATATGTCATAATACACCTCATTAGAGAACATTGTTTTTTAGTCTCAGTCATCATCAGCCACATTTTTGGGCACACTGTATTGAGAGACATGCATTAAGACATTATTAGATGGTTCAGTGAGGAACAAACAGGAAATGCTCTCAGTTTCTTAAGAATTTCCTCATTTCACTTCCTTCATGGGTCTTCCTTCTTCTCTCTCAATTGCCACACTCAATGGCAGATCAATAGCTTAAGTGCCTGTTGAACCCACCTCCTCCTCATCTTCACTGCAACCACTTCTTCCCTGGCCTGGTTGTCCCTTAGTGGGAACTGCAGTGTCCTCTTGACTTGTGCCCTTCCCTCCTGTCTTATCCATTCACAGTATCTTCAGAATATTCCCTCTAAAGAGCAAAGCCTAAAATGTCATTACCTCATTTAAATCCCTTTCACACTTACCCTGATCCAAGTACTATAGCCTGGCATTCAAGACCTCCTATTGTTTGGCTAACAATTAGAGAGTATTTACTGGATGTTGGGAACTAAAAAAGTAAAGTAATTCAAATGTATTAACTCATTGATCCCTTGATCACTGCCTAACTCTCAAGTTTTAAAACTTCCCCAGCCCATGTTGTGCATGTGTGGTGTGATGGATGTAGTCTGTAAGATTTTGTTCAGATTCCTTCCTCTTCCATTTGTTTCTCATTTCACCTTCTCAACTGGCTATTCATCCTTTAAAACTCATTATGGGCATATCATTTGCTCCCTAAAAGTCTGTTCCTTCTCTCCCAAAGGCAAGCAAGAAGTCGTGTCTATGCTTCAACAACACCTTACATAAAATCTGAACATGAATTCACTGTGTTGAGCTGTCCTCGTCTCTTTATGGACATATAATTATCTGAGTTTCTAAAGGACAGGGTCTATATTTCATTCTTTATCTGTCTTTACATACCACCCATTTCCAGTGGAGGTCCAATGAATATTTTTGAGTAGAATGGGTACTTTCCTGAATATTCATGAAAAAGAATATTTACCACTAGTATAAGAAATATGTCAGCAGGGCAAGAAAGAGAAGGAGGTAAAGATTAAATTAGAAGAACCAGGTCTAAATCAGGTAAAAGCTTGAAATAACAGGGAAGTAGATAATGGAGTGAGAGAGAATAAAAATTACTTAAGTGGCTAGTTTTCTGTGGTGTACTTGGAAGATGTTATTAGGGGACAAGAATAGGATAGGTTTTACTAAGGTATAGAGAAAATACTTGGGAGAATGGCAGTACTATAAAAGAAATGCAATAAAAGATCTTAAATACTAGCTATAGGAGAATTAGTGTTATTATATGCAAAGGAGAAGTACTTATGTTCTTGAGCAGGGCAGGGGATTAACTAATTTGGCAGTTAAGAAAGATTATTTAAGCAGCAGTTAGGCAGAGGAGAACAAATAATCTATTGCAAACTGTAAAAATCAATCATGGTATATTTAAATGATAGAGTACTATACAGCAGTGAAAAAGAATGAACTAGAAGTACATATGTCACCACAGATGAATCTCTGAACATGATGCTGAGAATAAAAACAGCATGATAGCATTTATATGAAATGCAAAATATGAAAAAAATATTAGTTATTGTTTAAAAAAACAAATGTGAACAAAAGTTTATACCTTTACATTAAAAAGCCATGCATGGGAAAGATAAAAAATGAATTCAGTAGGTCAGTTATTATTTGTGGATAAAGAAAGACTGTGATCACAGAAGAGTGCACAAGGGCCTTCAACATCTTCTAATGTTTTATTTCTCATTCTGAGTAGTAGGTATATGGATATTGGATATTTGTTCTCAATATACTTTATATTGCAGAAATATTTTATAATAATAGTACTAATGAATAATCAGAAAGCAATGGAAACATATCTTAATGTTTTTCAATATACTTTGTTGCAAATGCAACTGCAGGTTGAAAAGGGAAAGAAAAGATTCAAGGAATTATTATAAGAAAGAAAAAAAAACTTAAGATCTTTGATGAAACATTACAAGGCAACCAAAGTAAAACAGAGTGAAGACAGTGGAATCACACAGGCAAGTGACATCCTGGTGAGAGAGTTTCACATTCCTAACCAAGTTATGACAGTTAGATATAAAGAGATTTGAGAAATAGCAAGGAATATAAAACTGTTGAAAGAATGAGAAATGAGAAATAAGGAAAACCAGGGGAAAGTGGATATAATCTGAGCACGGTGATAGCTACAAACATGTGAGGAGTGAGTTCATTGAGGGACAGTGCCTTGAAGAGAAGAAACTAAAGAGCCTGGAACAATGCATAGTTAGTGAGCCTGGCAGGAAGGGGAGCCAGCAAAGGAAAAGCATGTTTATTTGCTGGCAAAGGCTCCAGAGACAAGTCAGCTCTTTATTGAGTTCGAACATAAGGAGAAGTACCCAAGAATGTAAGCCTTTCATCACATTTGTTTCATCTGTCACTTTATTTACTTTATCTTGAGAATTGAAATGGAGAGAGATCTGAGTGAATTTGAAATTTGGTATTTTATAATGTTAAGTCCAAAGCTTCTAAATAGTTTTGAAAAATCATCAGGTCTGTTAGAGATTTATTTAGAACACTTTTAAAAAATGTGCCCGTCTCTTAAGATTTAAGTCACTCTTCCCTCCTCTACACATTGTCACCTACATTTGACTTTCAATAAGAAAAAGAGAATTATGATTATCACGAACATTTGTTGGGAGATTTCTATAAAACAAGACACAATGCCAAGCCTTGTGCATAGGTGACCCCACCTAACCTTCACAGCTTTATAAGCAAATACTTATCTAATCAGCAACTATTTATTGAGCATCTACTATGTGTAGACACTGCTCTGGGTGCTGAACATACCACAGCAGTGAACAAAATAGACCCAAATTCCTACCCACGTGGAGCTTATTTATATTCTTGTGGGAGGAAAGAGGTCATAAACAGAGTAAACTGGCATAATATAACATATAGTTATTTTATATTGACAGAAGTAATGAGAGAAAGGGCATGGTGTTCAACTTCAAGTAAGATGGGGACAGAAGACCTCACTAAGAAGATTGTCCTAGTAGAGTCCAGATATGAGGAGTTAACAGTAAGGACAATGTGGGAAGCAAACTCAGGGCACAGGGAGTGGCAAGAACTAAAACTCTCACAATTCTAACACCTGGTGGCTGATTGTCTGGAGAGCAGTTTGGGCTCTCAGGGTGAGCAAAGCAGTAAGAAACAGGGTTGGAAGCAAGGAAAGTAAAGGAAGAGAAAGGGAGCAGAGAGGTGAGAAGGATCCTGGAGGCCCTTCGAGTGAGGTGGGAAGGCCTTGGCGGGTTCTGAGCAGATGCGTGTCCTGATGTGAGTTCTGTTTTTGCAGAATGAGCAGAGGAAACAAGGGTAAAAGAAGTGGTGCTCAGGCAGGGAGCAGGTACGACTTGCTGGTGACTTAGACCAGGGTGGGAGCAGTGGAAGTTGGAAGAAGTGTCATGTTTCTGGCAGAACATTTTTTGGTTGTGGTATGAGTATGAAACTGCTTGCTAATCCATGTGTGATTTTAAGGCCAGCATACTTATAAGGTCTAAATGATGGGACTTTTACTGTTTTTTTTTTTCTCTTTTTCCTCCTTTTTTTTTTTAACAATTGGGAAACTGCCATTGTCCCACATGCTATGGCTACGCTGAATGCTATGACCTCCATTTTTTGCAAATAGATGGTTGTGGTAATTTAATACAGATGCAGGCCTAGGGTGACTTTGGACAAGTTGATATTAAAACACACCTTAATGATGTCAATCAGGTTTGCTTACCAACTCATTAATAGCTAAATGCTGTTACTATGAATACTTACTTGGCATCAAAATAATTGTAATATCAAGCAAATGCAATCACTAAAGTAATGCAATAACCCCTGGTAATAAGCCAGCAAGCCAGATGATCCAGGATATGCCTTTATATCGTTTTAAATTACTTGCCACAGAAAATACAAAAATAAATAACAATAATTAGCTCAGATAATGATTAATAACTTGCTGGCTCTTATCATAATAACAATGTGATATTGTTTTTTTCCCTTTCAAAAAGATGTTGATCTATTAGTCATATACTACTACACTAATACTATGTAACAAATTACTTCCAAACTCAGTAGCTTGAAATAGCAATCCTTCATTTCCATGGATGTCAGCAGTTGTAGGTCTGCTCACGCTTTGGCAGAGTTTAGCAGGGCGGTTCTGCTTCAGGTCGCAGGCTTGTGAATAAGCTGGAGACACTACTTCATGTCTTTATTCCCCTTGAGCCAGCGAGCTTCTCAGAGTGATGGCAAGGGTGCCATGGAGCAGGGCCAACAGGAAAAGTTCATTTCAATCAGGGGTGTGCTGCAACTGGTTTTCCTTATTTATAAGAGGTGACTGTTACATTTTCAGCCTTTTGTGAGCTGGTTGTTAAAAACAGCCATTATCAAAACTTACATTATATAAAGATACAGTTAACTACATTAAAAACAAAGACAAGTATTCAAAACTCACCATTTTCTAATTATTTTTTACATTCTCTTATTATCTAGGAACTTGAGGTCGTTTAGGTCTATTGTATTCGTATGGTAGGGGCCAAGGGCAGACTGCCTCTAAATGTGCCACTTTGGCATATTGATTATTTTAAATAAAAATTACCTAAGAGACAGCCTGTGCAGGAAGGACACTCAGACCCTCTGTCCTCCTGACAGCAGGAAATAAACCTCCACGCGAAAGGTGCCCTCCCTGTACCAAGAGGTAAAGAGACGTCCTTATCACCAGATATGGGAAATTTAGAGCCGAGAAGTGTATATAAACAACCCTTGTTTCCTTTTACTAATTTATTACCCCAGCCCAAATTCTGTTCAGAATTCCTTACTAATTGAAACTCACCAAGTTAAGTTGTCTTTGTCCTGTCAATTCCTCAGATTTATTATCTCTTTGTCTAAAAAGTATAAGAACTGCCTGCCTTGGTCATTTCTTTAAGTCTCTATTTCATTATTGGGACTCTGTGCACATGTAATAAATCTTTAGATTTTTCTCCTGTTAATCTGTCTCATGTCAATTTAATTCTAGTCCAGCTGGAAGACCTTGAGGGATGGAGGAAGGATGTTTCTTTCCCTTCAGCAGACATCCTATAAAATATTGTTACTACATGTTTCTTCCCAGCTTTGCATTCACCAGTGTCTCATGGGTAGCTTGAAATTGGCTGTGGTAGGAGTATTTACACCATGGAAATCATTAGCTGTACCAAATCAGAAACTTTTTCCTTAAGTTGTTTAACAACTGGTTCTGCACTTAAGCTGTTTAATAAGTGGAGAGCTGGTTGTTAAACCCTTGGAAGCACAATACTCATTTAGAACTTTTGCTTGCATCAAGTCTACAAATATCCTATTGACCAAAATCAAGCAGTGGTGAAAGGCACTCCATGTTTAGGGAAAGAGACTGCAAAATGACACAGCAAACAAACGTGCATCCAGACAGCAGGGTGACTTATTGAAGGTAATAGTTCAATTTTAGCACAGTTGGGAAAAGGTACAAACAGGCCATCAATGTGTCCATGTATGCGTGAACGAGTGCGTGCATATAACTTTGATTTTCCTCAAAAGTCATTCTAACTCATTATTTCTAACATTTCCCGGAGGAAGATAAATATTTAAAAGTGATCATTTGAATTACAAAATAGATTTTTATCTATTTGTATTTATAAAATGTTTTTTAATTATGATGGTACACAAACCTAAATAGGTTGGCAAGAGTTGCTTGTTTATGATTCCTAAACTCTAATAAGCATACTTCCTAGTAAAATTGTATTCCATTTTAAATTGATCATATTCCACCCCAACCATGATTCTTTCCAGACACTGCAAAGCTGACATGGTCTATGAGAAAAAGCCTCCAAGCTCAACTCTAAAAATGTTAATAATCTTACTTTCCTTACATGGAGATTTATCTGTTAATTGGAAATAGCATTCCCAGCTGCACTGAGAATGTTTTCCGAACAAAGGGAGGAGGACATCTTAAAGATTGCAGTGGAAATCAAGGCAAACCATAATTTACATTTCAGAATATGAATGCTCCGGGGAAGCCTTCTTCCCCTGCTGCCTAGCACTTTGATTGGCATTTCAATAGGACTCCACCAAATTGGAGATTGGTCCCAGGAAACCCATCCTCATGGTTACCAATGACTGTAATTCCAGGCGTCTGATCTGAGAAAATAATGTCTATGAGAACAGGACTTTTAAAAAGTCAAGACAACTGTGAGAAAGCCAATGAGAACCAACCCAAGGAGGAGAGCAAGGACATGAGTGCTGAGGATTTGTAGATGTTTCACTCTGGAGATGAGATGTATTTCTTTTTTTTTTTTTTTTTAAGATTTTACTTATTTATTTGACAGAGAGAGACACAGCGAGAGAGGGAACACAAGCAGGGGGAGTGGGAGAGGGAGAAGCAGGCGTCCCGCGGAGCAGGGAGCCCGATGCGGGGCTCGATCCCAGGACCCTGGGATCATGACCTGATGCTTAACGACTGAGCCACCCAGGCTCTCCGATGAGATGTATTTTTAATTCAAGTTAAAGTGGTTGCCAATTAACTGGCAAAAACCAAATATATTTCATTTATTTCCCACCCTCACCCCAAACTCATCTCCTCTAGAGAGGATTATCTACCATAATCTCTTTTTAGATTTAAAGCATTATAAAAATTGTAGGTTTGGGAATATAAAATTTCTAGAATTTCTTGGATAAAAATTTTATTTTGGATGTTAAATTTTAAAATCTGACTTCTTCAGCTTTGAAAATCATAAAAAAGGAAAGAAACTGAGGTACCTCAGAGTTATTCTCAACTTCTCCCTCCCTACACGGTCACAAAGTTCTGTATCACCTCTTCAATTCTCCAGAGCTTGGTGCTAATCATGCTTTACCTGCTGGACCAGCTGTGACCTCTCCCTGCAACCTAATTCCCATCAGGGAGAGAGCTCCCCTGCCTGTCTTTCTGCATCCCTCCCGCCCTTACTAATTCCCTCCCCTCTCTCTTTCTTTTTAATTCCTTCTTTCCTTTTCTTTGGTCTTTAATCATTTTTATGAAGATAAAGTAATCTGTGCTTTTATAAATATGAATAAAAATAGGAACATACAAGAATATACCTGCTGACATGGAGAAATCTAGTTTGCAGGGTGAGAAAAGAAATCAAGTGTTTCCCCCAAAAGAATACGAATAGTATGTCAACGCATTAATTTATTAAAGAGTCTATTTTGACCCCAATGATTTAAAGTGTGAAATTTATCATAAAGATCATTTCCAGTTAGTTATTCATGGGTCTTTCTCCATTGAATCTGGCAGTTACTTATAAATTCTCATGCTAATGTTATGGTGGACTAATTATTATTGCTTTAGAGTATTTTTTTCTGCATACCTACAAAGCTCTTCTCATAATTTCATAAACATTTTCTTAACTTTTCCTTCACTTTTTCTTTTTCTGGTGGGAACAGATAAATTTTAAAATATCCTGGCCAAGAATCTTTAAAAATTCTTTTGGGATTTCAATCATGATGAATTTGACAGCGATTGACATCTTTATAATTTCACATTTACCATCCCATAATGTGTATGTCATATTTCATTTTAATCTTATTTTATGCTTATTTAAAGCTTCATTGTTGTTTTCTCTTTGTGGGCTTAATCAAATTTTGGAGTTTTCCTCTTATTCCTTGGGTAAAATCTAGCTTTCCAAATGAGGATTTTTAAAAATCACCAATTGTATTCTTGCCATCAGTTGAAATGACATATTCACACTCTTCCCACAAACACTTCACTTTGCTATTGTAGGGTGTTTCAACATTAGGGATGAGATTCTTACTCAGATGTTTTGCTAAAATTATTAGGAAAGAGAAATTCATTTTTACCTGCAATTGTTAAACTAATAAGATCTGGAAATGCTTGTCGTAGTTTTTGCCAACAAGCACAAAATCAACGTTTGGAAAAAAGACCACACAGTATAAACCAGAACCCAAAGATGAAGAGACAAAATGTGAAGACATCACTTGAAGAACTTGGACTCATTCCTGTCTCAACTAAATCCACTCAATGGACACTTGCGTATGGTAAATCAAAATCCCCCCACTTTTTTTTAATTGATTAAGCTTCTGTCATTTACCACTAATAGAAACATACATACAGTGTTTTGTGTTCAATTTTTTGATTTTGTAAAATCGTTATTATAAAGATAAATTCCATTTTGCAGGAGGATGGAAACAAACACACACTTTCCACCTTAATCTCCAGGGATGGTTACATTAAAATTAATGCAGTTTGCCGGTTATATTTTCTCTAATCACTTCTGGCTACATTTTGTGTTACCAGGGACAATAATTTAAACATTCAGTGGATAGATACTTGGGAGCTCTACTTTTTGTATCTGTTTGTTCATTTTTGCCTCATGGTCAGGAGAATGGCATCTATAATTTCTGCTTTTGGTAACTTGTAAAGTTTTTCTTTGCAGCTTAATATCACATCATATAATATCACATCATATAGTATCACATGTGATGTGGGAAACAAAGGCACAACAAAAGTTTCCTTACTACTTACAACCCATTCACAAGTCCTTGAAACAAGCAGAGTGACCTTCCTCTAGGAACTCAGCTGCCTCAATGCTAATACTTTACTAAGGGCAAAAGGCAATCTTAGCCCAACCCCCAGGATCCTGTAAGTCTACATTAACACATAAAAATTCCTTTGGAAACTTTTTTTATCTCTACCCCCAAGATACATGTTGGCAATCATCCCCCAAGCAAATGAACCCCTGATATATATCTGAAGGGTCTCATGACTCAGGTTTTATTAGACGGTAATAAGTGACTTTTTCCCAACAACAGCTAGCCCCTTCAAGGTCCTGGAAACCTTGCTTCCAAAATTCCTTAGAGACTTAGCTATCCCTAACCCCTTCCAACTTGAAAGTATATAATTGACCACCCCTCATAACCCCAGTTCAGCTCTTTCTGCCCACGGGTCCTGTCCCTGTGTTTTAATAAAACCACATTTTGCACCAAAGACGACTCAGGAATTCTTTTGTGGCCGTGGGTTCTGAACCCTAACATCTTTCTTACATCAACATGTACTTGCTAAGCACGTCTGCTAAGAATTAGCATTCTATATTTACTAGATTCAAAGCTTCTTTCCTTCCTCCATCCTTCTTTTATTCCTATCGCATCTATGAAATAAGACTTGTTCATTTTAGTGTTCAAATTTCCTCTACCTTTATGTTTTTCTTTTTTCTTTATTTTCTGATCTACCAACTTCTGAGAGAGGGACGTGAAATTACCCTATTATTATCACAGTTTTTGCTTTATTGATATAAAAGATATGTTGCTGAGACCCTAAATATTGAAGAAGAATGATTTCTCTTTGGATCCTTTATCCTACTTGCCTCATGTCAGTTTTGGCTAATGTTAATATGGCTTCAGCATTTCCTTCATATAACCTGTGTGTGTGTGTGTGTGTGTGTGTGTGTGTGTGTGTGTGTGTGTGTATTGGGTTATAAAATCATGCATGAGTAAAATATCTATTTAACATGCAAGATAGACCAATGAGTTTTAATATAATGGTATGAAAAATTTCATTGATATGGTTTCAGGTTCTACATTTTAACTAACATTTACAAAATGAGCACTTGTGAAGAGTAGGCGTAGTTTCAAAGAAGAATATCCATATTTATCTGAAAAAGCTCTGAAAATCAACCTCCCTTTTCCAACTGCATATATGTGTGAGGCCAATTTTTTTTCCACTTACTTTAACCAAAACAAAAGGGCACAAAATTCATTTCATGCAGAGGCAGTATGAGAAACCAGTTGTTTTCTATTAAGTCAGAAATTAGAGATATTTGTAAAAGGTAAAATTATGCTTTCTTCTTAATTCATTTTGGTTTGGGGAAATACTGTTATTTTTTAATGTATCATTTCTGTTAAAATTTAATGGATTTGTTCATGTTATTTTAAGTTAATAAATATTTTCAATTTTTTAAAATTTTTTAAAGATTTTTTTTAAAGATTTTTATTTATTTATTTGAGAGAGAGAGAAAGTATGCATGCACCAGCAGGGGCAGAGGGAGAGGGAGAAGCAGACTCCCAACTGAGCAGGGAGACTGATGCGGGACTCGATCCCAGGACCTCAGATCATGACTCGAGCGGAAGGTAGACGCTTCTCGACTGAGCCACCCAGGCTCAGTTTTAATTTTGAAGCCATTAAATAGGGATAGCTATAACCCCACAGGAACAAAAGAGGTGGAGGCCACTTGGTGAGTTATTCATAAATTGGTCACATGGGTGGACATCCTCAACTGTCTTTTTTCTTAAACTGCTGCTGAGCCTTATATTCTATTCAGTAGAACCACAAAAGTAGACTCATGATTTGTGTTTTCTTCTAGTTATCTATTCTGATGTAGCCAAATGCCTATATGGCTCCAAACTTTAAGCAAGCCATTCCTACATAAGCTTGCTGTCTTTACCTGCTGGGGTGAGAGGCAAATATCAGAAAGGATTAAATAGCTGACTCAGGATATCACTCTCTTGTTATATGCTTCTACTTTGATTTTATTCTTAATGTCACATGAATGTTATTTTTTTCTTTTTTGAAGATGGTCAGGATCTGCTCACCATGCTCTCACACATCTGCAGCAGACTAACTGCTTGGAGCTAACTCTGAGTACAGCTCCAGGGAATTAGAAATAAAAAGAGTAAAAAAAAATAAACAAGGGTTCATGTGTTGGCATGTTGGAATCCTAGGCAACTAAAAGGAAAACCTGGAAATACAATTTTGTCTGTAAGAATGAAAGCTCGAGATCTTTGGGACACTGGAGGTAGTTAAAAAGACCTGCTAATTGCAGACTTGGAGATTTCCCCAAAATGCCTCTTCCACAGCTGTCCTCCTAATGCACATTTCAGAGGCTCAGCTGGGTTCTGTAATGGTCTTTTTTTTTAAAGATTTTATTTATTTGACAGAGAGAGACAGAGCGAGAGAGGGAACACAAGCAGGGGGAGTGGGAGAGGGAGAAGCAGGCCTCCCGCGGAGCAGGGAGCCCGATGCGGAGCTCGATCCCAGGACCCTGGGACCATGACCTGAGCCAAAGGCAGACACTTAACGACTGAGCCACCCAGGCGCCCCTCTGTAATGGTTTTTAAAGGTTATATTCCCATGTAAGGATTTTACCCCTTTTTTCTGTAAGCAACTGCTACTGAAAGTATAACAAAGAGGCCTTTGAAGTGGGAAAAATCAAACATTGAAGACATACAAAGAAAGATTTCCAATTTAGAAGATGAATGCCTACTTTAGGACTTCATTTTTGGGGACCAGTCGTGTCCAGTAAATTCTGAGGGCAGTTTAATGGCACTGTGTGCTGGACATTGAAAATAGGAAACTTGGAGGGCGCCTGGGTGACTCAGTCGGTTAAGCATCTTCCTTTGGCTCAGGTCATGATCACAGGGTCCTGGGTTCCAGCCCCACATCTGACTCCTTGCTCAGCAGGGAGTCTGCTTCTCCTTCTTCCTCTGCTGCTTCTCTCTCTGTCAAATACATAAATTTAAAAAAAAAATAGGAAACTTGCAGATAAGATATCACCACCAATATGCTAATTTTAGAGGCCTTAATAACAGTTTCCAATTGTAGTTAAACTAATTTCCTCAAATAATGGTTCTCAAAGTGTCCCTGGACTAGCCCCATCAGCATCACCTGGGAACCCCCTGGAAATATTAATTTTCAGGACCTACCCCAGTTCTGCTGAATCAGAAACTCTGGAGGTGTGTCTCACAATTAATTTTAACAAACTTCCCCATGGGATTCTAGGCACACTACAGTTTAGGAAGCATTATCTTGGAATATATCCCCAGGAAGAATGTCATCAAAGGTCACAGCTGTCCTACTCTCCCCTTAGATGTTTCTATTTCTTTACATATTTCTTTATAATTAAACAATGTTTATATACAACTGCAAAGGACTGGCAGAAATTTCCAAAGTACCAGAAACTGGGAGTGAGGGCAAAGCTTGCCCTTCGACAAATAACCTGGGCCCTTGATCTCTCCTTACAGGAGAGATGTGTGGGCTCTTAGAATCTTCCTGGCACTGCTCCTCTAGCTTTTCATATCTGCTCTGGCTTCATCCTCATTTGGTGGCCAGCTCAAATTCCGCTGTTCCACTGATTATCTCACCCAAGCTGGTTTTTTGCTCTGTTCTCAACCCTGCTTGCTTCATCCATTTTGCTGTCAGTCCTTCTACCATCCCTCATGATGGAAACAAGCCAAGAAGCAGGGGCACTTCTATGAGATGGATATCTCCCAGGAAGGGTAATTAACCCTAGTCTATCTGCTCCCAATCCACTTTTATTTAAAATTAGCATCTACCTCCTGATGTATCTAATGCAATTGCCATTTCAGGAACAAAGAAACCCAGACTGACAGAAGCTCAAAATTACTCCCAAGTGACACAATTCTCCAATGCTTCCTCTGGAAGACAAACTTGGTTTTGCCTGCCTGCAAATTCCTTGTGGCCCATTCCACACTGCACTACCTCCTATGTTTAACCTCTTGTTTTGTCTGTAACGCCCAGACTGTATTTCTGGTTTGTGGGGACACATATTTGGGGCTTGAAAGTTGCAGGTGTTACTGAGTTAGCTTAGTTCTATTATAAATGAAACAAAGCCAAATGCTTTTGTTTCAGATACAGATCACTGGGAAAACCGTAAAACAGTTCTTAATCACTTAGCATTTCTTCCCTCTTCTTGGGTATTCCCTCTGTGTTACATTTTCATCATCACTTTAAAAACACAGACCTGTACCTCTGAAACAAATAATACATTATATGTTAAAAAAAAAAAAAGATGATAGTAGGAAGGGAAAAATGAAGGGGGGGAAATCGGAGGGGGAGATGAACCATGAAAGACTATGGACTCTGAGGAACAAACTGAGGGTTCTAGAGGGGAGGGGCGTGGAGGAATGGGTTAGCCTGGTGATGGGTATTAAAGAGGGCATGTATTGCATGGAGCACTGGGTGTTATATGCAAACAATGAATCACGGAACACTACATCAAAAACTAATGATGTAATGTATGGTGATTAATATAACAAAATAAATAAATAAATAAATAAATAAATAAATAAATAAAATGTAGTTCCAATTAAAAAAAATATATAGTCTTCTACTGCTATGGTAAAAAAAAAACAAAAACCAAAAAACACCCTTGGGAAATGCCATTGAAGATGAAGGGAGGAGAGTAAGACGGAGCTTATCCTGCATGTTTTACAGGTCCAATGTAAAACAAAGGAGGCAAATGGAACATACGAAAAGGAAGAAAACATTTGTGTATGTCTGTGTTGTTGTTGTTGTTGTTTTCCTTTAATTAAAATATGAGTAGGACAAAAATTAGTGAGCATATTTAAGTTGAAAATGAGGGTGCAAAAGAAGGAGTCTGGTTGGTAATCTTTCTCTCTCTTGCACCAGCAGCCCAGGGAAATGGGCTTCAAGCCACAGTAGGATGGATTGGAGCAGGAGTAAGTCAGGAAGGAGGGCCCGGGGCTGCTGTCTGAATTGCTCCAGGACAAGTCACTAGGACTTAAACAATGATCTTCCACTGGGGCTCTTTAATTGTGGTGCTGTTGGTGGGCCTCTCGTGGATGCGGACCTTTCTCGGATGACTTCTGCAGTTACTTGCAAAATAAGGATCTCGTGGCTAAACACCAACCTGAATCCTGGCTCTCTTCATTTTGATCAGTGTGATTTGGGGCAAATAAATCCATATCTGAGACTTTTACTTTATTTGCTATCTAAGGCCTTGATATGACCAAACTTCTTCATTGTGGGACATATTTGTGGGACTCAGTGTCAAAGATGAGAAACGCTCCCTTCCAAAATTATTGAAAATGTCCAATTACAGCAGAGCATTAAGGCAAGTATAGGGCTCTTCTTAGGGCAGAACCCTGTGGGTCTGCACAGGTCATCTGCTAGGCAAGCCTGCTCTGTACTTCCCTATCCCCTAGGTAATCAGCCATGAGCCCCTGGAGGATGGGTTGGCTCAAGAAGACCCAAATTAAGCAAACAAATTGATGTGTGACTCTCCGCCAAGGGCCCAGTAGGCCTCACACCATGCATAGACCTGCTATGAACAGGTTAAGCAATGGTTTGGAACACATGCTCTGTTACGGATATATTTAAATACATCCGAAATCTATCAGCTTCATTTTTTTTTTCAATTTGAACCCTCAAGATTAAATGAGATAACAAATGTAGACTGCATGCCCCATCGTACAAACTAATCAGTATTTGCCCCCAATTTGTTCCTGGAATACCCTGCAGGAGAATGGTTAAGATTGGTTGTTATGGTGCAGACCCTCAAGTTCCACAGCAGAGCTGCTGAATCAAAAGCTCTATGGCTGCAACATGGGAACCTGCATTTTTACCAAGTATCCCAAAAGATTCTTATGGCACCAAAGCTTTCAAATGACTATGTAAACTCCATCGGCCCCTTCCCAATTTCAAAGATAATCTTGCTACATAATTCCTGCTTGACTGAAGCCTAGCTATTACCGAAGATAGGTGAATCTTAGCAATGACAACTTTTATTTCCTATAGCAATGATAATTATTGCAATAAATCTAACAACCTAAGCAATGGCTCACAAGCATTTTCTATGTGTCAAGTGCTTATTAGGATTCCATTTAATCCCATAATGACTTCTGAGGTGGATATTGCCATCCCTCGTTATAGGAAAGAAAATTGATGCTCAGAGACATTAAAAGACTTGCAGCTAGCAAGAGGCAGTGCTGTGATAAAAGGCTGGCTTTTGAGGGCCCAACATCCACAGCGTTCCAATACGCTAGGCTACCTTTCTAAGCAGGAAAAAAACTACGAATGTACATTTATGGGGTAAGTGTCCCCATAAATGTATTTTCATTTTTTGTTATGTTGGTGCCTTGGCTTTCCTTGCAGTCAATATGGAGTTTGGAGAAAGAACCCTCTGGAGGGCTAAAGGATCTCTTGCTCAGCAAGAGGTACTCAAAGGAAGAGCATTATTGAACTGTACTGTTTTCTCCTGTCTGAACCTAACCCCAGCATGCCTAGTGAGACATCTGTCACTGCTTTTTTTAGTTAATAATTCTGGCTAAAAATATTGCAAAGATGACAAATGCAAGAGACAAAGAAAGAGATACATTTTAAAAACTCTGAATGGAGGTATGAGAAATAAAGCTCCATGAGGCAGCTAAGAAGTAAAACACCAAAGGAAGTTTTGTGTTATATCAATTTCTCTCTTTACTAAATGAGCTATACAAAGAAGTGAATGAGCTATTTTTTTAAAAATCATTTTATTTTACTTGTTTAAGTTTTTAATTCCAGTTGATATACATTGTTAATTTCAGGTATACAATAAAGTGATTCAATACCTCCATAGAGCACCCTCTGCTCATCAGGAGAAGAGTGCTCCTTCATCCCCATCCCTTATTTAACCCATCCCCCCACCTGCCTCCTGTTTGGTAACTCTCAGACTGCTCTTTACGGTTAAGAGTCTCTTTCTTGATTTGTCTCTTTCTCTTTTTTCCCCTTTGTTTGTTTTGTTTCCTAAATTCCACATATGAGTGAAATCATATGGTATTTGTCTTTCTCTGACTTATCTCACTTAGTATAATACTCTCTAGCCCCATCCACATCATAGCAAATGGCAAGATTTCATTCTTTTTTTATGGCTGAATAACATTCCATATGTATACACATATATATATATATAAAATCAAGCATATATACATCAGCATATATATATCAGCATATATATATACATATATATATCACATTTGTGTATATATATATATATACACAAAACACCTCTTCTTTATCTATTCATCTGTTGATGGACACTTGCGCTGCTTCCATATCTTAATTATTGTAAATAATGCTGCTATAAAAATAGGGGTGCATGTGTCCCTTTGAATTAGTGTTTTTGTATTCTTTGGGTATATAAACAGCAGTGTGATTGCTGGATCACAAGGTAGTTCTATTTTCAACTTTTGAGGAACCTCCATACTGATTTCCAGAGTGGCTGCCCCAGTTTGCGTTCCCACCAACAGTGCACGAGGGTTCCTTTTTCTCCACATCCTCACCAATACCTCTTGTTTCTTGTTGATTTTAGCCATTCTAACAGGTGTGAGGTGATATCTCATTGTAGTTTGGATTTCTAAGTGATAATGAACATCTTTTCATGTGTCTGTTGGCCATCTGTATATCTTCTTTGGAGAAATGTCTGTTCATGTCTTCTGCCCATTTTTTAATTGGATTATTTGTTTTTTGGGTGATGGGTTTTACATATTCTTTATATATTTTGGATACATTGAATACATACATACATTGGATACATATATATTTGGATACATTGGACATGTTATCAAACATGTCATTTACCTATCTTCTCTCATTCTGTAGGTTGACTTAGTTTTATTGATGGTTTCCTTTGCTGTGCAGAAGCTTTTTATTTTGATGTAGTCCCAATAGTTTATTTTTGCTTAAATGAGCTAATTTTTAATCTTTCCTTATTATATATGGAGAACAAGGAATCAAGAAAGACACTATGTGGCGCCTGGGTGGCTCAGATGGTTAAGCGTCTGCCTTCGGCTCAGGTCGTGATCCCAGGGTCCTGGGATCGAGTCCCGCATCGGGCACCCTGCTCCTTGGGAGCCTGCTTCTCCCTCTGCTTCTCTCTCTCTCTCTCTCTCTCTCCCCATCTCTCATGAATAAATAAATAAAATCTTTATAAAAAAAAAAAGAAAGACACTATGTACTACTTGGTCTTCTTTTTATTTTAGCTTTCATTCTTTACTCTTCATTGTGTGCCACAAGGGGAGACAGAAATATGGAAATTTGACACAGATAACATGGATCAAACTCCAGAGTTCTAATTTACTCCTGCTTAATCAATTTGGGTTAGTAAGAATTGCTCAGCCTGCCTATTTGTATGCCTCATAATTATCATGCCTCACAAAATTTGATAGGTATTAGCAAAGAAATATAACACATAACAAGCTTTAAAAACATAAACACCTATGTTTGAAGTAAATACCTGTTCTTAATTAGCATAAATTGGAGCTATGTAACTGGCCAAAGTAAATTTACTTTGAACCTTTTTTTGTTGTTGTTTAGATTTTATTTATTTATTTGAGAGAGAGAGAGTCTATGAGCAAGGGGAGTGGAAGGGGGAAGAGGGGGGATGGGGGAGAAGGGGGATGGGGGAAGGGGAGAGGGGAGAAGAAGATGGGGGGGATGCCGACTCCCCACTGAGCAGGGAGCCCCAGGCTGTGGGGGGTGGGACTCAATC
Organism: Zalophus californianus; assembly: GCF_009762305.2. Taxonomy (NCBI): domain Eukaryota; kingdom Metazoa; phylum Chordata; class Mammalia; order Carnivora; family Otariidae; genus Zalophus; species Zalophus californianus. The sequence continues at coordinate 64,178,018 of NC_045595.1, read as the reverse complement.
CAGGACCCCTGGATCATGACCTGAGCCAAAGGCAGATGCTTAACTGACTGAGCCACCCAGGTGCCCCTGAACCTTTCTTAATTAAAGAAAGCTTGTGAGTGTTGTTCTCTCTACTGTGTCTTCAGTCTGGATTTTCTCCTTCTGCATAAGACTGTATGATCAGTGGTGTGCCAGTAGATGTTTAACAACCAGCTCTTCAGAGACAGAAAAAAAAAATATTTGTAGCATTTGATTTCCATGCTATAAAAACTCCCATATGGCTAATTAGCTCAAAATTTTACCATGAATGGACTTAAAATTTTGTGATGTTTTGTCTTTATTGAGATGATCATATGTTTTTTTCTCCTTTATTTTGTATATATAGTAAATTGCATTAATTGACTTTAAATGACTTGGATTCTTGGGATAAATTTGACCTGACCTTGATGCATTTTCCTGCTTACATATTGCTGAAATTGGTTTGCACATATTTGTCAAGGATTTTTATATCTGTGATCAAAAGTGATAATGATCTATAGTTTTCTACTCCTGTAATGTATTTTTCTGGATTTAGTATCAAAGTAATGCTGGCCTTATGAGTTAAAAAGTATTTCTTTTCCCACTAATTTCTAAATAAGGCACTGTAGGATTGGTATTCTTTCTATAAATGTTTGATTTAATTCACCTGTGAAGTAATCTCTGCTTATGTTTCTTTGGGAAATTAACTACCTATTTATTTTACTAGATTTAATAGATATAGAGAAACTCAGATATTCTATTTTATGCCAGTTTTGGTAATTTGTGTCTTTCAAAAAATTTATCTGTTTCATCTAAATTGAAGGATTTCTTGGCCTAAGACTTTTTTCAAATATTCTCATACTACCCATGTAATTCACATGGGAATTGAAGAGCACTCCATTTTTATTCCTGATATTGTTAATTTTTTTGAAGTACATTTTTGCTGGTTAAACAACTCTAGATTGTTGGTGTTTTTATTTTCAGTATTTTTTAAATGTCAAATCATTGATTCTAGTTTCCGGTGTTTCTGATAGAAAATCAGCTGTTGCTTTTGATTATACCACTATACTGAAGCTGTTTTAAATTAAAAAAAAAAAAAAAACTAACTTTTTTTTTTAGATTTTATTTATTTATTTCAGAGAGAGAGACAGAGATAGTGAGAGAGGGCACAAGTGCGGAGGAGAGCAAGAAACAGACTCCCCGCTGAGCAGGGAGCCCAATGAGGGGCTAGATTCCAGGACCCTGGGATCATGACCTGAGCCGAAAGCAGATGTTTAACTGACTGAGCCACCCAGGTATCCTAAAAAAAAAAAAAAAAAAAAAAAAAAAAAAACCCAAATTTTAAATAAGTCTTTTTATTGTAAACTATAATGTTACATAGAAAAAGTGCTAGAATCAACAATGAGCTATTACTACTAATAACTGAGTTCAGTAACTTTTCCAGATATATGATCAGCTTAAAGAAACAAAAACAACACAAAAATAACCCAAAACAAAACCAAAAAACCCCAAGACCAAAACCAAAATCAAAACAAAACCTTGATCGAAACCTCACACCTCCCACAAAAATTAACTCAAGATAAGCCATGGACTTAAAATGTAAATTGTAAAAGTTCTAAAGAAGAATATAGGGGAAAAATATTCAAGCCTTAGAACTAGGCAAAGAGTTTTTAGACTTGACAGCAAAAGCATGATCCATAAAAATAATAATAATAATAACTTGTACCTCATCAAAATTTAAAACTGCTGCTCTGTGAATGATACCATGAAAAGGATGCAAAGAGAAATAGCAGACTGGGAGAAAATATCTGAGTCACATACCTGGCAGAGATCTAATATCCAGAATGTATTAAATTCTCCAAACCCAACGTTAAGAAGACAAGCAATCTAATTAGAAAATGTGCAAAAGACCATTTCACCAAAGAGGATATGCAGATGCCAAATAAGCTAGTGAAAAGATGTTCAACATCATTAGCCATTAGAAAAAATAAAGTTAAAACTGCAGTGAGATATCACGACACATTTATCAAAATGGCTAAAATAAAAAATAGTAATAATACCAAAAGGTGGCAAGGATGTGGAGAAACTGCATTACTCATATATTGCAAGAGAGAATGTAGTGTCCATGCCGAAAACTAGTTGGGCAATTGTTTTCAAGAATACAAATGGGGGGTGTGGAGCAAGATGGCGGAGGAGTAGGAGACCTGGATTTCGCCTGGTCTCAGGAATTCAGCTGAATAAGGATCAAACCATTCTGACCACCTACAAACTCAACAGGAGATAGAAGAAAAGAAGAGCAACAACTCTCTGAACATAAAAGCGACCACTTACTGGAAGGTAGGATGTGCAGAGAAGTGAATCCGAGGCAATATTCGGGAAGAGAGATGGCGGGGGAGGGGGCCTCCATCGGCCGCTTCTGGCAAGCGATAGAGCCGTGGAGGACAAAATCAGAACTCTTAGAAGTTGGCTCCGCTGAGGGACGTTGCTCCAGTGGCCAAGCGGGAGGTGGAACCCTCGGGGGACAGTGTGGTCTCAGGACCCTTGGGGTCACAGAAAGACCAAGGGTGCCTGAGTTCAGCAGAGCTCCCGGGTATCGGAGACGGAAAGCGGGCTGCAGAGACAGAGCTGAGGTGCAGGCACTCAGCTCGGGGTTTCCATAAACCGTGATCTGCGGCACAGTCAGGCCACTGCTCCTCCAGCAGGGACCCAACAAGCGGCAGATCTGGGGAGACTCCCCTTCCTCCTCTGGGAGGAGCAGCAGGAGAGCACATGACAGGTATCTCCTGGGTTTGGAGACTCCACACCGAGTCCGGTGTCAGAGATAGAAATGCTCGGTCACAGGCTGGGTGAGCATGGAGTGCAGCTGGAGACTGGGGAGACGGGAGTGATTGACTGCTTTACTCTGGGGGTGCACTGAGGAGTGGGGCCCCGAGTTCATGGTCCTCTGGGGTAGAGATTGGAGGCTGCCATTTTCACTCTTGTCCTCCAAAGCCGTACAGAAAGCTTGCAGGGAACAAAAGCTCCCGAGAGCAAACCCGAGCAGATTACTTAGCTCGGATAGGCAAGAGCAGGGCAATTCCACCTCCAGCAAAGACATTTGGGAACCATGGTAACAGGCCCCTCCCCCAGAAGATCAACACGAACAGCCAGCCAAGACCAAGTTTACCAATCAATGAGAACGGGAGAACTCCAGCGCTAGGGGAATACTGCACATAGAATTCATGGCTTTTTTACCATGATTCATTAGTCTTCAAAGTTAATTTTTTAACTGGTTTTTTTTTGAATTTTTCTTTTTCCATTTTTTAACCAACATCTTATCAATCCCTTTAGAAAAAAACATTTTTATTTTTCATTTTTAGAGTCATATTCTATCCCTTCATAGTAGTTACCCTTATTTTTGGCATATATATATGTAATTCTCTCTTTAAAAATTTTGAGATACAGTTTCTTCTAACAGATCAAAATATACCCTAAATATACCTTAAATTCTCTCTTTAAAAATTTTGAGATACAGTTTCTTCTAACAGATCAAAATATACCCTAAATCACTGTATGGCTTTGTTCTGGTTTCCTGCCTGATCACATTCACTCCTTTTTTTTCCTTTTTTTTTAAATCTTCTTCTTTCTTTGTTCAAACAACTTCTTATCAATTCCTTTATAAAATCTTTTATAATTTTCATCTTTACAATCATATTCCATCCCTTCATTGTATCAACCCTTATTCTGTACATATATAAGTCTTTCTTCCTTTAAAATTTTAGGAGGCACGTTCTTCTAACATACCAAAATACACCCAAAATCTAGTGTGTGGCACTGATCTGTGCACTAGCCTGATCATATTTGATCATATTCTCTTTTTTTTGTTTTGTTCTGTTTTTGTTTGTTTTTATCTTTTTCTTTTTTCTCTCTCTTTCTTTTTTCTTTCTTTCCCTTTCTTCTCGCCTGGTTTCAGGTCTTTTCTGATTTGTTTAGAGTATATTTTCTGGGGACGTTGTTAACCTGTTAGCATTTTGTTCTCTCATTCATCTATTCTCCTCTGGACAAAATGACAACATGAAAAAAATCACCTCAACAAAAAGAACAAGCGGTAGTACCGACTGCCAGGGACCTACTCAATACGTATATTAGTACGATGTCGGACCTAGAGTTCAGAATCATGATTTTAAAGTTACTAGCTGGGCTTGAAAAAAGCATGGAGGTTATTAGAGAAACACTTCCTGGAGAAATAAAAGAACTAACCAAGTCGAAATCAAAAAGTCTATTAATGAGGAGCAATCAAAATAGGGGGCACTAACTGTTAGGATAAATAAGGCAGAAGAGAGAATTAGTGATTTAGAAGACCAAATGATGGAAAATAAAGAAGCTGAGAAAAAGAGAGATAAACAACTACTGGATCACGAAGGCAGAATTCGAGAGATAAGTGATACGATAAGATGAAACAACATTAGAATAATTGGGATCTCAGAAGAAGAAGAAAGAGAGAGGGGCAGAAGCCATATTGGAGCAAATCATAAGAGAACTTCCCTAATGTGGGGAAGGAAACAGGCATCAAAATCCAGGAGGCACAGAGAACCCCCCTCAAAATCAATAAAAATAGGTCAACACCCCAACATCTAATAGTAAAACTTACGAGTCTAAGAGACAAAGAGAAAATCCTGAAATCAGCTCGGGAGAAGAGATAGGTAACCTATAATGGTAGAAACATTAGATTGGCAACAGACCTATCCACAGAGACCTGGCAAGCCCGAAAGGACTGGCATGATATCTTCAGAGCACTAAATGAGTAAAATATGCAGCCAAGAATACTATATCCAGCTAGGCTGCCATTGAAAATTGAAGGAGATATAAAAAGCTTCCAGGACCAACAAAAACTAAAGGAATTTGCAAACACGAAACCAGCCCTCCAAGAAATATTGAAAGGGGTTCTCTAAGCAAAGAGAGAGCTTAAAAGCAGCATAGACCAGAAAGGAACACAGACAATATACAGTAACAGTCACCTTACAGGCAATAAAATGGCACTAAATTCATACCTTTCAATAGTTACCCTGAATGTAATGGGCTAAATGCCCCAATCAAAAGACACAGGCTATCAGATTGGATTAAAAAACAAGACCCTTCGATATGCTGTCTGCAAGAGACTCATTTTAGACCCAAAGACACCCCCAGGATGAGAGTGAAGGTGTGGAAAACCATTTACCATGTTAATGGACACCAAAAGAAAGCTGGGGTGGCAATCCTTACACCAGACAAATTAGATTTTAAACCAAAGACTGTAATAAGAGATGAGGAAGGACACTATATCCTACTTAAAGGGTCTATCCAACAAGAAGATCTAACAATTGTAAATATCTATGCCCCTAAAATGGGAGCAGCCAAATATATAAGCCAATTAATAACAAAAGCAAAGAAACACATTGAAAACAATACAATGAAAGTGGGGGACTTTAACACACCCATGACTGAAATGGACAGATCATCTAAGCAAAAGATCAACAAGGAAATAAAGACTTTAAATGACACACTAGATGAATGGACTTCACAGACATATTCAGAACATTACATCCCAAAGCAATGGAATACACAGTCTTCTCTGGTGTCCATGGAACATTCTCCAGAATAGATGACATCCTAGGTCACAAATCAGGTCTCAACCGGTACCAAAAGTTTGGGATTATTCCCGGCATATTTTCAGACCACAGTACTTTGAAACTAGAACTCAATCACAAGAGGAAAGTCGGAAAGAACTCAAATACATGGAGGCTAAAGAGCATCCTACTAAAGAATGAATGGGTCAACCAGGAAATTAAAGAATTAAAAAAATCACGGAAACCAATGAAAATGAAAACACAACTGTTCAAAATCTCTGGGATGCAGCAAAGACAGTCCTAAGAGGAAAGTGTATAGCAATATAAGCCTTGAGAAATACAAGCCTTTCTCAAGAAACAAGAAAGGTCTCAAATACACAACCTAACCCTACATCTAAAAGAGCTAGAGAAAAAAAACAGCAAATAAAGCCTAAACCCAGCAGGAGAAGAGAAATAATAAAGATCAGAACAGAAATCAATGAAATAGAAACCAAAAGAACAGTAGAACACATCAACGAAACTAGGAGTTGGTTCCTTGAAAGAATGAACAAGATTGATAAACCCCTGGCCAGACTTATCAAAAAGAAAAGAGAAATGACCCAAATCAACAAAATCATGAATGAAAGAGGAGAGATCACAACAAACAGCAAAGAAATACAAACAATTATAAGAACATATTATGAGCAACTCTACGCCAACAAATTAGATAACCTGGAAGAAATGGGTGCATTCCTAGAGATGTATCAACTACCAAAACACGAAGAAATAGAAAACCTGAACAGACCTACAACCACTAAGGAAATTGAAGCAGTCATCAAATATCTCCCAACAAACAAAAACCCAGGGCCAGATGGCCTCCCAGGGGAATTCTACCAACTATTTAAAGAAGAATTAATACCTATTCTCCTGAAACTGTTCCAAAAAATAGAAATGGAAAGAAAACTTCCAAACTCATTTTATGAGGCCAGCATTACCTTGATCCCAAAACCAGACAAAGACCCCATCAAAAAGGAGAATTACAGACCAATAGCCTTGATGAACATGGACGCAAAAATTCTCATCAAAATACTAGCCAATAGGATCCAACAGTACATTAAAAGGATTATTCACCAAGACCAAGTGGGATTTATCCCTGGACTGCAAGGTTGGTTGAACATCTGCTAATCAATCAACGTGATACAATATATTAACAAAAGAAAGAACAAGAAACATATGATCCTCTCAATAGATGCAGGAAAAGCATTTGACAAAGTACAGCATCCTTTCTTGATCAAAACTCTTCAGAGAATAGGGATAGAGGGTACATACCTCAATATCATAAAAGCCATCTATGAAAAACCCACAGCGAATATCATTCTCAATGGGGAAAAGCTGAGAGCTTTCCCCCTAAGGTCAGGAACGTGGCAGCGATGTCCACTATCACCACTGCTATTCAGCATAGTATTAGAAGTCCTAGCCACAGCAATCAGACAACAAAAAGAAATCAAAGCCATCCAAATCGGCAAAGAGAAAGTCAAACTCTCACTCTTTGCAGATGATATGATACTGTATGTGGAAAACCCAAAAGACTCCACCCCAAAACTGCTAGAACTCATACAAGAATTCAGTAAAGTGGCAGAATATAAAATCAATGCACAGGAATCAGTGGCATTCCTATACACCAACAACAAGACAGAAGAGAGACAAATCAAGGAGTCGATCCCATTTACAATTGCACCCAAAACCATAAGATACCTAGGAATAAATCTAACCAAAGAGGGAAAGGATCTGTACCCAGAAAACTATAAAATACTCAGGAAAGAAATTGAGGAAGACACAAAGAAATGGAAAAACGTTCCATACTCATGGATTGGAAGAACAAACTTTGTGAAGATGTTAATGCTACCTAGAGCAATCTACACATTCAATGCAATCCCCATCAAAATACCATCCACTTTTTTCAAAGAAATGGAACAAATAATCCTAAAATTTGTATGGAACCAGAGGATACCCTGAATAGCCAGAGGAATATTGAAAAAGAAAAGCAAAGCTGGTGGCATCACAATTCCAGACTTGTAGCTCTATTATAAAGCTGTCATCATCAAGACAGTATGGTACTGGCACAAGAACAGACACATAGATCAATGGAACAGAATAGAGAGCCCAGAAATGGACCCTCAACTCTATGGTCAACTCATCTTTGACAAAGCACGAAAGAATGTCCAATGGAAAAAAGACAGTCTCTTCAACAAATGGTGTTGGGAAAATTGGACAGCCACATGCAGAAGAATGAAACTGGACCATTTCCTTATACCACATACAAAAATAGACCCAAATGGTTGAAAGACCTAAACATGAGATAGGAGTCCATCAAAATCCTAAAGGAGAACACAGGCAGCAACCTCTTTGACCTCAGCTGCAGCAACTTCTTCCTAGAAACATCGCCAAAGGCAAGGGAAGCAAGGGCAAAAATGAACTATTGGGATTTCATCAAGATAAAAAGCTTTTGCACAGCAAAAGAAACATTCCACAAAACCAAAAGACAACTGACAGAATGGGAGAAAATATTTGCAAATGACATGTCAGATAAAGGACTAGTATCCAAAATCTATAAAGAACTTATTAAACTCAACACCCAAAGAACAAATAATCCAATCACGAAATGGGCAGAAGACATGAACAGACATTTTTCCAAAGAAGACTTCAAAATGGCCAGCAGACACTAGGCATCCAAAAGTGCGCAACATCGCCCCGGCATCAGGGAAATCCAAATCAAAACCTCAATGAGATACCACCTCACACCAGTCAGAATGGCTAAAATGAACAAGTCAGGAAATGACAGGTGTTGGCGGGGATGTGGTTAAAGGGCAACACTCCTACACTCTTGGTGGGAATGCAAGCTGGTGCAACCATTCTGGAAAACAGTATGGAGGTTCCTCAAAAAGTTGAAAATATAGCTACCATATGATCCAGCAATTTCACTACTGGGTATTTACCACAAAGATGCAAATGTAGGGATCCGAAGGGTTATGTGCACCCCAATGTTTACAGCAGCAATGTCCACCATAGCCAAACTGTGGAAAGAGCCAAGACGTCCATCGACAGATGAATGCATAAAGAAGAAGTGGTATATATACACAATGGAATATTATGCAGCCATCAAAAGGGATGAGATCTTGCCATTTACAACGATTTAGTTGGAACTGGAGGGTATTATGCTGAGTGAAATAAGTCAATCAGAGAAAGATATGTATTATATGACCTCACTGATATGAGGAATTCTTAATCTCAGGAAAGAAACTGAGAGTTGCTGGAGCGGTGGTGGGGTGGGAGGGATGGGGTGACTGGGTGATAGACATTGTGGAGGGTATGTGCTATGGTGAGCGCTGTGAATTTTTCAAGACTGTTGAATCACAGATCTGTACCTCTGAAACAAATAATGCAATATATGTTAAGAAAAAGAAAAATAAGAAGAAGATAGCAGGAGGGGAAGAATAAAGGGGAGTAAATCGGAGGTTTAGACGAACCATGAGAGATGATGGACACTGAAAAACAAACTTAGGGTTCTAGAGGGGAAGGGGGTGAGAGGATGGGTTAGCCTGGTGATGGCTATTAAAGAGGGCACATTCTGCATGGAGCACTGGGTGTTTTGCACAAACAATGAATCATGGAATACTACATCAAAAACTAATGATGTAATGTATGGTGATTAACATAACAATAAAAAATTAAAGAAAAATATTTATTTATAATTAACAGACTTTATTTTATGGGGGGAGTTTTAGATTTACGTAAACCTTAGAGAGTAAATAGGTTTTTGGTCTTGTTTTGTTTTCTTCTTTTTTTTTTTTTTAATAGGTATGTAGTGATTTCTCATTGTTCTTTTAATCTGCAATTTCCTAATAACATATGATATGAAGGGCTTTTTTCATACGCTTGTTTTCCTTCTGCATATCATATTTGGTGATGTGTCTATTAAGGTCTTCAGCCCATTTTTTTAATCTGTTTTTTTGTTTTCTTATTGTTGAGATTTAAAGGTGTGTGCATATTTTGGATACCAGTCCTTTATCAGGTATGTGTTCCGCAAATATTTTCTCCTAGTCAGTGGCTTGTCTTTTTATTTTCTTATAACCCTATCTTTTGAAGAGCAGATGCTTTAAATTTTAATGAAGTCCAATTTATTAATTTTGGTGTTGTGTCTAAGACTATTATTGCCAAAACTGAGGTTATCTTGATTTTCTCATATATTAATTCTCAGGAATTTTATGGTTTGCATTTTACATTTAGGTCTATGATTCTTCTTGAGGTAACTTTCATGAAAAGTGTAAGGTCTGTGTTTAGATTAAATTTAAATTTTCTTGCATTTGGATGTACAGTTGTTCCAAAATCATTTGTTTAAAAGATTATCCTTTCTCGGGGCACCTGGGTGGCTCAGTCATTGAACGTCTGCCTTTGGCTAGGTCATGATCCTAGGGTCCTGGGCTCGAGCCCCATATCGGGCTCCCTGCTCGGTGGGAAGCCTGTTTCTCCCTCTCCCACTCCCCCTGCTTGTGTTCCCTCTCTTGCTGTCTCTCTCTGTCAAATAAATAAATAAAATCTTAAAAAAAAAGACCATTCTTTTTCTATTGAATTGCCCCTGCTCCTTTTACAAAAATCAATTGATTATATTTGATCCATTTCTGGGCTGTTTTGAACTATTCCTCTCTTCTTCCTCATATATTTATATGTATGGTATACAATATCATACATATATTACATATATACATATGTAATTCATATTTCTAAATATTTACTTTTCTATTTCATTTTTCTCTGCTGAAATTCTCCATCATCTAACCCATTTTTGTCCATTTTTTCTTATAATTTCTTTACCAGATTTATAATGCTTATTTCCAATACATTGTTTTTAAATTGTAATGTCAGAATCTGTGTGGGTCTACTTTTATTGTATATTTTTACTTTTGCTGCTGTGTCATATTTTCAAACCTCTTATGTGTTTCACACATTTTTGTTGTATTCTGGACATTGGGTTTAAACAAAAACAATGGAGACTGAAGTTAATATTATTTTTTCACCAAACAGTGCATGCAAATTCTACTGTCAGGAAGCTAAGGAGAGAGAATGCTCCCTTTGATTTTTTCAGGTATTGAGCTGGATTTGAGCTGTGTGTAACTTTAATTAATTTCAATTCATATTTGGCTTTTAAAATATTCATTGTTTTTTTTATTTTTATTTTAGGACTCTTCCTCTTGAAGTTTTTTGGGATATAAATACTTCATGGTTATGAGAGATTTGAGATTTCCTTCTTGTAGCACACACTCACCTCCCTGCCCCCTTTCCTGCAATGCCAGGTAGTAGGCCAGAACAGCACATAAGCAGGAAGGACTAGATCTATATTTAGGGAGCCTCCAGATTCCTCTCATCATACATGGCCATTACAACTCTGAAGCTTTCTTCTTACCCTAGCAATGTCCTGGGAAACACGACCCATAATCACAGTGCTTTAAGCACTCAAATGTATATTGACTCATTTAATATTAATGACATCATTGTGTGAGATGTACTCTTTTGTTCCCACTTAGGAAATGAGAAAACTGAGGCAAAAGGGTGTTTGAAACAAAACCAACCTTGCCCAAGGTCACACAGCTAGTAAGTGGCTCACATGAAATTCAAGTTCTACAATCAGTGGAATGAGCTTGCTTTCACAATTACCCGTAGAAAATTGCTTTCTGTGGCATGGGCACTATAGTTATCAGTAAAAGGTATGTTATACATATCTCAATCTATCTTTGCTCCTTTGAGACCCTCACGTATAGTTGTTTCTTTTCTAAACAACTGTTTGAATAAAGAGGTCCATGTCTGGGGGCGCCTGGGTAGCTCAGTAAGTTAAGCATCTGTCTTTGGCTCAGTTGATGATCTTGGGACCCTGGGATTGAGCCCTATATTGGGCTCTCTGCTCAGTGGGGAGTCTGCTTCTCCCTCTCACTCTTACTCTGTGTTCTCCCACCCATTCTCTCTCAAATAAATAAAATATTAAAAAAAATAAGTTCATGTCTGTTCCATTTCTGTGCCTTTTCAGATCATACCATGTATCATACCCTATACCATTTCTGCTAACATTAATTGATTGGCTTATGCTTTCTTCTGGTCATCATCTGCTCTTCATGTACGCCTGCTTCCTGTCTCCACCTGGCTTTGAGCTCTCCTGTCTTAGCCTTGTGCTTGTACTTTGGACAGAGGGAGGATCTGGCTGTTCATTATCCCATGACCCATCTCACAGAGCCTCCATCACTTGCTGCTCCTGATCAGTGGAATGCTCTTTCCCTGGCCCTGGGATCCCACATAGGCTTTGCCCCTTCCAGGATTTTTCGTAAGAGGAATTTAGATGAAAACAGGAATATAGCAGTAATAGCTTAGATCTATTCCTTATTAGACATTTGGGTGTGAATCACTTGCTGATAAATATTATTCTGAGTGGAGAACCAACTATACTGGGTTATTAAATTTTGTATTTTGTGTTTCCATACAAAACTATTCAACAATAAATGGAGCTAAAGCTAAATTCAAAAACCCAGAGGTTAGAAAATGTAGGTTAGATAATGTAGATAATGGTATTTCATGTCTCAGGCTTTGGTCAAGATTGAGGATGAAATAATTCCAAGTGTCACCTCATTCCAAGCAAAGAGCCACTCTTCACACAACAAGTGGATATTCCACAAACATTCATTTGTATGAATGTGAAAGACAATCTCTGGCATTTAGAGAACAACTACTATTCACATTCCGAGCTCTCATTTTCATGACCAAGATTAGTAAGAGAACGGAAAATATCACACTATCAGTTATTTTTCCAAGAGTACAAGAATGTGCGTCTAATATCTTGTGTTCTTAGGAGCACATTTTCCTTAAGATGAAAAATGACAATTCAACACAATTGTTCTCTCCACAGAGCTGAGAACAAAGTCCACAGAGAAACATACTAATTTTCTAACCAATGAGTATTTTGCTTAAATAATCTAAACACTATAACAACTGTTTTAGTTGTAGAGAAAATACATTCAGAAATGAAGTAACCATCCCAGCTAATGACAACTGCAGCCCACCCTCATTCCTGCATTTAGTGAAGGCCTGTCAGGCTGTCTTTTCTTTTGAAGTTCCACAGAGAGTCACATTAAGGGGGTGAATGCTTCCATCTCAGATTCCATTTAGGCCACCCTATTAACTGTCTGTTAAAAGCTTTTTCTTTTTCTTTTTCTTTTCTTTTTCCTTTTTCCCCCCCCCATTTGAACATTTTCTTGTAAAATCTCTGGCCGGAAGAAAAATTCCTTTCAGAAAACTTTGACTGAAATATAGAGGCAGTTTTTAAGTTACAAGCCTTTGAAAAGAAGTGTAGGTTCTCTAGCTCTCTAAAGAAAAAATTCAGTTCTATCTTTTATTTTGTATAGTCTTAAATATAGTCTGATATAGAACTCCAAATCTGCATTTATTTTATTGTACCTACTTGAAGAGCAGTGGGTAACATTTTTGGTGAAATTTAACTTATTACTTTTTTAATTGAAATTCCTGAGCACTGCAACCCTGGAGTGATGCTATTCACAGCTTTATCCTATACTTGCAGGAATAAAAATGGCAGAATTGTTATCCCAAACCAATTCCTTAGTTGTCCCCTGTGCAACATTTGTAAAGAAATCACTTGGCATCTCATAGAGGCCCGCTAATGGCTTAAATTATGATTAGCTAGAACAGCCAGTAAAGGGGTAATTCAAGGATGCCTATTAGGACCTTCTGCTCCTAAATACCAAGTGTGCTATTTCTTATTATTATAGCTTAAGCCCTTTTCATGCTGAGGATTTCAGGGAAGTTTTTGCAGTCATTTGTGGATGTTCAGACCCCTGGGAAGTACTCACTATTAGGAACTAAGATCACATTAACAAGAATCCTATAAGAGTGATAGATTGGTCCTGTTTTGAGAAGCTTGGTATAACTGAGATTATGTTCATTTAAGTCTTGATGATGAAATATTCAAACAAACTTTGTTCACGGGGAAACCACACTATCCAGACAACATGGACGGATTGGTCAGAGAGTGGTGGAGATGGATTTACAAATGAGACAAGGCATCCTATAAAAAAGCTAAGAAACTATGGGTACATCCATAGTCCTTAAGCAGTGATGGAAGTGTTTATAGAGGAAAATGATGACATATTTGAACTTGGAAAATGCATTCCAGCCAGGAAAAATCAAGGAGGGTAGATCAGAAGGAACAATCATGGGAGAAAGAAAATCCATCAGAAATTTGTAATCTGAACGAGGGATAATGAAAGGGTTACAGCAGTGTCTGAGAGGGAAAGGAATGGAGTTAATATACTTTGGAAATAAAGAATATGATGTGGTCAAAGATGATTTGAAGATTTTATAGGGGTAGAAGAGGAAATTGTAGACATAATTTTCAATATGTTTATTGAGCAGCAATATAAGGTGTTGTGAATTCTGTATTTACCTTTCATATCAAATTGATTTGTCATATCAAACTTGATTTGTCCTTCAGGTTACTAGATCTTAAACACTTTGTTTTTTAGACATGAATATCTGGACACTTCCTAGAACTTTTCCATGAATGTAAACTTTTGTTGCTGTGACTCCTAAACTGTATGTGTTGGAAGAGAGGATAACATAGGATAGATAAAAGACAGGTTTTCAGAAACTGCTTATTGAATAGATTGACCAGGAAATAATAATAATAACAATCATCATCACCATAATGGCAATGCCTTTATTATACAGTTTATAGAATACATCTCACACGCATTACCTCATGTGGTTGTATGTGAGCCAGGTAATTTTGTAGTTGGGATAACTTCAGGATACTTAAGGAACATTCTCAACATAGGATGTTGAGACAATGCTGGCTCCCCCTTGACCCTCCATCTTGCTCATGCCTGCCCAAGGACCTCTCTGGGGGCCACGTGTTCTGAGCCTCATGGAGGTGAATGTATGCTCTGACCGAAATGTGGGAAAGCTTGCTCTGATCTTCCCTAAGGTAGTGCACAGATGGCACCACTTTAGATAACTACCCTGTGACCTCAGCACCATGCCCTTTGCTCCATAAAAGCTGGGGATTTTAAGGCTGGGACTTGGCAGAGAATGGGGGTACAGAATAGCTGTGTAGCTGTGTGGATCATTCACCATCCCAATTCCCCCTTGTTAGTAAGTTACTCTGAATAAAACTCTGTGTAAGCAGTATGGGATGATTTCCATCCTTTTTTGGTCTTAAAGTGCCTTCTCAGTATGAAGGATACTTATTCTCTTACCTAATCTCTTCTAACACCCAAGGTCACAGAGCCTGCAAATCTAAGGGGTGAGATGAGAATCACATCTTCCTGGTTTCCATTATACCAACTAATGTTGAAACTGATACTGGGGATTCAGTAATCTTCCCAGTAATCTTCCCAGCATATTTCAGCAACAACTGGATAGTCTAGCGTTGTTTGGGGTAGAATGGGGTAGAATTTCAATGAGAAATCTCATTGAACATTTTTATACAGTATTTCTTACTAATGGCCCGTGTTTCATGCTACTTCTCTAGAAATGTTACCCCTTATTAGTTGTAATAGCAACAGTCAATTTGCCTTTGTTTTTATTTTTCATTAATCTAACATAGGTGAATTTGATATTATCAATTAATTTCACAGAGCTATTTCCACTGTCTCCATGGATTCCCAGATAGCAAGTTTATAATCCCCATAATCATATAGTGACATTTCTTTGTCACAATATCAATGAATCTTATGAAAATTATAGTACTATAAAAAACACACCCCTAAAAGCTAAGTTTATTTGCAAACACATTGAGATGAGTAACAATGAGCAGTGACATAATAGTTTCACCTAATATTATTTTAAACAGTATAATAGTGATGCTCACTATCATGGAACTTCAAAGGGAGGAACAATTAAGGGTGAATAGGTTAATTGGAAGTGACAATTTGATTTAAAAAAAGAAGAAAGTTTATCAGGTAGATAAAAAGGGAAGGGCATTGCAGGCAAGGAAAAGATGATGACGAAGGTACATTAGACATGAAACGGCTTAGCACCTGTGGAAGCCTCTTATAGTTGATTATACCAGAAGTAGATGGTATGAAGAGAGGCAAGGTAGGAATTGAGACTTTAGATCTGGCTGTCCAATAGTAGGGTCTAGTGCCATATGTTTATTCAGATGAAATAAAATTAAAAATTCCTTTTTTCAGTCATACTAGCCACATCGCAAATGCTCAATGGCCATTTGGCTAGTCCCTGCCATATTGGATGGCATAGCAATAGAACATTTCCATTACTGTAGAAAGATCTTTGGTACATCTCTGATAATGGACAATGGCCAAGTGACAGCTTTGTAAGCCCATAAATAGTGTGAATGGAGACTAAAGGGATAGCAAATAAGAGATGTGAATTACTGAACCACCTCATCAGTCCCATCTTAAACATACTATTTTATCTTTCTCATATTTATACAGCTTTACTTAAGCTACTATGTATATTTTTATAGCACTGGAGTTTTAATTTTAACATAGATACAGATGTAAAAATCATAGTCAACACACACAAAACCCTTAGAGAATATAATTTCTTACCAAAATTATTTATTATAAACACAAGTGCACAAGTTTCCAGAGGAGCTAAATTAATTGATTAATATCATATAATTAGTAAGTGGGGCCATCAAATGAAGACTTTGTTTTCTCCCTCACAATGAGGACCTGGATGCACAAGATCATAAAGTATCCTTGGATCTGGATTTTGAAATTTAAAGGTTCTGACAAATTTCAATTGCCTCTGTCCTCATTTCCAGGATGTTGTGGCATTCAACAATAACAATGTGGTTGAACCCCAACATCTATTCACCTCAAATAATTAGATTATGTGAGTCCCAAAAACCTGATGCCTGGAATGAGGAACATAAGGCATAGTCCTATGAATCGGGGTGTTTGCTGTAGGCTCTGGGAAAGTTTTATTTTCTCTCCTATAAAAGAACCACAAGACAAAAGTGACTAATTTTTTCTACTAGACATGCCTAGATGCACCTCCCGGAACTCAGACGCTTAATGACTGAGCCACCCAGGTGCCCCTGGTTTTGTTTTTATTAAAGGTTTTATTTATTTGGGGTACCTGGGTGGAACCTGGGTGGCTCAGTTGGTTAAGCAGCTGCCTTCGCCTCAGGTCATGATCCCAGGGTCCTGGAATAGGGCCCTGCCTCGGGCTTCCTGCTCAGTGGAGAGTCTGCTTCTCCCTCTCCCTCTGCCCCTCCCTCCAGCTCATGCTCTCTCTCTTGCACAAGCACTCTGCTCCCTCTCTGTCTCTCAAATAAATAAATAAAATCTTAAGAAAATGATTAAGCAGGGAGACAGAAGACAGGGCTCAACCCCAGGACCCTGGGATCATGACCTGATCCAAAAGCAGATGCCCAACCGACTGAGCCACCCAGGCACCCCAGGACTGTAGATTTTATCCCAGAAGTAAAAGCATGAACTCTATCAGCAATCCCCAAAGATGGTCGTATACATCCCATTTGAGTAACACTCATGGATGCCTTGCTAGAGTTAGTTTTCAGGCTGAATTCCTTATTCAATAATACACCCTTAATCACAACATATTGTAATTTTCTGTGTATATTGTTTTAAATACTTATATTAGGATATTCTGCTATAATATTAAGAAATAGAGGTAGTGATTTTTTTTAAGATTTTATTTATTTTTTGACAGAGAAAGAGACAGCGAGAGAGGGAACACAAGCAGGGGAAGTGGGAGAGGGAGAAGCAGGCTTCCTGCTGAGCAGGGAACCTGACCCAGGGCTCCATCCCAGGACCCCGGGATCATGACCTGAGCCAAAGGCAGACACTTAAAGACTGAGCCACCCAGGCGCCCCAGAGGTGGTGATTTGTAAAATAAGTGGGAGAAGGACTGTTAAATCCCAAACTGCTTCTGCAAAGGTCAGTTTGCCAAAAGCATATCTTTGCAATTCCCAAAAAGGGATAGACATTCAAAAGCTCCTACATCCTCACAAGAGAAACTGTAATGGTAAAATAAAAGGCTAGATGGACCTATTATCTTGGCTAGAAAAGATCCCAGGATTAACTCAGTCCTCTGTTAGTTCACGACTTCCAACTTTAGAAAGGACACTGACAAAACCACAGACAAAGAACACACACAGTATCACTGAAATGTAGGTATTGAGACAAGAGTAAAAAGATCTAATTCATTTGAAAAATTATTCCTGCTTGCATGTGGGTACAATTCTAGCTTTTAGATACATTTTTACAGTATAAGGAAAACGCTGGCCTCGGTCTATGCTTTAAGCAGGAAGTGTTCCTGCTTCTTGCATTTATGCTATTACTTAGTCATCACTAATACGGGTATGGGTTTTAAAAAGCACTTTCAGTCTTGCTGTGCTAATAATTTTGTTGTTTGTGAACAATAGAGTGAATTTTTCAGACAGTACATTTGAAACTTAAGAGATACAGTCTTTGGTTATGAAGCCAAGGATTTTTTTAGAAAAGCTCAGGCTCATTATCACCTAAATACTACCTGTTCAGTAGCTCCTATATGCTCAGCATTATGTAAGATGCCATGGCGGCGGGGAGGGTGGTGGACACCAGAATAGAATTAAAGTCTACTGAGTGGGATAGTGGCCCCACCCCAAAATTCATGTCCACTAGGAGCCCCAGATTGTGACATTATTTGGAAATAGGGCTTTTGCAGATATAATTAGTTAAGTTAAAATGTGGTCATACGACAGTCCTAAATATCCAATGACTGGCATCTTTATAAGAGAAAGGAGAGAGACTTGGAAACAGAAATCCAGAGGATACACACAAGGGAGAAGGCCATGTGAAGACGAAAACAGAGACTGGAGTGATGCAGCTACAAACCATGTCAAGAATGTCAAAAATTCCTGGTAATCACCAGAAGCTAGGAGGGAGGCTTGGAACAGACTCTCCCTCGGAAACTCCAGATGGAACCAACCCTGCCAACACCTTGAGTTTGGATTTCTGGCCCCTGAATTGTCATAGGATAAACTTCCATTGTTTTAAGACCCCCAGTTTATAGTCATTTGTTATGTTAGCCTCAGGAAACTGGTACAGAAAGTAAACCAGGATCTGCAGGATTCATGTTGTAGGCCCTCATGTTTATGTTAGACATTCCATTGTCTACTGAATACTCATAGGGAGTTCTACTCTTGCTTCAAGACGAAAGGACCAAGACTCAAAGAGGTTAATGATGTCACTCTGTTAGCAAAAGGTGGTCAGAGCCTTTGTTTCTTCTGTTACATTCATCCCCTTAAATGCCCTGCACATAAATTTACTCATCTTACAAATGCTTGGTTTGGGGTTGTTCAGAGAAGAGCCCTCAAGGAGGGCTAGGGTATGAAAGGACGTCTTCCTTTTTTTTTTTTTAATAATTTTTTATTGTTATGTTAATCACCATACATTACATCATTAGTTTTTGATGTAGTGTTCCATGATTCATTGTTTGTGCATAACACCCAGTGCTCCACGCAGAATGTGCCCTCTTTAATACCCATCACCAGGCTAACCCATCCCCCTAGACTCCTCCCCTCTAGAACCCTCAGTTTGTTTTTCAGAGTCCATCATCTCTAATGGTTCGTCTCCCCCTCCGACTTACTCCCCTTCATTCTTCCCCTCCTGCTATCTTCTTCTTTTTTTTTTCTTAACATATATTGCATTATTTGTTTCAGAAGTACAGATCCGTGATTCATCAGTCTTGTACAATTCACAGTGCTCACCATAGCACATACCCTCCCCAATGTCTATCACCCAGCCACCCCATCCCTCCCACCCCCCACCACTCCAGCAACCCTCAGTTTGTTTCCTGAGATTAAGAATTCCTCATATCAGTGAGGTCATATGATACATGTCTTTCTCTGATTGACTTATTTCACTCAGCATAACACCCTCCAGTTCCATCCACGTCATTGCAAATGGCAAGATCTCATTCCTTTTGATGGCTGCATAATATTCCATTGTGTATATATACCACTTCTTCTTTATCCATTCATCTATCAGTGGACATCTTGGCTCTTTCCACAGTTTGGCTATTGTGGACATTGCTGCTATAAACATCAGGGTGCACGTACCCCTTTGGATCCCTACATTTGTATCTTTGGGGTAAATACCCAGTAGTGCAATTGCTGGATCGTATGGTAGCTCTATTTTCAACTGTTTGAGGAACCTCCATACTGTTTTCCAGAGTGGCTGCTCTGGAAAGAGCATATGTTAAGAAAAAAAAGAAGAAGAAGATAGCAGGAAGGGAAGAATGAAGGGGAGTAAGTCGGAGGGGGAGACGAACCATTAGAGACAATGGACTCTGAAAAACAAACTGAGGGTTCTAGAGGGGAGGGGGGTGGGGGGATGGGTTAGCCTGGTGATGGGTATTAAAGAGGGCACATTCTGCGTGGAGCACTGGGTGTTATGCACAAACAATGAATCATGGAACACTACATCAAAAACTAATGATGTAATGTATGGTGATTAACATAACAATAAAAAATTATAAAAAAAAGAAAGAATGGAGTTCTTCAAAAAACATAAAATAAATAAAATAAAATGGAATTACTCATGCAGACAAATTTTACTAAAATTATTAGATTTTATTTAGTATCTATAGGTTTGGTAAAAATCTAATTTTCTTAAAAAATAAATTAGATTTTTACCAAACCTATAGATACTAAATAACAACTTCTTTCTGCTTTGATGTAATTCTCCTAAATATCAGGTTTCTCTTGCTTTCCTTTCCCTTCTCTGCCAGTATATTAGTAGTCTCGACATAACTCATAGTTAATAGGGAACACCTCGGTATACATGTATAAAAGGGAAAAAAAGGAAAACCTAGTTAAGAAGCCATACAACCTTTCTGCTAAATCCTTAATTCTTGTTTTAATGATTAATTTATACAATCCAGAATGTAAACACATTTAGAAAGTTTTCTGATAATTTAAACCAGAGCTCATCAGGGTAATTGTATTCCCATCATGTGTTTAGGAATCAATCTTCCCAAACAGTATTGTATTAAGATAATAAGACAATATGCATATGCAAATTGCTCAAATCAAAAATTATGTTCTTGGACACGTTAAACAGGAGATATTAGATATAATGATGATTTGACATATGAAATATCTTCATTTATTCAGAAAACTCATGCAAAAAAATATCACCATCACAACCTGGTGTGCTTATTATCCACTGAGAATGTGCCAGAGAAGATGAACTACAATGCCAGTGGCTTTATTTTGCATTATGAGAAATATAAAGCAGTATGCTTTTTGCAATTTTGATGTGGGAAAGTCCCAAATCCTTTCTTCTGCAGTGGATCAAAATGCCAGGCTTACTGAAAGTCTCTGGTGCCCTGGCCAAGAGTTAGACAGATGCATAGGTCAGTTTCCCTTTCACTCCTACCCCTCTCTTTCAGTGTCTTGCATTATTTCTCTAGATCTCTTGTCATAGTTGAATCTTAGGAAATATTTCTTTGTGTCAGTCTGCTTATTTACCTAAGCAGCCACCTGGTTCCCTTAGGTTCCCTTGGCCTTCTGGGGAAATGGTTAATGTGGAATGGCATCCCCTGGGGCATCACAAGTTGTTTCCAGGAGTGGACTGAAGCCCAGTTGCCTCTCTATCACCCATACTGCTTTGCACAGGCTAAGGAAGAAGCCAGTTTCCTGTGGAGAACTATTTCCTTGCATACAGGGGAGATGTGTCAGGAAAATGGCCTCCCGACATTGTTCAAGGACATCAGTAAAACTCTGGGAAGTAGGTATTATTATGTCTGCTTTTCAGATGAGCCAGTAATTTGCTCAAGGTCATATAGATAAGTGGTAGGTGTAGAATTTAAACTTGAATTTATCTGTCCTCAAAACTCTTTCCACCGTACCTACTGACCCAGGAATATACCTCCAGTTAAGGCAAAACAAGCAGGACCACATCAACCATCTTTGCACAAGCTGACTTGGAATCAGAGAACCGTAGTACTGGTGGGGACTTTAATAATCACTTAGTCCAGTCCTCCCATTTACAGATGAACACCGTGGCCCCAAGAGGTTCAATGTTTCAGGCAAGGTCAGATGTAACGAATACAACTCCAATCTGCTAACTCCAAGTTTGATATTTCTTGCTATTGACTATTTGTACATGTGCCCCACCCCCACCCCACCCCCAAATTCACATGTTGAAAACTAGTCCCCCATGTGATGGTATTAAGATGTGGGACTTAAAAAAAAAAAGATGTGGGGCTTTTGTGAGGTGATTGTTAGGTCATGAGAACAGAGCCCTCATGAATGGGATTAACACCCTTATAGAAGAGACCCCAGAGAACTCCCTTTACCCTTCTGCCAAGTGAGGACTCAGGGAGGAGACTGCTGGCCATTAATAAACAAGGAAACAGACCTTCACCAGATACTAGATCTGTTGGTGCCTTGATTTTGGTCTCCCCAGCTCCAGAACTATGAGAAATAAATTTGTCATTTATAAATTACCCAGTTTATTGCATTTTTATTGACTGGATTGAGACACTCATCCATAATGATATTCTACCTCTCACTTAACAGTTTGGTTTACTTTGACATAGTTTACTTTTTTCTTTTTGTATATTCTTTTTTTATCCTCTATTTCAACTGATTATCTTCACTGATGAAATAAATAAAGATTTACATTCACCAACCTGTTTCTCCTATTATGACCAAGTCTGAAGAATTCCTTAGAAAAAGTGCACTTGAGATCACCATGAATTCAAATGAATGAGAACAAATTGCAGAGCTATTTGAAGTTTAATTCACAAATGGCGAAGAGTTTTCTTTCTCCTTTCGACTTCTTTTGAACTGAACTGATTTTAAAATGTCGTTAATGTTCTTACCACTTGCCAGTCAGCAGGTTTGCAACTTGCCAGTTTGCTTCTGCTCAAGTCTTAAAAATAAACAAACAAAAAACAAGCAAAAAAAAAGTCAATAAGATAAACTTGCATAGCTGCTTGACAGACAGCTTCAGTGTTATCTTTGAGTCAATGCTGCCGATATGTAACATTTTCTCGTTAGCCAATTTTCTGCCATCTTGGGAACCGTTAGCAATTCACCCATCACTATGCTTGAGCTACATAAAAGCAGGAATGCTTATAAGGTCTTTTACTTTGTTCCCAAATGATGAGAGGAACCAAATGCTTGTTGTTTTTCTTAATGGAATGAGTGAGTGATATTAAAAAAGGAATAAACTAAAGGACATATTCAAATACATCTCACAAGGAATTGTCAAAATCTCTTTCTCCTTTTTGACACTAGTCTTTTGAAAAGGGTTTTTGTTTTGACTTTTTACCTCAGTGTATTTATTGTTCACCCTGAACACTCTTACTGACCCTGGGATTGCATTTGGAGAAATTAAAAACAGGCAGAACCCATTCCAGAGATAGAAGTGTTATGAACACATTGCACAGAAGTTAGTTCCAAATTGGAAAATTAAGCCCAAATCCGTAGTTATCATTGTTGGTTACCTTACCACGTGATTCAGTCTCTTTTCAATGGATGGGTAGGGGCTGCGGCTGACTATGGTGGCTTCTACAGAACACCATTATGTTCTCTAATACAAGTGGAAATGGAAAGAGATGAGTAGAAGTTGAAGAGAAAGGAGAAAGCAGTTATGGCAAGTATGAGGTCATATCAAGAAGAAATCTGTTGGAGTAATCATTAAGTAAGAACCACAGACTTTTATTAAGCATTGGCTTAGGTCAATTTCCCTCAAAGCAAGGCCCGAAATGAGGATTTTTGTACAAGTGATGTATTTGGGGAGAGCCAGGTCAGAAAAGCAGAATAGGGCCAGGGGTAGAAGCTAAGAAGTGATGTGTTCTTCTCTGGGGATTGGCTTTAGCCTGATTTCATAAGGAGCTCTGGACCTGGAGTGTCCAGTACAGTGGTCCGCTGGCCACATGTAGCAATTAGGTGCTTGAAGTGTGATTAACCTGAGCTGAGATGTGCTCAAATGTAAAATACATACCAGATCCTGGACACAATACAAAAGAAAGGTAAAATATGTCATGGATAGTTTTTTTATTGATTCCATGTTGAAATGATACAATTATGGATTAACTAAATATATTATTACAAATTGCACCCATTTGGTTTTACTTTTTAAATGTGACTACCAGAAAATTTGTTATTACATAAATGGTTTGCATTTGTTTCCACTGTGTAACACTGCCGTAGAATGATAATCTGGACTTATTTTAGTCAAGGAAGTCTGATACACAGTCAGGCAGTATCTTCCTCCCTCCTTCCCTTCCTTCTTCCTCCCTCTTTTCTTTTTTTCTCCCCCAAATTCCCTAACCACTAATGTTATTGAGCACTAGCAAGGCAGGACTGTTTTCCAGCTTTCTTATTCAAGTGACACACAGGCCTGTGATCTCATCATTCAAACACCCAGGCAAACATATCCATAAATGCACTACGCTTAGCACGACTACCAAATGCTCCTGACAGCTTGGTGGTGGGAAGAGATATTGGCAGCCACTCTTCAAAATAAGCAACTTATCTAAAGTCCAAAAACACATTATCAACGGGCTTCCAGATGCTACCATTTTTTCATCTGCAGGCCCATTTTGTTGATGGCAGGTGAGTTATTGTGGCAGGATATTTAAACAAAAAGGACATCGCCACATTCCATTTCTGAAGCCTTGCAATTTGCAGGCACCCACAGGACACTTAAATATTCAGTAACAGCTGCCAAAAGTCAAATGATACACTGTAAAATTCATATTTATGTTATATCACATTACACTGCAATTTATACCACCATTTCTACCCCAGACTCATTTCTCAGTAACGTGTGAAATCCTTTGGTGCATGCTCATTTTCCAGAACTACTTGATAACTGTATTAAATTCTTGCTGGAAACTTTTTATGATATAGGCTCATCTAATCATATCACCACTGTGTCAACATTGATAATGTTTTGCAACTTTTGCCCCAGTGCCTGGATCTGTATTAGGCACCATAGATGATTTATAATGTTGGATATTAGGGATAATAAGACAAACATCCATGTGGCAAATAAAATGGATAGTTTAGCCATTGTCTTATCTACTTTGGCAAATTTTAGCTCAAAAGAATTTGAGGACAGGCAGCAATTCTAGAATATAACCCAACATAGAATGCTATTAGCTGGGGCAAATCTTACTCCTTTCTCTTTTCTTGAGTTCTTAATTTCCTTGCATTTTGCAAAGGAAGCTCAACAGCCAGTCCTGCAGAGTGACATAAGGAGTAGGCAGCCAACCAAAACTCCATTGTTAGTGATAGTAAATACAACAGTGGATACAGTGGTGGAACAGGAAACAGTGCAATGAATTTCTAGATATATTAGGTATCTGAAAATTAATGAATATTTAGTAGGCCTACTAATATTTGATCTAGAAGGCATTAATAGTGCCTTGATTTTAACATTTGGAACTAACACTAGTTTATCTAAGCTCTGTTTCAGTTAGATTATAATTAATTTTTTTTCAACAAAGGATGGAAGTCACATCCCAGCCAAATAACAAAATGTTATTTGTGTATGCAAAACAGTTCAATTATTTGATGCAATTAAACAAATATCTCAAGAGCAATGTGAAACAAGAATATCTTTGTAAAAAGACTTCAACAAAAATTTAAAATATAAAGCTTATCTTTGCTGTGGTTTTGAGGGAAAAAAATGCAAAATGGACCAAAGAAATTAACCTTCCGTGTTTAATGTTTATCATTTCCAAAAACTCAACTCTCTGATAGCTTTCTTAATAATCTAGATGCAACCCCCTTGTTTTACAAAAATGACAAATTTTAAGGGAGGTTTTCTTGTTAGAGCTGTTTTTTCACTGCTGCCTACATGAAAGTAAGTGTGAAAAATTGGGAAGGGCAGGGGGCGTTTCTCGTGCATATCACTCTCTGGACATTTGCTCTTTGAGTACTATTTTGCTAATGATTTCTTGAACTAGGACCTTCCACTTGACTCTGATTTAAGAAAACAATAAGCTATCACATGTTACATATCAAATGTTTTCCTCAAATAATCTCAAAGGACCTTATTAACAACCACATTACCTTTTACAGAAACCCCTAGATGAAAAGTAGCTCATAGTTGGGAATGACACAGCTAAATGGCAAACGTAAGGGACAGAAAAGTCAGTGACTTAACCCAAGTCACAGGTAAGCTCAAGTACAAAATTCTGACTTTTATACTCCTGTATGATATTCTACTTCACTGTGACCTGTGAGTGACACTGTTCCCCATGAAGTTTAGAAAATTAATGATCAGAGTTTAATAACTTAAGTTCAGGGAGACAATAACACAAACATTAGAACAGGACTAGCTTTTGGACAATTTGTGGAAGAAATCAAGGCTACTAAGGTCCTTCTAGTTGGCATAACAAAAAAGTCTTTTCATATGTGAAAAATACTAATTTCTTCCAGTCAGTTCCGTTCAATTAAATATGTACTGACCTTCTACCATATGACCAGCCCTGTGCTAGTTTCTCGGGATACTGAGCTCATACTCTAAGATAGAAGCCCAACTTGTATTTGTTTCAGCTCCTCTACCTTAGAATGTAGCAAATTTTCATTATTTGTGTTAACTGGTGATTTGAAAGATTACCTAACACCTCCAGTGGGGAAGAGTGATGGGCCAACAGAGTAATGGTCAGTTTCTTTCAAGGCATGTACACGGCTTCCATTATTATGGGATAAAAAGTTATAGGTCAATGGGTAGATATCTTAGGATACTTACAAATGCATACCCACAATGGTCCACAGTTGTCTGCAGAAGTCTCATGGGAACGTTTACACAGCACATCAGAAACACTGATGATTGGAAATGTTACTTTAACAAAGTATATTACAGCTATATGGGAAGGATTTCCAGATGCTTTTACTCCCAGATCTGAAACTAGGACTCCATAAGTGGTGGGGGGGCCAGGGGGTGTTTCTCGTGCATATCACTCTAAGAGCATCTAAAATGACCAGTAAAACAAACTGAAACAACAAACACACACACAAAAAACAGAATATGACTGAGAATTGTATCCAAATTTCACTTAATAGTTTATTCTCCTATGCATGTCCTTTGGGGCAACCTCTATGAATCCATGGCTGCTCTTCTTGCTCAGCTCCTCACCATCTCAGATCTATTTTCAATCTAATGCCTGAGTCTTCTCACTAAGAGGCAGACCTAATCATGGCTCTGCCCTTGGAACCTTTACGTAAGGACCCATTGCCTATAGGTGACACGAAAACCCAGTGTTCTGACCATCTATTCCCAACTGCCAACTGTATCGACTGATACTATACTTTTTACATTTCCATGAAAACACAATACTTTGCAAAGCTGTTTCTTTCAGGAGGGCTAGTTCTACTTTATCTATCTGAGGAATATATATGAATGCATTTCCTAGTTAACCACCTCCCCAACTCTATACTATGAACATAAATCCTTTCTTTTCTAAATATTCTGTATTTACATTATTAATTTCAACAATTTAAAGTTGCTTTAATTTAATTATTTGCAAACTAGTAGCCATTGTTAACATATTAACTACCACACAGCTAGTGCTTGGACTCAGAGCATTTTATTTATTTATTTATTTATTTATTTATTTATTTATTTATTTATTTTAAAGATTTTATTTATTTATTTGACAGAGAGAGACACAGCGAGAGAGGGAACACAAGCAGGGGGAGTGGGAGAGGAAGAAGCAGGCTTCCCACCAAGCAGGGAGCCCGACGCAGGGCTCCATCCCAGGACCCTGGGATCATGACCTGAGCTGAAGGCAGAGGCTTAGCGACTGAGCCACCCAGGCACCCCGGATTTAGAGCATTTTAGATGCTCTTAAATATGTGTTGATTTGCCTCCTTCTCTCTTTTCATCTTGTTTTATTTTTATCTTCCCTTCCCCTTTGTTCATCTGTTTTGTTTCTTAAATTCCACATATGAGTGAAATCATATGATCTTTGTCTTTTTCTGACTTATTTCACTTAGCATAATACCGTCTAGTTCCATCTAGAGGGAATAAACAGGGTTGCTGGAGGGGAGGTCTAGGGGGAATGTGGTAGTAACTGGGTGGTAGGAATTAAGGAGGGCACTTGATATAATGAGCACCAAGTGTTATATGCAACTGATGAATTACTAAATTCTACTTCTGAAACTAATAAGACACTATATGTTAACTAAATTGAATTTAAATAAAAAAATGTTTTAAAAAATGTGTTGATTTGGACCCATTGTATTTAGGTTCATTATCTTTCTCCCTTGTAAGTCACAGATCAAAGAATACTCTCCTTTAAGCAGATATTTAACAGGGGAAATATAACCATTGTTTCAGAAACTGATTATGCAGATTGACTCTCATACTAAGAAATTAGAAAATTAACTCGGCACTACTGCTGTGGGACTTAAATTACAGAACTAGCTATATTTTGAAAACTTTGAAAATCTGCCAAAAGACAAAATTATGAAATTGATTCTGTAAATGATGCTGTTCAAAGTTAAACTACTTCTCTAATGGATTTGTTAGAGAGGATTATTTTTTTCCCAGCCATATCTTTTATTTTCTTACTTTTGATCAGTGGGTATCTTCTGTTTCATCCTGGAGTGAATAATTCCACCTGCAGAAAATGTAAACCTATAACCATTTGTGAAAGGCAAATGCAATCCCCGATTAAGTAAATGAATCATAAACAGTCCCAATACTTTAAATAATACTTCATCCCATTTTCTTGAGTATTGTCACTAAAATAACCAACATGATGAGTGGTGGAAGAGGGGACTAAATTCCTTTTTTTTTTTTTTTTAGGATAGATAGTCCTGAAGTGAGATATTTTTCCCGAGTAGAACACATTTATTCCTTAATTTGACATTGAAGTTATGATACATACAGAAAAGTGCATATAGCATTGGTGTAAAGCTTAATACGTTTTTACAAATGTAACACACAATGTACCAACACACAGAAGCCCCCCTCATGCCTCCTTCTAATCATGATCTTTCTTCCACCCCGGGGGGAG
The DNA here is from genome assembly GCF_009762305.2 of Zalophus californianus. Classification (NCBI taxonomy): domain Eukaryota; kingdom Metazoa; phylum Chordata; class Mammalia; order Carnivora; family Otariidae; genus Zalophus; species Zalophus californianus. The sequence goes on along the minus strand of NC_045595.1, from coordinate 64,149,378 downwards.
CCATTATCCAGACTTTTAACATCATGGATTACTTTGCCTCTTTTTGTACTTTATGCAAATTGCATCTTAAATAGGTACTTTTTTTCTTTCTGGCTTGTTTCCCTCAATACTATATTTGTGAGTGGCTATATTTTGTTCATTCTCATTGCTATATAGTATTGCATTGTGTGAATATGCCATCATTTATTTATCCATTCAACTGTTGATAAGCCTTTGGGTAGTTTCCAGGTTGGCTTTATGAATACTGCTGCTATGAATATTCATGTGCATGTCTTTTGGTGAACATATGCATGCATTTTCCAAATGCTAAACCGACCTTATATTCCTGGAATAAACCACACGTTTCGTGATATATTGTCCTATTTATATGTTGCTGGGTCTGATTTTCTAGGATTGGATTTAGGATCACTGCATTTATGTGGCTGAAAGAAATTTGTTGGTAATTTTCCTTTCCTTTAATATCCTTGTGAAGTTTTGGTGTTGGGTTTCCCTGGGTCTTACAAAGGAGCTGGAAAAGTGTTCCCTCTTTTTCTTACTTGCTGGTTGAATTTGTTCAATATTGGTATTATTTCTTCCTTGAATATTTGGAAGAACTCATTTTGAGGCCATGTGGGTCTGGGGTTTCTTTCTGGGATTGTTTTTAATAACAGATTCAAGTTCTTGATTCAGATTCAGATGTGAGATTAAGATTTTCAATTTCTTCTTCTGTTAATTTTTATGTCTGGATTGATGTCATTCATCAGTTGTGGAAAATTTTTGGTGATTGTCTCTAACTATTTCTACTGTCATGTTCTTTCTCTTTTCTCCCTCTGAGACTCAGTTTATGCAACTATTAGACTAACTGAAATATGTGTGACATGTCTCTCACACTTTTTCCCATTCCTCTTTCTGTGCATCAGTTTTGTATTTTTCATTTACTTGTTTTTCTATTCACTAATAATGCTATGTCCAATCTATTGTTAAATTCACCCATGAAGATCTTAATTTCAGTTATTTATTTTTTAATTCAAAAATGTCCACTTATTTTTAATAGGTTCCAGTTTGGGGTTGCAATTTTTCATCCTCTTATCTCTTTTTCCCATTTTTTGTCTATCCCATGAGCATATTTTTCATAATTATTTTCATATATTTCATAATCTGCTAATTTCAATATTCATGGGCCTTATTCTATTGTCTGTTTTTTTAATTGTTGGTTACTGGTCACATAGCCTTGATATTTTTTTAAGTTTAGTGTTTTGATTGTGTAAAAAAGAACCAGAGACTCCAGACTATATAATACTCAGCCAGACAGGGTTAACACCATGCTCTGTTAGGCAGAAGGAATGTGGGGCTGATGACCTCAATCCAAATCAGGTTACAGTTTTGGTAAAGAGATCTTTGGTTGCCTCTATTTCTAAGGCATGAGGTTTTCTGCCAGGGCCAAGTCTGGATTTCACCTCCTAGCCTGCACACTCCCTACTCTGTGGTGTTTTCATAAAGATGAGTATACTCCTTTGCCATTTGGAATGTTTAGGCTTATTTCTTTAGTCTTCTGTACAGCTCCAGGAATTGGAAATTTTAGAAGCAGGTGCACAACAGTATAAGAGATCTCCCTATTTGTGCCCTTTCTCACTCTAGCTCTGCATAACGGGTGAAAGATCTGTTTTCTCTTCCCTAGGAAGGTTCCCCTGCCTGAAATATGCCACACATCTCAATTCCTAATTCAAACCTAATAAATGCCACCAGAACAAAAATGACTGGGGTCTTCCACTCACCTCTGCTGGGTCTCTCCTCTCTGGACTTCTGTTCCACTAGCCCTCATTTTCTTACAGCCATTGATGTTTTAAAATATAGGCATTGTAATGTATCTAGGTTTTATAATTCATCAACTGAATGAAACTTCCGAAATCTACTATAACTTACCTGGAAGTGAAGTGCTCCAATACTGAAAACTTTTTTTTTCTTTACTAGAACATGACTTGAACTGTTAAAAGTCTAAAAATGAATATATTTTTATTTCCTCTCAATAACTTAATAAGAAGAATTTAAAACAAAAATAATTAACTTTATTAAATAATTAAATCATCATTTCGTTGGGAGAAATTTCATCATAATTATGTTTTGAGTACTTACTCAGTGTATGGAACCATGCCTTCCTTATTAAAAAATGCATAAGTTACAAAGTTGTCTGATAGACAGCATTACTAAACATTCCTAAGGAGAAGATAACTCCTCAACATGCTGATTTAACTCATTCAATTGTTTTAACACAAGTATTATTTTTTGTTTTCTTTTAAACAGTGAGGAATAGGCAACCATGGGGGTAAATGGTACTGTCTACATTCAGACAAAAATAATGTACACTCTGAGATTTGTATATAAGAGATTATAAAAGGTATGACTCTATTTCCTAGCATATAAAAGTCTGGGATCCTAAAGCTTCTGGCAAAAATAGGGGAAAAATGATTTTCTTTTTTTCTTTTTAAACATTAGAATATTGTGGTATGCTGATTCTATATGGAGTTTCTGTTTTGAGACATAAAAAACATGATTTTCCCACTATGTTCAGTTTAAGATCTTTCTCTCTAAAATACGTTTTGAATAATGACATTAATCAGAAAGAAGAAAGTCTCCAAGGACTGGTGTAATTGAATAAAACAGAAATATAGGACAAAATGAAAAAATGCTGCCTATTTCTATGAATGACTAGAGAAAAATTTTAAAAGATAAAAGTCCTTACGACTTTGAGTTATCTTATTTGCCCTCATTTTCTAATCCTTCTTCGTCCTCATTTCCCTTTATCAGTGTTCCGCAGATACTATCTCCCACACTGTCATTTCCTCCATCTTGCCTTAACTTTTTACCTCTTTCATCCACCAATATCAGCAATGTCATTCATCAAGAATTATTAGTTGGTGGGGCGCCTGGGTGGCTCAGTCATTAAGCGACTGCTTTCAGCTCAGGTCATGATCCCAGGGATCCTGGGATCGAGCCTTGCATAGGGCTCCCTGCTTGGTGGGAGCCTGCTTCTCCCTCTCCCACTCCCTCACTTGTGTTCCCTCTCTCACTGTGTCTCTCTCTGTCAAATAAATAAAATCTTAAAAAAAAAAAGAATTATTAGTTGGTCAACATTTGCTTCCATATAGCCCCCCTTTTAAAAAGGGCTCTATTCTGTGACTTGACTTCTGCATGGTTTGAATAAATATTTTGTTTTCTCTGAGTTCTCCTTGACATAGAAATAGATCAACCTTTTCATTTTCAAGTTAGTGTTTTCATCAAAATAAGATATATCATGGAATTTATCTTAATGTCTACATCACTGGGATTTTTTTGTGGCCAAATAATGCTACATGCCTGTATTCATTTCCCGTCTGCATGGTTTGCATGGCTGTGAATGGATAACAAATGATAGGAATCGAATGTGTGGGACTTTGGCAATAAATTCTGACAATTGGACAATATTGGACAAGTCACGTACTTGGCAATAAATTCTGACAATTGGACAATATTGGACAAGTCATGTACTACTCACTCAGGAGAGAAAAGTTTATAGTGAAGAATGAAGTGCAGTTATGATAACTTTAACTTGTTTGTATCATCTTTCAGACACATGTACTTTCATCATTATCGATTGGAAAACTTGGATTGGTGCTGGGTGTGCTTATCCAATTGCGGATTATTTCTTAAATAGACATTGGAGTTAAGAACCTCTGAAGCCAAATGAGTCACCTTCAGAAATAAATCCCTGCTTCCTTCTTGAAGAACAAAAACACAGATGAATTATATTGCTCTGCTTAGTTGATTTTGTGAGACTAAGAGAGTTCATAAAGCTCAGTACAGAACACAACTCTAAGTCAGGCTCATTTATGAACATTGATACAAAAATAAAATATGAGAACCAAATCCACCAATTAAAGGGTTATTAACACAAAATTATAATGGTTAACGTTTATTGACTGCTTAATATGTACCAGGTACAGTGCTACCGATTTCTGTGTATCTGCTTAACAGTCAAAATACCATATTATGTTATTAACATTTTTAGCTGAGAAAATTAAGGCACAGAGAGATTAAGTTGCTTGACCAGGTCATATTCTTTCATTCTTAACTTACAAAGACAGAAATTACCTTAAAGCCAAATATGTAGGCAGAAAGAAAAATTTTAAACATATTTAAGAAATCATGGATTAAATATGTATAATATATAAAAAATGTAATAAATATGAATAAAAGGGCCCAGGGATAATTAGGCAAATATGAACAAGTAATTCATATAAAGAGAAAAACACAAATGATCAATAAATATATGAACATATACCTAACTTCATCGGCATTCAGAGAAACATAAAATGATAACAAATTATCAGTTCTCATTCATTAAATTGGAAACAAAAATCGTAAGCATCGATAATGTTTGTGCTGGCAAGAATGTGAAGAAACAGATATCCTCATTTACTTGTGGTGGAATATTAAATTTGTTAAGCATTTAAAAGGAATGCAGGTTAGTACTATCAAGTGAAATTTAATATTTGATGAATTCAATATTTTAAAGGATTCAGTTCTTTTCATCAACAACACATGTCTAGAAATGTACCATAGGAACCTGTTCACATGCTTAAATAGCCCATCTAAGATTTGTCATCACAGATTCATTTTAAAAGTAATACCAGGGACAGAAACACTTATCCATAAGGAAACGCTTTTTTAAATATATGGCAATATGAGGTGTTATACAATCTTGCAAAAGAAGACACACAGATAAAGAAAGCAATTCAGCACTTACCAATTCAAAAATTTCCCACTTAAAAGCGGTGGGGGGAGCCAATTTCAGAACAATATACAGAATGATTCGTTTGGATACTGTATAAATGTGATACATACATGCATGCATGTAAGTGGGCGTAGAAAAAGAAGTACATGTCTAAGTGTAAACCACAGTTGTCTCTGAGAAAGGGATTGGGAGTAAAGAAGTAGAAGGGAGACTTTGATGTATGAGCATGGATAAGTTTTTTGTTTGAATCTTCTTGCCATGAGGATGTGTTTATACATAATTTTTCAGAAATAAACAAAAGTTAGAATAAAATGATTTATTTTAACCCAGCTGGGCCAATTGACTATATGCTATGTTTCCATCAGGGACTATAAAGAAATGAAGATTTACCTCATGTGATTTCTATCCCTGGCTAGTTCAGGCTTGAAGTCCATTCCTTGGTCTTTTGGAATTATACTAAGGTTACACTAGTCATTTAACTTTGAAACAATGTTCTGATATTTTTTTTTCATTCTTTTGTTAGGACTGTGTTGGTGCCAGATTTTGTGTTGGTTGCCAGTGATTCGGGATTGAATAATATACAGTCAGTCCCACCTTTAAGGCATTTCATGATTAAGACCTTGGTTCACACATCAAAGCTTCCCCTCCCCGCAAAAAATGAATAAATATTGAGCCTTCCCCAAAGTACTATACCGTAAGACAGCAGAATATGAAGGAACTCCTCTCCTGTGCTAGAGTATTTTATAGAAAATGAATTTCTCATCAATAATTTTTTTAAGTATTGGGTTTTCTTTTTTGGATAAAATCTAAATTTCCAGCTTCTTCAAAATTTTTAATATCCCAGGAAACATTGGGGTTACTTGTGGGAATAAGACAGCAATTATCTGAAGCTCAATGATTAATACACTCTTTAGAATGAGAATGTATGTTCCATTCTTTTGCAGAATTCTCACTGCTAGGTGATTATTCTCTCTTCCCATCTTACACATACACACATATCATATTTATATATGTGTCTTCTTAGCACATTCCTTATCTAAAGAATGCTCTTGCTTCTCACCAGCCACTTTACTTAACTAGCATCGCCTCTTAGGCTCCTGGATATGTTTTACATTTTGTCACCCTCGTCCTAGATAGAAGAGAAAAAAAAAATATCCTGGATAACTTTGGAGTAGGATAGGTTAGAAAAAGATTTCTCCATGTTAATCACCCCTACAAGAGGAGAAAATTCATTAGTTACAATTAGAGTCACATTATCAAAATATTTGTGTTTCACATCTTAATCTAATTGTGAAATTTGTAAAAAAAAAAACTAATAAAAATTTATCATGAAATAAGTTCTTAGCAGAATTCATTTCTTCAGGTTTCAATAGATTGTGTGTTCTCTTGTGGACTTTTTTCTTAACTTGTGTGTCCTTCCTCAAACCATTTCTTCTACTTAATATAAAGAAAATGGACAACTTTTCTGCCTGAGGAGACCTAGTATAACTTGAGATACTTTGCTCTGTGCATGAGTGTACAGAATAAAGAAAAAGTCCCTGACTGAAAGAAAAGAGTCCCATAAAAATAGTCACTGGTTCACCTGCATAGCATTTTAAACATGCTGTTTAGAATTCCATTATAGAGTTTTACTTGGGGCCTTGTACCAATAAGCCTATAGAGAAATCCATAGTATTTGGTTATTTGCTCATGCTCTCTGGTCTAGTGGCTTTTTTCCATGATGTCAGTCAAGTAGAGGGTGTGGCAGACTTCATGTATTAAAGACAGCCATAACAATATCTTATGCTCTTTAATGCAACTTTGATCCTCCTTGCATTGAGAAGTGTGTCTATGTGTTCCCTCCTCTTGAATTTAGGCAGGTTTGGGACCTGAGCAGAAGTGAAATTAATTGATTTTGGAGGCCAGGTCATATAAAGGTGATTCAGCTTCATCCTGGCTCTGTTGGAATGCTCACCCAAGTACAGCTACCATGCTTTGAGGAACCCCAGCCACACAGGAAGGCAACGTGTAGGTGTCACAGCTGAGAAGGCCAGGTGAGCTCCTAGCAGATGGCCAGCATCAACCATCAAACATGTAATGAAGATAATACCGAAAACATTCTAGTCCCTAGCCACTGAGTCACCTCAGGCTTCAAGTCTTCCGACTCTGAGATGCCCGTAATCACAGAGCAAATATTACCTGTCCCAACTGTGTTCTGTCCATAACATAAAACTGTTATAAAGATTAAATTAGATATCATATTTTAAAAATCCTTGTGTAAGGTCTTGCTCACTCAGTAACAGGTAGAGATTTTACATACGAAATGTGTTTGGATGATTTAATAGATTAGTAAATTAGTGAATCTGCTATTAGGATCACAGTTTAAGTTCTTGTTTTATGGGGCGCCTGGGTGGCTTGGTCATTAAGCGACTGTCTTCAGCTCAGGTCATGATCCCAGGGTCCTGGGATGGAGCGTCACATCGGGCTCCCTGCTCGGCGGGAAGCCTGCTTCTCCCTCTCCCTCTGCCCCTGTTTGTGTTCCCTCTCTCACTGTCTCTCTCTGTCAAATAAATAAATAAAAATCTTAAAAAAAAAAGTTCTTGTTTTATTTCTAGCACTGTGAACTAAGATGAATCACATGCCCTTGTGGGTCTCTCTAACCTGCAGAACTTTCTAGGTGAGGGCAGGGGACTCTTCCCCTAGTGATTCACGTGGAATTGGCCTGACATTATTCTTGGATACACATTCAAGAACTGTTGGACAAGCTGATTTCAAAGATCAGTCATCAGTATGCTAAGATGCTAAGCACATTTAACTCTCAGTTTGTTCTTTTTTTGTTAATTTCAAGGGACAGGGAGAGGGGGAAGTCTAAGATTATTTATCTGCTATTCCATAGAAATGTAATTCAGGTCTACTGCTTCCAGGATCTTCCTGAAGTAGCCCTCATTTAAATGTCAAATATGATGTTCTCTCTAAAAGCATGCTTTATGTTGTGCCCAATCTAGAGCCCAGTTAGAACCTCCTTTTTAACGGTCTGGTGTCAGTGAGATGTGACAAAGCATTTGACACATTAACTGCTTCTGAAAGACAGGAACATGTGTCCAATAAAGCTGCTAAGCTAAGAAAAGAAAACAAAAATGAGGCTGAATCTGAGACATAGCAATGTCCCAATTTGAAACATTTCATGCCAACATAATGCCTCCCTTCTGTGCATGTATGAATGTCAAATGCATACAAAGTACCTGTTTATCTGCTCACAGTCAGTCCATTTTTAAAGCTGAGCAGGAACACAGTTGCTGACCCAGGGAACATAAATGACATCATTACCTAATGAACTGTTGCAGAATTCATTTGAATGTGGCTGTCCTTTTGAAAAGTATGAATCTTTCCAGTGATTAAAGTGATTTAGACAGGAGTAGTTCAGGGTAGACAATATTAATTTAGGAATGAGTCATTATGTTCAGCACCAGTCTGGAACCTAATGAGCTGATTCAAATTCATTTAAATCACTTGGAAAATACATACAAAGGCTGCACAATATACATAATTTGGAACCAAAAGACATTTCCTCTAAAAACCAATATATTTCAATCAGTAGAAATAAAATAAATCCATGGACTTTTTTTTTTTTTTTTCTAAATTAGTGGGCGTTTTCAGCCCTGAGGTTTTGAAATTAACTGAGACTATGGAAGCACCTGAATTTAAAACTTCTTTTGAAAAAGGAGTGAATGAAAAGGCTGATTAATAATATTTTATTATTTACTTAAGTGAGAGATTCACAAGATGTGGTGTCATCTCGACTATGAGAATTACTTTTGTGTTTTACCATGGTCAATTTGGAAAGTGTGCTAGCAATGTTGGTCCCATTGGTAAAGAGATCAGAATTAGAATGCTCATTAAATAATTACAAAACATATTTATAAGATATGTGTGTATGTGTGTGTGTTAATGTGTCAAAATAAAGAAAGAAATGTATCCATTTTGGTATTTTAGAAAGAACTTTTATGAGAAATGAATGGAAAATATGAAACAATTTTTCCAATTTTTGAGGATTCATCCTGCATTTAAAAACAATGTGATTCCATAAAAATTTTGCAGACACTGGCTATTCAAGCTTTGTCTTATGTGTTTTGTGGGGTTCTCATCAATCCAATACACTGAATGTTGATTAAAATGAGTTGCCCATGGGGATTCCTGACTCGGCCAGTGATTATTTTGATATGAGCACGAAACACACCCATGTCATCGAGACATACAAGAAAATGTTAGAGGGCTTCTGGGAAGTTATCTTCACCTGTAGGGAGAAACACAAATATAAGATTTCCCCTTCCCTTTTTTGGGTATGATGCTTACTATCTGACAGCCATCTTACAACTCCGATGTAGTCACAGGGAAGCTGATGAGAAGCCCTGACATCCCTGAACCAATCTATTAACTGGTCCTGGGCCTACTCTGCCTCTCAACTTCTTGTTACACGAGCCTATAAAATTCCTATTTCTTTAAGTCATGTCTATTGGATTTGCAGATATTTATAGCTGTAAGCATCCTAACTGAGATCAAGACTCCCATAAATAGGAATTATCCATCCCCTTCATGTAAATATTCCAGTGCACTGAACAGACTTGGTCAGGAATATTTTCTTCTGTCTAGCTTCAGTGTAAGGAGCCTCTAAGCTTGTCCTTCTTTATACTGCAAGATGATTAGGAGAATACTTCTATAAATTTAAATTTAACTTCTGCTGACTTCTAGCTTCCAGTGTTAATTTATATAAATTTGAGGAAAGCAAATTTTCTCAGGGTGAAACTAATTGCATTGACCTAGAGATTAACATAAAGTGATACTGAATTCTTCTCTCCAAGCTCAGCTATAGACATTAGCTATTGCAGGAATGCAAATTCTCTCCACTCTCTTTTACACAATATATGCCACCGTGTTATCTTATCATATCCTTTACCCTCGGGGGTCCAAACTTGCTTTTCCATTCCTGAAAAGCAAATTCCCTTATCGTTAATATGAGGATGAGATCACCTACCCTGATGGAGTGAAGGAAGAATTAGAAGCAATGTTTATATAAATGTCTAGGACAATCCCTGTCTCCTAGATGTTTAATAGGGAATGACTTTTGCACTTTGAGTGAATTTTCTGAGGCCACTGGCAGTAAGAAAATGCCAAATTACCTCTGCACCCCATCCTAGTCCCAGCTTTACCCTCATCAAGAAATACTTGCTTTTAGAGCAGCCTTGGTTTGGTTCAGGAACAGATCTAAAGGAATATTATTGTACTAAAAGATAAAATTACCCATTAGAATGGTTTAAACTGAGTCCTCTTCTCCTGAATAGCACACAGACTTGCACAGAAGACATGTACCCATAAGAGAGTCCTAGAAGCAAAATTTGGGTCAAAGAGAGTATGCATTTTAAATTTTGATAGACATTAACAAATTTCCACGCACACTTTATCACTGGATGAAAGGATTAGTTTTCCACGTGCTTACCAGCACTTGTAAAATCGATAGTTTATATTTTGCCAATCTGTTTAGTTAAAAAGTACTATCTCATTGTTATTTTAATATATATTCATTTAATTGCAAGTGCATTAAAATTATTTTATTATATTGATAAGAATATATTTGGGGGCACCTAGGTGGCTCAGTCGGTTAAGCATCTACCTTTGACTCAGGTCATGATCCCAGGGTCCTGGAATCGAGCCCTAGTTGGGCTCCCTGCTCAGCAGGGAGCCTGCTTTTCCCTCTCCTCCCCACTCCTGCTCTCTGTTGCTATCTCTGTCTCTCTCTCACAAATAAATAAATAAAATCTTAAAAAAAAAAAAAAAATTACACCTAAAGCCAGATAAAGCCTGGGTGGGGCTCCCTGCACGGTGGAGAGTCTGTTTCTCCTTCACCCTCTGCCCTTCTCCCCCGGCCCCCCACCCCGGCCTCTCTAGCATGCTCTCTCTCTCTCAAATAAATAAAATCTTAAAAAAAAAAAAAAAAGAATTCCTTTATTTATCTTACTTTCTGTGAAATGTCTTCATATCTTTTTTTTTCTTGGAGGAGTTTTTTCCTTATTACTGTCAGAGAATATGCATGATTTAAATATAAAGCCGTAATTAACCCTCTGTAAGGTGTATGTGTTGAAAACTATTATTTTCCCATTTTATCATTTGTCTTTTGACTTTATGTTTATTACCGTATATTTAAAAAAGCAAAGTAATCATCTTCCGTGCTCTCACTCTGTTGACTTCTGAGTTCTCACAGGTTTTCTTTCAGTATTTTCATGCTTTCATGCATCATTGTTTGAGCAATCAGTAATGTAAATTGCTTTAACTGTCCTCAGGTTTTTGTGCCTGAGTTTGTTAAGGTTACCCTTAAAGGTCGACTGCCCTGTATGCAGTAAGGCAGACACCAACACTAGTTTCTGCGGCAGAGAAAAGATGTTATTGCAGGGCGCCAAGCAAGGGGGGTGGACGAAATTTTTCAAATCCGCCTCCGGGAGGATAAGGGGAGCTGATTATTTATGGATTTTCCGGGTTTTGAAGGTAGATGTAGGCGATTGGAGGCTGGGAAAAGACATGGCTGCGTCTGCGCAGGCGCCACCCACCGATAGGCAAGTACCCGCCTTCTTAAGTACAAAGTGGCGGCTCTAGCAGGAGGGAAGGGGAAAATCTCAGGGTGTGTGAAGTTACTTTCATTCTCTCTCTTGGTCCCTTCTGGCATCTGCCAAGAATTCACTCCATTTCCTCTAGTCTTTGGTAGTCTTGTGGGTGGTAGGTCAACTACTACAGAGCAGCTCATAAATTAAGTTAGCCAGAATTTCTTTAGGTTAGAATAATCAAGCATTTGGTAACTTGAGCTGTGGGTTTCATTAATTGATCCATTTGATTTGGATTGTAAATCTCATTTTATAACTACCTGAGTCTATTTCTGTATTTTTTTGTTTGTTTCAAAGTGTATATTCCTGAGCTATTAACATATTCTTTTAACTGCAACTTTATAACACATTTTATTGCCTAGTAGGATATACCTTGCTCCTGCATGTTCTTACTTATTTCATATTTAATCTATAATCAGTTTATTATCATTATTATTATTGAAGTATATTTGACATACAATGTTATATTAGTTTCAGGTGTACAACATATCAGTTCAACAATTCCATACATATTCAGTGTTCACCAAGGTAAGTGTAGTCATAGTCTGTCACCATACAATGTTATTATAATATTATTAATTATTGTCCCTATGCTGTAGCTTTCATCCCCATGACTTATGTATTTTATAACTGGAAGTGTGTACCTCTTAATCTCCATTATCTATTTTTCCCATTCCCTCACCTACCTCCCTTCTGGCAACCACCAGTTTGTTCTCTGTATTTAAGAGTCTGTTTGGGGGCAGCTGGGTGGCTCAGTCGCTTAAGCGTCTACCTACAGCTCAGGTCGTGATCCCAGAGTCCTGGGGTCGAGCCCCACTCAGGCTCCCTGCTCATTGGGGAGCCTGCTTCTCCCATTCCTCCCTACTTGTGCTCTCTGTCACTATCTCTTTCTCTCTCTCAAATAAATAAAATCTTTAAAAAAAATAAGAGGCTGTTTGGTTTTTGCTTGTTTTGTGTTTTAGATTCCACATATAGGGGAAATCATGATATTTGTCTTTCTCTGATTAATCAATTTAAATAGTTAAAAGTCTAATTTATCAATTAACTTAGCATTAATTACTACTTTTAACATATGAATATCATCTAGCTCCAAATTAGGCCTTTTATGTCATTTATTCAAATATTCTTTATTTGCCTTAGACTTTATTTAAATCCTAAATTTTGTGGTTGTTGTTGTTGTTGTTAATTATTTATATCTAATTGCCTTTCAGTTGCTTCTCTGGGGTATTTAAATAAATGATCATAGTAATTTGAAAATACAAGTATTTTTTATTTTTAATTTATGTACTTTGGCAATTCAATAATAAATATATACTGAATTAGAGACAAATTGTAACCCTCGTGGAGCTTAAATTCTAGCAGAGCTTTCATTTTTCTCTTGTATAATTCCATTCGAGAGTACTCCTAGAAGATTTACAGTATCAATGGAGATAATATCTTTACTTGTCATATTTTGTATTTAACAAGAATGCTTCCATTAATGTGGTCATAAGCATGATTGCAACTCTCAGCTTGAAATACATATCTCAGCTTGACATATATATTTTTAATGTTAAAAGAGTAACTATGACTTTTTAAATTAAGAGTTTGCATCAGGAATGGATATCGAGTTTAATCAAACACCTTTTCTACATCTATGAAGATAATTGCTTTTTTCCCCTTCCTTAACCTTTTAAATAATGTAGTATCTTAATAGATTTCCTAAAATTGAATGGTTAGTGGTCTCTTGAAAAGAAAATGCAATCTCAGCTGACAAATTTTTTATTGTATATATAATTTAATTAGCAATATGTGGTTGAAATCCTTCATATCTTAACTTGACTGAAACAGCTGAGTTTTGTTAATCATGTTAGCAATTTTTAGGAGGAATTAATCTACAATACAAACTCTGCATATTCTAGGTCCTATTTTTATAGTACAGTTTTATCCAGAACTGAAATCATCTACACCCCCAAAACAAAGTAAATATCATTTTTACTCACACTTATTGTGTATGATTATTTTCCAGTTTTTTTGTTTGTGTGTTTGTTTTTTCCTGAAACTAAAGTTTAGTTGATTTTGAAACATCAGAATCTTGGGATTCTCATTCTTCCCCTTAGGCCAGGTTTGTTAAATGTTACAGGTTTATTTTTCACTGCATAACTAATTGGAGCCATTCAGGCTAGGGTAATAAAAAAAAATTTGGACAAAAGATGAACAGGGTTTGAAATGTTGGATTAGTTTATATGTCAAAAGTTCACATTGTATTCCTCTAAAGGAGTAGTTTATTAGCAACTTGATCTTGGATTTATTTCATGATTTCCTTGAAATGTTTTGCTTCTGACCACTTTACCTCACCACTCCACCAAAAACAAAAGAAAAAAACAAACCATGATTCTTAAATATATAACTTAATCTATGTACTATATCACTATATACTATGTTTCATATGTATGTTATATAAATATACACAGCTCTGCAGGATTATCATATTTCTTTCTTTTGTTTTTATTAACTCAGATTCATTTAGTAATCTGAAGCTGGTAAATGTCACTTCTGCAAATAGCATCAAAGGATGTAATCCCATTTTGTATTAATTGTCTAATGAGTTCAATAGGTGTCACTTAGGAAATAGAGTCTACATTCTTTAGCCGCAATTTGTCATTCAGAATCCATTTCAGAGCTTTCCCCCACAGTTACATAATAATGTTTATTTCAGGCCTATCTGCAATCTACATTACTTGCTAAGACGAATTAATTCCTTACATCTTCATTATGAAGACAAAACAAATTCATTCATCTCAGAAGGGCATTTTAGGCCTTACAATATTGGTCTTAGTCATTCTCTGAACTGCATGCAGTATGCAACTGTAGAAATCATTTGTGTTCCCATGACCCTGAGATCATGACCTGAGCCGAAATCCAGAGTCAGATGCTTAACCGACGGAGCCACCCAGGCAGCCCCCATGTTACCTGTTTTTAATGTTATTTTAGGTCTTCCAACAGACATGTTACTTTCTTTTTCTCTTTTTTTTTAAATTTAATTTTATTATGTTAAGTTAATCGCCATACATTGCATCGTTAGTTTTTGATGTAGTGTTCCATGATTCATTGTTTGCGTACAACACCCAGTGCTCCATTCAATATGTGCCCTCTTTAATACCCATCACCAGGCTAACCCATCCCCCCACCCCCCTCCCCTCTAGAACCTTCAGTTTGTTTCTCAGAGTCCATCGTCTCTCATGGTTCGTCTCCCCCTCCGATTCCCACCCCCCTTCATTTCTCCCTCCCTACTATCTTCTTTTTTTTTTTTTAACATATAATGTATTATTTCTTTCAGAGGTACACGTCTGTGATTCAACAGTCTTGCAGAATTCACAGTGTTCACCATAGCACATACCCTCCCCAGTGTCCATCACCCAGCCACCCCATCCCTCCCAACCCCCACCACTCCAGCAACCCTCAGTTTGTTTCCTGAGATTAAGAATTCCTCATATCAGTGAGATCATATAATACCTGTTTTTCTCTGATTGACTTATTTCGCTCAGCATAACACCCTCCAGTTCCATCCACGTCATTGCAAATGTCAAGATTTCGTTCCTTTTGATGGCTGCATAATATTCCATTGAGTCAGGCTGTGCCCTGGGCATGGAAATTGCTTAAGATTCTCTCTCTTTCCCTCTGCTCCCCCCCAAAAAATAAAATAAAATAAATAAAATATGAAAGTAATGGCTACCTATCACAGGGCTGGCATAGAGTGGATGTTCAACACCACTTGTTAAATGAATGAATGAACATGTCCTCCGACCTCTCAGCAATCAAGAATAGTTCCATGCTGACCACAGCATATATAAAATAAGTACTCATGTAAGAGGGACTAAGCTACAGAATTGATGTTTTCAGCAACAGTTATTACATATGTAAATGTGTAAGTTGAAAGCAGTTTTGAATTTGAAAATTATCATTAAAATAGAAAAAGAGCAGAACCAGATCATTGGTAAAGGTGAAATTAACAATTTAAGGATTTTTATAAGTATATGATTTTTATGATCTCTGTCATTTAGTAGATTTATTTTCAATAAAGCAAAATATTCACAGTACATTTTGTATGTAAGTAACTAAAGGGATGAATAAAAAAATGATTGTTGGGTGCCTAGGTGGCTCAGTCATTACATGTCCGCCTTCAGCTCAGGTCATGATCTCAGGGTCCTGGGTTGGAGCCCCACATTAGGCTCCCGGCTCAGCGGGAAGCCTGCTTCCATCTTTCCCACTCCCCCTGCTTGTGTTCCCTCTCTCACTGTCTGTCTCGCTGTCTCTCTCTCTCTCTGTCAAATAAATAAATAAAATCTTAAAAAAAAAAAGAAATGATTTGTGTTCCTTAACTTTTGGTGTAGGATTTGTAAAGTTTTAATAGAAAAATTGGGGATGGATTGTCTGGAAGATACACACATAAATTCTCTCTTCTCTCACTGACAAGTGTCCTGGGGGGAAAATTAGAAGACAAGGGAACTTACATGTCTTACCCTTATCTAGCAATAACAATGGTACTGACAATTGCATTATAATCTCCGATTTTTGACTTCAATTTTGTCATTAGTAAAAGGAGGCAGTTGCATTATGATTATTCTTCTCTGAAGGCCATGTGTATAAACTGACCCTCAGAATGATTTGGATTGGCTGGCCCAGAGCTGAAAAGCACTCTCTGTTCACAGTTATAGGATCTGCTACTCATATTTTAGGCAATAAAGTTTGTGGCTGCGTGGATAGTAGATGATTCCTAAAAGTTCTCAAAATTCTAATGATCTCTAATTCTACAAGCAATACTCGTCAGTTTGCTTGTCAACAAATGCATATATTGACATTAGGTTAAAAGTAACCTTATCATTAAATTACTTTTTAAAAATGACAAATAAAAAATTAAAAAAATTAAAATGGCAAATAGACATTTGTGGGGTTTTTCTTGCATTTTTTTTCCATTTTATTGAGATGTAATTGACATATAACATTGTATAAGTTTAAGGTATACAAAGTGTTGATTTGATACATATATATTACAAAATCATTACCACCATATGTTAGCTGACACCTCTATCTTACCTCATAATTATTTCATTTTTGAGGTGAAAACATTTAAAATCTCCTCTCTTTGCAACTTTCAAGTATATAATACAATATTATTAATTATAATTACCATGTAATACATTAGATCTCCAGTTCTTATTCATCTTATAACTAGAATGTTGTGCTCTTTGAACAACATCCCCCATTTTCCCCACCTCTTAGCTCCTAGGAACAACCATTCTAGTCTCTGTTTCTATGAATTTGATGGCTTTTTTAGATTCCACATATAAGTGAGATCACATAGTATTTGTCTTTCTCTGTCAGACTTATTTCACTTAGCATAATGCTGTCAATTCCATCCCTGTTGCTGCAAATGGCAGGATTTCCTTCTTTCTCATGTCTCTTTAATATTTCATATATATATAATATATAATATTTCATTACATTTATTCCATATTTATACAAATAATAGGTGTTTGTGTGTATACATATATCACATCTTTATCCATTAATCCACTGATGGACACTTAGGTTGTTCCCATACCTTGCCTATTGTGAATAATACTGCAATAAACATGGGAGTACACATATCTCTTTGAGATTCAATTTTCATTTCCTTTGGATATATAACCAGAAGTGGGATACTTGCTCCTTTGTCATAAATTAATTGCCCATGTATGCCTGCCTTTATTTCTGGGCTCTCTATTCTGTTCCATTAATCTATGTATCATTTTTACACAAATACCATACTGTTTTGATTACTATAGTTTCATAATATAGTTTGAAATCAGAAAGTGTGATGCCTCTAGCTTTATTCTTTCTCAAGATTGCTTTGGTGATACAGAGTCCTTTGCAGTTCCATACAAATTTTAGGATTTTTTTTTTCTATTTCTGTAAAAAATGCTATTGGAATTTTGATAGGAATTGCACTGAATTTATGGATCACTTCAGGTATATGGATATTTTAGCAATATTAATTTTTCCAATCCATTACCATGGTATATCTTTCCATCTATTTGTGTCTTCTTCAGTTTCTTTCATCAGAATCTTATAGTCTTCAGTGATCTTACACCTTCTTGGTTAGCTTTATTCCAAAGTATTTTACTCTTTTTAATACAGTTGTAAGTGGAATTGTTTTCTTAACTTCTCTTTCTGATAGTTCATTATTAGTGTGTAGAATTACAACTGATTTTTTTATATTGAATTTGAATCCTGCAACTTTACTGAATTTGTTGATTAGTTCCAACAGTTCTTTTGGTGAAGTCTTTAGGATTTTATATATGTTATATTATGTCAAGGGCAAATAGAGATAATTTCACTTCTTCCTGTCTTTTATGGATGCATTTTAATTTTTTTTTCTTCCCTAAATGCTCTGGTTAGGACTTCTAGTACTATGTTAAATAAAAGTAGTGAGAATGGGCATTCTTATCTTATTTCTAATCTTAGAGGAAAAGCTTTTAATTTTTCACCAGTGAGTATGATGTTAGCTGTGGGCTTATGACATACAGTTTATATTATATTGAGGCATGTTCTCTCTATACCCACTTTGCTGAGAGTTTTTATTATGAATGGATGTTGGATTTTGTCAAATACTTTTTCTGCTTCTATTGAGATGATCATATGATTTTTAACCTTAATTTTGTTAATGTGGTATATTCAATGATTGATTTGTGGGTGTTGAATCATCCCTAAAACACCCACTTGATAACGGTGTATGATTCTTTTAATGTACTATTGAATTTAGTTTGCTATTATATTGTTAAAGATTTTTGCATCTATATTCATCAGGGATATTGCCCTGTAATTTTTTTCTTGCAGTGTCTTTGTCTGGTTTTGTTATCATGGTAATGCTAGATTTGTAAAATGTTTGGAAGTGCTCCTTTCTTTTTTTAGTTTTTGGAAGAATTTGAGAAGGATTGGTATTAATTCATCTGTAAATGTTTGGTAGACTTCATCAGTAAAGTTATCTGGTCCTGAACTTTTGTTCATGGAAAGGTTTTTGATTACTGATTTATCATCCTTACTAGTACTTGGTCCATTCAGATTTTCTATTTCTTCCTAATTCAGTCTTGGAAGGTTTTATGTTTCTAGAAATTTATGTATTTCTTCTGGATTGCCCAGTTTCTTGACATATAATTGTTCACAAATAAACATTTAAGGAGACCTGTTCTTCAGTGCCACAGATCTTGAAGAATAGTATTTGGGGGGGCTCCTGGGTGGCTCAGTTGGTTAAGCGACTGCCTTCGGCTCAGGTCATGATCCTGGAGTCCTGAGATTGAGTCCCACATCGGGCTTCCTGCTCAGCAGGGAGTCTGCTTCTCCCTCTCACCCTCTTCCCTCTCATGCTTTCTATCTCTCTCAAATAAATAAATAAAATCTTTAAAAAAAAAAGAATAGCATTTGGGAAATTCAAAGTATTGACTGCCGCGTGTGTGTGTGTGTGTGTGTGTGTGTTTGTGTGTGTGTGTAAATTTCTTCAATCCCAAAGAAGAGAATCATATACCAAATACATCATGTTCCACTTATCCATGAGTTGATGATAATGTGAAGCAGTGGGCAACATGGTATTCTGAAGTTAGATTTCACAGGGGCCCCTCAGATCTGAAAAAGAAGTAACCAAATCCATGATCACCTTTTATATTCATATGATTTTGAAACTTTCTTTTTCTCTAGGCAGAGATAAATAGTTATGGATTTTGAAGAAATAACTAGTTCTGTACATAAGTTTATAGACATTTTATAGAGAAGGAAGAAGAGCAAGAAGGTAAATGTGGGGCCAAGTCAGAGAAAGATGGACAGTTGGTCCCACATTTACCTTTGTTTATTCATTCATTACCAAATTCTCTCAGAAATGACCAAAAATATAAAAGAAGAGGGCAATAAGTCAGCAATGAAATTTTCAGCATTTCTGGAAGGCATTGTGCAGATGTGATGGGATGGAAGGAGTTTTGAACACCAGCAATTTCACACATGCATAAGTAAAGCCCATTTGGGAAGCAGTGATACAGGGACAAGCAGAGCCCCACACTGCACAAAAGCTCAAATTAGAAGAGACTGGAGCAAACCTGGTTTGTCAAAAACATCATTAGAGTTGCCCATAGCATTTACCAATCCTTAGTTGGCTTTATAATGGCTGAAGCAAAAGTAACATGATATCAGGTATGCATCACAACTAATTCCTGCAGCCAGAACAACTGGATAAAAGTTAATGAGTCACCAGTAGCAGGGAAGTTATAGCCTATGTGTGGCTCAGAATTAAGACTAAGGAGGGGGGCACATCCAGGTGCATTTGATGTGGTTAGATTTCAACTGGAAACGTACCAGCAATAACCTGAGTTGCTGTTAGCTTCAGTAAGTATATCCAGCTTTACTAGCATGGGATCCTGTTAAATAAAGCAAAACTGTTGGCATAGCTATCTGAGAAAAAACAGGCTTGGTAGTTGGAGGAAAGACAAGGCTCCTCAAGTTGATTTTTGGTGATGACAAGGGGTGAAGATATGCTGTCTAAGATTCCTTTGGCAATGGGTTCCTCCCTTTCACAGGCCACTGAATTCCTAAACATGCAAGATTTAATTATGAAGGTATAAACATGGGGATGTAGGAAAGTGTCCAACATGGACAAAACATAATCATAAGTCCCAGTGCTGGACAATAAAATAGCATTTTCTAAGAGTGCAATGAAAATAAAAACACATTATCAGACATATGAAAATAATTCTTTTAAAAGGGAAAATTCTAAGTCAGAACAAAGTACAAAAAAATTAAATTTTATTCTTAGATCAATAAGATGTGAAAGAATATTGAAATGTTTAACAGGTATAAACTCAGATCAAGATAAAATTAAATGAAAAAAGAGTATAGGTAAAAGCAAGAATATTCTTAAATTAGAGAAAGAATAGACTATGAGATCTAAAAGGTATATCATATTCTAACAGCATGTTTATACAATGAGTACACAGACACATGTTTAAGTGATTGAATTTTAAAGACAATGAAAAACTTCTTTTAAAAAAAGGAAGTTAAATGAAATTCATAGTCAGGTTGAGGCTGAGGGAACAGTCTATGCACTATTGGGCTGGCCCCAAATCCAGGGCTGGATGGAGCTGAGTGAGCTTCACTATATCTAAGACACTGGTTTGATAACTAGCTGTCTATTGGAATCAACTGAGGAGTTAATGAAAACACATACAGAAAAAAAAAACAAGTACTTGTTCCCCACCTCCACAGATTCTTCTTTATTTGGTCTGAGAAGCAGCTTGGACACTGGAAGATTTAAAAGCTCTCTAAATGATTCTAACATGCAGCCCGATTTGAGAAATAGTTTTGAGGAGAGCCATGTCAAAAGAATATTACACACAGTCAAGTTATGTTATATATAAATTTGTCAGGTAAGTTTAGTCAAACCAAAACAGCTCAGGACCACCACAACAAAGTAAATTATGACTAATGGTACACCCACGCCCACCACACACACATATCAGTGTGCATGTCCACCCAACAAGAGTTGAGAGGAAAAATCCTTGGTAATTGTAGGTGGAAATCACTTAATTAGAATGTAGATTTAGTGACAGATCAATTTTGCAAAATATGTTTTAATAAAGTACAAATTATAAATCTTGAAAATGCAAATTCAAACCACTGGGTAGCTCAGTAGGTTGAGCATCTGACTCTTGGTTTCAGTTCAGGTCATGATCTCATGGGTCATGGGATTGAGCCTGGCATTGGGCTCCACACTCAGTAGGGAGTCTGCTTGAAGATCCTCTCTCTCTGCCCCTTCCCCTACTCATTCACTTTCTTTCTCTCTCTCTAAAATTAAATAAATAAATTAATAAATCTTCAAAAGACAATGTAACAAACCCTCAGAGTAGATAGAAAAAGGAAGAAAATGTAATAGCATTGTTTTTTTAAAAAATACAAAAGTTTAAGTATATTGTGTAAAGTAATGAAAGAAACTCCAGAAAAAAAAAACAAAACTGAAACTAAGAATATAACCACATAAAACCAGTAAATGAAAATAGGTAGATTGTATGCCATTTCTATTTTACAAAATTAAAAATAGAAATATGATATAATCTAGTAATTCCACTATCAAGTATTTATCTAACTAAAACCAAAACATCAATCTGAAAAATTATATATGCATCCCTGTATTGCAACATTATTTATAATAGCCAAGATATGGAAGAAACACAAGTGTCCATGGATAGATGAATGGATAAAAAGTCATCACATATATATATATATGATGAAATTTATATATATGTATATATGTGTATATATATATATATATATATATATATATAAAATGAAATAATACTCAGCCATAAAAAAGAATGAAATCTTACATGGATGGATGTAGAAAGTATTATGCTAAATGAAATAAGTCAGATAAAGACAAAGTCCATATGATTTCACTTATATGTGGAATCTAAAAAACTAAATAAACAAAAGAAGAAGAAACAGACTACAAATAAAGAGAAAAAACTGGTGGTTGGCAGAGGGGAAGTGAGTGGGAGATGAGAAAAATGGGTAAAGGGGGTGGGAGGTATAGGCTATATTTATAACTCTATGCTGTACCTTTCATCGGGAACATGGTCAACAGTATTGTATGGTGACAGATGGTAGCTAGACTTGTGAGCACAGCCTAATGTATAGACTTGCCCAATCACTATGTTGTACACCTGAAACTAATGAAACTAATGTAACATTGTGTCTACTTCAATAAAAGAAAAGAAAATAGGGAAAGGAAGTGGGACTGATATGATTGTGCTAAATTTCTCTGTTCTCCTAGAGTATCCTACCAGACCATATATTCTGATGACTAAGACAAGAGCTAAATGAGTAGAGCCCACTCCTGTTTACAATAGTAACTACTAGAAGTTCTTACAGGAATCCATACCTTCCAAATTAGCAGGGGAATATGCTTATTCAAATATAAATGTACCCCAAAACAATTGGAGGAATATTCATATGGTAAACAATGGAAGTATAAAACAATAGAAGTATAAAAAGATTTGAAAAGAAGTAATAAAGACAGAGTTAACTATAAAATATAAATGGAATATTTGTACATCTTAAAATAACTAGATTTTCTCAAAATTTTAAACTCAACCTGTATGCTGAATACAGAAATTTTCAAAATTAAAAGAATAGAAAAACAATTGCTAAATTTATGTTAATAAAGAAGATAGTTGGAATGCAATAAAAAGAGCCAATGAATTTGATTTCAGGTGAAAAATATTAAACAAGAGAAAGTGTAAAATGATAAGGGTGAAATATACAATTTGAACCTATCTATGGGCATCACAGTATTTATCAATTTAAATGGATAACTCAGATATTGCAAGAAAAAATTGACAGAAACACTATAGAAGTATTTACTCATAACGTCTTATACATATCGTGAAATTGAGATTCGGACTGCCTAAAGAAAGTAATTAATAAAGTTGAATAAATGAGTATATGTGAAAGCTTTATACTCTCGTAAAAGCCTCTGTTTAACCACTCATGAAGAATTTACAAAATCATTCCTCTGGAAAGCCTTAAAGAAAACCTCAACAGACCAACTTAATGAAACACAAAGATGAAATCGAAACTGAAATTGCAGAAAGATACAATCATGACAACACGTGTGCTGTTTATGTTCTTCAGAGAAATGTAAAGATCACAACCTCTTGACATGTGTGGATTTATTTACTTACTTATTTTTTTTTATTTTTTAATTTTTTTATTTTTTTATAGATTTTATTTATTTATTTGACAGAGAGAGACCCAGCAAGAGAGGGAAAACAAGCAGGGGGAAGGGGAGAGGGAGAAGCAGGCTTCCCGCTGAGCAGGGAGCCCGATGCGGGGCTCAATCCCAGGACCCTGGGATCATGACCGGAGCCGAAAGCAGACGCTTAACGACTGAGCCACCCAGGCGCCTCAAAAGGTTGTGTTTAATAGAAGAACATTTTCCATTCAGTATTTAAATTGAAATTTCTTAACATGAGATTAAAAATTCAGTTCCTCACTCATACTAGCCACATTTCAAGTGTGAAATCATGGCTACCATATTGGACGGCACAGTTCTAAACAGTAACACAGAACATCTTTATGACTTCAGAGTAGGGAAAGGTCTCATTACCAGGGTGCAAAGCCAGCAATAAAGGAAAATATTGATAAATACGGCTGCATTAAAATAAGTATAGTGTTTATTTATAGAAGTTTGTTAGTAATATTTCACCCTTAAAGAGTGAAAAAGTGAGACTGAGAGTGGGAGAAGATATTTATAATACGTATATCTGACAGAGGACTTATATCCAGAATCTACACAGATTACAAATCAATAAGGAAAGGGCTGTCTACACAACAGAAATATGGGCAAAACGACTTGACTAGAGACTTTACAAGAGAATATCTAAATAAGCATGTGAAAAGTAGTGCAACATCGTTAGCAGGCAAATGCAGATTAAAACAATAATGAGATACGTCCATAAAAATGGTGCCATCCAAACACAAAACAAAACAAAACTGAGACTGCCAAGTGTTGCAAAGTTGGAGGTTACTTACTTATTTTTTAAATGAGTTTTTAACATCAGCCCAGAAATGAAAGTTGACCTTGGTTCTTAAGTCAGAGAAGAAAGTATCAGTTTGCAACCCAATGATATTGAGGCAATGCACTTAACTGGATCTTTTCCACTCTTCTCCAAACTCTGTGTTCATTGACTTTCAAATTCTTCCTCTTTGGACATTAGCTTTCTGCACTTTTTCACACTCTGCCTTAATGTCCCAGTCATTTGCTTCACTTTTCTTTAAGTTTTATTTTTAACTTTCATGACATCAGCCTACAAGTTTCTACTAACTGCATTCTCAAAGGATGAGCAATTGGGAGTAATGGACATGATTCATTTCCATGAGCACCATTTAATTTATAGCATCTATCTTTAGAAAGTGTCATATGGCTAAAATAAGCATTATTAATGAATGTTCCCAGGACACAAAAAATTATAAGTGGAGCATATGTCTTTGTAGGAAAAAATGACAGAATCTGTGTGAATTATATATAAAATAATCCCTGAGGACTAACAACATTATTTGAAGATATTTATATCATTTTTATGTTATAGGTATAAAAATGAGACATTTTCACAATGAAAAAGTGCCAACTATGGTGAGGGAAATATAATGACAAATAGGTCTCTTCTTAAATCCCATTTCCTAGAGAAAAAACACAGTAAACATTTTTGGTTTTAGTTTTTCCTTGGTTATCATTTTTACACTGTGTAATACATGTATACTTCCATTTCTGATTCTTGTTTTCTAGACAAGCTTTATTACCTCTCTGCTTTAGAAAATTGGTTCATACAGTACTTCCCATCTTCCCACTTTTTCCCATCCACCCTCCACGCTCAATAATTTTGAATATATTACTATTCTTTGTGTTTCTTGCAAAGGTTGACATTTCTAGAATTAAATACTAAACTTTAATTCCCACTTCTTGGTTCATTAAACTTTAAAAGTACCTACTAATTTCCTACTATAAAAGAGAAGGGAATAAAGGTCTTATTGTTTCTCCCACCTCACATCCTAATTCCAATTATTACAAATATTATATTTTACACTAATGAGATTTACAGCATATACATTTTGTTCTGTTAAATAACATTGA
The DNA here is from genome assembly GCF_009762305.2 of Zalophus californianus. NCBI lineage: Eukaryota > Metazoa > Chordata > Mammalia > Carnivora > Otariidae > Zalophus > Zalophus californianus. The sequence goes on along the minus strand of NC_045595.1, from coordinate 64,124,309 downwards.
ATTATTTGTGATATGTCCATATTTTGATTTTAAAGATGAAAAGATAGTAGAATTCATGATATGATTATGTACCTGTGTAGCTCGTTCATAAAATGAGATCCTGTAGTTGAAATCACATAGAAGAAAATTAATCTTAATCCCATAAATTTTTGAAATTACCAACGTGAATTGTACTTGTATTTCAGTGTGTTAAGTTACACTTTTTTTTTTCTAGCTTTCCTGTTCTGTATCATGCTCAATTGTCATTGTTTATTTTAGCTCATGTCCTTCCTTATGTTAAATTACTTTTAATTTTGTTAAAGTTACATCCTGATGAATATGTTTTATAAAGAGTGTTTTGATCATGCAAGTCCCAGCTTCTTTCATGGATGAAACATTTTTAATTTGTTCCCACCTTTGACTGGGGACAGAATAGGTCCAAAAGTGATTCTCCCCCCTCAAAATCTGAGGACATTTTTCATTCTTTTTGTATCCAATATTGTTGAGAAAGTGGATAGATGTCTGTCTACTTTATGAATATTTGTTGCTCTTTGGGAGCTTTTACAATGTTCCCTTTGTCTCTGAGGTTATGGAATTTCAGTGCATGTACATGTGGACAATACTTCATTAATCCTGTCTTCCACTCAACATGTCACCTCATTATATAGTTACTTCTTCATTCCAGAACACTTCTCTTCTAATTTATTATTTCTTCTTTTCATTCATTTCTCTCCACTTAAAATTCTTATTAAAAGGAGGATGGACTATTTAGATATTTTCTCCAAACCTCTACATTTCTCTTTCAGGTTATCTATCTCCTTCTGTGGTGGATACAAGGCTGTATGGTCACTAAACCATGCCATTTCCCACTGAAACTCAATAAAACATCAATTCCCAGTGCCCCTCTGCATATGACTAGTTCTGGCCATAGGGACGTTAACAAAGTTACCTGTGTCCTTTCAGTACAAGTTGTTGTAAATATCAAGTGGTTTATCTCATGTTTTTCTTTCTTTCATCTGAAAGCTGACAGATGGCAATGCAACTTGGAAGCCATAAGATGGTGAGTTGAAGATGGAAGAAGCCTGGGTTCTTAAATCTTTGGTTAGACAAGAGCTTCTCAGAAGTGCTGAATTAGTTTTATTAAGGACATGGATTTTAGACAAAGTTGTTTTATGCAGAAAATAGTTTGAAGTACAGTAACAGGTACTCCTTGCCTTTTTAATCTGGATTCTCATAATATGACTGAATTTACCTTTGAATGAATTTAGTTGTTATCTCTAAAAGTACATTTATTCAACCTATGTGTTAAATTTTTAAATGATTTTGGCAATTATAATGTTAATTTCTAAGATGTTTTTCTAGTTTTCTGTTTGCTTCTTTCAATTGTATCCTGTTCTTATTTCTGCACTATCTCCTGGAATTTATCAAATTAAGATTTCCTTCCTTGAATTATTCTCTTGTTTATGTAGCATTGCTTGTTCTGTTTATATATCCTCATTCTTCTCTCTCATACTTGACTTTCTTTATTAAGTTTTCATCATATGGTCTTTTCTATTATTTGAATTTTTAACTGAAAATATTCTACTTCTATAAAACAGTGAAATAAAATTAAATTACTTTAAAATAGGGAAAATTCTCAACTCTTTGTCATATACTCTTCTATGTGAGATCTCTCTTGTTCTTTACATTTGTTGGCTTCTAGTTTTTTTTTCATTTGATTGTTTTACACTTGAAAAATTTTTGACTTTACATTTGTTGACTCAGCTTTGAGCATTTCTAGGATTCTGTTCATAAATCTTACTTTTAGTGTAGTAGGCTATAATTTAACGTGATTTTTCTTTAAAATTGATCTCATTCACTATACATCTTCTAATTAATTGACAACTTTTCTTGCACTCCTCCCCATTACATATTTGCTTTGGTGTCATGCTTAAACTTTTGCCATTAAAATACAGTTTAGGGAAGCCATGAAGAGACATGTTTGTGCCACTGGACAAGGATTAGGGTAAGACAGGTGAGGCAGCATTGTTCAAGAGTGCGGTTGGATCTTATCTTCATTTAAAATTGTGATATAATGTTCATTATGATTTTTGCATTGTTTTTGGTAATTTGAAATATTGTGCTAAGATACTGCACCAAGATATTATCTTGATTACTGAGATTTTGCTCTATTCTTAATTTTACACCTCATATGAATGTCTCATTTGCCTCAGCCTAGTCCAGGCCCTGCTGAACTGTCACAAATCATGAAGTGGGGAGTACTTCAATGGAAAAGGAGAATGAATATTTAGGTGGGTTGTAAAGAATCATTTTCGAAGCTCTTAATGTAACCCTATTTTTGTTTCCAGATGTGTGCTTAGAGAATAGAGGTCACTTTTGCTTTCCATAAATGGGACTTCTATAAATAGTAATAAACAGGTCAGACAAAATTCCCCTTTAAGACTATAATGTGAAAGATGTATTCCAGCCACACCTGGGACTGTGAATCAGCACAGTCCCTGAATCCAGGTATTAGTCCCTGTTGCCACATCAACTCTACTTTTCTTTTCATTTGCTTCCAGTTTTATTGACATATAATAGACATACAATGCTGTAGAAGTTTAAGGCACACAGCATAATAACTTGACATATGTATACATCATGAAATGATTACCACGTTAGGTTTACCTAACATCCATCACCTCACGTAGCGAATAAAACTTTCTTTTTCTTGTGATGATGAATTTTAGGATTTACTCCTTTAGCAACTTTCAAATGCCAAACCTAATTTTCGTATGTCCCTACCATGCTCCATAACCTGGGAGACTGACCCAACAGTCCTAAGATGATGTCAGGTTGTGTGTAGTCAAGGGGAGGCTTAAGCAGATGGTCAGAACAAGGGACATAGTTCCACATATTCATTTTCCTGAATCTCTTCCTCTATGGGTTGGTGGTGGGTGTACTTCCTTTTGACAGCCCACATCCTGCTGGGAGCCCAGCCATACAGCTGGGCTGTGTTGTCGTAACATCCTTTCCTATTTATTCCAACGGGCTCACATTTGACATTGCCTCCCTCCGCCATTCACCCTAAGATTCCCCACCATTCCCTGGTGGTCTCCCTTAATCTGACCAGGAAAATGTGTCAGGAAAATGTATTGGTGATATCAGGGGTCCAATATACTCAGTAGTGATTTGGATCAAGTTTTCGGAAAACTCGATTTAGAAGAAAGTTCATTATGTAGTTCAGCTTGATGGGTGGTGGTCAGTTCTTGCACATTCCATGATGAAACTTCATAGCTATAATATTTCTTTTCAAGTACAGCTTCATTTTCATCCATCTCCCACGGAATGAGGTACATGGTATGTTAAGCTACAAATAGAAACTTTAATTTATGTCACTGTCACTTGAATTTATGTCAGTCATTTGGTAGTAGGGCAATGATAGTAATGTGATTATATGCTATGGCTGCATTACATTTAGTTTATTTGAAATTTTAAAAGTTACTTCAACTTAATTGTCAACAAAAACTGTTGAATTCCTTATATGTACAACCTAGCCACATGTATGGATAGCTATATCTGATTTGGGGGTAAAAAAATATCAAAGGGTTTAACTCAATGACATCAGATGAGAAAATGAATTTAATATTCCCAAAGCAATGTAGTGTTCCTTAACTTTTCCTGAGAGGATACACATATACTGGTTAATACCTCAAAGTTTCAGAGAAATAAAATGTCCAAAGGCTGAGAAAATCTGCAAGTTAAGATTCATGGGGAAGCTGAGTCAAGTTGTTCAGGACACCTGGATACCAACTTATGCACAATTTTATCCAAGCATCTTTAAAATATTTTACTTAATGAGGCATATCATAAGGAGAAAAATGACCAGCAATGTATGATGTGTTTGGTAAAGGTAGCAATCCGATTAATAAATTCCTATCTCCCAACCATCTGGAGGTACCAGATTGGCGGGATTTCTTGTCAGCATTCTGTATATTATCCATGCTTCACAAGACAAGAAAAGGTATCACTCAGCACTCTCAAGTGCTTAATTGATGGATTCCTTTAACATGTTGCTAACTGGTTTGTGATATTTCTTTAAAAATAGCTCTTTGGTATTGTACTTCATTTAAAGGAAGAATGAGAAATTAACAGTATAAATTGTATTCGTTATAGATAATAGCAAAGATTCAAGAATGAGGGACCCTCGTCCCCATTAGACCTCAGGGTGCATCTTCTTTCTTTCTTCAAACCTCTTGCCACCTGGGTTAAATATAGCAGTGCTATATGTCAGTCTAGAGAAATCCATAGATTTAGGAAGTGCACATAATATGGTGAGTTCATTATTTCCATATTAAAGCATGAACAACACAGTGAAACATGCTGGGGAGACAGAGTGGGGGAAAAATAGAATAACAATACATTTTAAGCATGCATTCTACCCTTTTAGTAGTTTTCTTAAAATATAATTAGATAGTTTTCTTCTCTGTTAATGATGTGCACTTTTGATGGGCTTAGCTTCTATTTAATCCAAATGTGAGCTATAGTGCTCTGTGAAATAATTCTTCTATTTATATTATAGGTCATAGTATGTCTGAAGACAATATCTATGATATAACCAATAACGCTGAAAGGCAGTCTTAACTGATTCCAAATTAAAGAAGTAGCTACAACACAATGTATGAATCAAAGAGCAGTTTCTCAAAGTGAAACACTGTCTGAGAACTTTTTAAGGTTAGCAATTTCAAGATATAGCTACATGCTCACCGATAGAGACATTTAATCTGCGATTTTCTACAGTCTTTCAGTTTTGGGTTATAACAACTACAAAAAACACCTGAGTTATTACTCTAATGGGAGTGAAACAATTTTCTGATTTAAAGAAATAGAAATCTCGAGACTAAATATATAATCCTTAAAAAGTGGGAGAAATTGAGAATTCCTATTTCTTGGAAACAATACTGCCCTGATACATTTAGGATCCAGCTAGACAATGAAGCTGAACTAAAGGACCATGACTTTAAATGTAGAAAAGAGAAAATCAAACTTCTGTTTTGTGTGTCAAAAAATGTAATATTAAGAAGAAACTAAGGCCTTGATTTCTGAGAAGCAGACTGTATATGATTTTAAAACACTAAACAGATAGCCAAGAAACCCAAGAGCAATAAAAAAAATTGTCTCTGCCTGTAATATTCAAACTTAGTTCTGTTTTGTTTTTTTTTTCTTAATGTTGGAAGACTCAATTTACGTTTACTGGAAATTCCAGTTGAGAATAGTCCTTGAGTGTTAGTGCATATATTGAAGAAATGGCTGAGATAGATTTTAATATTTCCAGGGCACGTAGCAGAAGACTGATTCTGAATCATACAAGTAAAGCTGGGAAACCTTTCTTTACAAGTGTTCTGGTGGATGATCCCAGAAGAGATGGAGGAGTGGGCTATTAGGGAAATGAGCTGAACTGAAGCCTGGCATCAATTTTGAATTTACCCAAGTTCAAATAACATTTAGGTTGAAAGCTCAGTGAAAACACTGGTGAGTTGAAGCAACAAAGAGCATAGGAGTTTATCATGAAATAAAGAATTTACAGCAGAAAGAGAAGTATAGATTTACATTGGTTTGGCCACAAACATATAGATAAATATTACTGTTTGGGGAATGTTCTTTGTAGTATATGGTCAAGGAAATGCAGTTCCTCCACAAAGGAGGATATATAACCATTTATGGCAAAAAAAAAAAAAAAAGAAAAAAGAAAAAAGAAACTGCTCTTCCTCTCCACTCTCCAAAATATTGTGCCTACTCTGCCATTCTTCTTTTCAGTAAACATTCCATGCCAAGTGATTTTATTTTCCTTCCTGACATCATATTTTCAGGATATATCTGCCTAGAGTCTGGAATGTATTTTTCCTATCATGTACTGTGCATGGGATCAGGAGTCACAGACTTTAATGCTAGAACACAGGGCACCTTGTTTTACTGAGGAACATCTTTCAGAATACTTGCAACAGCTTGTCATGTGTGTATGTGTGTCTGTGTGTGTGGTGTGATTTATTTTTGTCTGGCTCTCCTGTGATGGTAAGGTCCTAGAGAACATATGCATGTCCTATTTGCCTTTTAATCACCAGCATCAACAACCAAAGTACTTTTCACATTATTGTCATTAATAAACGTATATATTGGACTGAAAAACAAAGATGAGTGTTTATTAATAAGATAAAAGGAGAAAGCATTTTCAGAATTAATTTCTAAAAAAATCTTTAAAGGGATAATATGTTAAAAGAGAAAAGGGTTTATATTCATCAGTAAAAATCTAAGTTCATATTCTAGGCAATCTAGATCGCTGGGGGGATAGTCCAAAAAGTCTGTAATATCTCCATTATTTACTTTGTTTAAACAAAGAGGTACCTTTAATGAAGAAAGTCAAATAGCCTCATTAATAATATATAAAATCAGGGGAAGTTAAGAAGAAAATTAGGAAATAAGAGGGAGGGATAACAAGTTGCAAGTGTTTCTACAGAGACATGAAAACTCTAAGATCTGCAATTATCTTCAGCATTTAATAATGGGAGGGATTACTTTTATTCATGATTGTATTGAATAAATTTGTATTGAATGCTTTTGATGCAATGGGATAACTTTCAGAGATTTTCACAGTCCAGCCGAAGCATGGAAATGGTAAACAAGTCTAATGTCATGGGATCAGCACCATGAGGGTAAAATACAGAGCAGAACAGCTGACTTACTAGAGAGAGAGTCCTAAGTAAGATGTGAAAAAGAACATGTTATCCAGGTAAAGAGGGTGGGTACCAAGGATAACAGGGAGAGGAGAGATGTTGACTCATTATATAAATCTTTGAATTAATTAATTACTTCATTGTGAGTTTAGATGATTGTACCTTTTCCGAAAGAATTAGTTTCCAGGCACCTGGGTGACTCAGCCAGTTAGGTGGCTGCCTTCAGTTCAAGTCATGATCTCAGGGTCCTGGGATAGAGTCCACATCAGGCTCTCTGCTAAGCAGGGAGTCTTCTTCTCCCTTTACCCTTCCCCCTGCTCATGATCTCTCTTTCTCTCTCTCTCCCTCCCTCTCTCTCTCTCAAATAAATAAATTTTAAAAATCTTAAAAAAAAGAATTAGTTTCCATAAACTGTGATAATATCCAAGGTCTCCTTGGAAGGAGTCTGATGCCTTGCTTGGGCTTCAAAGGCTCCTGTCTATAAACAGGTTGTTTCAAAGCAGTTCATTTTCTATCCCTCTGTGTCTTTGCACATGGTCTTTGTTTCCTACTTCCCAGATACACAATAGTGTTGAGGGAAAGTTCCATTTGTAACAATCACTTTAGGATATACTTAAGAGTATAGGCTTTGAAGATAGGCTTCAGACAGACTTCTGCTACCAATATGCGAAATTGAACAGTGATCTATGCTTTAATTTTTTCATCAAAAAATGCAAAATATATGCATCATAGAGCTGTTGTGGAGAAAATACTTGATGAATAGTTGTGAAAGTTAATTATTTATGTGAACATTATTATTAATTTTATTCAAGTCTTAAGGATGTTCCTAGTTGATAAAAATTTTTAAGCCATAAGGATAACTAGATAAGGTTTTCTAAAAATATTGGGCATAAAGCTTTTATCCAAGCAAAATTACTGAAAATTTTGTCTATTTTCACAAGAAATTTAACACCTTGATAAACGATTACCAATTTAAATGTTAAGTTAACTAAAATGAAATTAGGGTCATGTTCTTCCCTTCTATAGAATCTGAAATCCCCTAGTTATAAACCCTCTGGATAAGAAGAAGGTGATCCTCTTAACAACAATTGATATGGGTCTCCTTTGACAAGGTCCAAGATGACCCCTTAAGTTATGAACAGCAAAAGCATAATATCTTCACATTACCCTTATGGCTATATTAGGGAATCAGAGAGAAGATCAACAAATATGTGAAGGAATTGGGAAAACTAAAATCTAAATAATAGATAAAATAAAAGTGGAGAGATTGGGGCAATATGTCCAAGATAGGAAACCTCAAGAAATGGGTGTCTACCAAATTCATAACCATGCTATTTATGTCCTCAGTGAGGTCAGAGACAGTGAAATGATTCAGGAATTAGATATTGAAGGAAGAGGAATTATTAATCAGAACAATTTTATTTGGCTATATATTAGAAACCTACTGAGAGCTGGAGCTACAGAATCAAGGAGCAAGGAGCTCTGCAAAAACTCTCCCAAGCAAAATAACAACTTATCTGGTGCAAATCATAAAAAAACAAAAACAAAAACAAAAACACAATTATTTAGTTTCTGGAAATTTTCCAAAAAGCACATAGAAAACAGAAACACACTTATTCCAACAAAATCTACTACATTTCATTAAAATACCAGAATAGGTGGTATAGGAGATACCCAAGTTGTGTCCCTTCATCTCCCACACCAGCTTCAGGTTATGGAAACCAGTGGGTACAGCCAAGAAGATAGGGCTCCCATTCTAAGGTTACATGGTTTCAACCAGGAGATGCTGGTTCTTCTCATCCCCCTCTGCCCTCCCCCCAGTCTGGTGTTACAGAAGCTCTATTCTGGAAGGCATGGATAAAAGGATGAGTGGTGGGGGGTGGGAGGGATGAAGTGGCTGGGTGATAGACATTGGGGAGGGTATGTGCTATGGTGAGTGCTGTGAATTGTGTAAGACTGATGAATCACAGACCTGTACCTCTGAAACAAATAATGCAATATATGTTAAGAAAAAAAAAGAAGAAGAAGAAGAAGATAGCAGGAGGAGAAGAATGAAGGGGGGGAATCAGAGGGAGAGACGAACCATGAGAGACTATAGATTCTGAGAAAAAAACTGAGGGTTCTAGAGGGGAGGGGGGTGGGGGGATGGGTTAACCTGGTGATGGGTATTAAAGAGGGAATGTACTGCATGGAGCACTGGGTGTTATACGCAATGAATCATGGAATACTATGTCAAAAACTAATGATGTAATGTATGGTGATTAACATAACATAATTAAAAAAAAATTGGAGGAAAAAAAAAGGACTGAGACTTTTTTTCACCTCACAGCCCCTACTTATAGGATGAAATATCTCCTGAGACATGACAGGCTGTGGATACTGAAGCTCTCCAGGTCCACTGTTCACACTCCTAGCTCTGGTTTAGTGGCATAGGGGTTGTGCCCAAAGGTGAGAAGCAGGCCTTAAAGATGGAGAGCTCTGCAGCTTTACTGAGAGGACTATTTGGAACATCATTTAAAGAATTCCATGTTTAAACAATGGAAGCCTTGTCAAGGAATGGACATCGTGGTGGAATAAAATTAACTCTCCCAGAAATGACTCTGGGAGCAACATATAAAATGGCAGAGCAGCTAGAAATTTAATAGAGAGAACCAGGAAAGGACATAGCAAAGAAGAGGACTTCTAGGATCACAGACAACCTTAGAGATTGGGGAGACCATGCACTTGTGTGAGGCTTCATCTACTCAGGAGCAATCAGAATATGACCTGAAGTAGACTTGCAAGCATTCCCCATGTCACCCACAGATCCATCAACTAGGGTGAAGCTTCACTGACACCGAATATAGACATAACCTTTGACCAAACACTCATTAAATAGTAAGTTGTTCTTACCCAGTGGAAATTTCTAGGAAACCAGACTTAAAAAAAAAAAAAAATCAAACTCATTCTCAACAGTCTGTAAGACTGTGTACATACCCCAGTCTGTCCTCTCTGGAGCAATTAAAGAGGAAACTCCAAGCTACCATTCCCTGGTTGTACATGGGGCAGAAATGTAAATAAAATGGAGTAACAGTCTCAAAGCCAAGCACATCCAACATTAAAAGGTAAAAAACAAATAGCTAGGGACACAAGGACAACCTTTCACTAACAATTGGTTTATGCTGATGCAGAGGCACCACATAGGTAGCCAGCCTCAGTACACGGAGGGGTAGAGGAATAACTAAAACAAGAAACAGAAAACAAAGAGCAAAATGGCAGATGTGAATATAATGAAATCAATCATAACATTAACTGTGAATGAATTATTATTCAGCAATAAAAGGTAATCAAGTACTGATGCATGCCACAGCACAATGAACCTTGAAAACATTATGCTAAGTGAGAGAAGCCAGTCACAAAAGATCACATAATTGTAAGATTCCATTTATACAAAATATCCAAAATAAGGAAATCCATGGAGACAAAAAGTACATTTGTGGTTGCTGAAGGCTAGGTGTGGAGAGGAAAGATAGGAAGAATGTGTAGTTGTTGCTAATGGGTATGGCATTCCTTTGGGGGGTAAAACTTAGTTTTTGGTGATAGTTGCACAACCTCTTGGATATACTAAAAAGCATTAACTTGTACACTTTAAATGAGTGAATTTTATGGTATGGAAATTATATCTTAACAAACATGTTTAAAAAAAGAAAAATAACTGCCAAAATGACAAACTGAAAAGCTGAAGAATAAAGATATGTTGCTTTATCAACATTAGTAATCTCCATCCCATATTTCCAAGCTAAGGAAACACTTTGCTCCAGCTTGTTTCTTTAGCTTAAATGTTCTTTATCTATTATCCATCTTGTAAATCTAAAGTCCCTTTTTAAGTCAAAAGAAAGCTGGAGTAGCAATACTTAAAACAGATGAACTAGATTTTAAACCAAAGACTGTAACAAGAGATGGAGAAGGACACTCTATCACAGTAAAGAGGTCTATCCAACAAATAGATCTAACAATTGTAAATATTTATGCATTCAACTTGGGTGCACCTGAATATATAAAATAATTACTAACAAACATAAAGGAACTCATTGATAATGACATAATAATAATAGGGGACTTTAACACCCTACTTACAGCAATGGACAGATCATCTAAGCAGAAAATGAACAAGAAAACAATGGCTTTAAATGACACTGGACCAGAGAGACTTAACAGATATATTCAGAACATTTCATCCTTAAGCAGCAGAAGACACATTTTTTTTTTTCAAGTGCACAAGGATCACTCTCCAGAAAAGATCATATACTGGGTCACAAATCAGACCTCAACAAGTACAAAAAGTTTGAGATCATACAATGCATATTTTCTGACCACAACACTATGAAACTAAAAGTCAACTACAAGAAAAAAATTGGAAAAACCACAAATACAGGGAGGTTAAACAACATGCTACTAAAGACTGAATGGATTGACCAGGAAATCAAAGAAGAAATTTAAAAAATACATGGGAACAAATGAAAATGAAAACATGACTGTCAAAAACCTGTGGGATACAGCAAAGGGAGTCCTAAGAGGGAAGTATATAGCAATACAGGCCTACTCAAGAAGCAAGAAAAATCTCAAATAAACAACCTAACCTTAAACCTAAAGGAGCTAGAAAAAGAATAACAAATGAAGCTTAAAGCCAGCAGAAGAAGGGAAATACTAAAGATTAGAGCAGAAATAAATGATATAGAAACTAAAAAATCAATAGAACAGATCAATGACAGCAGGAGCTTGTTCTTTGAAAAAAAATTAATAAAATTGATAACCACCTAGCCAGATACATCAAAAAGAAAAGAGAAAGGACCCAAATAAACAAAATCACAAATGACGGAGGAGAAATAACAACCAACAGCACAGAAATAAAAACAATTATAAGAGAATATTATGAAAAATTATATGCCAACAAATTGGACAATCTGGAAGAAATGGACAAATTCCTAGAAACATATAAACTACCAAAACTGAAACAGAAAGAAATAGAAAACTTGAACAGACTGATAACTAGCAAAGAAATTGAATCAGTAATCAAAAATCTCCCAACAAGCAAAAGTTCAGGGCCAGATGACCTCACAGGGGAATTTGGCCAAACATTTAAAGAATTAATACCTATTTTAACTATTCCACAAAATAGAAATGGAAGAAAAACTTCCAAACTAATTCTATGAGGCCAGTATTACCCTGATTCTAAAACCAGAAAAGACTCCACTAAAAAGAGAACTACAGACCAATATCCCTGATTAACACTGATGCAAAAATTCTCAACAAAGTACTAGCAAATTAAATCCAACAGTACATTAAAAGGATCATTCACCATGATCAAGTGGGATTTATTACTGGGCTGCAAGGATAGTTCAATATTCTCAAATCAATCAACCTGATACACCACATTAACAAAAGAATGGAAAAGAACCATATGATCCCCTCAATAGATGCAGAAAAAGCATTTGACAAAGTACAGCAACCATTCATGATAAAAACCCTCAACAAAGTAGGGATAGAAGGATCATACCTCAACATAATAAAGGCCATATACAAAAAAACAAAACAAAACAAAACAAAAAACAAAAAAACAACACCACAGCTAATAGCATCCTCAATGGGGAAAACTAAGAGTTTTCCTCTAAGGTCAGGAACAAGACGGGGATTTCCACTCACTACTGTTATTTAATATAGTACTGGAAGTCCTAGCCTCAGCAATAAGACAACAAAAAGAAATAAAAGGCATCCAAATAGGCAAGGAGGAAGTAAAACTTACACTACTTGCAGATGACATGATACTGTATATAGAAAACCCAAAAGACTCCACCAAAAAAAAAAAAAAGAATTGTTAGAACTGATACATGAATTCAGTAAAGTCACAGGATACAAAATCAACATACAGAAATCTGTTGCATTTCTATGCACCAATAATGAAGCCGCAGAAAGAGGAATCAATGAATCAATCCCATTTACAACTGTATCAAAAAATGTAAGATATCTAGGAATAAACCTAACTCAAGAGGTAAAAGATCTCTATTCTGAAAACTTTAAAAAAGCTGATGAAAGAAATTGAAGATGGCACAAAGAAATAGAAAAATATCCCATGCTCATGGACTGGAAGAACACATATTGTTAAAATGTCTATATGACCCAAAGCAATTAACACATTCAATGCAATCCCTATCAAAATACCACCAACATTTTTCACAGAGTAGAAGAAACAATCCTAAAATTTGTGTGGAACCACAAAAGTCCTTGAATAGCCAAAGCAATCATGAAGAAAAAAAGCAAAGCTGGAGACATCACAATTCCAGACTTCAAGCTATATTACAAAGCTGTAGTCATCAAGACAGTATGGTCCTAGCACAAAAACAGACACATAGATCAATGAAACAAAACAGAGAACTCAGAAATAGACCCACAACTATATGGTTTTCTAATCTTTGAAAAAGCAGGAAAGAATGTCCAATGGAAAAAAGACAGTCTCTTCAACAAATGGTGTTGGGAAAACTGGACAGCAACATGCAAAAGAACGAAACTGGATCACTTTCTTACACCATATACAAAAGTAATTCAAAATGGATGAAAGATCTAAATGTGACACAGGAAACCATCAAAATCCTAGAGAAGAACACAGGCAGTAATGTCTTTGGCCTCAGACACAGCAACTTCTTGCTAGATCGTCACCTGAGGAAAGGGAAATAAAAGCAAAATCAAACTACTGGGATTTCATCAAAATAAAAAGCTTCTACACTGTGATGAAAACAACACAACTAAAAGGCAACTTACAGAATGGGAGAAGATATTTGCAAATGACATATCTGATAAACGGTTAATATCCAAAATCTATAAAGAACTTATCAAACTCAACACCTAAAAAACAAATAATCCAGATTAAAAATGGTCAGAAGGGCGAAGGAGTAGGAGACCTGTATTTCATCTGGTCTCAGGAATTCAGGTGAATAGGGATCAAACCATTCTGAACACCTACGAACTCAACAAGAGATGGAAGAAGAGAGTAGCAACAACTCTCTGAACAGAGAAGCGACCACTTACTAGAAGGTAGGACTTGCAGAGAAGTGAATCCGAGGTGGGGGAGGAGGCCTCCGTCGGCCGCTTCTGGCAAGTGATAGAGCCATGGAGCACAAAATTGGAACTTTTAGAAGTCGGTTCCGCTGAGGGACGTCGCTCCAGTGGCTAAGCGGGAGGTGGAAACCTCGCAGTACAGTGTGGACTCAGGACCCTTGGGGTCACAGAAAGACCGGGGGTGCCTGAGTGCAGCAGAGCTCCCAGGTATCGGAGGGGGGAAGCCGGCTGCAGAGAGGGAGCCGAAGCGCGGGCTTGCAGCTCAGGGTGGCCATAAACTGTGATCTCCGGCCCACTCAGGCCACTGCGCCTCCAGCAGGGACCCAACAAGCAGCAGAGCTGGGGAGACTCCCCTCCCACCCCCAGGAGGAGCGGCACGGGAGCACACCGCAGGGATCTGCTGGATTTGGAGACTCCACACGGGGTCGGGTGCCAGAGATAGAAACGCTGGGTCACAGGCCGGGTGAGCATGGAGTGCGGCCGGAGACCGAGGAGATGGGAGTGACTGACTGCTTTTCTCTGGGGGTGCACTGAGGAGTGGGGCCCCGAGTTCTCAGCTCCTCCGGGCAGAGAGTGGGAGGCCACCATTTTCACCCTGGTCCTCCAAAGCTGTGCCGAGAGCTTGCAGGGAACAAAAGTTCCTGAGAGCAAACCCAAGCAGCTTGCTTAGACCAGACCGACAAGGGCGGGGCAATTCTGCCTCCGGCAAAGACATTTGGAAACCACGGCAACAGGCCCCTCCCCCAGAAGATCAGCGTGAACAGCCAGCAAGCCAAGACCAGGTTTACCCATCAAGGAGAACAGGAGAACTCCAGCGCTAGGGGAATACTGCACATAGAATTCATGGCTTTTTTACCATGATTCATTAGTTTTTCAAAGCTAATTTTTTAAATTTAATTTTAAAGAAAATTAAATGGAAAACCATTTACCATGCTAATGGACACCAAAAGAAAGCTGGGGTGGCAATTCTTATATCAGACAAATTAGATTTTAAACCAAAGACTGTAATAAGAGATGAAGAAGGACACTATATCTTACTTAAAGGGTCTATCCAACAAGAAGATCTAACAATTGTAAGATGTTGGTTGAAAAACGGGAAAAGAAAAATTCAAAATTCAACTACAAGAAAAAAATTGGAAAAACCACAAATACAGGGAGGTTAAACAACATGCTACTAAAGACTGAATGGATTAACCAGGAAATCAAAGAAGAAATTTAAAAATTTAAAAAATACATGGAAACCAAGGAAAATGAAAACATTACAGTCAAAAACCTGTGGGATACAGCAAAGGGAGTTCTAAGAGGGAAGTATATAGCAATACAGGCCTACTCAAGAAGCAAGAATAATCTCAAATAAACAACCTAACCTTAAACCTAAAGGAGCTAGAAAAAGAATAACAAATGAAGCTTAAAGCCAGCAGAAGAAGGGAAATTGTAAATATCTATGCCCCTAACATGGGAGCAGCCACTTTTATAAGGCAATTAATAACAAAAGCAAAGAAACACATTGACAATACAATAATAGTGGGGGACTTTAACACCCCCTGACTGAAATGGACAGATATTCTAAGCAAAAGATCAACAAGGAAATAAAGACTTTAAATGAAACACTGGACCAAATGGATTTCACAGACATATTCAGAACATTCCATCCCAAAGCAATGGAATACACATTCTTCTCTAGAGCCCATGGAACATTCTCCAGAATAGATCACATCCTAGGTCACAAATCAGGTCTCAACCGGTACCAAAAGATTGGGATTATTCCCTGCATATTTTCAGACCACAATGCTTTGAAACTAGAACTCAATCACAAGAGGAAAGTCGGAAAGAACTCAAATACATGGAGGCTAAAGAGCGTCCTACTGAAGAATGAATGGGTCAACCAGGAAATTAAAGAAGAATTAAAAAAATTCATGGAAACCAATGAAAATGAAAACACAACAGTTCAAAATCTTTGGGATACAGCAAAGGCAGTCCTGAGAGGAAAGTATATAGCAATACAAGCCTTTCTCAAGAAACAAGAAAGGTCTCAAATATACAACCTAACCCTACACCTAAAGGAGCTAGAGAAAGAACAGCAAATAAAGCCTAAACCCAGCAGGAGAAGAGAAATAATAAAGCTCAGAGCAGAAATCAATGAAATAGAAACCAAAAGAACAATAGAACAGATCAACGATACTAGGAGCTGGTTCTTTGAAAGAATTCACAAGATTGATAAACCCCTGGCCAGACTGATCAAAAAGAAAAGAGAAATGACCCAAATCAACAAAATCCTGAATGAAAGAGGAGAGATCACAACCAACACCAAAGAAATACAAACAATTATAAGAACATATTATGAGCAACTCTATGCCAGCAAATTAGATAACCTAGAGAAATGGGTGCATTCCTAGAGATGTATCAACTACCAAAACTGAACCAGGAAGAAATAGAAAACCTGAACAGACGTATAACCACTAAGGAAATTGAAGCAGTCATCCAAAATCTCCCAACAAACAAAAGCCCAGGGCCGGATGTCTTCCCAGGGGAATTCTATCAAACATTTAAAGAAGAATTAATACCTATTTTCCTGAAACTGTTCCAAAAAATAGAAATAGAAGGAAAACTTTGAAACTCATTTTATGAGGCCACCATTACCTTGATCCCAAAACCAGACAAAGACCCCACCAAAAAGGAGAATTGCAGACCAATATCCTTGATGAACATGGATGCAAAATTCTCACCAAAATACTAGCCAATAGGATCCAACAGTACATTAAAAGGATTATTCACCATGATCAAGTGGGATTTATCCCTGGGCTGCAAGGTTGGTTCAACATCCACAAATCAATCATTGTGATACAATACATTAACAAAAGAAAGAACAAGAGTCATATGATCCTCTCAATAGATGCAGAAAAAGCATTTGACAAAGTACAGCATCCTTTCTTGATCAAAACTCTTCAGAGTATAGGGATAGAGGGTACATACCTCAATATCATAAAACCCATCTATGAAAAACCTACAGCGAATATCATTCTCAATGGGGAAAAGCTGAGAGCTTTTCCCCTAAGGTCAGGAACGCGGCAGGGACGTCCACTATCACCACTGCTATTCAACAAAGTATTAGAAGTCCTAGCCACAGAAATCAGACAACAAAAAGAAATCAAAGCCATCCAAATCGGCAAAGAGAAAGTCAAACTCTCACTCTTTGCAGATGATATGATACTGTATGTGGAAAACCCAAAAGACTCCACCCCAAAACTGCTAGAACTCATACAGGAATTCAGTAAAGTAGCAGGATATAAAATCAATACACAGAAATCAGTGACATTTCTATACACCAACAACAAGACAGAAGAGAGACAAATCAAGGAATTGATCCCATTTACAATTGCACCCAAAACCATAAGATACCTAAAAATAAATTTAACCAAAGAGGCATAGGATCTGTACTCAGAAAACTATAAAATACTCATGAAAGAAATTGAAGAAGACACAAAGAAATGGAAAAACGTTCCATGCTCATGGATTGGAAGAACAAACATTGTGAAGATGTCAATGCTACCTAGAGCAATCTACACATTCAATGCAATCCCCATCAAAATACCATCCACTTTTTTCAAAGAAATGGAACAAATAATCCCAAAATTTGTATGGAACCTGAAGAGACCCCGAATAGCCAGAGGAATGTTGAAAAAGAAAAGCAAAGCTGGCGGCATCACAATTCCAGAATTCCAGCTCTATTACAAAGCTGTCATCATCAAGACAGTATGGTACTGGCACAAAAACAGACACATAGATCAATGGAACAGAATCGAGAGCCCAGAAATGGACCCTCAACTCTATGGTCAACTCATCTTTGACAAAGCAGGAAAGAATGTCCAATAAAATAAAGACAGTCTCTTCAACAAACGGCGTTGGGAAAATTGGACAGCCACATGCAGAAGAATGAAACTGGACCATTTCCTTACACCACACACAAAAATAGACTCCAAATGGTTGAAAAACCTAAACGTGAGACAGGAGTCCATCAAAATCATAAAGGAGAACACAGGTAGCAACCTCTTCGATCTCACCCGCAGCAACTTCTTCCTAGAAACATCGCCAAAGGCAAGGGAAGCCAGGGCAAAAATGAACTATTGGGATTTCATCAAGATAAAAAGCTTTTGCACAGCAAAAGAAACAGTCCACAAAACCAAAAGACAAGCGACAGAATGGGAGAAAATATTTGCAAATGACATATCAGATAAAGGGCTAGCATCCAAAATCTATAAAGAACTTATCAAACTCAACACCCAAAGAACAAATAATCCAATCAAGAAATGGGCAGAAGACATGAACAGACATATTTTCAAAGAAGACATCCAAATGGCCAACAGACACATGAAAAAGTGCTCAACATCACTCGGCATCAGGGAAATCCAAGTCAAAACGTCAATGAGATACCACCTCACACCAGTCAGAATGGCTAGAATTAACAAGTCAGGAAACGACAGATGTTGGCGAGGATGCGGAGTAAGGGGAACCCTCCTACACTGTTGGTGGGAATGCAACCTGGTGCAACTACTCTGGAAAACAGTATGGAGATTCCTCAAACAGCTGAAAATAGAGCTACCATACAATCCAGCAATTGCACTACTGGGTATTTACCCCAAAGATACAAATGTAGGGATCCGAAGGGGTACGTGCACCCCAATGTTTACAGCAGCAATGTCCACAATAGCCAAAATGTGGAAAGAGCCAAGATGTGCATCAACAGATGAATGGATAAAGAAGAAGTGGTATATATACACAATGGAATATTATGCAACCATCAAAAGGAATGAGATCTTGCCATTTGCAATGACGTGGATGGAACTGGAGGGTGTTATGCTGAGTGAAATAAGTCAATCAGAGAAAGACATGTATCATATGACCTCACTGATATGAGGAATTTTTAACCTTGGGAAACAAACTGAGGGTTGCTGGAGGGGTGGGGGGTGGGAGGGATGGGGTGGCTGGGTGCTAGACATTGGGTAGGGTATGTGCTATGGTGAGCTCTGTGAATTGTGCAAGACTGTTGAATCACGGATCAGTACTTCTGAAACAAATAATGCAATATATGTTAAGAAAAAAAAAGAAGAAGATAGCAGGAGGGGAAGGATGAAGGGGAGTAAGTCGGATGGGGAGATGAACCATGGGAGACGATGGACTCTGAAAAACAAACTGAGGTTTATAGAGGGGAGCGGGTTGGGGGGGATGTGTTAGCCTGGTGATGGTTATTAAAGAGGGCACGTTCTGCGTGGAGCACTGGGTGTTATGCACAAACAATGAATCATGGAACACTACATCAAAAACTAATGATGTATGGTGATTAATATAACAATAAAAAATTAAAAAAAAGAATAATGTAAGAATGGTCAGAAGACATAAACATATCTTCAAAGAAGACATACCGATGGCTAAGAGACATATGAAAAGATGCTCAACATCACTCATCATCAGATAAATAAAAATCAAAACCAGAATGATATATCACTTCACACTAGTCAGAATGGCTCAAATTAACAACACAGGAAACAATAGGTGTGTTGGCAATGATGTGGAGAAAGGGAAGCCCTCTTACACTGTTAGTGGGAATGCAAACTGGTGCAGTCACTCTGGAAAACAGTATGGATGTTCCTGAAGTAGTTAAAACAGAACGACCCTACAATCCAGCAATTGCACTACTAGGTATTTATCGAACAAATACAAAAATACTGTTTCAAAGGGATACATGCTCTCCGATGTTTATAGCAGCATTATCAACAATAGCCAAGTTATGGAAGGAGCCCAAATGTCCACCGACTGATGAATGGATAAAAAAGATGTGATATATATTTACAATGGAATATTACTCAGTCATCGAAAAGAATGAAATCTTGCCATTTGCAAGGATGTGGATGGAGCTAGAGAGTATTATGTTAAGCAAGATAAGTCAGTCAGAGAAAGACAAATACCATATGATTTCACTCATATGTGAAAATAAGAAATAAAACAGAAAAACATATGGGGAAAAAAAGTGAAGCAAACCAGGAAACAGACTTTTAACTATAGGAGACAAACTGAGGGTTACTGGTGGGGAGGTGGGGAGGGGCACGCATTATATGGGTGATGGGTTAAGGAGGGCACTTGTAGTGATGAACACTGGGTGTTGTATGTAAGTGATGGAATCACTGAATTCTACACTTGAAAGTAATATTACACTCTATGTTAACTTACTGGAATTAAAAAAATAACGAGAAAAAAATAAAGTCCACTTTTAAATGTTACTTGCTTATTTCCCCCCAACAATTGGAATTCATTTGTTACTTTGTTATCTCTATTCTTTTTGTACTTTATAAAATATCAATGGTAGAATTTACCCTTTACTTTTAAGAAGTTGTTTATATATCCATCCTCTCTGCTAGTATATGAGTTCCTTCAAAGTAAGGGTAATACCTTAAAATTTTTGTATTTATTTTTTTCCCTCAGTGCCTAATGTATTGCTAAGCCCTTGGTATACTTAAATAATGTTTGGTGAACAAAAGTTAAGTATAATGATGTTGAATTAACTGCTTGGGAAGTAGTCTGACATATCCATGTGTTACTATAACATAAGTTTCAAGTTTTTGATAAGCAGATGGAAGAATAACCTCAAAATAATGTTGCTCAAAAACTATGGAAAATATGGGGCACCTGGGTGGCTCAGTCATTAAGCGTCTGCCTTTGGCTCAGGTCATGATCCCAGTTTCCTGGGATCGAGCCTTGCATCGGGCTTCCTGCTCAGCGGGAAGCCTGCTTCTCTCTCTCCCACTCCCCCTGCTTGTGTTCCCTCACTCACTCTGTCGCTCTCTGTCAAAAAAATAAATAAAATCTTTAAAAAAAATGGAAAATAGAAGTCCCAATGACATCTTCTATCTAATTCTTGCTTTATTAAAAGTTATGCAATAAAAAAGATAGATAAAAGACTTCATCTAAGGGGTGCCTGGGTGGCTCAGTCGTTAAGCATCTGCCTTCGGCTCAGGTCATGATCCCAGGCTCACGGGATCGAGCCCCGCATCGGGCTCCCTGTTCAGCAGGAAGCCTGCTTCTCCCTCTCCCACTCCCCCTGCTTGTGTTCCCTCTCTTGTTGTTTCTCTTTCTGTCAAATAAATAAATAAAATCTTAAAAAAAAAGACTTCATCTAAATTAAAAACTTTCATGCATCAAAGTATATTATTAAGCACATGTAAAGACAATCTACAGAATGGGAAAAAATATTTGGAAATCATATACCTGATAAGGGGCTAATATCCAGAATATATCAAGAACTCCTACAACTCAACAATAAAAAGACAATCCAGTTTAAAAAATGACAAAGGAACTTGAATAGACATTTCTCCAAGGAAGATATACAAATAACCAATAAGCTATGAGAAGATCCTCAACACTGCTAATTGTTAGAGAAAAACAAATAAAAAAAAAATCCTACAATGTGATACCTCTTCACATATGCTAGGATGATCATAATAAAAAAGAAAATAACAAGTCATAGCAAAGATATAGCAAAATTGGAAACTTCATGCATTGCTGATGGCAGTGTAAAAGGGTGCAGCTACTATGGAAAAGAGTTGGAAGTTCCTCCCAAAGCTAAACACAGAATTTCCCTGTGACCTGGCAATTCCGTTCCTAGGTATATTCCCAAAGGAACTGAAAGCAGGACTACAACAGGTACCTTTATATCCAGGTTCAATGCTGTATTAATCACAATAGCCCAAAGGTAGATACAACCCAAATGACAATATGTATAGTATACACACAATGTAATATTATTCAGCAGTAACAGGGAATGAAGTAACAGAACAAGCTACAACATGGATAAACCTTGAAAATATAGTAATAAGCCAGACACAAAAGAACAAATATTATATGATTTCTCTTATATGAAATAATTCAAATAGGCAAATTCAAGGAGACAGAAAGTAGATTAGACCCCTTCCCCAGGAGCTGGAGAGAGGGAGAAATGGAGAGATTAGTACTTGAGGGGATGATGAAAAAGTTTTAGAAACAGGAGTCATGGTTTCATAACACTGTAAATGAAATTAATGCCAATGAATTATATACTTAAAAATGGTAACAATGACAGATTTTGTTACATGCATTTTACCACAATTTATGTAAATTAATCATGTAATATACCAAAGATAATTGAATTGTATACCTTTAGATGGGTGAATTCTATGACATGTGAATTGTATCTCAATAAAGATATTTTACAAAATGTTATTTAAGAGCAGCCAAGGGACTGTATATACTATGAGGGCCTTTTTACAGAGATGGGAAATAGTCTAGCTGAATTTTAAGGACGGAGTTGTTATCTCTGAAAATGAATCCTAGATGATGCTATCTTCTTCATGATAACTATTTCCACTTACTGTATGGACCATCCCATCCAGGGAAGAACTGCACCTGGATGTGGACATATGCCCCCGACTTTCTCCCCTGTATGTGTTGGGTGCTTAGTCTGTGTGTCTCACTAGATTGTTCGCTACTCCGGGGCAGTTCTTTTTGCCTAGAGCTGAGGAATTCAGAACACACATCAATGGCTGGATCCAGACTTCTGCTTCTTCTAGTTCACACTAAGGATTCCATTTTGTGCCTGGTAAATGAAAAGATGCCTTTCTTGGTTTCTTCATGGCCCAATGAAATGAAAGAAAAGTCCAGTCCTAGTTCGCCTTGGCTTGGAGCAGGTTTGATAATGCAAACAGGCCATCGATCAACTCTGAAATTATTAAACGCAATAATCATGCTAAGAGACACCAGTGTACTTACTAATTACAACAGGTCTTCTCATTGATGTTTACCAGTGGAGGTGGAAGTATTAGAGAAATGAGGACATGTGGAGTGGAGGTATTACTGCTAGTCAGAGCTTCCACAACCTATTAAATCTCTAGGTAGGTAGAGATCTCTTTTGCCTGGCTTACCTCATGGCCTGACTGTCACATGAATGAATCTATCCAAGTAATGTTTCCAGATACTCTATTTATGACATAGTTTTGTACCCTAGTAATTCAAATGAAATGATCCTCCTAAAGGGTCTTAGAAAAGGGAATAAATAATTATTTAAAGAATCCAAAAGATTCTTTTTGCATTGTTGGCAAAAAGAAAACTAAAGCTTTTGTTACTAGTCTTCCACATAAATCAACACATTTCTAATCCATGTAGGGTTATTATTAGCAAGTACATAAAATAATGCTTATGAATGATTTTTAATTTTGGCATTATATAGAATGCCTGGAATTAAAACTAAAAAGTGTGTAAATATAAGGCATGGATCTTCAAATATTCATTTCAGAGCATCAGGCTGCACGTGCACTGATTATTATTCATACAGTTTCCCCGACAGCACAGTGTTGAAATGTGGGCACATCACACAGAGAACACAGCAGCATGGTCGCTCCCAGACACAGTCCAGGTGGAGAAACAGTTCTTCACGGATGTGGCTCCCCTCAACAATCGTGGTGGGGGTGGGTAAACCACAAAAAGGAAACTGTGAACCTCTTTCAGGTGGGGCAGGGTAGGGTGAGGTGAGTGTGCAGATAGGACTTCAGGGAGGAGAGGAGCATACATAACCAGATGGCACAAAGACTGATATTGAAACAGACCTATTTGTGGCCACAGATGGAGACTGTAACTGAATGTAGCAGCCCCAGCTGTAACAAATTGTCTCAGAACACCTTGTCAGGGGAGCCCTGATCAGGCCACATCTGGCAATGCAAAAGCAGCATGAAACAGGGAAGAAAGAGAAAAGATGTTTCTGCTATATTGCAGGAATGGTTGGGGGGCAATGGAAGTCTACTAAATGTGGAATTCATATTTTAGATCATCTTATGCTTGAGGAATTTCCTCAAGATAATTGCCTGAGACCTGTGTTACCATTTTGTAAGAGGAAATGCTTTCTTTAACATGAAGTTAGATTGGTGGCTCTCGACTGTGGGTGATTTTGGATGTCTGGATACTTTCTTGATGTCTGTTGGAGGAATGCTGTTTACCACTGGCATCCACTGGGTAGAGTTCAGGGATGCTGCTAAATGCCCTATTATGCACAGGTCATCCTCTTAGAACAAATAACTATCCAGCCCAAAATGTCAATAGTGCTGAAGTTGAAAAGTCCTGGTTTAAGGTCATTGGACAGAATGTTTAAAAATCATTATGTCATTAAATTACATGCAGAAAAGAGTCAAAGAAGTGGGTTACTAGTGGAAGAACTCACAAATGGTTATTGGCAATAGTGAAAATAAAAACAAAATTCCTACATCCTCCAGGATTAGCAGATGACAGTTCCCAGATGAAAAAAGTCACAGAATGGCTAAATTTGATGGCGTGAAGATCCAGGATCAAAAGAACCAGAACACGAAACTTTAATACAATGGTAGCAAGTGGAGGGACCTCTGAATTAAGACTCAACATGCCTAGTATTACTGGGAAAATCAAATATGCACAAGCCTGCACTAAGCTGTACAGCAAGACCTCATCATAATTTACTATCAGCAGGGTCCACCCAGTGAGAGCAGACCTAAATGGGAATCCAGGTAAAAAACTTGCCCGATGTCACAGTTTTGCCAATGGATTATCCCTTAAAGATTATCATATAAACTATTGCCTTGTTCAAATGAAACAATTCTTTATTGAATCTGAAGAGAAACATAGTCTTGCTATTTTGAGAGTGGGAAGAATTTAATTTTTTTTCCTTCCCATTTTTGGGTCAAATTTCTTTGCCAGAAAAAAAAATACTGTGTGCCCCTCTGGATTAAAAAAATTATCACAACTTATATTGAATTGCTTCAATCTTCTTTCAAATAATATAAAAGCAGACCCCTGCCTTCACAACACTTACAGAGCTGTTCTAGTAGTTTAGTTCTTAGGACCTTACTTGGTCTTTTCACTTCTCTCCAGACTGAGATGAAACTTATCTCCCCCTTCAGTAAGTTTAAATTCTATTAAATTTGATCTTTTCAATTAGTTCCATTTGTACACTCACAGAAGCATTCCCTAAGGAAAATATGAAATGAAAAGTTTGTGGTAAGAAAATTTAAAAAGCCACGTGGAAAAGAATTTGATACCTTGGAACAAACAACATATTTTTTGATGACTTTTCTCACATGAACATCTGAATTCAAAAAGATAAGATCGTTATTCAGGATGAGTGTCTACCTAATAAGGGGGTCAGTGGGGCAGAGCAATACTATTGGAGACCACCTAATGATAAACTGGAGCAAAGATGGAAAAATCTAGGCTTTTTTATGTTAGCTTAAAAGATTCCAAATAAAAGAACTTTGACCATTTTCTGCTATCCAGATACTTTTCATTTCATTTTCAATGATTTTACTTATTTCTTTTTGTCTCAACAGAAATAATTCTTCCCCATCTTCAATGTTTACCCCTTTGAAATATATCTTTGCAGTCTTGACCCTCCATTAGGCATTGCCTAACAGAATGATAAACTACATGTCCTCCTTTAATCTTGCCTTGTAGATCAGTCCCTTCAGCCTTTGAATTATTTTCTTAATCTTCTGAGGACTCAATGGAAAAGACTTCATTTCTCCAGTAGTCTGCTCCAGGTTCCCTAGAAAATGCAAACCTCAGGCATAGTGCCTGATCTGGAAGGGCTCCAATAAGAAATAATACTTCAAATGTATATGATATTGTATAATCAAAATTCCCTATCACACATATATTCCTTTGATACCATTATCAACCCTGTAAGACAGGTCAACCAAGAATTAACACCCTCTTGTATCAACAGCAAAGCAAGACCTTGGGAGTCTGTGACTTGTCCAAGACACACAGCTACTAAGCTACTCAAATCAAGTATTTTGACTGAAAGTCCAGTGAATCTTTTCCCTTTAAGTTGAGTCTGGCATCCTGAATATATCCTTTTGTTTGGCACACTGTCTTCCAGTTGGTAGATGTTCAAACCAACAGTAAGAAGTTATTGCTTAGTAGGCACATTTCCAACTGTCACAAGTCTCAATGGGATTAGCACAAACACAAAGACATGTAGACTCAGATTGTCTTTCTCAGGTAAAAATAAATGGACATATTTGTTATTATCCCCAGAACTCCACCTTACCACACATAGTTTCTTTATATTCCTATTTTCACTCTTTAATCTTATGTTAGCTTATATATCTAAAGAGAGACCTCCTACAAATTTTACTACCACAGTCTTTGAGTTCATTTATTTAAAGTGTGTCTCCAAATTGTTAGCACCAAATATTTTTAAAATCATCATTCTTATGGTCCACAATACAGGTTAATTGGTTTTGCACTAGTGTTATGTTACTGGGATCCTAAAGTGTCATGGTGGAAACTGGATAAACCCTATGCCCCTTCATATTTCACACTTTGCCTATAACTAGTTTTGGAAGACATTATTTTAGGCTCTTTTCTTCAATCTTAGAGATTACTTTAATTTGAAGCACATGAAATTTGGCCATATTTACTTCTCTGGTTTCACACATCCATCCATTAATTGGACACCATGAATCCCTTTTAAATCAGACATGTAAATGAGAGTAGAAAGCCTTGAGGTGACCCTACATGATACGTTATGATTGGAAAGGGTCTTTCCTCATGATGGCTGGTGAGTGTCCTGTCCTAGTCTGGGTCTCAGAAAGCAAAGCCAAAGAAAAAAGTACACAAGTGGGTAGTTTATTTTAGGAAGTAATCCAAGGGTACAAGGATGGGGAAAAGGCAGCTACAAAAGAGGAAAAGAGAGAAAGCAAATCCCAGGGTGCATTGTTGAGCTTGTCACTGCTCTGGCAACTGGGACTCAGTCCTGCTGGATTCCTCTAAATGGTCATGTATAGCTTGCCCCAGAATTTTCTGCTCAAGAAATGGAGTAGTTTTCTGCTAGTTTCCATGCCTTATTGGTCAGAGTTGCCACAAGAGGTGTTAAATCCCTCACATTTCCATATCTGTGTATGAATGAGTGTGAGGGGGTTCCAGTAGATCTTCTGTGATCTTTGCAAATGCCTATGGAAGACAACTGAGACAAAATATTGTCAATTTACCCCTGTATCTAGGTGTCCACTGCAGCAATGGATGGAATGGGGTGGGGGGGGAGAAATGTGAAATGTGGCATAGGAGGTAATGGAAATGTTGTCAAATAATGCAGAAGCCTAAAATAGAGGTGCTTACTCAGCCGGATGACAGCTTAGTGTACCTTATGGAGGGAAATCAAATATTAACTGTATGGTCAAACTATACTGCTTTCATGATCCCTCGAACGCTTGAATTTATAATTAAAAACACACATCACCATCTATCTTACAATATTTTAAATGGGTACAAGGCCCTAACATGCAGTAAGCACTTGATAAATATCAAGTTTTATTATCTTTTTACATCAATGCTGAGGATACATTTTGGTAGCAGGACCTCACATTAATCTTCAGATTTAATCCAAAGTCATACAAGGGATGAACAATATAACACATATCTGAAATTCTCTCCAAGGTAACTAGGGAGTTGAAGAGCTGGAAAGGGATGCGAAGATCCTCTGGTCTGGAGATGGAGATCTGGATGTGGAAATCCCCTGAAGATTCACTGTCTCACTACCTTCTCTCTTCTCTGCCATCATTGAAGTGATGGTAAGATTGGACAAAACCTAACCTTTATCATTTATTAACCATCTGCCTGAAATATGCTGTCCTTCTTACCACTGTCCGATATTTTTCAATTTAGGAATATGTGCTAGTGGCAGGAAGGCAATCTGGGCAGATCATGTAAGTGACATTTGGAGTGATTGATTGAAATATTTTGCCATTGTTAGGCCATACATCCATGTTGAGGCCATGCTAACTGTCTGACCAACTCAGTAAACAAGGCAAATAATGTAGATAAATGACCTCATGGGGACAATATTTCCAGATAATATACTGAGTCATCAAGTGATGTGACTGATTTTTTGGTTTTCTATAGACATGGTGTCTTGTTTGGTATCTTCACCATTGCAATAATAAGGAAAAATCCATTTCCTTTTTTGGAAGCCTATTACTACTTGAATGCAAAACTCAATCATTCACTGTTAGAAAACCTATATTCTTGTCCTGCAAGGATTCTAACCATTGTCTAGTCAATAAACCTCTCTTTGATTCAGTTTCCCCCTCTGTGTCATAAGATAAGGATGATAAATCTATTATTACTAAATTTTTATCTCTCTGCATTAGTGTCAGGATTAAGTGGTTAAAGAAAAACGTGTTTTGCAAACAGATAAATAAAATGCCTTTAAGGAAGCATTTTGTTCTCCCATACATAATTGTTAATGTGTGTGTTTTAATTCTCAATTGGACTTTTGAAGAGTTGAACTGTGTCTTACTTGTCTTTGAATTTCCACTGCCTGATTTGGCCATTTCAATTTCAAAAATGCTGTTATGAAAACAGACATATAGACCAATGGAAGAGAATAGAGACTCCAGAAATGAACCCTCAACTCTATGGTCAACTAATCTTTGACAGATCAGGAAAAAATATCCAAAGGAAAAAGAGTTTCTTTAATAAGTGGTGCTGGGAAAATTGGACAGCTACATAAAGAAGAATAAAACTGGACCATTCTCTTAAACCACACACAAAGATAAACTCAAAATGGATGAAAGACCCAACGTGAGACAGGAATCCATCAAAATCCTAGAGGAAAACATAGAGAGTAACCTCAACATTGGCCACAGCAACTTCTTTCAAGACACGTCTCCAAAGGCAAGGGAAACAAAAGCAAAATGAACTTTTGGGATATCATCAAGATAAAAAGTTTCTGCACAGCAAAAGAAACAGTCAACAAAACTAAGAGGCAACCCATGGAATGGGAAAAGATATTTGTAAATGACATTACAGATAAAGGGCTGATACCCAAGATCTATAAAGAACTTCTCAAACTCAACACTCAAAAAATGAATAATCCAGTCAAGAAATGGGCAGAAGACATGAACAGACACTTCTCCAAAGAAGACATACAAATGGCTAACAGACACATGAAAAAATGTTCAACATCACTAGCCCTCAGGGAAATACAAATCAAAACTACAATGAGTTACCACCTTACTCCAGTTAGAATGGCAAAAATTAACAAGGCAAGAAACAACAAATGTTGGCAAGGATGTGGAGAAAGGGGAACCCTCTAACACTGTTGGTGGGAATGCAAGCTGGTATAGCCACTCTGGAAAACAGTATGGAGGTTCCTCAAGATGTTAAAAATAGAGCTACCCTATGAGCCAGCAGTTGCACTAATAGGTATTTACCCCCAAAATACAGATATACTGGAAAGAAGGAGCACATGCGCCCCAATGTTCATAGCAGCAATGTCCACAATAGTCAAACTGTGGAAGGAGCCGAGAGGTCCTTCAACAGATGAATGGATAAAGAAGATGTGGCACATATATACAATGGAATATTATTCAACCATCAGAAAGGATGAATACCCACCATTTGCATCAACATGGATGGAACTGGAGGTGATTATCCTAAGTGAAATAAGTCAAGTAGAGAAAGACAATTATCATATGGTTTCACTCATATGTGGAACATAAGCAATAGCACAGAGGACCATAGGGAAAGGGAGGGAAAACTGAAGGGGGAGAAAGCAAGAGAGGGAGATGAATCATGAAAGACTATGGACTCCGGGAAAGAAACCGAGGGTTTCAGAGGTGAGGGGGATGGGGTATGCGGTCACAGGGTTATGGGTATTAAAGACAGCACGTGTTGTGATGAGCACTGGGTGTTATACACAAATAAGGAATCATTGAACACTATATCAAAAACTAATGATGTACTATACAGTGGATAACTGAACATAACTTAAAAAAATTTAAAAATTAAAAAAAATTAAAAATGCTATTAAGTAATTGAAAGCATTTTTAATTTCATACACTTATACACTTTTTAAAGTTCTTGATGTCCTATAGGATCATGGTGAGTGTGCTGATCCCCACTTTTTTTACACCTGTGGGAAAGGATGCCATTTAAGAGAAATGCATCATCTCTGATCACAACGTGGAAATACTGCAGCTGCATTCACCACCTGTGCCTATTTTTTTTTCTAAGTAACATTTAACTTTACTTATTACCAAAAATGGCATAGTTGACTTCCTATGACTTTTAAATGAATTTTTGAAGTTAATAAGTAATTTCTCTTAGGCTCAATCCACACTACTAGAACTGCATATGTTTTTTATGCCATAAATATTTCCTCCTTACCACTAGATACTGGTATGAACATATGCTTTCCCTGGTACTTCAAATGCAATATTCTGTGTTAAAATGAGATAAAAATAAACTTTTCAGCTTTTTTTTGTGTTGATTTTGCCTCTTAGTTCATCCTATTTATGTCTCTTCCCCTGCTCATACTTTTAGCACACATGACTATTCTGGAATCTTAAACTTATACACAAAAGCAAATCCCTTATCTTGTTATAGGAAACCTACTTCTTTGGTCAATTCTCATCATGTTGCCTAGAAACATCACTATTATACTTTGTTTCTTCTTGTTCATCATAGATTTTACCAAATGGAAGTTATTAGTATAATTTTATTATTTCTTGACATATCTTTATCTACTCTAGTCTGTGACATCTTGAAACATAGGCACTAGGTGTTTGGACATTTTTCCATCTCTTTGTCATAGCATCTCACTGAAAAAAGAGTTTTGCTATATAATAGATAATCAATTTTGGTTGAATGAATAAATCAATTCGTCACACTGCTGATGTCTCTTACCCTGATCCATTGTCTTCTCAACCCCACTGTAGCATGCATTTTGAAACTGTTAGTCTTCTCACTGTTCTTCTTAGCTATGATATTCCCTTCTCCAAATGTGTTGGTAGAATCCTGCCAGCTTAATATCTTCCTGAACCATGCCCAAGACCTAGGAGGAGCAATTTCAAATTTTTCAGAATGGTGAACTTCATCACTAGTTAATATACCTCCCTCCCTTTCCTCACCCCAATTTTCCAGTTAGATTCATGGTTAACTCAGCTCCTGGGTCTTCTACTGATGCTTAAGAGGAAAATTCTTCTGGCCCCTTCCACAGAAATGGGCTTCCTGGTGGTACACTCTGCAGCTATGTCAACACCAGAGTCAGAACACATGCATTACATGAGCATTGTACTCTGGTCATCTCCCCACTCTGCTAGCATCAGATCTACCATTGTATGTGCTTTGGGCATGGGTGCTGCTATGGAAATGAGTGGCAGCAAATTGCAATGGGGGTATTTTACTTTAGAGTTTAGTTTGTGTTGTTTTAGGTCAGCTCAAATATTCCACTGAGAATGACCCTATATAATTAAAGCAAAAAGGAGGCCACTAGCTTGACAAATATTACATGTATATGGTATCTGTTCCTTAATTTCTTCTTAGTCCCTACCTTAAGATATCTGGTTTCCAAGAAAAACAAGCCATTACTTATTTGTAAAGTATGGGTAATATATTTCATCTCGCTAAAGTTCACCAGCAGTACATAGTCACAGACATGTTTTGAGTACCTACTATGTGTAGGTGTGCTAGACATTTTCACAAAGAGTATTTTCTTTTATTTTCCAATCTGTTTCCATATAAAATTGGATCAACATTATGTTCTCCAATCTCCTTTATGTTATTATTTTCACCAAACGATTTCCCTCCCCACTTCTGTCTCTTTTTCTTTTTGTATACTATATATTAAATGTTATAATGTTTATCAAACCTGGCAAATGACAATTGCCAATATCATTACTGAAAATCTGCATGCTGGATTCTTTTTTTTTTTTTTTTGAATGCTGGATTCTTAATAGCACCTAGAGTTTGCAGGCTCTTGCAGATTACAAATTACCTTTCAGTAACAGGGACACATGCTATACCAATAATTATAAGCACCAAAATACCTGCTTTAAGCCAGAGCCTGGTCATGTACCATGAGGACTACAGGGGGCCTATATTCAGAAGAGCTAGGTTTTAAGAGCCTGCATCGGCATTATCAGTAGAGTGAACTTGAGCAATTTCCTAGTGTCTCTGTGAGTTTCTGTTTGCATTCTATGTGATACCTATGCATCTCAGAAAGCTATTGTGCCAAGGAAGTATAGTGTATTTGAAAGTGTGTGGTGACACGGATTGTTTGTCTTCTCTTGAGATTCTACAGGAAATATAAATCACAGAGTCTCCCTGTATCCCTGTTCTCTGGCTTCAGAGGTGGGTAGATGGACGAGATTTAGCCAATTAGACTGTCCCAGTTTGTTTGTTTTTCAGTGACGTGTTCAGGAATGAGAAACTCACTAGGGCTTTCTTCTACAACTACTTGTGAAGTCTGAAGTATTCTATTTTTGCATCGCTCAACATGGTACCCACTAGCCAAATGTGGCTATTAAACAGTTGCAATGTGACATGTGACTACTGCAACTGAGAAACTGAATCTTAAATTAGGTTAAAATTAATAAACCCACATGGGGCTAGTGGCTACCATATTGGGGAGTGCAGGTCTACACTCTCCCATTTGTTATTTCGCTTATTTTGTTATTTGTTCCTGTTACCTTCCTAGAATTATTTTTCCCAAGGTTTTTTTTTTTTCTCTATGCCCTGTATAGATAACACTCAAAATACCTGCTCTTTGAATGTTTTAATGATTCAACTGTGAAAACACCTAGGCCTGGCACTATTTTTAACTTCCTTAATATATTCTGTAATTATTGATCTAGTTATATTTTCTTTTTCTTCTTGAGTCATTTTTTTTGTCACTGATGTTTTCTGAGAAACCATCTATTTTGTATTGACTTTCAAATGTATTTGCATGACTTAGAGAATACATCTCACTACTTCCAAATCCATGTCTGTAATTATTTCTGAATTCTCAGTTCTCATTCTATAAACTTTATCTTTCTTTTTATTTATCTAGTGACGTGTTTTCTTCTCTGTTTTCCAAAGAATTCTCTGCACTTTTAAATCACTTTGCTTGTTATTATATTATAATTATCTTGCTTATAAACAAACAAGTGTTTGTTTTTATACTTGCAAATTCCTTCCTCCTGGGTTTTTTCTTTTTCCTTTTTGTTTTTCAACTTAAACAAATTAAATTTACTATTTTACACATTTCTATTCTTTCTTCTTCAATTATGTGAATGTTTGAGGCAAAAATTTCCTTTTTACACTGGCTTTACTTTGATCCTGCGGGTTTGGGTATATTTCAATTATATTAAAAAATAAATGGGGGGGACTGGGTGGCTCCGATGATTAAACATCTGCCTTTGGCTCGGGTCATGATCCCAGAGTCCTGGGATGGAGCCCCACATCGCGCTCCTGGCTCAGCAGGGAGCCTGCTTCTCCCTCTCCCTCTGTCTCTCCCCCTGCTCATGCTCTCTCTCCCTCTCTCTGTATCTCTGGGTCTCAAATGAATAAGTAAAACCTTTAAAAAAATAAAAAAATAAATTGTATGAAAAGTAGAGAGTTGAAAAGGCTCAGCATGGAGGAATTTTAAGGCAGTGAAAGTACCCTGTATAGCATTATAATGATGAATATATATCATTCTACATTTGTCCAAACCTCTAGGCTATACAACACTAAAAGCAAATCCTAAAGTAGACTATGGATTTTGGGTGATTATGTTGTGTCAGTGTAGGTTCATCCTTGGTAAAAATGTAGCATTTTAGTGAGTAATGTGGATAATGGGGGAGGTTATGCATATGTGGGGTAGGAGGTGAATGAGAAACCTCTGCACCTTTTTCTCATTTTTATTGTAAACCTAAAATTGCTCTAATAAATAAAGTCTTTAAAGATGTAATAAATAAATGATAAAAACAGTTGTTGTTTAACTCAAGAATTCTTTGAGAGAGATATTTTTAAATTTTATAGAGTTATTTCAATTTGTTACTACTTTTTCGTACTACTTTTCAGAGGGGGAGACGAACCATGAGACTATGGACTCTGAGAAACAAACTGATGGTTCTAGAGGGGAGGGCGGTGGGGGGATGGGTTAGCCTGGTGATGGCTATTAAGGAGGGCATGTACTGAGTGGAACACTGTGTGTTATATGCAAACAATGAATCATGGAACACTACATCAAAAACTAATGATGTAATGTATGGTGATTAACATAACATAATAAAAAAAGATTGTAATATATGCTTTCAGATTTTGGAATTTGTTGTGATTCTTTTGTGGCTTAACATATAGCCATTTTAAATTATTTTAAGAATAAAAGAGCACATGTTTTATTTAAAGAATTATTAATAAAGCCTCTATAGGCTCACTTATTTTAATTTTTTTCATCTACTATTGACTGAAAGAATTATTGAACTTTTAGTTATCCTTTAATTTCATCCAGTTTTGAATCTATATTTTTGATGCCAAGTTGTTTGGTGTATAAAAAAGATTCATAACTGTTACATATTTCTGTAGATTGTATGTATTAATAATTATAAGGCACACACCACATTTGTCTCATACAGTGCCTTTGGCCTTTAATTAAACTCTCACGTGATGTTAATGTCAGGACCCCTGCTTAATATTTCTTTGCATCTGCCTGTGTGTCTTTGCCAATACTTATTATTTTCAATAATAATGTGTCACTTTCTTTTACATGTGTCTCTTTTATGAAACAAGAATAACTTTCCCTAAGAATATTTTTCCCATTTACTTTGCCAAATTTTCCAGTTTACTTTGATCATTGTTAAAATTAACCTTATTTCCTTTGTATCTATCTTTTGTTATATCTGTTACATTTGCTATATGGCTTTTGCTTTCTTTTTGTTTTCTCTTTAGTCACTTGAAATGTATAGAGCCTAAATTTTAATTTATTACTGCTTGCCTTTGTATTTTCTTTTTTTTATTATGTTATGTTAATCTTCATACATTACATCATTAGTTTTTGATGTAGTGTTCCATGATTCATTGTTTGCATATAACACCCAGTGCTCCATGCAGAGCGTGCCCTCTTTAATACCCATCATCAGGATAACCCATCCTCCCACCGCCCTCCCCTCTAGATGTCTTTGTATTTTCTAATGAGACTAAAATCTCGATTTCTTAATTGATCAACTTTTTAGTATAATAATTTCTTACTATGAAAGGTAATGAAATTAGTAAGTTTAAATTTAACATCCTATTTTTTCTTCTTTCTTTTTCTTTTTTTTTGAGAGAGAGAGAGAGAGAGACGGAGGGAGGGGCAGAGGAAGAGAGAGAATCTAAAGGAGGCTTCATGCCCAGCCCAGAGCCCCACAGGGGGCTCGATCTCATGACCCTGCGATCACAAACTGAGCTGAAATCAAGTCAGATGCTTAACCCACTTTGCCACGCTGGCATCCCTCATCCTATTTTCTTCTATTTACATTGCTAGTACTCTATATTTTCTTACACACCCACATTTTTAAAATTTTATTATGTTATGTAGCTTTTCTTTAAATATTGATGATACTTGCATCATGATTCTTCATAATTAGTAAATTTTATCTTCAATAAAAAAATTAGATAATAAACTTATCAGTCTTCATTCAGGCATCTATCCATTCAGGACAAATTTATTGTGTAGCCTCTCTCTGTCAGACCCTACTGCTGGTGCTGGGGCACAATAGTGCAGTGCAGTAAGGAAGAGAAGACTTCTTTTTTTTTTTAACTTTTTATTGTTATGTTAATCACCATATATTACATCATTAGTTTTTGAGGTAGTGTTCCATGATTCATTGTTTGTGCATAACACCCAGGGCTCCACGCAGAATACGCCCTCTTTGATACCCATCACCAGGCTAACCAATCCACCCACTGCCCTCACCTCTAGAAACCTCAGTTTGTTTTTCAGAGTCCATCGTCTCTCATGGTTCATCTGCCCCTCTGATTTACTCCCCTTCATTCTTCCCCTCCTGCTATCTTCTCCTTCTTTTTTATTCTTAACATACATTGCATTATTTGTTTCAGAGGTACAGATCTGTGATTCAACAGTCTTGCACAATTCACAGCACTCACCATAGCACATACCCTCCCCAATGTCTAGCACCCAGCCACCCCATCCCTCCCACCCCCCACCACTCCAGCAACCCTCAGTTTGTTTCCTGAGATTAAGAATTCCTCATATCAGTGAGGTCATATGATACATGTCTTTCTCTGATTGACTTAATTCACTCAGCATAACACCCTCCAGTGCAATCCACGTCCTTGCAAATGGCAAGATCGCATTCCTTTTGATGGCTGCATAACATTCCATTGAGTATATATACCACAACTTCTTTATCCATTCATCTGTCGATGGACATCTTGGCTCTTTCCACATTTTGGCTATTGTGGACATTGCTGCTATAAAATTTGGGGTACATGTACCCCTTCGGGCCCCTACATTTGTATCTTTGGGGTAAATACCCAGTAGTGCAATTGCTGGATCATATGGTAGCTCTATTTTCAACTGTTTGAGGAACCTCCATACTGTATTCCAGAGGGGTTACACCAGCTTTCCTTGCCACCAACAGTGTTGGAGGGTTCCCCTTTATCCGCATCCCCGCCAACATCTGTCGTTTCCCAACTTGTTAATTTTACCCATTCTGACTGGTGTGAGGTGGTATCTCATTGACGTTTTGATTTGGATTTCCCTGATGCCGAGCGATGGTGAGCACTTTTTCATGTGTCTGTTGGCCATTTGGATGTCTTCTTTAGGAAAAATGTCTGTTCATGTCTTCTGCCCATTTCTTGAGTGGATTATTTGTTCTTTGGGTGCGGAGTTTCACAAGTTCTTTATAGATTTTGGATACTAGCCCTTTATCTGATATGTCATTTGCAAATATTTTCTCCCATTATGGTGGTTGTCTTTTGGTTTTGTGGACTGTTTCTTTTGCTGTGCAAAAGCTTTTTATCTTGATGAAATCCCAAGAGTTCATTTTTGCCTTTGCTTCCCTTGCCTTTGGCGATGTTTCTAGGAAGAAGCTGCTGCAGCTGAGGTCGAAAGGTTGCTGCCTGTGTTCTCCTTTACGATTTTGATGGACTCCTGTCTCACGTTTACGTCTTTCAACCATTTGGAGTCTATTTTTGTGTGTGGTGTAAAGAAATGGTCCAGTTTCATTCTTCTGCATGTGGCTGTCCAATTTTCCCAACACCATTTGTTGAAGAGACTGTCTTTTAGCCATTGGACATTCTTTCCTGCTTTGTCAAAGATAAGTTCACCATAGAGTTGAGGGTCCATTTCTGGGCTCTCTATTCTGTTCCACTGATCTATGTGTCTGTTTTTGTGCTAGTACCATACTATCTTCATGATGACAGCTTTGTAATAGAGCTGGAAGTCCAGAATTGTGATGCCGCCAGGTTTGCTTTTCTTTTTCATATTCCTCTGGCTATTCGGAGTCTCTTAGGTTCCATACAAATTTTAGGATTATTTGTTCCATTTCTTTGAAAAAAGTGGATGGTATTTTGATGGGGATTGCATTGAATGTGTAGATTGCTCTAGGTAGCATTGACATCTTCACAATGTTTGTTCTTCCAATCCATGAGCATGGAACGTTTTTCCATTTCTTTGTGTCTTCTTCAATTTCTTTCATGAGTATTTTATAGTTTTCTGAGTACAGATCCTTTGCCTCTTCGGTTAAAATTATTCCTAGGTATCTTATGGTTTTGGGTGCAATTGTAAATGGGATTGACTCCTTGATTTGTCTCTCTTCCGTCTTGTGGTTGGTGTATAAGAATGCCGCTGATTTCTGTGTATTGATTCTATATCCTGCTACTTTACTGAATTCCTGTATGAGTTCTAGCAGTTTTGGGGTGGAGTCTTTTGGGTTTTCCACATACAGTATCATATCATCTGCAAAGAGTGAGAGTTTGACTTCCTCTTTGCCAATTTGGATGCCTTTGATTTCTTTTTGTTGTCTGATTGCTGTGGCTAGGACTTCTAATACTATGCTGAATAGCAGTGGTGAGAGTGGACGTCCCTGCCATGTTCCTGACATTAGGGGAAAAGCTCTCAGCTTTTCCCCATTGAGAATGATATTCGCTGTAGGTTTTTCATAGATGGCTTTTTATGATATTGAGGTATGTCGCCTCTTCCCTATACTCTGAAGAGTTTTGATCAAGAAAGGATGCTGTACTTTGTCAAATGCTTTTTTTTGCATCTATTGAGAGGATCATATGATTCTTGCTCTTTCTTTTGTTAATGTATTGTATCACATTGATTGATTTGCGGCCAAGGGGGTGGAAAACCTTGCAGCGCAGGGATAAATCCCACTTGGTCATGGTGAATAAACCTTTTAATGTACTGTTGGATCCTATTGGCTAGTATTTTGGTGAGAATTTTTGCATCCATGTTCATCAAGGATATTGGTCTGTAATTCTCCTTTTTGATGGGGTCTTTGTCTGGTTTTGGGATCAAGGTAATGGTGGCCTCATAAAATGAGTTTCGAACATTTCCTTCTATTTCTATTTTTTGGAACAGTTTCAGGAGAATAGGTATTAATTCTTCTTTAAATGTTTGGTAGCATTCCCCTGGGAAGCCATCTGGCCCTGGACTTTTGTTTTTTGGGAGATTTTTGATGACTGCTTCAATTTCCTTAGTGGTTATAGGTCTGTTCAGGTTTTCTATTTCTTCCTGGTTCAATATTGGTAGTTGATACATCTCTAGGAATGCACCCATTTCTTCCAGGTTATCTAATTTGCTGGCATAGAGTTGCTCCTAATATGTTCTTATAATTGTTTGTATTTCTTTGGTGTTGGTTGTGATCTCTCCTCTTTCATTCAGGATTTTGTTGATTTGGGTCATTTCTCTTTTCTTTTTGATCAGTCTGGCCAGGGGTTTATCAATCTTGTTCATTCTTTCAAAGAACCAGCTCCTAGTTTCGTTAATCTGTTCTACTGTTCTTTCCGTTTCTATTTCATTGATTTCTGCTCTGATCGTTATTATTTCTCTTCTCCTGCTGGGTTTAGGCTTTATTTGCTGTTCTTTCTCCAGCTCCTTTAGGTGTAGGGTTAGGTTGTGTATTTGAGACCTTTCTTGTTTCTTGAGAAAGCCTTGTACAGCTATATACTTTCTCTCAGGACTGCCTTTGCTGTATCCCAAAGATTTTGAACAGTTGTGTTTTCATTTTCATTGGTTTCCATGAATTTTTTAAATTCTTCTTTAATTTCCTGGTTGACCCATTCATTCTTTAGTAGGATGCTCTTTAACCTCCATGTATTTGAGTTCTTTCCGACTTTCCTCTTGTGATTGAGTTCTAGTTTCAAAGCATTGTGGTCTGAAAATATGCAGGGAATAATCCCAATCTTTGGTACAGGTTGAGACCTGATTTGTGACCTAGGTTGTGATCTGTTCTGGAGAATGTTCCATGGGCACTAGAGAAGAATGTGTATTCTGTTGTTTTGGGATGGAATGTTCTGAATATGTCTGCTAAGTCCATTTGGTCCAGTGTGTCATTTAAAGTCTTTATTTCCTTGTTGATCTTTTGCTTAGATGATTTGCCCTTTTCAGTCAGGGGGGTGCTAAAGTCCCCCACTATTATTTTATTGTTGTCAATGTGTTTCTTTGCTTTTGTTATCAATTGCCTTATATAATTGGCTCTTCCCATGTTAGGGGCATAGATTTTACAATTGTTAGATCTTTTTGGTTGATAGACCCTTTAAGTAGGATATAGTGTCCTTCCTCATCTCTTATTACAGTCTTTGTTTAAAATCTAATTTGTCTGATATAAGGATTGCCAACCCAGCTTTCTTTTGGTGTCCATTAGCATGGTAAATGGTTTTCCACCCCCTCACTTTCAATCTGGGGTGTCTTTGGGTCTAAAATGAGTCTCTTGCAGACAGCATATCGATGGTTCTTGTTTTTTAATCCAATCTGATAGCCTGTGTCTTTTGATTGGGGCATTGAGCCCATTTACATTCAGGGTAACTATTGATCGATATGAATTTAGTGCCATTGTATTGTCTGTAAGGTGACTGTTACTTTATATTGTCTGTGTTCCTTTCTGATCTATGCTGCTTTTAGGCTCTCTCTTTGCCTAGAGGTCCCCTTTCAATATTTCTTGTAGGGCTGGTTTCGAGTTTGCAAAGTCCTTTATTTTTTGTTTGTCCTGGAAGCTTTTTATCTCTCCTATTTTCAATGACACCCTAGCTGGATATAGTATTCTTGGCCATATTTTTCTCATTTAGTGCTCTGAAGATATCATGCCAGTCCTTTCTGGCCTGCCAGGTCTCTGTGGATAGGTCTGTTGCCAAATTAAGTTTCTACCATTATAGGTTCCATATCTCTTCTCCTGAGCTGCTTTCAGGATTTTCTCTTTGTCTCTGAGACTCGTAAGTTTTACTATTAGATGTTGGGGTGTTGACCTATTTTTATTGATTTTGAGGAGGGTTTCTCTGTGCCCCTGGATTTTGATGCCTGTTTCCTTCCTCACATTAGGGAAGTTCTTGGCTATAATTTGCTCCACTATACCTTCTGCCCCTCTCTCTCTTTCTTCTTCTTCTGGGATTCCAATTATTCTAATGTTGTTTCGTCTTATCATATCTCTTATCTCTCGAATTCTGCCCTCGTGATCCTTTAGTTGTTTATCTCTCTTTTTCTCAGCCTCTTTATTTTCCATCATTTGGTCTTCTATATCGCTGATTCTCTCTTCTGTCTCATTTATCCTAGCAGTTAGTGCCCCCATTTTTGAATGCACCTCATGAATAGCCTTTTTGATTTCGACTTGGTTAGATTTTAGTTCTTTTATTTC
Source organism: Zalophus californianus (assembly GCF_009762305.2). Lineage (NCBI taxonomy): Eukaryota > Metazoa > Chordata > Mammalia > Carnivora > Otariidae > Zalophus > Zalophus californianus. The sequence continues at coordinate 64,083,874 of NC_045595.1, read as the reverse complement.
TCCAGAAAGGGTTTCTCTAATAACTTCCACGCTTTTTTCAAGCCCAGCTAGTATCTTTAAAGTCATGATTTTGAACTCCAGGTCTGACATCGTACTAATGTCCGTATTGAGTAGGTCCCTGGCAGACAGTACTACCTCTTGTTCTTTTTGCTGAGGTAATTTTTTTCATCTTGTCATTTTGTCCAGAGGAGAATAAATGAATGAGAGAACAAAATGCTAACAGGTTAACAACATCCCAGCAAATATACTCTATAAAAATCAGAAAAGACCTGAAACCAGGGGAAAAGAAAGGGAAAGAAAGAAAAAAGAAAGAGGAAAAAAAAGAAAAGGAAAAAGGTAAAAACAAACAAAAACTGAACAAAACAAAAAAAAAAGAGAATATGATCAAATATGATCAGGCTAGTGCATAGATCAGTGCCACACACTAGATTTTGGGCTTATTTTGGTCTGTTAGAGGAAAATGCCTCCTAAAATTTTAAAGAAAGAAAGACATATATGTACAAAATAAGGGTTGATACAATGAAGGGATGGGAGATGAATGTAAAGATGAAAATTATAAAAAATATTATAAAGGAATTGATAAGAAGTTATTTGAAAAAAGAAAGAGGAAGATTAAAAAAAAAAGAAAAGAAAAGGAGAGAATGTGATCAGGCCGGAGACTAGAACAATGGCATACACTAGTGATTTAGGGTATATTTTGATCTTTTAGAAGAAACCGTATCTGAAAATTTTAAAGAGAGAACAACTTATATATATATATGCCAAAAGTAAGTGTAACTACTATGAAGGGATAAAATATGACTCTAAAAATGAAAAATAAAAAATGTTTTTTTTTTAAAAAGGGATTGGTAAGATGTTGGTTGCAAAAGGGAAAAAGAAAAATTCAAAAAAAAAGTTAAAAAATTAACTTTGAAAAACTAATGAATCATGGTAAAATAGCCATGAATTCTATGTGCAGTATTCCCCTAGTGCTGGAGTTCTCCCATTCTCCTTGATTGGTAAACTTGGTCTTGGCTTGCTGGCTGTTCATGCTGATCTTCTGGGGGAGGGGCCTGTTGCCGTGGTTCCCAAATGTCTTTGCGGGGGCGGAATTGCCCCACCCTGTGGGTCCGGGCTAAGCAATCTGCTCGGGTTTGCTCTCAGGAGCTTTTGTTCCCTGCAAGCTGTCCCTACAGCTTTGGAGGACCAGAGTGAAAATGGTGGCCTCCCAATCTCCACCCAGAGGAGCTGAGAACTCGGGTCCCCTCTCCTCAGTGTGCCCCCAGAGAAAACCAGTCAATCACTCCCGTCTCCCCGGTCTCCGGCTGCACTCAGTGTTTACCCGGTCTGTGACCAAGCGTTTCTATCTCTGGCATCCGACTCCGTGTGGAGTCTCCAATCCCTGCAGATCCCTGCAGTGTGCCCCTGCATTGCTCCTCCCCAAGGAGGAAGGGGAGTCTCCCCAGCTCTGCCGCTTTTTGGGTCCCTGCTGGAGGAGACTGGGCCACGGATCACAATTTATGGCCACCCTGAGCTGAGAGCCCGCCCCTCGGCTCTTTCTCTGTAGCAGGCTTCCCCGCTCCGATACCTGGGAGTTCTGCTGCACTCAGGCACCCCCAGTCTTTCTGTGACCCCAAGGGTCCTGAGACCACACTATCCTGCGAGGGTTCCACCCCCCGCTTAGCCACTGGAGTGATGTCCCTCATGGAGCTGACTTCTAAAAGTTCTGATTTTGTGCTCCGTGGCTCTATCACTTGCCAGAAGCGGCCGATGGAGGCCCCCTCCCCTGTCGTCTATCCTCCCGAATATCGCCTCGGATTCACTTCTCTGCACGTCCTACCTTCCAGTAAGTGGTCGCTTCTCTGTTCAGAGAGTTGTTGCTATTCTTCTCTTTGATCTCCTGTTGAGTTCGTAGGTGTTCAGAATGGTTTGATCTCTATCCAGATGAATTCCTGAGACCAGACAAAATCCAGGTCTCCTACTCCTCTGCCATCTTTCTCCCCACCCCCCCAACCCCGGCAGAGAAGACTTCTGTCATGGAGCTTACATTTGGGCAGGGGAGAAACTGGCAATGATAAAATGAACAAAGGAAATCCCTGCTACTAATACATTCTACATAGAAAGTAACACATGGGAAAATACTGGTCAGCCATGTTCCTTTAAATGGGTTGTTAAAGGAAGCTATTTTGAATTATACAGAATTCTAAGACCCAATTGATGAGAGACAAGAGCATTTTAGTCAGCCATGTAAAATATGAGGAATGGGCATTTTAAAGGGAAAACTAGTGTGGTATTTTATTGGTTCTATCAATACTTTAGTTAGGGATTGTGCATTTGTCTTTTTCCTTTTATTTTTTTTAATTTTTTTTAAAGAGTTTATTTATTTATTTGAGAGAGAGAATGAGAGACAGAGAGCACGAGAGGGAAGAGGGTCAGAGGGAGAAGCAGACCCCCCACTGAGCAGGGAGCCTGATGCGGGACTCGATCCCGGGACTCCAGGATCATGACCTGAGCTGAAGGCAGTCGCTTAACCAACTGAGCCACCCAGGCGCCCTGTCTTTTTCCTTTTAGTTCTTTCACTTATGTTCCATATATTTTAAATGTTGTTATGTGTGTACACTTTTGGGTAGATATATCTTCTTGACAAATTGATTCTCTTAGTGTTATAAAGATCCCCTTGTTTCCTCTGGTAATACTAAGTGTCTAGAATTTTACCTTGATTAATATTAAGAAGAAGAAATGGTTTTTCATGCTTTTAAAAAATACATTCTTTTCCATCTTTTTACTTTTCAACTATGTGTCATGAAGGTGTGTATTCTATAACAAACCATATTGACTTTTTTCTTTTTAATACAGTGTAACAATCCTTGCATTTATTTGGAATATTTAGCTCATTTATATTTAATGTATGATGTTTTTGTGATTTAATATATCATGTTGATTTTTTTTTCCAGTGGACCATTCTGTTTCCTGTTCCTTTTTCATTATTTTATTCCTACTTCTGGCTTAAACATGTTACTTTCAACATTTTATTTTAACACTTCTATTGACTTTTTTTTAGTTGTTATTGATCCTCTGTATGTGTGTGTGTATATGTGTGTGTTTTAAGTGTCTTACCTGGGGACTACAATATGTAACCTAACTTACCTCTGTTTACTTAGAATTAATATTGTACCATGCTGTTTAAAGTGTAAGAAACATTCAATGGTATAATTCTATCCCTCTACCACTGTTTTTTTGTGGTAATGTTGCCATGAGCCTTTAATTTATACGTTGTATATAACAACTTACAAAGTTATGAATTTTTATTTAAAAATTTCATTTGACATATACAGAAATCAAAAGACAGAACAAGGTATAATATCTTATATTTACTTACATATTTGTCATGTTCTTTGTTTCTCATTTCTTTCTGTAGACCCGTTTCCTTATGGTGAATTTCCTCTCTCAGAAAAACTTTTTTATCATTTATTATAGAGCATTTTTCTTAGAGCAGTGAGGTTTTTAGGTATAATCAAAGGATATATAGCAATTTTTTAAACATACCCATTAATAAAGTTTATGTGTACTTACATTTACTGAAACTGAAACATGCACATGGCAAACCTATGATAAAATATGGTTTAAAACTCTGATATAAGATATTACCAATCTCTCTCTCTTTTTTTAGATTGAAAGTGGCTGAGTGGAGAGATAGATTGATCAATCCAAAGATAAGTCTGGGTTGCAGGTAACCACTTTTTAAATCTAGTTTAAGTGGTATTTTTACTTTTATCTATGTATCCCACTGTTTATTTGTTAGATCATGAATAAGCCTTGTAGTCAGAGTGAGAGCTTTTGTCAGGGGCAACCTGAGGAGTATTGGTGACCCTCAGATTTAGAAACTTTTCCTTTGATTCACCTATTCTTTTGGTTCACAATGACAATGAGAAGGAGAAAGGAGAGGCTTTAGGCTGATTTTTCATATGAATCACTTATGTATTTTCACACCAGTTGGTAGTAGTTGTTTTTCTCTTTCATCAAATGTTTTATCTGTTATTAATCTGTCATTTTTACCTGGCCTGGTCATAAAACCAACAGTCAGGAACCAGTGATATTGTGGCTCTGATATAAATAGGGCTTTTAAAGATAAGGTCCCACATGTACCAGTTTGCTTGGGACATTACTGAGCTTTCACTTGTCCAAGAGTAATTAGTCCCCATTTTCAGTCTCAAATATGTCTATTCTGGACAATGAATGACGATCACTCTCATTATAGTGAATCCTAATGTTCAAGAAGAACTCAGCTGGAAATACTGATCTATCTCCAAGTACTTGAATTCAAATTCGTCCTTTTATAACACACACAATACACTCAGGATGAATAGGGAAAAATAAAGTTCCATGGAGATTTCCATTTACTAAAAAAGGGACATTCTTCCTCTTAAATGCACCTTTAGATGGAAACGCAAAAGTTATTACCAAGCACTTTTATTCCATGCCTTTCTAAGTAAAAACACTGAAAAATCAGGAATTTTCCCAATGTCTCTCAACTCGACATGAATATATTATCAATTTTTGGCCAAAAAAATGTAAGGGAAGGTCTTGTTGAACTATTTTTCTTTACTGATAATAGAAAAGAAAATCATGTGATGATTCACTTTCTCTGTTCTAATTTCTGTCTTGTTTCTAGCGTTTGAGTGTGGTCCAGATACCTGGTGCTATGGAAATAATCTTGAGACACTGAGGACTTGTAGGCACAAAAAAGAAAAACTGATATCCTGAGGATAGTAGAGTAGAAGCCTAGGAAAAATCTCCTTAGAGATACTCATTAGCTACTTTTCCAAATGTGAAAATCTCTAACTCCAGATTATCTCTTATATAAAGTAATTTAATTATTTTTGTTTTAAGTCACTTTTATGTGGGTGTTCTGTTGCTTGTCATGAAAATAAAATAACTGAAAGTGTCCTACGGGAATGAATCAAGTAGAATATATTAAGGGTCTATCGTATAGTTAGGTTTTAAATACATTTTAGCAACTCCCCTTAAAATTTTAGGGTGGAAACCCTAAAAGAATTGTTATTCACTGTATATCTTGTTTTATGGCCCACACCCTAGAATAAAGCTATCCCTTTGCCTTTCTATTTCTTGTCTCCTTAATGCCGCTCTATTAAGAGCACAGGTATACTGACATCTGAGCTATATGCTATCAATTTTAGAAATGGATAGAGTGGGAAGAGAATTTTAATTGGCCAAAATGAGACCCATAAGTAATCAGTAGAGAGTGAAGCAAAGAATACCTGGCTAAAGAAACAAATGTATTATAATTAGACCAATTATCCTAGATGTAGTTCATCAGCTTGTAGTGATAAAGGCCGTTAATGAGCTTTGTCACTGACAGCATTACTTTCTAATCTTAATCCTTTTTAGGGTTATTAGCTTTAATGTTACTTGCACAGAGATAAGTTAATTTATACTGAAATTGAATTGAAAAATAGCAAGTAATGATTGTTGCATTTGAGCAGAAACTTATAAAGTTTTCTTGCTGACAAAACTTACTGAGGGCAGTGCAAAAGTATTCAAGAGTTTTCAAGGAGGTGGAGGAGATTCAGAACAATAGAAATATTTGTTAAAGGAAAGACTCATAAATATTTCTGGGGACTGTCACTCAATTTATAATATCATCTAATGAAATGACTGATAGCTATTTTATTTGCTTCTAAGTATCAGTACCCTATGTTCTATGTACCACCAAGAAACTTCTTCAAAACAAACTGAGGGTTCTAGAGGGGAAGGGGTTGGGAAGATGGGTTAGCCTGGTGATGTGTATTAAAGAGGGAACGTACTGAATGGAGGACTGGGTGTTACACGCAAACAATGAATCATGGAACACTGCATCAAAAACTAATGATGTAATGTATGATGATTAACATAATACAATCAAATTTTAAAAAAAAGTAAAGTAAACCTTTGAAGAGGAGTCATTGAACATAATAACTGCTCTACATCCACATGTACAGTACAGATAGTCTTTGACTTATGATGGTTTTACTTATAGTTTTTCAACTCTATAATGGTGCCAAAGTGATACACATTCAGTAGAAACTATACTTCGAATTTTGTTCTTTTTCCAGGCTAGTGATATGTAATATGATCCTTTCTCATGATTCTGGGCAGTGGCAGGAACCTTCAGCCACCCAATCACAAGTGTAAACCACTAATACACTTACAACCATTCTGTACCCACACAACCATTCTGTTTTTCACTTCCACAATATTCAATATGTTACATGAGATAGTCAACACTTTATTATGAAATACGCTTTGTGTCAGATGATTTTGCCCAACTTTAGGCTAATGTAAGTGTGTTGAGAATATTTAAGGTCAGCTGGGCCTAGCTATGTTCTTTAGTTTGAGTGTATTAAATGCTTTGTCAACTTGGGATGGGTTTTTCAGGATGTAACCCCATAGGGGCGCTTGGGTGGCTCAGTAGGTTAAACGTCTGCCTTCAGCTCAGGTCATGATCCCAGGGTCTTGGGATCAAGCCCCACATCGGGCTCCTTGCTCAGTAAGGAGTCTGCTTCCCCCGCTCCCTCTGCCTGCTGCTCCCCCTGCTTGTGCTCTCTCTCTGTCTGTGTCAAATAAATAAATAAAATCTCTAAAAAAAATGATGTAACCCCATAATAAGTCAAGGAAGAGCTGTACTAAGATATTTTCACAAATGTGTGAATAGAATCTTTAATCATGGTCTCTATCAACCTTACTCAACCTGCGTTCTTCATTTGAACCTTAGAGCACAGAAAATGATTAGAGTGACTACTTTCTAGATTCTTCTAATAATGATATAGAACTCGTGCCCATCTAGATCCATGGAATTTCATTCATTAAACATAATAGATGACTTAGGGCATTAAAGCTTAGTCCTTTTAAGAACCACAGTTAAAGGGGTGCCCGGGTGGCTCAGTCGTTAAGTGTCTGCCTTCGGCTCAGGTCATGTTCCCAGGGTGTTGGGATCGAGCCCTGCATCGGGCTCCCTGCTCTGCAGGGAGCCTGCTTCTCCCTCTCCCTCTGCTGCTCCCCCAGCTTGTGTTCCCTCTCTCGCTGTGTCTCTCTCTATCAAATAAATAAAATCTAAAACAAAACATAACAAAAAAACACAGTTAAAAAGGTTTGCTAGAGGTTAGAAGTATTCTTAAAAATATACTTTCTGACCCTTTATGCATTTATTTATTTATTTGTCAATATTTATTAAATCACTACTTTGTGTATGGATTTAACTATATATAAGTTAACTAGTACTGTGTTTAATATATAATATATATAGCAATAGAGGGTGACCTTAACTCATTCTCAGGTTTTGAATACTCCATCACTAAATATCATGAGAGCCATAGTTGTGCATGTGTATGTATGTGTGCTGTTTTCTACAACAGATTAAGAAATTTTCTATCAAGTTCTAATACACTAAAATCTTCTTTCACAAATGAATGTTAAAATTTATCAAATGAATTTTTGTATCTATTGTGATGATCTTGTGCATTATCTCCTTTACTTTGTTAAGTAGTGAAATATGATGGTTCATTTTAACACTTTTATTGAGATATAGTTTACATATAGTAAATTTGGCCTGTTAAAAGTATATCATTTGAAAATTGTAACATGTGTATACACTCTTGAGATGACCACAACAGTCACAATGATGAACATATCTATCACTCTTGAAAGTTTTATTGTACCTCTTTATCATTTCTCCTTCTGAACATAGTAATTGAAGACATAGTGGATGATTTTAACACACAGTAACTCATCAAATGAATGCAAAAAAAAACCCAAGTCATGTACCAGATTTGAGTAACATGAATAAATGTAACCGATATATAAATCACCAAACCTCAAAACTGTAGAATACATATTTTTTAAGCACACATAAAACACTTAGAAAATTTAACACTATGCTAGACCACAAAGCAGATTTTAACAAATTTCACATGATCGAAACTATATGGAGACATTTCCTTATGGAAATAGAACTAAGTTAAAAATTGATAACAAATAGAACAACATAAAAGTTTAGAAATAATTGGAAATTAGGTCATATGCTTCTAAATGATGAACGGATAAAAGATTAACAATGAATATTAGGCAATATTTTAAACATTGAATTCAGTGAAAGAAACATAGCATATGTGAAAAAATTTGGAAAATAGTTAAAGATGTGTGTACAAGGACATATATAACCTTACATGAATGTATTATAAGAAAAGGAAGGTTAAAAAGATCTATCATCTACAGAAGTTAGAAATAAAATAATAAATTAGAGGTGCCTGGCTGAATGAGTCAGTGGAATGTGTGAACCTTGATCTCAGGGTTGGGAGTTTGAGCTCCATTTTGTGTGTAGAGTTTACTTGAAAAAAGAAAAAAGAAAAGAACAGCAAAGTAAACTTAAAATAAATAAAAAGAAGAAAATAATAATTAGATATTAATAAAATATAGAACACTAGAGAAAACCATCAAAGCCAAATGATTATGCTCTAAAAGACTATTAAAAATAACAAAAAATTCTTATAAGACAGATTTTTTAAGTGACTGATATCAAGAAGAATAATAGAGACAGAAATATTAATCTACTAACATTTAAAATTTCATAAAAAATATGAAATATGGCAATGCATTTGAAAATTGACCAAAAAACAGATAAATACTAAGAACGAATATAAGAAGAAATAAAATATCAACTTATTCTATAACTATTTAATTGATTCTACAACTGAGTCATTTGAACATGGAAATCTTAATGCTTACCTACTTTCAGTGGTAAATACTACCACACAGATCTGTGATGTTTTCTTAGGTAACTATGAGTAGAGCAGAACCTGATACCCAAATCCTTACAGAATATCTGAAAAGAAGAGGAATATAGACCAACTTCTCCCATGGATGTAGATAAATCTAATTTAACCATCTTACAGAAACAGATAGAACATTTGATACAATTTATCAAAAATTTATGAAAAAATAAGTCTCAGAAAACCAGAAATAAGAGTACTTTCTTAATCTCATATAGTGTTATCTGTAAATGACTAACAAAAATATCCTTTTGAATGTCTGTTTATCAATGGACTAGAAATCTGTGCCAGTACAATGAAGTAAGTAGAATAATGAAGATGAGTGGATTGATAGGGATTGCATTAAATGTGTAGATTGTTTGGGGTAGTATAGATATTTTAACATTTGTTCCTCCAATCCATGAGCATGAATGTTTTTCCATTTCTTTGCATCATCTTCAATTTAGTTCATAAGTATTCTCTAGTGTTCAGAGTACAGATCTTTTACCTTTTTAGTTAAGTTTACTCAGGTATCTTATGGGTTTTGGTGCAATTGTAAATGGGATTGATTCCTTGATTTCTCTTTCTGCTGCTTCATTATTTGTGTATAGAAATGTAACAGATTTCTGTATATTGATTTTGTATCCTGCAAATTTATTGAACTCATGAAATACTTCTAACAATTTCTTGGTGGAGTCTTTTGCGTTTTCCACATAGAATATCATGTCATCTACTAATAGTGAAAATTTGACTTCTTCCTTGCTGATTTCCTGAATAACCAAAGCACTCTTGAAAAAGAAAAGCAACACTGGAGGCATCACAGTTCCAGACTTCAAGCTATATTACAAAACTGTAGTCATCAAGACAGTATGGTCTGGCACAAAAACAGACATCAATGGAACAGAATAGAAACCCATAAATGGACCCAAAACTATATAGTCGATTAAATTTTGACAAAGCAGTAAAGAATATCCAATGGTAAAAAGACAGTCTCTTCAAAAAACGGTGTTGGGAAAACTGGACAGCAACACGTGGAAGAATGAAACTGGATCACTTTCTTACACCTTACACAAAAATAAATTCAAAATGGATGAAAGACCTAAATGTGAGACAAAGAACCATTAAAATCCTAGAGGAGAACAGAGGCAGCAACCTCTTTGACATCAGCTATAGTCGCTTCTTATTAGACATGTCTCTGGACTCAAGGGAAACAAAAGCAAAAATGAACTCCTGGGACTTCATCAAGATAAAAAGCTTCTGCACACCAAAGGAAACAATCAACAAAACTGAAAAGCAACATTAGGAATGGGACAAGATATTTGTAAATGACATATTTGATGAAGGGTTATTACCAAAAATCTATAAAGAACTTATCAAACTCAACAACCATATAACAAATAATCCAGTCAAGAAATGGGTGGAAGACATGAATAGACACTTTTCCAAAGAAGACATCCAGATAAGCTAACAGAGACATGAAAAGATTCTCAACCTTACTCATCATCAGGGAAATACAAATCAAAACCACAACAAGATCTAACCTCACACCTGTCAGAATGGCTAAAATTAACAACTCAGGAAACAACAGATGTTGGCAAGGATGTGGAGAAAGGGAACCCTCTTACACTGTTTGTGGCAGTGCAAACTGGTACGGCCACTCTGGAAAACAGTATGGAGGTTTCTCAAAAAGTTAAAAACAGAACTACCTTATGAAGCAGCATTGCACTACTAGGTACTTACCCAAAGAATACAAAAATACTGATTTGAAGGGATGCATGCCCCCTGATGTTTATAACAGCATTATCAACAATAGTCAAATTATGGAAAGAGCCCAAATGTTCATCAACTGATGAATGGATAAAGAAGAAATGATATATATATAATGAAATATTATGCAGCCATAAAAGATAACAAAATCTTGCCATTTGCAATGACATGGATGGAGTTAGAGGGTATTAATAGTAAGTGGAAATAAGTCAGTCAAAGAAAGGCAAATACCGTATGATTTTACTCATATGTGGGATTTAAGAAACAAAACAGATGAACATATGGGAAGGGGAAGAAAAGAGAGAGAGAGAGAGCTAGAGAGAAACAAAGCATAGAGAACAAACTGAAAGTTGATGGAGGGAGGTAGGTAGGGGATGGACTAAATGGGTGATGGGTATTAAGGAGGGCACTTGATGTGATGAGCCCTGGGTGTTATATGTAAGTGATGAATCACTAAATCCTACTCCTGCAACTAATATTACACTATATGTTAACTAGATATAATTTAAATAAAAACTTGAAACATTAAAAAAAGATATGTGGATTGAAAACAAAACAAAAAGAATGTCATTAATTGCAAAGATTTTCTTTATATAGAAAATAAAAAAACTTAGATACATTGTTATAGTTAATAAGTGAATTTAGCAATTTGATGAAATACAATGTCAATACACAAACACTATATTTTATCTTATAGTAATGATCATGAACTAAGTCTGAGAGATGATTAGATACAGCATAAAAATAATCAATATTTAGAACTAAATTTAAAAGGTTGTGTGTAATGTAAACCTTCTACACAAACATACAGCATTTTATTGAGAGAAATTAAAGATTTAAATTAATGGAAGAGTAATCCATATTCATGAAACTGAAAATTCAATATTGTAAAGATGTTGATTATATTCAAATGATTTATAATGCAATAATGGAGACCAATTTTGTCCATCTATTGCCAAAATAATGTTGCGTGGGAGGGTACCTCCAAAATATAGTGACATAAAATAACAATGTCCTGTATAGCTCACAATTCTATATGTTGGTGTATGGGTGTAGCTGGACACTCTTTATCTTAGGTAGGCTCTGTTATGCTTCACAATTAAGTAGCTTTATTTCTAGGGATTTGCTCACTGTTGGTATTGCTCTTATATCCCTCCAAGAGACTAGTCTGGCAATTCTTTCATGGGAAGGAAGAGGTTCATAAGACTGACTAGAAGTAAGCAAGGCCTCCTGAGACCCAGATTTGGACTGGTATAGTGTCACCTTTGCTACATCTTATTGGCCATGCAAATTATAAGGCTACCCCAGATTTAAGAAGAGTAGAAACAGACTATTTCTTGAGATAAACTGTGAAGTTATATTACATAGGGTGGATTGAGGGAGATCAATAATTAGGGCCAATAAAGAAGTCAGTCTACCACAGAGCCCACTCAAAATCCCAGCAACTATTTTTTTTTGTGTAAATTGAGTTTATTGTGATAGTTATACAGGTGTACACATATGTAAAATTTTATTAAGCTATATAGTTACTGATATGTGCATTTTACTCTGAATAAATAATATTTCAACACATTCACAAAGAGAAATGAGCTATGAAAAGCTATGATAATCTTGAGGATGAATTATGTTGGAAGACTTATTATACTATATACTAAGATATAAAACATTTATATTAATTAAGACAATATGTTGTCTGGTAAAGGATAAACAAACTGACAAATGAAACAATAGTGTTTGGTAGCAGACTCACACATGTATGAACTTTTGACTTATGATATAGTTGGTAAGTAGACAGTAAAAATGGCAGTCTTCTCACCAAATTGTGTTGGATTATTTGGATATATGTACATAGAAAAACAATGTAATGTGACTAGGTCACCCTATGTAAAAATCATTCCTGGTGAATTTTTTACCTAAATGTGAAAAATGAAAAAATAAATCTTCAAGGACTTAACATAGAAGAATATACTAATGATCATGTAATAGGAAAAGTTATATTAAACTAAACTCAAGTATCACTAACTACTAAGAAAACAATTTACACATTTGAAGTAAATTGTAACTAGAAACTCATTATCAATTAACTGAGTAAAAAGCCAAGCTCTAAACCAGGAGAAGATATTTGCAACATCTATAAATGTCAAAGGAATCATTCACTGTATTTTTTAAAATGCCTATCAATTAACAAGAACCAATATTAAAGAAAAAACAATAAAAGTCTGGATAAGAGAAATGAAAGAGGATATCCAAATGGTCAGTAAATCTATGAAAATTTGCTCAACATCATTAGCCATCAAGGAGATTCGAGATTTTTAGGTAGGATATAGAAGTTCATTGCAGAACAACAATTATCCTGCAACAACTAGAAAAAAATATATAGATTTCATAATTTAGAGGCATTGTAGAGCAATGGAAGCAATGAATTAGAAATTAAGTTTCACAGGGTAAAGAACATCTCTGAGGCAAGCTAGAACTCTCTCACTTTCAAAAAATTATTCTCAGAAAATTTTCTGTTTCTGGATGCAAGTTAAGGATCCAGCTTGCTCAGGCAGGGAAACTCTAGTAGGAGTTACAGAAATTGCAAATTATTTAACAGTTAATGGTGCTAGCATGACAAATTAGAAATTTGAGAGAACTCAAATCATGGTCAGTTTTTCCTATGGAACATTTGATGGGTGCTATGGCTGCTTGGAAAGCTAGAGATTCAAGTTAAAAGTTTCTGAAATACAGAGTATAATCTCTTTTGTGCTTCTAAGAAACAAAGACCTACAGCATTAAGATACCAGGAACCTGAGCTGGAAACTCTGAATGACAGATGACAGAACACTGTCTGTGGAGTGCATTATCAACAATAGTCAAATTATGGAAAGAGCCCAACCACAACCACCTCTGGTCCACCCCTTAAAGCTGAAGCAAATGAGACCCATAAGATACAAGGAGTGGGTTAAAATCCTGGTTGGGCTCATCCGAAGGTTGGGCAAACTCAAAAGATTGAGTCTTTTAAATTATACTGTACCCCTGCCTTAAGTTAATTTAAAATTGAACTAAGTGTATTAACTTCTTTCTCTTTTTTCCTAGCAAAAGTAAAGAGAATTTTCGTTGATGAAATACAGAAATCCAAGCTTAGAGGGCTCTTTTGTTACAATGTTTGGCATAAAATTCAAAATTACTAGATAAGTAAAGAAGGAAATAAATCATTTATGATAAATGAAAGGGCTGACAATATACCTAGCCCACTTAAAAATTACAATTATTAAGTAAATGGAAATAGAAGAAAAGGTGGATAACAGGGTTGAATTTCAATACGGGATTGGAGTCTGTATTAAAGAACTAAAGGGACATTCCAAAAATGAACAATACAATATCTAAGTTGGGAAATATGTTTAAAAATAGAATAGTCACAGTAAAAGATGGGATTAAGAAATTTGAAAACACTTCAATAGGAAAATGTCCAAAAGGAAACAGAGAGGAAAACAAATGTAAAGACAGATCAGAATTTACACATTTAGACAAGTCTAAATTTCCAATAAAGATCTTAGATATCATCAATACTAATCGAATCCCTCCCTTATTTATGTTATAGGCTGTGTACATTTAAAATTTACCTTAATTATTCTTTTTTTTAAGATTTATTTATTCATTTTAGAGAGACAGAGAGTGGATGAGCAGGGAAGAGGCAGAGGGAGAGGGAGAGAGAATCCTCAAGCAGACCCCCTGCTGAGCATTGAGCCCTATGTTGGGCTTGATCCCAGGATCTGAGATCATGACCTGAGGAGAAATCGAGTTGGCTGCTTAACCAACTGAACCACCCAGGTGCCCCTTACCTTGTTATTTTTTAACACTATAGTGCTGTTGTAAACATTTATTTAGATTTATTTACATATTTACTATTTCCTTTGTTTAACAAGCCTTCTTTCATCTCAGAAACACACTTTTAGAAATTTCATCGAGTGTCTTTATTTTATTTATTTATTTATTTATTTGAGAGAGCAAGAATGAGAGAGAGAGAGCACATGAGAGGGGGGAGGGTCAGAGGGAGAAGCAGACTCCCTGCTGAGCAGGGAGCCCGATGCGGGACTCGATCCCGGGGCTCCAGGATCACGACCTGAGCCGAAGGCAGTCGCTTAACCAACTGAGCCACCCAGTTGCCCAATGAGTGTCTTTAAATACAAAAATATATTCAGTTTTTTAAAATGTCAACATTTTACCACAATGTAAGTTTAAATACATATGCCGATTTGCAATTTTTTTCTTTCCATAGTTTGATGGTTTATCAGACTGATTTGGGCCTTCTTTTAATGTCTTTGAGAAGTCAGCTTTCATTTTATTTATTGTTTTATGATAATCTATTTTTCTCTCTAGTTACTTATAGTTTCTTTTGCTTTGGTATTGTTACTTAAATTACGATATATTGATATAGGTATTTTTATTATTTTATTTTAGTTGATTTTTTTTTAAATGAGTTCAGGGGATTCTTTGGTTATCTTGAGTCTGATGATTTACTTCTTTCAAAATTTGGGAAAACCTTCACTTATTTTTTTCCAAATATTAACTCTTCTTCTCATTGAGGTTTTCTCCTTAGAATTGCATTTGTCTGCAAGTTAGACTCCTCACTCATCAGTATCATTTAACATTTTTCGTTGTGTTTTTGTCATGTCTTTAATGTCTGTAGTCTGCTGCATTATCCAACATATCGGCACTTGGCTATTTCTCTCACTCTGTCTCATATGCTCTCTAGATTGTTCATTTCCCAGTTATGTATATATTACATATATATAAACTGAAATGAAAATAAAAAAATTAAAACTATACATTTATCCTAAACTATATCCATGTACATATAATTGTTAGAAGATTTATTCTTCTTTTTTACAAATACGTCTTTTAATTTGATGTACTTTATTCCTTCTTCATACATATAATGGAATTTTAAACAGTCATATCAATGTTTTAATTAAATATATTCTATCTGATAAATTCAAGATCTGCTGCTGCTCTCTTAATATATCTGATCTCATTGTTTTGTTTTGTTTTGTTTTGTTTTTAAAGATTTTATTTATTTATTCATGAGAGACAGAGAGAGAGAGAGGCAGAGGGAGAAGCAGGCTCCCAAGGAGCAGGAAGCCAGATGTGGGACTCGATCCCAGGACCCTGGGATCATGACCTGAGCTGAAGGTAGATGCTTAACCATCTGAGCCACCCAGGCACCCGTTTTGTTTTGTTTTTTTAATCTCCCACCAGAATCTCTATTCATAGTGTCTTGGTTTCTTGTATATTAGATATTTTTATTTATTATTACTATTGTTGCCATTGTGAAGTCACACTTATTGAAACCTCATCTGTAAGACATCTTTGGCTCCTGGGGGTTAAGTTCTAAGTTATGTTTCTCCAGAGTATTTTTATTTCCTTTTCTCTTCACTTAGGGGCATTTAACCAATGTGGAATGACCTTCTGTCTTTGAGAGGGTTTTCATTACACAAATATTTAAATTTGTCTCTATTTTTAGCAACTCTCAAAATAATTGTGTATGTGTACACATGTATATTTAATTATATTTACTTTATTATATATTACTGTACCCTCCATTCAAAATCAAGGATGAGACACAGCTATCTTGTCCATCTCCCCCTATATTATTTTTTCTTCAGTTTACTATGGGTTTTGGCTTTCATAAATGCAGACATACTATCAAGGTGTTGTATGAATCCCCTGTGCATTGAATCTCTGGCTTTAGCTCCAGTTAACACAGAAAGACTGACTTAAATACTTAGCTCTAGGCTATCAGAGATGATCGATGCTCCGGAAAATGTGCCATAGTCAATATTCAGTACTGTTTTAAATTTCCTTTCTTTCTCAATCTCTAGCCTCTATAGATTGTCTTATTTCATACTACATTTTATATTTTATCCAGGACTTTTTATGTACTGTATTTCACAAGGATTGCTCTGGTCACCAAGACCACCATATTGCTAGAACTGAAAATCCAGCTTTGTTACTTTAAAAGTCACAATTGTCAAAAACAGAATCTAATATATAATTTAAAAATACAGAAAAAACCCCACCCCACAACAACTTCTATTTTTCAGTTCCACACTTTCCCTTCACACAAACATAAACTATGGTTTAAATGAGTACTTAATTATACACTGGTAATGTTGCTAGAGAACTTGGCAGACATTCTACTTTTAGAAGCACTCCACACAGATTTATATATCACATTTTACATAATGAAGACTTCTTTCCCACCTCTTACTAAAGCGAAGTAATAATAATGATAATAATAAGCTTCTTAAAAGAAGGATGGGGATATATCAGGAAGGCTTAGTGAGCTGAGACAAGGAACAAGTTAAGGGTGTTGCAAGTTAAAGGGTGGGTGGTAGATACACTTCAAATACAAGGTAAAAGACTTAAGATTTTGTAGACCCAATTAGATCATATTAGTGTTTAAAGCTTCCCAGATTCTCTGCATTGTTGAAGGAAAGGCACAAAAGCTAAACATATGCCTGAACTGAACAGCATTTCCCCTGGATTACACCCATGTGGGGTTTCATATATGGCTGTGCTCCATTTCTCAATTTCCAAAATAAGGTATAATTTAGAGGGTGTTTGAGTAATTGTCTGAATATATGGGCGATATTTCTTATATTTTCTATTGTTTGAAATTAAATGATCAGAAAAACAGAATTTCATGCTCTCAAGCCTGGTTGCTATTTGGTTTCTGTTTCTGAGAATGCTGACTTGCTCAAGAAAGCATTGAGCCCTTTCATGAGCTTATGCTAAACTAATTTTGCCTGCAAGCTTGGACATATGGGAAGATGTCCCCTTTGCAAAACTATCTCCTATGCAAAATATAGGTAACACGAATATTTCCTTTGCATTGATTAATGGCAGAAGTGATTCTATGCCAGTCTAGCCTTTAAGAAGACTGATTGCTTCTGTCTTTTTCTTTTGGAGACCTGAGCCACCTGGAAAATGTTCCATTATTCTGATAGAGAGATAATACAAAGGAACCCTATGATTCCATTGATAGGGAGAGGTTCTAGTTAAGATCAGCCTTGCAGACAACAACAGTATAAGTGAAGCCATCTTGGATGCTCCAGACAAACCCACCTGCCAGTTAAACAGCACTGAATGACTCCTGTTAAAACCACATGGAGCAGAAAAATTGCTCATCTGAGCCCTTCCCACATTCCTGAGCCACAAAATTAAGTAACTAAATGAAATTGTTATTTGCAAATAATTTAATAGCAGCAGATGAATGAAGTGCTTGTTAAGCAGAACATATCTCCTTTGTCAATAGTTAGAAAATATAATTATTTTGGATATGGAACTTCCCTCCACAATTACATTGTTCAGGAGTGAACTAGAAATTGAACATTTAGAAGCTATTTGGTTGTTGTTGTTGTTGTTTTTAGTTTTTGTTTTGTTTTAACAAAGACATTATGAGAATTTTTACTTCAATAAAGTGATCGGATTTGAGGTATGCTATATTCAGGCCTCATCTCCTCAGGTAGCTGCTATTAAGTTGAGCTGTATAAGGAAACTGGAAAGCAAGTAAATGAAGACCATCTGAGATCTCTTTCAAAAATAAATTTTGGTGTGGTTACTCATACATAAAACTGACTAGAAGTAAAAAATAAGAAAATTAATGAGGTTTTGCAGAAATTAAGTTGCCAAAGAATATTAACCTCATCTGAAAATCCTGTTATTATGTTGGCAAGTCTTAAAACAGCTCTCAGTAAGAAGTGGACTCCAGAAGGTGCACAGGTCCCAGAGAAGATATATAACCCTACAGCCATGTCTGACATGCCTGGAAGATAAAAAATGTGGAGAGCCACTCAGGGATTTGTTGCTTTTCCTGCAAAAGTTTATATCTTTTGATCTTTCAGGAGAAGATTCTTTAAATGTCAATTAATTCAAGCTGATTATGTTGAGTCCACTATATTTGTACTGAATTGTTTTTTTAGTTGTTCTACCAATGACTGAAGGAGGGGAATGAAAATTAATAAGTTTAATTGTAGATTTTTCTATTTCTCCTTTTGATTCTGATAGTTTTTGCTGTTTGCATACTGAGGCTTTAGTATCAGTATATCTTCCTGATAAACTTCCCTTTTTATCATGATAGAATATTCCACCTTATTTTGGGTAATAAAACTTGTCTTAAAGTATACTTTGCTTAGTATTTTTTCTTCTTGTTATAATGTGTATGCCATATTTTTTTCTATTCTCTTGTTTTCAAATTATCATGTAGACAGCATATAGTTCAGTCTTGATTTTTTTTAACTTTTAATTTTAATTTTTTTAAGCCAGTCTGAAGCTCTCTTCCTTTAATTGGAAAGTTTGGTCCATTTATACTTAATAAGATTACATAAACAGTTAAATTTGTGTATCTCATCTTAGTATTGATATCTTTCAGTTCCATCTGCTCTTTGTTTCTCTCTTCCTTCTAGGAAAAGAGCTAGATTTGTTTATTTAAAAATATCCTGGTAAGATGAGATTTAACTTTTTACTCCATCATGTCACCAACATTCTCTCATTTAACACATTTCCTCTAGTTTTATGTCAAAAACATCAATTTATCCATCCTGACATATCTGTCAGTGGGATGTAGCTGGGACAAGACACTGCCACCATTAGTCATCCTTCATCACATTGTTCTGCCCTTGGTCAATATCCTTTGCCTACATTCATAAAACCAGGTATTAATGCCATATATTGTCAAAATGAGTGGCTCAATTCATCTAATATAATATCAGGAAATATATCGTCAAATGCCATGCTTAATCAAATGCAGCTATATGACTAGAGTCTAGTACTGCTGTTAAGGAAGAAAATGTAGTTAGCCTGACATAGTTTATTTCTGAGGCTTTATGCTTTTCTTGTTCAATACATCCCCCAAGGGCCATTTCATTTTTTTCCCATAAATTCAGCTTTTCCATAAATTAACTCCTGTGTATGCTACTCTCCTAGATAATTCCCTCTCATTTGTGTCCTGCGTATCATCTCCACAGCCTCTACCATAATGCAGACCATTGCTCACCTGTATCACCTCACTCACATCTTCACATGCATCTCCTCTCCACTTTCCGACCTCTACCCCACCAGCATCAGCATCACCTGAGAAACACAAATTCTCAGGCACCACCCGAGTTACTGGGCACTCTGTGGTGTAGTCGGGCAATCGCTGACAATTTGGAAGCACACTCAAGTATGAGAACCACTGCTATACACTAAAGATGATTTCAAATATTCCCTCCTACCAACATGTTATCTTTAACATCAATTGCCCTTTCCCACTGAAGCTGCTGATTGAACAAGAATCATACTATTCCACAGAAAATCGGGAATATTCTCTTAATTTTTATTTAATTATTACCTATAGTTTTGAAGTAAATCCAGTTTTATCTTTGTTTTTTTATTATTATTAACATTTTTTGCAAACATGAGCTAAAATTAGCAAAAATGAATTAATTAACATCCAAGTGGGCCCTGACACCAAAATTGACAAGAGGTGATCTAGTCTAGCAGTCTGTACACTATGATCCATAGGCCAAATCTAGCCCATGCCTTGTTTCTGTGAATAAAATCTTACTGCAACACAGTCAAGTTTATTCTTTTTTTTTTTGTATTATTTAATGGCTGCTTTTGATTTATAGTAGCAGATTTGAGCAGTTGTAACAGAGACCATATGCCCTACAAAGCCTAAAATATCTGGCCTTTTACATAAAAAGTTTTTGACCCCTAATTGACATTGTCACCAGGTATTCATTCAACACATACTTATTAAACATATGCTATTAATCAGGCTCTGTGTCAGGCACTGAGGATCTAGAAGTGAGCCAAGGACACAGACCTCTGCAATTATAGAACATATATCATAATGAGGGAGGGTGGCTGAAAATAAACAGCATACCAATAAATAATTAATAAGATAATTCCAGAAAATCATTTGTGCTGTGAAGAAAAGAAAGTGGAGGCAACAATAGAAAGTGACTGTCCAGGACGCAGCACCATTGGGTTAGGTGTCAGGAGGCCTCTCCAAGGAGATGGCATTAAGCTAAAACCTCAAAGAAATGATGAAATGACAAAAAGAAACAAGATGTGCATAGTTCATGGGAAGGAAATGACTTCGATTTGTCTTAAAAACATAAAGAAGGCCAGCATGGCTAGAGCAAAGTAGGTACTGGGAAGATATGGGGCCCTGGCTAAATGTTTGCAAGGCCTCTGATCAATGACAAATTGTATTCTTTCATTTCCACTATGTCTCATAGAAGGAAGTGATATTGATTAAAGATTGCTTACTATTCTTTTTTGTGTTAGTGATTTATGTTGGTTGTGCTGCAAGCATAAATGATCTTTACATCGATGGTGAGAAAATTAGGAACTTCTGATTAAAAATTTTAAAAAAGAGCAAGATTAATATCCCCTTTAGATGCAAGGTTGAAATATTGCTCCTTACTCATCTCTACCTTGATCAGGCTGTTTAAGGTGGCATCATTAAGTCAGACCTTTAAATTTTCCACTAGCGACATGAAAAAGTACAAAACAAAGCAAAACAAAACTCAAAGACAATCAGTAATCAAGCAACGGAAAGAGGCAATAACTTGCACATAAAAAGAAATGTTTAAGAATATATACAAATCTTCTTTTATATTTTTTATGGAAAAAAGTGTTGAGTGTAGGTGCATAGAGAGGGATGGTGGTTTGTTGGGAAGAGGAAAATGTGTTAATGAAACACTTAAATTTCAAATTAAGAATCAACAACTTAGGCGCTTGCTTTGACAGCACATATACTAAAATTAGAAACAGAGATTAGCATGCTTTGGTGCAAGGACAACATGCAAACACATGAAATGTTCCATATTTTTAAAATGGGCAAAGGAGATGTATAGAGATTTCTCCAAAAATGATATACAAATGGCCAACAAGCATGTGAGGATACTTAACATTAGTAATTATTAGGTAATTGCAAATCAAAACTATAATGAGCAGGCACCTCATGCCTTCTGTGTACTGTCAGTAGGAATGAAAAAAGGTGCAACCTCTTTTCTGGGAAATAACATGGAGTTTTCTCAAAAAATTAAAATAGATCTACTAAATAATCCAGCAATTCTACTTCTATATCCAAAAACCTGAAAGGAGGATCTAGAAGAGATATTTATACAACCAAGTTCAGAGCAGTGACAATAGCCATGAGGTTGAAGCAATCCAAGGATCATCAATGAATAAATGGATATGCAAAATGTGGTTTATACATACAATAGAATATTATTTTACTCTAAAAGAAAGGGAGGAAACTTTGATACATGCTTCAATGTGGGATGAACCTAGAGAACATAATGCTAAGTGAAATAAGTCGGTCACAAAAAGATAAATACTGCATTATTTCACTTATATGAGGTATTTGGAGTAGACAAATTCAGAGACAGAAAGTAGAATGGTGCTTGTCAGGGACTGATGAGAGGGGAGAAAAGCAGTTACTGTCTAATAGGTATAAAGTATTGATTTTGCAGAATGACAGGGTTTATGGGGATGGATTGTGGTGATGGTTACACAATAATGTGAATGTATTTAACTGCACTGAATTATAATATAAATAGTTGAGATGACGATATTATGTTATGTGTATTTTACCTAAGTAAATGTGTTAAAAGGTGTCAATAACTTGTAGGAAAAAAAAGAAGACATGGTGTCCACAGATTAGAACAGAACTTGGGGTATTATAGATCAGAGTAGGTATTGTTGGCCTGTTAATATCACATGAAAATGTCATGCAGATATAAAGGACTGAAAAAAACTAATTTAGAATGATTTCACTGACTTTTAAGAAAGGGCCAATGTGAAGTAATCATACACAGATTCTTGTTTTTTCCTTTTCATGTATGTTGAGAACCAGAAGCTAGAAATTAGCAAAAGGTGACCACAGCCATTTATGATTTGACTCTGTTTTATGGTTTCAAGTTAAGTTCATATTTATACTTATTTGAAACAACATTATCAGTATCACTTTAAAGATTAACAAACAGGGTGAGGCGAGACTGAAGAACTACAAGGGGTAGGCATTTCCAGTCGAGTTGAATAATTGCCTATTCCTGTCAGGGTCTAAAACGTGAGTACTTGGTAATGCAACATAAACTCACTTAAGCCATCTCCTTTCCATATGGCCCACCCAGAGAGTTTATTCCTTACTGTTTTCCTCAGAATTGGCCATAATCAAAGACTTCAGGATCAATGCTAATAGGAGACATAATAATCAATGCTACAGGAGACAAAGCCCTGCCCTGGGTTACAAGAAGATATGGATTCATTACCTGGTTCTGCTATATGCCAAGTACATTAGTGTGGCCAGATTCAATCACTGCCATTCAGTTTCCTCATCTGTAAAATGATTTCATGTACCTCATAATGTTGTTGTAAGAGTTAAGGGAAATAACATGTGTGCAAGCACTTTAAACAATGAAATTGCATATAAGTGCAGGCTATAATTGTCATCTAAGTTCCTGTAAATCCAGGAGGAAGGATCTTAACCAGGAGTTAGAGATTGCAAAGAAAACCTTTTACAAATCCTAAAATTAGGGTCTTTCAATGCATTATCTATTGCAGTAAAACATTCAGATTAAAATGAGAATATTCTTTTGATAACTTATTTTGAGAAGAGTAGGGAAATAAGAGCTTTTCTGTCCCAGAATATTTAATGTTCTAGGTCTTAATTTCTTATCTAGGAAATATATTTTCCTTTTTTTATGCATAAGATATTATAATTTGGAATCATAGAATCTCACAGTGGGGTCTATAAATATTTTATTTGTCTGTAAAAATTAAATCATGAAAACCTTGATTCTGAGAGATTCAATATTATTTAATGCTGGAAGATTAGGGGCCAATCCGGATTCTAATAATTTCTGTAGATGATTTTGATCAAGTTCTTAAATGTTTATAACCTCCTTTTTGTATCTGTTAAAGTGCCGAACAATTTGTTTGGGTTAGTCTGGGTTCTCCACAAAGAGTGCCTGAGACATGGATTTGGATACAGTTAATTTGGAAGGTAATCACAGAAAGCAGTGAGCAATGAAATAGTAAGAGAAGAAAAGGTAATGAAAGATGCATCTCTAAGCTAGTTTCCCTGGAGGACAACTAAAACTCAATTGTTGGGCACCTGGGTGGCTCAGTCATAAAGCATCTGCCTTTGGCTCAGGTCATGATCCCAGGGTCCTGGGATCGAGCCCCTCATTGGGCTCCCTGCTCTGCGGGAAGCCTGCTTCTCCCTCTCCCACTCCCCCTGCTTGTGTTCCCTCTCTCGCTGTGTGTCTCTCTCTGTCAAATAAATAAATAAAATCTTTAAAAAATAAAAAAAATAAAAAAATAGAACTCAATTGTTCTGGGAATTGTGAGGGGACTCCATAGAATGTATCTCAAAATGATCCCTCCAAAGGGAGAAAGCTGAGGTATTTATCCACTAACTCCTGTCCCCCATTGGTTGAGGACTGCTCTGTGTCTGCATGTGGGCTGAGTGGCTCTAAGGCTTCCGAGGAAGCCTGAGGGGCAGGAAAGCAGAGGGCCACCAAAGCAGGCATTTGTGGGAAGTGGGTGCTGGCCAAGTGTACTGAACACAAGTGGGCCAATCGCATATGGTATAGGCACAAAAGAATGTCTTGTACCTTATTGGTTGTTGGGAGTACTAAGTAAATTGATATGGATGTACTTAGAATGGTGCTCCAAACATTGTAAAAACGCTAAATAGCAGCTGATGTTTTTATTAGACTAAGAGATTTGTTTATAGACACTACTAATTGGTAGGGATTTTGCTCTGGCCCCCTAGTGCTTACTCTTTTTTTTTTTTTTTTTTTACTATGCCTTCTCTTCTGTACTCTATTACTAAGCATATCTTTCCACGATTTGCATAGATATATCTCTCTATGAATATGATCACTCTTCTCATTAGCGATTTATACAATTTATTATCTTATCTATGAAGTCCTATTTAAATGGCAACCCATTGAAAACCATGATCAAGTGCTTCATTCAATTTTGTGTAATTGTGAGGACCTAGAACAACTTTATGTATAGGAAGATGTTTAATAAATATTATGCTTTCCAACATAGTTATAAGGTGAATGTCTTTCAATTGCCCTCACCACTGAGTTTTACCACTGTTTAAAACCCATGGCCTTATTACTTCAATTAAAATTCAAATTCATAGTTCCCATTAGCATTGCAGACAATTTCTGCCTACTTTCCCTGGATATTAATGGAAGTTTAGATTTTTTAATGAGCTTGGTACAGGAAGAATTTTGGAAGTCACATAAACTCCTACCCCTCTCTCAGCCTAGGGCTAGAGAGAAAACAGTCACTATGTTGGTCAGGTAACTTCAAAGATACTTAGCTGTCAGAAAAGCCACGATGTACTGCATAAACAACACATGCACAGTCACCTTTGGTGTATTTCAATGCCAAATTTAACTTCTGAACACAACTTTTACGTGGTCTCCTCTTACCTCCCTGATAGATCCTTCTGATTCACTTTTCTGTTTCCTCTTTATTTTATTGTTTTTAAAATTTTCAGACATCAGGGATCAGCATTTGGAAAGAATCTCTTCATCAATCTCCATTCACTTAGCCCAGTCTTCCCTCCTGAACTTCAGGAACTTGTAACTGATTATATTTTCAATATCTCAACCTTGACAGTTTGATAGATTAGACTATTTTTTAAAAGCCACTGATTCTACCATTGCTTTATATACATCTTTACAATGTGATGCTGATGGTCCCATCAAGAGGTTGAATCTTCTTTGCCCCACTGAATCTTCGTTGAACCTGTGACTTCATTGACCAATCGCTTGCAGTATAAGTGACATTGTATAAGATGTGAGCCAAAAACTCAAAGGAACTTGCGGTTTCCATTCTCTCTTTTCTTGCCCTGAAATTTCCACATAAAAATGCCTGGGATCGGAGTGCCTGGATGGCTCAGTCTGTTAAGTGTCTGCCTTTGGCTCAGGTCATGATCCTAGGGTCCTGGGATCTAGCCCCTCATTGGTCTTTCTACTCAGCAGGGAGTCTGCTTCACCCTTTCTCTCTGCCCCTCCCCCCTGCTTGTGCTCTCATTCACTCTCTCTGTCTCTCCCAAAGTAAATAAATAAAATCTTAAAAAAAAAAAAAAGCCTAGGATAGTCTGTTGGAGGACAAGACCATGTGGAGGAAAATGATCTATCCCATCTGAGGTTCCCTAGGTCAACCAGCCCCAATTAATCCACTAGCCTATGGCAGCTAAAAGTGACCCCAAATGAAGCCTGTGGAACCACTTGACTGAACTCAGACCCAGTTGCTAACATAAAGATTCATAACTAAATAAACCACAAAGTTTTGTGGTTAGCAGTTTGTTACATATTTATAGGTATCTGATACAGATGTTGAAGAAATATTGTTAATTTAAGATATACAACAATGAACCCTTGGTTATATCCCCTAAACCTAGAATATTGGTCAATTCTATCTTCTAATTCCTTAAGCCAGATATTTTACAATCATCCTTGCAACCTTTCCTTCCCTCATGTCTAAACCATCAACAAATCTTGATGGCTCTTCCTTAATACCCTAAATTGGAACACTTCTCTCTATTCTCCATTGCTTATATACTGCTTCAAGGAAGATGATTGAAGTTAAATTCTGAATTGTTTCATTGCTTCTGCCTTGATCCTCTGAAAACTATTCTCGTAGCACTAAAAATAATCTTTTAAATCATAAATTATATCAGGTGCTTTCTCTGACCAAAAACCCTTCACTGAAAACAAGTTTTGGTTCCTTACAAAGTTAAATACACAATTACATGTAACTAGGCAATTCTGCTCCTAGGTAGATAGCCACAATAATTGAAAACAGGTGTTCAAACAAAAATTGTAAATGAATGTTCATGGAAACAGCCCAAATGTCCATCAATATATGAATGGATAAACTAATCATTGTATATTCATATGTAATATTTTTCAGCCATAAAAAGAAATGAAGTGCTGATACCTGCTACAATATGGATGGACCTCAAAAACAGTATGCTAAGTGAAAAGTAAGTCACAAAATGTCACAGGAAAACTTTATGTATATGAACTATCGAGAATAGGTAAATCCATAGGACGGAAAGTGGACTGATGGTTACCAGGTGCTGAGGGTAGGAAGGCATGGGGAGTAATTCTATAATGTATTCAGGGTCTTAGTTTAGACTGATGAAAATGTTTTGGAGCTGCATTGAGGTGGTGGTTGCACAACACTGTAATATATTAAATGAATTGTTCACTTTAAAATAGATAAAAGGGATTAAGAGTTTGCTTATTGTGATGAGCCCTGAGTAATATACAGACATGTTGAGCCATTGTATTGTATACCAGAAACTAATATAACACTATAGGTTCATGATACCTAAAAATTATTTTTAAAAATGGTTAATTTTAAGTTATGTGAATTTTACCTCAATTAAAAATGTTTCAATGGTTTCTCATGTCATGCAGAACAGCTGCCAAAAGCCTCACAAAGACATACGTGTCCCTGTGTGTTCTAGCTTCCACTCCCACTCTTCCTTTTGCTCTCTCCTCTCCTGCCAGACACAACACTGTGTTGTTTGTCAAATATTCCTTGTGCTTTCTTGTCTTAAGATTCATGCATCCTTGATCTCTCTTGACTGGATTGCTTTTTCCCTAGAGAGTAACACAACTCACTCTCCACTACCTTTCTGTTTATTCAGATAGTATAAAAGATTAATTTATTTAATTTCTTGTTTGGGTCTATTGAGTCTGTATAGAAGCAAGGACTGTAATATGTATAATGTCAAAATGTTGGTTATATCTAGTTCCCTTTGGAACATTTTCCCAGATCCTAAGTTGGTGCATACTGATCTAAGTTGTCAAAACCTCTCAAGAAAAAGAATATGAGACCTCCAAAGGCAAACATCTACAAATCGAAGGAAGGGTGAGTTACTCGATAGTCTACCAGTGTCCCAGCTACTTGGGTTATCTGTTGTTATGGTGATGGGAGGGATTGTGAAATATTGCAGGGAGTATTTTAGTTTCATTTTAGTTCCACTCTTTTGACAAAGACTATAAACATTCTAGAACCTGATTACATTGTATGGTCAAACATCACTGATTTTTTTTTTCATTCACATGAGATTTGGTTTGCTACAGGTTACTCTAGAAACTAAAAATGAGCATGGTCCCTAGTGGAGGTAACATAAACTGTTT
This sequence comes from Zalophus californianus, assembly GCF_009762305.2. Taxonomy (NCBI): domain Eukaryota; kingdom Metazoa; phylum Chordata; class Mammalia; order Carnivora; family Otariidae; genus Zalophus; species Zalophus californianus. Next base: position 64,056,099 of record NC_045595.1, on the reverse strand, counting down.
CTCATGAAATAAGCCAAAGACAAGTCAAGGTTTAATATCTACAACCCAACATATTATAAGAGGGGACTTATTAGAATATAGCCTAGAAACAAAAGCTGGGAGTTGGTTGTAGTTGGAATGGAGAACCTCATCTATGTTTTAATCAGTGATAATCCAGATCTAGCTTAACCTATGTGTATGTATATATATATATATATATATAGTATATATATGTATATACCCATATTAATCACTTTATATGCATCCTTTCTCTCCACTTTTGTTCTTTTGTCCCTGTACTGATAAAGACACTACATAAATTCCTGGAAGATATTTACATGTTTCTTTGGATGAAAAACTGCTTGCTTCCACAACTTGATAAAGTATAGCAAGCATTATCAATAAGTCATTGTGGACAGGTAGTGAACAAACTCCAAACTCAGGGAGAATGGTGGCACTGGTGCCCACAAGTCATGGGATTTATAAGGAATGGAAGCTGGTATATTCAGAGATCCTTTTTCCATCTACAAACCCTCCTCCATCTTCAAGACAATTTACTCTATTTGACTAGATATCCAGAAGCTCAGCTCTAATTTGAAATAAGCATTGCTCTTTGCATGTGCCTAGTTTTCCCTTGATTTTTTTTTTAATTGCTTAAGTGAAACAAGATTTCAACTCTTGAAGTAATTCTTAGCATATGGTGGAGCTTAAATAACATCCTGTATACCAACAGAGCTCTCCTTCAGTCTCGGGGAGGTAGCTGATCTGGATGTTGATCACCATACTACCAATGAGATCTCCACACACAGAACAGAGCTAATTTCCCTATTCATTTGCAATCACTTATTTTGAATATGCATACACAGGTTAATTTTTCATGAAAAGTGCACATTGGGTCTAGTTTGACAATTATTCCCTTGCTTTAAAATTCCTTTGAAAGAAAAGAGAAAGAAATATTATCAAGCCTTTAGCATATGTGCTATATGTATAAGTGACAGGTTATTTTTTTTAATGGCTTAGCTCATGATTCACTTCTAAAACACATGAAAAACAACAAATTATTGGAGCAAAGTAGCAAGGATACTTTATGACATAAATCATAAATAATAAGCATCCAATAAGTGCTCAAATCAGTTTAAAAAGGGGTTACTTTTGATATAACAGTATATATACTTTTGACATAACATTTAATAAATATTTGATGAATGAATGACATAAGAATAACTTCAGGATGACTTTTGTATGTTTCTCTTGCTCAGATACTGAGTTCATTTGATTTCATTCTTTTCATACACAATAACTTTCTCTGGTATGACTCACATTCAGAAACTAGAAAAAAATATCTATATATCCATCAATTTACTAATTTTACCCCTTCCTCTATTCCATTTTTTATTTTTTCAACTGGTGTAGTCATTCGGCAAATATTTATTGAACACTGATGATGCCAAGCATTGTTCCAGGTGTTGGAAATCAAGGAACATGGGACAAACAGTGGCGGGATAACATGGCATGTATTAAAAAAAAAGGAAAATATAAATTTTATGTGAGCTCATATTAGAGGCATCTAATCTTCACTTTTGAACAAGGTCAACCTTTCAGAAATAAGTAACATCTTAGCTGCAATCTACAAAGTGAGTAGGACTTAGCGAAGTGGGTAAAGGTATTGGATGGAAAAGGACATTTCTGACAGAAGAGAAGGAATAACACAGATTTTGGCACGTTGGGGAATTGGTGGGAATTCACTATGGCTACAGCACAAAACCCAATACTATGAGGACTCATTGTTCAAACTGGATCTCTTTGGAAGCAAGCTAGTGTTTTACAAACCTTTTTTGTGTATGTGGATGTTCATTTAACATTTATTTATACTTCAATTACAACAGATTTTACAGTGAATTGATATTAATAGTTCACGCTTTTCTGTCCTCCAAAACAAACCTTCTTAAGTATGAACTTCATACTGAAGTCATGAGATCTTAGAAGAGCAGTAATGACTAACAATTATGATTCAAATCTGTTTACTTTTATTGCTTTTATATAATATCTTATTTCTCAATTTCTAAACCCTCTCTGCCTACATAGGTTTTTCTAAATAGGTTGTTCCCGTTGGCCTCCCTGATCTTCTGACTTGGGCTAAATATAAACTGTTTAAAAATCCAGAGCTCTCCCTTATGTAGCTTACAAATCTGACCCATGACAAATTATCCAGGCTTCTCTAAGATAGGGGAGATGTGCAACTTGAGAAGATGTACTTGGTAAAAGCCTTATTTCAGTTAACACGAATACACTCAGAGAAGGGGTTAAGAACTTATGAGAGAGAGAAAAAAAAAAGAACCTATGAGAATTCTCTAGTTAAGGAGTAGAAGCCTCAAAGCACAGAAAAATATTTGAGAGTTGGAGAAGACATCAAAGGCTCTGGGTGGGGCAGAGCATCTAGAATGGTTTGGGTCGAGTTATGGTGGAGGACTGATGGCTTGAGAGTTTATACCTGGGACAGTGAATGAGGGACATGGGGGTGGGCATCAAGGTGGATTAGACTCAACTGTCCCTCGATGGGGAGAGAGTTTAGGAGCCAGGACTTACCTGGCTCAGACTGAGAACTGACTCTTAGTGAACCTAGAAGATGCTTTGCCCCAGATGACGGAGCTCGTAATTTCATTTTGAAAAGAAGCCTTATGAAAACAGTGGTATTTTGAAATTTTCTGTAGTTGTACGCAGGCTTGTCAATAACTATATCATGCAGTCCAAAATATGCTTAACATGATTTCAAAATGCCCTGAGACACCCCTCCCAACTTAACTCATTCCAGTGCTTTGCTCACAAACTTTGTGCTCCATTCAGACAAAACCACTGTTTAAATCCATGGCACCAATCCAGCTCCCTGTCCTAGGCTATTGCACTGGTAGGGTTCATCATCCCGATTCCTTTATTGTGGACCACTTCTAATTCCACCTTTCTCAGGAAACTGCCCAGTGTATTCTGTGTTCCCATAGTGCTTTGTATAACATAACATCTGTGGTTGTGTGTCATTCATACGCACGTTTGTTCCTAATAACCAGTGTTCTTCAACTTTATGTTTTCTGTTTTAGCCACAAGTTCACTTAAGCAATATGCTCCCAAGGGAATATTCAATATTATAAGCTATTTCTTATCCTTATGTTAGTAATTCATTTGCTTCCACATTTAGGAAAGCATATTAGAATCATGGGAGTGATGATTACATTATTAAAAGTAAAAATTTGAATTTATTTTATATAATAGGTAAGTCATCAGTAAATTTCAGTGTTTTGACAAATAATCGTAAATCCTTTTGAAATGCTTCATAATTTAGTAGATTCACCAGCGAAGAGTAAGGATACCTGGAGTCTTTTGCTTTTGTCTTTTGAGTCTTAGGATGGATGTCAGGCCTGAAATACTGTCAGAGCTTAGTACATACAAGCATAATGATTCTCTGAATGAATGAATGAACTATTTGGTTAATTGACATTATATTCTCATGTGAAGCTATGCTCAGGAAGATACTGAATTTCAAAGGAACCCAGTGACATTTAAGTCTCCATCCACAAATGTTCTGAGTAATTGGATATCTGGCACAAACCCCCAAAACCTTGAATTAAGAATTTGAAATCATAGGCCACCAAGATGAATGCCTTGTATATTACAGTGTGTATATAGATGGCCATGCAAGTGATATAAGGCAAAAACTCCCCTATCTCTTGCTGAATTTTGCTCAGGGAAAACATAGCTATTGAGCACAGAAACTACAACTGAACTGCCATGGGAGTTACAGGCACTGGCTGTGTTTGCAGAACTGCTGTGGATGCCTTGAATCAAGGGGAAGTCATCAAAGGCCATGGTCAGAACTGTGACCACTGGACTAATATGACATAGACATTTCAGGGGAGGGAAATCTCTTCATCACTAGCAATCCCTTTGGGGTCTTCCACCTGAGATCACTAACTCTGTCAAGAACACATTTCAGCTCCTTTGGATTAAGAACAATGTGAGAGGGACTCCTGGGTGGCTTAGTTGGTTAAGCATTGGCCTTCGGCTCAGGTCATGATCCTGGGGTCCTGAGATTGAGTCCCGCATCGGGCTCCCTGCTCTTCAGGGAGCCTGCTTCTCCCTCTGCCTGCCACTCCCCCTGCTTGTGCTCTCTCTCTCTCAAATAAATAAATAACATCTTAAAAAAAAAAAAGAACACAATGTCAGAAAGTGTGATTTTAGAGAGAGTGAGAGGAATAGAATATTCTGCACTTGAAGTTGGTTTCAGTGGGTAGAGCAAGAGCAGGGGTTCTGGAGTCTGTTACCTGGGTTTGCTGTCCACCCTCATCACCTCTTTGCTATGTGACACTGGAAATGCTACTTAAAGATGCTATCCCTCTCCTTACTATGATACCTAGATAACAGTGCCTGCCCTAGAAGGGTGATATGAATGCTGGTGATAATGGTCAGTGTGTCAGACATTGCAAGTGTTTGGTAGGGTGCAGCTTTTGTTAACACCGAGGGAGTGTTTGGGTTATATAAAATAGAAGGAAAATACATAATGTATCTTCTTTGAGAAGTGATGCCTTCTCATCAATAGCAGAGATTTAAATGCCTTGAACTGGGCAGTCAGAACACCTACCTTTCTCTCTCATAAGTGAAATACAAGAGGCATCGGAAAACCCACCCAGTCACTCTATGGGTGACGTCACTGCTGTCACATCCTAGCTGTCCACGTAATAGCAAGTGTTCATTAGACGCCTTAGGAGCTATTTCTCTGCAATGCTAAATCGTCACTGCTTACTCTATCCTTTTGCTTCATTTCAAGTTTTCTGGCTTTACATTTTCCTGTTAATCTGTATTTATTTGCACCAACTCTCAGTCAGAAGTTTTCTCATCTGGTCGTCCTTTTCCTAATCTTCTCACTTTCTAACTTGGGCACTTCTGCTGAATTTCCTCAAAAAAGCCTGGAGCCCAGAACTAACCAAGGTTCTCAAGGTTGTCTGATTTCTTAATGCATTCTTGCTCATCATCAGGTACTTTTGTGTCCATTTCTTTTTCTTTCAAAGGGCATTGCTATGAATCTACAGTTCTCAAGATGCAATGTTTCCCATGCTTCTTATTGATAAGATGAAAAAAGACACTAACTAGTCTTTCCAGCATTAAGAGAATTTTAGCATAGCTAAGATGAAGGGGGGACAAGCAGGGATCTCTTTCATCATTGCTGCTGCCGCAACTGCTGACCTTCTGCCTCATTTGAACTGCAGGATGTTGCATAATTCTCTAGCTCAGACCCTGAGTTCTGGAGACCTCTCACCCCGCCACATACACCTTAGCATAATTTCCACTTAGAGGTTTACAGTCCTGCTTTGATCTTTTTGCCTCTTTGTGGTTTCTGCAAGTTTTCCCTGACTTTAAGAGAATAACACCATTTTAAAATCTTTTAAACAATTCATTAATCATTTTGCTAACTATATATAACAGCTTTTATAAACAAAACAGAAGCAATACTAGCCCAGACTGAGCTCCATTAGTCATTTATATAATCTGCCATATATTTTCATCACTCATGGTGATCTTTGACCTCTTTCCAAAACCATGATTAAATCACATTTCTTTGAATCACTCTGATTAATTTTTCATGCACAATTGGGTGACTCACCAAATCAAAAGTGATCCTAATGTCCAAATGTTTGACTTTTGCTTTTTTTTTTTAATTTTCCCTTCGATTTCTTCTGTGGGTTTGTGATGACAAAGCTATGAATTCATATGTCCTGCTTTATTCGTTTTGAAGGCAGTCTGCCAGTTCCCCATCCTTAATATTTTTCAGAGGTATCATATGCCACACTTTACTGATGGTTACCTTCCTGGGCAAAAGTTTCCAAAACCTTCCAAGAGACCATTTTCTCCATATTCTCCAATATGCTAACATTCTTTCATTTTTCTAGGAATAAACATGTGTGGATCAGTAAACATGCTGGCCAATCCCCTGAATAACTCAGGGGGATGTGGGCCTTTCAGTGCCTGCCAAGTAAAGAATTCCCTTATCTTCATGCTGGCTAGAGCAATTTTTGCAATGTCTTCATTACTCCCTAATTGTCTATATTTCTTTGCTTCATTTCTCTTGTTAAAGGCAGATTTAAAAAATGAGTTCAATAACTCAGCCGTTTTAGAGCCATCATTAATTTCATGCCCTTCCTCATTCATTAGTGGACCTATTTTCTTGTGGCTTTCTTTTCCCTCTGGGTCTTTTGTTTTTTTTTTTTTAATTCTTCTCATTTATTTTAACCCTTTGATCACACTCCATTATGACCATTATGTCTTCCCTAGCAACATGAATAACATCTCAGTGAAAATTTGATTTGGTTTTCTAGGTTCCCTATCATCTCTAAAATAAGTGTTCCTTTAGTTTTTTGCTCTGAAAAGTTGGACTATTACTGACACAATTTTTAAAATCTTATTCAGAGGAAATTTATAGGTCATTTATTTAAAAGTGATAAAATATGCTTTATAAGTGTTTTCTACATGAAGGCAGCATCTTTGAACTAAAATTTAAAAAAAGACTAGATGTCTAAAAACAATTGATTTTTATAAAATTGTTTTCACTTCATCATATTTTAAATTTCTGTAGTTCAACAATCCTCCCCATGGCAGTCCAGGTTTAGTCTTATATTAGCAGTAGATACTTCTCCAGAATCCAATAAAAACCATGACACCACTTCTTATCTCCTGCTTCCTGTGGCGTGCAATTTCCCAAACATTAAGATAGTTCTTATAATAAAAAAATGTGACTATGAAAAATTCAAATTAAACAAACATGCTCTTGTAATCTGATTGTTTGAATACAAATCAGGTGTTCAACTCAATTTTTTTTAGCTCAATTTTTTTTTTCAGCTCAACATTTTTATCTGCATTTTTTATTTTCTGAGACTCTATCCTCAGTTAAATAGATTTTATATTCATTTTGTCTTACCTGAGGGGATAGTAGTGGGTGTGTAGGTAGGTTCTCCTTAGATCGTTCATTCTTTGAAAATGCCATTTCCTTCCATTTCCTTTTCTTCATTCAACTTAAAATTGTTTCTATGCTAATACCAGCAAAATAACATGAAAAAGAAATGAAACTGAAATTAGCCTGACCTGGATTTGCATCTAAATGGTTCCACTTCTAGGGTAAACTATAGAGCAGTTTACACAAACTCTTTGAGATTCAATCTCATCTGTAAATGGGAACTATTAGTATCCAGCCACAAGAAAGGGTACTATGAAGGTTAAGTAAAATAATCATAGTAACGTATTTAGAAGAATGCCTTGGATATATCAGGTATCAAAACATGTTATTTGTTATTGCTACTTTGTCCATTGATTTTGTGTGCTCCATCTCCTTTAATCTGTTTTTTCTTAAACAGTTGAATATTGAAATAATAATGAAGAATGTAAAGAATATAGGAAATGGGATTTTTTTTTTGGTTATTAATCTGTCAGTAACAGAGTTAGATCATTAAGACATCAGATTTAAAGCTTCAAAAGATCTTAGAAATAGTTTAGTCCAACTCTCTTTTTCTAGCTGAGGAAAAACTCCTAGAGCCCTCAAACTAGAGGGCTAGAGCCTAACTATGATCTCTAATTTCCTACTGAATTCTGGAAGGAATAATTAGGGAGCTAGAATAGGCAAGGGGTTTCCATGCAGTAAAAGGCTTAAATTGGTGAGAAGGCTACTATAGACTCAAGTCATTATTATAGAAATCTATTCCAATGAATGATTCAGAATTTTCATGCAGAGTTGAATGTGTCACAAATATTCCATACTGTAATTTAAAACAGCTTTTCCCATAGTTTGTTTCAGGGAATATCATTTCTATACAGTGTTACACACTGAGAGACTGCCTTAATTACAAAACTATGGAGATGCTGAACTGAACTAAATGAAACAAGTTTGTTCCCAACAGACTTTCTGAAAGCTGTGAACATCTTAAAAGAAAGGTATCTGTGTGCTTGTGAAGTGCATATGCTGAGCTATTAGAGCACTGTGTTGTGCACAAAGCTCATTCACCATACACTGAGAAACACAAAGATTGCCTTTTGCCTTTAGAACTCTAAACATTGGCTTATCCTGTCAGTGGACTATTACAGTAAAAAAAAAAAAAATCAATAAAACGGAGTATTTGACATGAATACAAATAAGAACAAATAGAAGTTTTTGACCAGTTTTTAGACTTTTCTAGTAGACATTTTGGATTCATGAAGAAACTGTCACTGTCACCTAAAATAATCCAACCACATTAAACTTTTAAAAACCCATCTACAAAAAATGTGAAACTAAAGCTTTCACCTTTAATCTCTTGACATTTATGGAGCAAGACGACATGGCTGTAATGAACCACCACTGATTGTTTCATGTAATGTGGGGAGGCATCATTAGTTTATGATAACAAGGGGTGGTTTGTCAGACTTTTCCTGAACTGATATGGTAAAATCTAATTAGTCATATAACTGTTTTATTTTCCTTGGTAATGAGCATATGCCAAGGGACTTATTGCAAAAATGTACATTTTTCAGAAATCTAAAAAGTACATTGAATGTGAGATACTGGTGCTGTGTTTTTTTTTTTTTTTTCAAAATTTATTCTCCAAAGCACATGTTGATTTTCACACCATAAGAGCATAATTAGAAGAGTTTTTAATTCTGCAGCTCTTTTTACTTTTGGAGGTCTAAAAAAACTCTTATAATCTAACATATATTACCTTGTATGTGCCTCTTCCTTCTCAGGCTTGGATATTTGTAAATATAATATGAACTGCTGTACATTTCTACTAATCCCCAGCAAATGCTGTCTATGCAATAGAACTTTTTAAATACCCAATAATTGGATTCCTCATGAGTTGGTAGGTGGGTAAGTAGGTGGTAAGTATTGCTAGGTTTCATATTGTCTACATTTTTATAAGTGTCTAATATTCTGCCTTTACAAATAAAAAGATACATTATTAAATTCCTCTTTGGCAGCTCTTTTCTAATATGAGTCCAACTGATTCTTTCACCCCTTTTTGACAGGATCTAATTTCTATTCTTTTCAACAGTTCCACTGACCTCCTGTGCACTCTTTCCTATGCTGCAGAGTTTCACTTGACTGCTGATCTCCCCATCTCCATACATTAAAGATGCATTTATACTTTTTTTTACAGTGCTCTGAACATAATTACAAAAGCTTTGAATCCAGAATCAAAAACGAGCAGTTTGATCACATAAAAGCTAATTTCTGAAAACCACTACACATAGAGATTCAAAGTCAAAGGGAGGACAAACTTAGAACTCTTCAGGAGCAACCAGCACAAAATATTTTGTAAGCAGACCCATGGAAAATTTTATTATGTGCAGCAATTCACAATGCTGACCCCATCTATCTATTGTTTCCTAAACTCGTTGAAGTCCTATTATCCAGTCTGTTGAGTTTTTTCATTACAGGTATCTAATGTGCCATTTCTATTTAATAACAGTCTCCTTCAATTTCCCTTTGTAATTAAGGTACATGATCAACCATTTAATTGTGAAATTTTAAAAAGTAAATATAGGATGATATACAGCAGCCATTTTTGAAAAACAAAAGGTATGTCTAGAGTCCAAAAGCAAGTACAGGGTTCTCATGCTGTTATTTGTAAACATTTCCGATGTATAGTGCGTGATAATCTTGCCTTTTGTGTTCAGATCCAACTCTAAAAAGTGCAGGGAGAGTAACAGTTTGCTGTGTTTGCTCCCTCAAGTGAAGTTTGAATTTCCTTTAAACTCCAAACAGAAAATTTTGTACCTTTATTGCAGAAAGAAGAAACTCTGCTGGAGACGTTCTTCCCCACCATCACTTCCCCTAATGATGTGCCCTGTTCCTTCAACACTTGGTTCTGCTGTCACCTCTTATGGAAGTTTTCCCTCATCTTTCATTAAGGTCAGAGACACCACTGCTGTCTTTTAATATAGTCTGGGCTGCCCATGACCAAACCAGTCCAAATGACATTAGCTTCAGTTATTTCCTTTTCTGTTTCCCTAAAGAACTTTGAGATTCTCAAATACATACAGTATAGCTTTATCCCATCCTGTGAACAACAATTTTCCATATAACAGAAACCCAATATGTAATTTTTGAATGGGGGGTGATGTCCCAAAACCACACATTAAAAAGATGGCGCTGGGAACCAGCTCTTCACACAGGCAATCCAATTTAATTGTGAAAATTTTAAAAGTAGTAGTAATTATTATATAGGACAGTATTTAGGAGCCATTTTGAAGAAATAAAAGGTATATCTAGATTCCAAAAGAAAATAAAGAATCCTCTCACTGTTATGCATAAGTTTAAGCAATGGAAAAATTATGTAAAGAAATATCTAAATTACAGCTTGTTAAGCAGGCTTCTCTCTCCCTGAATTCCTCTATATATGTTTGCAGGAGTTGGAGCCCTCCTAAAGGCCACCTAAACTAGCTGCAATGTCTTCCAATTTTTCCTTTGGTAATCAAATACGTATCAAATATCCAGGTATTAGGATCCATGCTAAATGTTGTAGACATACACCAATGCATGCTTATAATTTTCAGTTTCATAGGCAAAGTAGAATATGAACAAGCAACTTAATAATAATTCAGGATAGAAATCTGTTGAACATACAAGGAAAGCACAAAGAGGGAATCATCAACATTATTAGGGTCAAGAGGGGAGAATAAGAAATCCTTCATAGAGGAAGTAGTGGTTGAATTAAGATCTGAAACATAAGGTCACTAACAAACATTTAGGAAAGGGAATTCTTAGTAATGTGGCAGAGACATAGACATATAAAACTCCTTTTTTTAATAGAGAACTTGAAGGAGAAAGAGAGAAAAGGTGCTGGTCAAAAGGCCAGGTGAGCACAATCAAAAACATGGTTCTTTCCCAGTCTTATTTTTACCTTACATTTTGGTGAAGAATTTAGTGTCAACTTTCATATAAATATGAATATAGTATTGGATTTTATGGTAGGAAGAATTTTTAAAATATACCCCCAAAGATATTTTCTTTAATCCACAGAACTTGTGAATATGATATCATTCCTGTGAATATATTATAATAATATGGTATCAGGTGCAGTTAACCTTGAGACAGGGAGATTGTCTGGGTGGGCCTAACCTGAACTTATCAATCTTTTTAAAGCAAAGTTTCTTCTGGCTGAAGGCAGAGATGTCAGAGATATTCAAAGTGTGAAAAGAACTCAGCTCAGCATTGCTGCTTTAAAGATGGAGAAACTGTATGAGAAGAACACAGATGAGCCAAGGTGCTGAGAGAATCCCCCCGCTGAGAAACAGGAACCTCCCTCAGTCCTACCATCACAATGCAGTGAACTCAGCAAACAACCTTAGTGAGAGCATGGGAATGAATTCTTCATCAAAGCATCCTGATAGAACACTAGCCCAGATAAAACTTGTTTTTTTTTTAATTTCTTTTCTTTTTTTTTCTTTTCAAATTTTTATCTAAATTCTAGTTAGTTAACATATAGTATAATATTGTTTTCAGGAGTAGCATTTAGTGATTCAACACTTACATACAACACCCAGTGCTCATAACAAATGCCCTCCTTAATGCCCATCACCCATTTAGCTCATCCCCCACCCCCTCCCTCCATTAACCCTAAGTTTGTTCTCTATTGTGGGGTCTCTTATGGTTTCTCTCTCTCTCTCCCTCTCTTTTCTCCTTCCCCGTATGTTCATCTGTTTTGTTTCTTAAATCCCACATATGAGTGAAATTCATATGGTATTTGTCTTTTCTTCTTGATTTATTTTGCTTAGCATTATAGGCTCAGATGAAACCTTAATTTCAGCCCTGTGAAACCTTATGCAAAGAACATAGGCAAGCCCAGCTAGATTTTGGCCTAAAAGATTATGAGCCAATTAATGGATATTGTTTTTATTCTACTAAATTTTTGGTAATTTCTTATGAAGCAATAAAAAGTAATATTGATTTATTGTGTGTTTTTTTCTAATGAAAATTTAAGAATATATTAGGTGTTCAAAATTGATTAGGCTAAGAAAAAAATAGGACACAAATTAGTAATATCAGAATGAAAGGGGGGACATAACTACAGAATCCATGGACATTAAAAGAGTAATGCAAAAACACTATGAACACTATACCCACATAGTTGATAACCTAGGTGAAAAGGAACATTTCTTGAAAGACACAGCTGCCAAAACTCACACAAGAAGAAACAGAAAATCTGAATAGACCTATATCTATTACAGAAATTGAATCAATAATTAATAACCATCCAAAAGAGAAAACGCCAGACCCACATGGGTTCACTGGTGAATTTGACCAAACATTTAAAGAAAAAATTATACCAATTCTCTATAACCTCTTTAAGAGGATAAAAGCAAAGGGAATGTTTCCTAACTTGTTCTGTGATGTTGCATTACCCTAATACCAAAACCTGGAAGAGATATTACAAGAAAAAAAAAAAAAAGGTACACACCAATATCTCTCATGAACATAGATGCAAAAATCCTCAACCAAACGTTAACAAATTGAACCTAAGAATGGAAAAAGAATAATTATACACCACAACCAAGTAGGATGTAAAGCTGATTCAACATTCAAAAATCAAGCAATGTAATCCATCACATCCATAGGCTAAAAAGCAAAATCACATGATTATATAATAGACTTAGAAACAATATTTGACAAAACCCAACACCCACTTGTGATAAAAACTCAGTAAACTAGGAGTGGAAGCTAACTTATTCAACTTAATAAAGACAATATAGAAAAAATCTACAGCTAGCATCACACTCAATAGTGAGAAACTTCCCCACTACGATCAGGTACAAGGCAAGAATTTCCTCTCCCATCATTACTTTTCAACATTGTACTAGAAGTTGTAGCAAATGCAGTAAGATGAGAAAAGAAAAAGTAAACAGACTGAAAAAAAAAAACTCTCTCTGTTCACAGTTGACATGATTATTTATTTAGAGAATCCAAAAGAATCAATAATCAAAAAAACCTTCTAGAACTAATAAGTGATTATAACAAGGTTGTAGAATACAAGATTAATATATAAAAATCAATCACTTTCCTTTATATCAGAAATTTTAAAATAGAATTTGAAATTTAAAATGCAATACCATTTATATTAGTACCCCCAAAATGAAATATTTAGGTATAAATCTAATATATATATATATATATATATATATATGATCTACATGAGGAAAACTACACAATACTGATGAATGAAATTAAAGGACTAAATAAATGGAGAGGTAGTCCAGATTTATAAATAAGTTTATAAACAGGAAGACTCCATATTGTCAAGATGTCAGTTCTTCCCAAAGTGATCTATAGATTCAGTGCAATCCCAATAAAGATCCCAGCAACTTGTTTTGTGGCAATTGATAAACTGATTCTAAAGTTTATATAGAGAGGCAAAAGACCCAGCATAGCCAATAAAATTTGAAGGAGAAAAAAGTTAAAGGACTGACACTACCAAACTTACTGTAAAGCTACAATAATCAAAACATTGCCATATTTAATGGACAAATAGACTAACGGAATAGAACTTACAGCCCAGAAACAGACCCCCCCAAATATAATCAACTGATCTTTGACAAAAGAGAAAAGGCATTACAATGGAGCAAAGACAATCTTTTCAGTAAATAAATAAATAGATGATAGATGATGATAGATAGATGGATGATACATAGATGATAGATAGATAGATAACAGATAGATAGTCAGTCAGTCTGGACAGAGATCTTACATCCCTCACAAAATTTAACACAAAATGGATCTTAGACTACATGCTAATTGCAAAACAGTAAAACTCCTAGAAGATAAGATAGGGGAAAACTTAGATGACCTGGGGTAAAGTAATGCTTTTTTATATACAACATTAAAGGCATGATTCATTATAGAAATAATTGACAAATGGGAATTAATTCAAACTAAAAAAAACCCTTCTATTCTGTGAAAAACACTTAGAATGAAAAGATAGCCTCAGAATGGAAGAAAATATTTGCAAAGACATATCTTATTATATTCACATATATGTGATCCAAAATATACCAGAACTTTTAAAATTCAACAATAAGAAAATAACTCTTTTTAAAAAAATGGGTCAAAGACCTTAACAGACACATCACCCAAGAATATATACAGATGGCAAGTAAGTATATGAAAAGATGCTCCACACCATAGGTCATCACAAAGGGGCAAGTTAAAACAATGCAGTATCACTACACACCTATTAGAATTGCCAATATCAAAACACTGTCAACACCAAATTCTGATGAGAATGTTGAGCAACAGGGACTTTCATACATTCCTGGTAAGAATGCAAAATAGTACAGCCACTTTGGAAGGCAGTCTGGTGGTTTCTTAGAAAACTAAACATCCTCTTATCATATGATGCAGCAATTGTGTTCCTTGGTATTTACCCAAAGTAGTTGAAATCTTATTTCCACACAAAAAACCTGCATATGGATGTTTATAGCAGCTTATTCATAATTTCAAAAATTTAGAAGCAGCCTTTCAGTAGGTGAATGGATAAATATAAATAAATTGTGGTATATCCATACAATGAAATATTATTCAGCATTAAAAAAATATGCCTATTGAGCCATGAGAACACATGGTGGAACCTTAAATGCATATTTTTATGTGAAAAAAGCCAATGTAAAAAGGCTACTTACTGTATGATTCCAACAATACAACATTCTGAAATAGAAAAAAAAATTATACAGATAGTAAAAAGATCTCCAAAAGTGGTTGTCAAGGATTGATGTGGGGTTAGGGGGAGAATAGGTACAGCACAGAGGATTTTAGAACAGTGAAAATACTCTATATAATGCCATAATGATGGATATATATATATATATATATATATATATATATATATATATGTTGTCTATATGTCATTATACATTTGTCAAAGCCCATAGAATGCACACCACCAAAAGTGAATCATAAAGTAAACTATGGACTTTGGGGGATTATGATGTGTCATTGTAAGTTCATCAACTGTAGCAAAGACACCAGTGTGGTGGGGGATGCCATAATGAGGGAGGCAGTGCATGTGGTGGCAGTGACCACATGTGAAATCTCTGGACCACATGCAAAATCTCTGTACCTTCTCCTCAATTTTGCTGTGAAGTGTATTTGCCCTAAAAAATAAATTATCAAAAAATTAATGAGAAAAAATGATTATATTAATGAGAGCATTGATAGGATGCATTACACATGCTAGTTGTCTAACTCAACATCCATTCCTCTTCTTTGGTAAAATAACTGAATCTGTTTGGCTGGCAATATACCCAACCAAAAGATTACACTATCTAGGCCTTCTTGCAGCTAATGTGACCAAGTTTTGCCCAAATATTTTTAAAAAGAAATGTTATTCTGAGAAGTCTTTGTAAAGATAGGGATTATGTACTTTTTTGTCTTTTTCTCCCTTCTGCTGTGTGGCTTTCTGAAACATGATATGATGGCTTAAGTTCATCTTGCACCATAAGGTGATACTATTGATACATTATCTACTAATGTATCTATGGTACACTGTATAAAATACCCCCAAAACTTAGTGGCTTAAAAAACAGACATATCATTATATATCTCAATTCTGTGGATCAGATGATTTTTCTGTTCCATACAGCATTATTTGAGGTCTCTCATTGAAAATTAGCTGGGCAGCAGGGCTGGTTTGCAAGAACCATGATAGATAACTTTGATTTCTGGCACTGTGATAAAAATGGCTCAAAGGTGAAACCCAGCTGGGTCCCTTGCCTTCTCCATATACTCTCTGAGCCTGTCTGGATGATGTCTCCAACAGGGCAGTTGGATTTATTACATGACAGTTCAGGGCTCTAAGAGCAAATGTTTCAAGAATGAAGAAGTAGAAACTGACAGTACCTTGAGGCATGGGTCTGGAAATTGTCTCAGTGTCATTTCTGCCATATTCTATTATTCAAAGTAGTCACTTATTCTGCCCAGATGCAAGGAGAGAGGACATAGACCTCATCTCTAAATAGGAGAAATATGAAGAATTCATGCCAATTTTGATCTGTCATGGGTGACCTAAGGATGGCAGACTAGCTGGAACAGCCTGCGTCCCTGACATAAAGCTTCTAAGCTACCTCTATGCTGCTTACATCTGAATTTATTTTATGTTACCGTGAAATAAATGTGCATCTGTTTTAAGCAATTATGGTTAGATTTTAGTTTTATGTAGCAGAAACTGATTTTGAGGACTTTAATGAGAATTTTATAGAGATGTGGAATCTAGATTCATGGTGATTTACTTAGCATGTCCAATTTCTGTCTTCTAGGGCTTCTCATGGCCTTTTATTATCACATATATAGTGATAATGAATACTCTATTTTATCTTGGAATATCTAACCTGCAACTTTCTTCTGATGGATATGTAAGAGTTATGTAATTTTGGAATTCATCTGCTCTATTCATGCTAAATACACTTAGTGACAAAATACAAAGAGTCACTGTATTAATCTAAAACAATAGGGTTTTCATGGATAATAAAAATAAGTGAAATGAAAAGCAAGGATCTTGAAAGACGAAAAGAAGGTGTAAAATCCAATGAAATCATATGCAAATGGGAGAAAATGTTTGCATTAGCAGCTTGTCCTTCCCATTTCTTCTGATAATGTCTTAGCTGTTTTTTTATTTGTTGTAAGTTGTCATGGTGATAGGCAGAGGACCCGAAATCAATGCAGCAATGGGAGGTTGTGTTTTATTTGTTGCTTTGTTTTACTTAGCATTGTTTTACCTGACACAATGCATTTCAAAGGAACACCCTGCTACACTCAGAATCTTTTGTACATCCATACCCTATTCATGCAAATTCTTACGCATTCCCCACCCTTGGGCACACCAGACTTATTCTCAAATCCTCCCAATCACATCTTAAGACTTTCACAAAATATTCTGAGTGAATGCATAAATACATTGGTATATTTTTGCACTTGCACTCTTGTGTTTATTCAATCTTTTGCATACTTACTCTTATAAATTCATACTCTGCCTAATGATGCTCTCACTTATATGCTTGTCTGTTGTACACACACTTTTGACGTATTTTTGACAAGATAAATGAGTTTTCTTAAGTTTCTTTAAGCCCAACTGACCTCATTCTTCTCTACTCCAGATTAAAAGATCATGTCACATGAAAGGGGAGGAACCAGAGGCAGATGATTTGTGATGATGCTAAAGAACTAATGCTTCCAGACTCCTTCTTTGCACGAATCCTTTTCAAGGCTCTGATAGGAGCCTTGGTGTTATGGTCACATGTGTGTTCACAGGTTTTTGAAAAAATATCAAAAGGATGATATTTGAAGATCATTGTCTTTCTTTCAGACTTTGCCACATGTTGGAGGTTATTGGAGGATCACAGGACATTGTTGGGATCCCTTTCAGAAGACGCTTATTTGGAATTACACTATTTTAACTACAGTATGAAAAGGTGAATATTCCAATTTAAAAAAAATGGTAAATTGCAAACTTTTAGTTGGACTTATAAGTTGAACTTTTCTCATTCTAATTAATCAAGTAGAAGATTCAGATAAAAACAGATGATAAAGTAAAGCCATCAAATCAATGAAATCATACATATTTTCATGAAGAGAAGCAAATGTGACTCCTCCAAAAAATGATTAGACCACATGAAAGTAGCAGTTCAGTAAAAGGGAAAATTCCCTTTTAAAATAGAATGAATAGGGGCACCTGGGTGGCTCAGTCGTTATGCATCTGCCTTCGGCTCAGGTCATGATCCCAGGGTCCTGGGATCAAGCCCCACATCAGGCTCCCTGCTCGGCGGGAAGCCTGCTTCTCCCTCTCCCAGTCCCCTTGCTTGTGTTCCCTCTCTCGCTGTCTCTCTCTGTCAAATAAATAAATAAAATCTTTAAAAAAAATAGAATGAATAGACCCTTGAGATGTCTTTTTAATGAAGAAGTATGAAGCATAAGAACACATTGAAAAAAATTAAATTTTTTGCGGACTTGATGCAAATGTTGACATCAATGCAGATAACATAAAATTTTTTATGTGCCACTAGAATGAGGATATTGGCAACAAACTGGTTGTGTGTGGTCATTTCAAAATATATTTAAGTCATTCCATGAGAAAACTAGAAATGCTCTGCCATCTAATGACATATATATGAAAGAAATTTGATAATGTTTTTCGACATATATAAAATGTGAGATTACCCATAATGAGCTGTAAAGTAGAAGGAAAATCCCCTAAATTTCTATATCTACTGCTACTTTACTACTGCTGCTAATATTAGCAACAATAGATTTTAAGCAACCATACTAGAGAAAGTACTGAATTACTTCCTAATCTCTCTGTAGAAGATAGCACAAGGAAATTCCTATATGAAGAAGCAATCAAACAAGGAATATGCAGCCAAAAATACATGGAGAAGCATGATAGAGGAAGTTAATTAACAACAATACTATTTTGTACTTATGTTTGTGGTATTTGTCAACTTTTAAGCATGTATTTGCCATGGTTTATTATCTCATTCTAAATAAAGGCTTAATTTCATATCTAATATTTTACTCATAATTTTATACTCCCTTTTTATAAGGAATTTTCCCCCAAGTTATACCATCTGGCACCATCAAGGTTGAAACTACCTCAGGAAGAGGCTGGTGTCAGTCACAGTGGGAACAAATGGATTAAAGTAAATCCAGGGACCAAGATTTAGGACAATCATAAACCTATAAAAAAAAGATTCTATATTGAAGGAAAGGTGAGGTAGGAAATATGAATGCAAGGTAAAAGTAAACAGAACATGAGGGAAATCTCTGTGAAGAAATGTAATTTAATATCAGTTCTTGAAAGAGGTGAATAAAACCGAAGATGTGTGGAGTGCTTCCTGAAAGTGGCATGGGATGTGCCAACCTCTGAGGGTGAGGACTCTATGAATGGTGTCTCAGATGAATACGAGAAAGGAATTCAGAGAAATGGGAATAGCATTCTTCAGTACCATGTGGAGGAGGTAATATTAAAGATATAATGATAAAGTTGAGCCCTGAAATGTGAAAAATTTTTAAAAATTTCATTCAAATATTTATTCAAGTTTTCTCATTCATACAGATCACCAGACTAAATAAATGATCACCAGAGAAACCAAACATTGCCTATCTTCAGCCTTAGACACTTGGAAAGAACCCACCCCATTTTTTTTTCAGCTTCAGCAACCATTGTCTTACATAAATGAAAACAACATAGGGATCTTTTCCTTCAGATCCAGACTAAGTTCTACATGACAAGCCGACTGAGTCCAGTTGGCTCACTATAAACTTCTTATTTAGATTAAGAAAATACTACATATCTGGGACATCCAAGGATTTCAAGAACAATCCATCAGCAAACCTGCCACTAGAATACAAATATATAGCATTGATTTTAAAATGAGAAAAAAGTCAATAGGTTAATAGAAGCCCCAAATTTCAAAATACATCTTGATATTTCTCAAGGAAGGATGACAAAGATAATTTAGTTCTCCCATTAAAATAGTTAATACAGTACCCAACTATGCAAATTCTGTTCTCCATTCTCAATTTTCTCTACTCCCCTCCCCCTACTTTGATGAAGATACCTATGGGAGAACCCAAAACATTATTATTAGAAAAATTGCATATACATATAATAGTAAGTATCTTTCATAATAGCTTTTACATCATGCCCCATTAGGGTTTCTTCTTACACTAGCCTGGCATGACAGTGTAATTCCCTATTAAATGCTATATTAGCAAGGATGAGTCATAATTCAACGTGGTGCTAACATAGCACAAGTTTAAATTGCTAATTCAATGAAGCCTTCATTTTGTTTTACATTGCTCTAATCATTGTAATTCTTGCAATAAAATATTAGAATCCCATAAAGATAAAAAGAAACATGAATATAGTGCCCCCGTTTCCTACTCTTGGCTAAATGTACATCTTCAGAAGGAAGTGGTTCTTTGGCTTTAGTATCAGCACTTATCAAAGGGGATGCTCAAGAATCTTTTCAAAAGCTTTTCAAAAAGATTTTACTCCAGGTATGAACACTGTTGATTCTTCCCTCATTCTTCTGGTTCCTTTAATATGAGAATCAATAAATTACTAAGTCTGCTCTCATATTGTGAAACCCGTTTCAGGTTTACTCTCTTGTCCTTCCCAAATTTTATTATAATACTTCAGGTTACATGCCTAGCTCTGAACATACAGTTTGTAATACATTACCTTTTTTGTTGTTGTTGTTTAAGCAAGCTCCACACCCGGACTAGAGCCCAATGCAAGGCTTGAACTCACAACCCTGAGATCAAGACCTGACCTTAGATCAAGAGTCAGATGCTTAACTGACTGAGCCACCCAGACACCCCCAGTTTGTAACACATCAAACTGTGTGCTCCCACCATATTAACCATCACACACACACACACATATACACACAAACACACACACTTTAACCCTGTCACTCATCTACTCAAAAAACTTTGAAGCTTGCATTACTTATAATGTTATTTTCTGGCTTTCAAAGGATTATAGGACATCAGATGCAATATATTGTAGATGTTTCTATTTTAGGAAGAACTGACATGTCTATATTTTTCTTTGTCCAAAAATATTTTAATTTTTCCTATTTTTTCTTTCATTTCTGTCAGATAAATTAGAGTGTTTTGCTTTATTTGTTTGTTTTATGAGTCCTGTACATTTCTTTTTAATATTTTTACTGGGTATTTTGTATTTTCAATGTTAGGTCAAATGGACTCTTTCATTTGATGATATGTTTAAACAGAGTTGTATATATTAAGTTAAACTTCGATATATTTTTAGACTTGTCACTGAATTCCATTATCATTTCAACTATTTTACCAGTTGACAGCAATATATAATTTCACTGTATTCAATTATTTTCTGAAAATAATAATTATTCTTAAAAATTATATTTGTACCTTTCATTGCATTCTTTTGTCTTATTAAGCATTTCCAATGTGAAAACATGGTTCTGAATTTATGTCCCCAATTTTGTGTGTTTTACCATTATTTATGATATTTTTATGTATACAATTTTTAATTTTTACATTGTCAAATGTATCATACTTCCTGTTTGTTCTATGATTAAAAGAGCCTCTTAAACATGATGATCTGACAATATTTTCCAATTTTTCAAACAGTTAAATAATTGTAACAACAGAATTTGTTGAATAATTTATTCTTAACTCAATGATTTCCAGAGTCATACTTTATATACATTAATTTATCTTATACTAATTTCAGCATGCTATATATTGATTTCAATATATTGGACCAGACACATGGTATATTTTACTCTCATTTTCCAAAAGCTATTAAAATGAATAAATTCTTTATCATTTGTGCTGGAAAGCAAAATGCAGAGTTCTCTGTTTCAGAAATTGTGCAAAATTCTTAAAACATGGAAAAAATAGAATTTTGTTGACTAATGCATACAAGTATTTGCTTTCTACTTAGACATAAGTACCCAGAGTAGGAGGAACCACAGTGTTTTGTTTTTTTTTTTACAGGATTTAATTTGAACTGCCCTGAAGGTTGCCAAGTGAATTCTCCCACACATAATCTCCTTCTGATCCCCATGGTGGTAGAGTTAAGATACCAATAATTAAGAAAGATCAATAAATGGGGGCATTTGGGTCAGTTTTCCAGTGTTTGATAAGCTGTGTGTACAAATACACAGATAAGATCCACCAAGATAGCCCACATATCAATATACCTTTTCCTTTTCCAACACCATGGGAAAGAGATCAGCAGCATGACCCATTCATTGCTCCCCAAATGGCGACTGTGTGAGCAGCAGTTGTTAGCATATACTGACAATCCAAAGCACATGAGGAGTGCTCAGACAAAAACAGCAGGGCACCTGGGTGGCTCAGGGGGCTGTCAGATTCTTTCTTTCTTTCTTTTTCTTTCTTTCTTTCTTTCTTTCTTTCTTTCTTTCTTTCTTTCTTTCTTTCTTTCTTTCTTTCTTTCTTTCTTTCTTTCTTTCTTTCTTTCTTTTCTTTCTTTCTGTATTATTGTTATGTTAATCACAATATAGTACATCATTAGTTTTTGATGTAGTGTTCCATGATTCATTGTTTGTGCATAACACCCAGTGCTCCATGCAGAATGTGCCCTCTTTAATACCCATCACCAGGCTAACCCATCCCCCTACCCTCCTCCCCTCTAGAACCCTCAGTTTGTTTTTCAGAGTCCATCGTCTCTCATGGTTCGTCTCCCCGTCCGACTTATTCCCCTTCATTCTTCCCCTCCCACTATCTTCTTCTTTTTCTTTTCTCTTAAAATATGTTGCATTATTTGTTTCAGAAGTACAGATCTGTGATTCAACAGTCTTGCACAATTCACAGTGCTCACCATAGCACATACCCTCCCCAATGTCTATCACCCAGCCACGCCCTCCCTCCCACCCCCGACCACTCCAGCAACACTCAGTTTGTTTCCTGAGATTAAGAATTCCTCATATCAGTGAGGTCATATGATACATGGCTTTCTCTGATTGACTTATTTCACTCAGCATAACACCCTCCAGTTCCATCCACTTCGTTGCAAAAGGCAAGATCTCATTCCTTTTGATGGCTGCAAAATATTCCATTGTGTATATATACCACATCTTCTTTATCCATTCATCTGTCGATGGACATCTTGGCTCTTTCCACAGTTTGGCTATTGTGGACATTGCTGCTGTAAACATTGGGGTGCACGTACCCCTTTGGTTCCCTACATTTGTATCTTTGGGGTAAATACCCACTAGTGCAATTGCTGGATCGTATGGTAGCTCTATATTCAACTGTTTGAGGAAACTCCATACTGTTTCCCAGAGTGGTTACACCAGCTTGCGTTCCCACCAACAGTGTAGGAGTGTTCCCCTTTCTCCACATCCCCGCCAACATCTGTCATTTCCTGACTTGTTAATTTTAGCCATTCTGACGGGTGTGAGGTGGTATCTCACTGAGGTTTTGATTTGGATTTCCCTGATGCCGAGCTATGTTGAGCACTTTTTCATGTGTCTCTTGGCCATTTGGATGTCTTTGAAAATATGTCTGTTCATGTCTTCTGCCCATTTCTTGATTGGATTATTTGTTCTTTGGGTGTTGAGTTTGATAAGTTCTTTATAGATTTTGGATACTAGCCCTTTATCTGATATGTCATTTGCAAATATTTTCTACTATTCTGTAGGTTGTCTTTTGGTTTTGTGGACTGTTTCCTTTGCTGTGCAAAAGCTTTTTATCTTGATGAAATCCCAATAGTTCATTTTTGCCCTGGCTTCCCTTGCCTTTGGTGATGTTTCTAGGGAGACATTGCTGCAGCTGAGGTCGAAGAGGTTGCTACCTGTGTTCTCCTTTAAGATTTTGATGGACTCCTGTCTCACGATTAGGTCTTTCAACCATTTGGAGTCTATTTTTGTGTGTGGTGTAAGGAAATGGTCCAGTTTCATTCTTCTGCATGTGGCTGTCCAATTTGCCCAACACCATTTATTGAAGAGACTGTCTTTATTCTATTGGACATTCTTTCCTGCTTTGTCAAAGATGAGTTGACCATAGAGTTGAGGGTCCATTTCTGGGCTCTCTATTCTGTTCCATTGATCTATGTGACTGTTTTTGTGCCAGTACCGTACTGTCTTGATGATGACAGCTTTGTAATAGAGCTGGAAGTCCGGAATTGTGATGCCGCCAGCTTTGCTTTTCTTTTTCAACATTCCTCTGGCTATTCGGGGTCTCTTCTGGTTCCATACAAATTTTAGGATTATTTGTTCCATTTCTTTGAAAAGGTGGATGGTATTTTGATGGGGATTGCATTGAATGTGTAGATTGCACTAGGTAGCATTGACATCTTCACAATGTTTGTTCTTCCAATCCATGAGCATGGAACGTTTTTCCATTTCTTTGTGTCTTCTTCAATTTCTTTCATTAGTATTTTATACTTTTCTGAGTACAGATCCTTTGCCTCTTTGGTTAAATTTATTCCTAGGTATCTTATGGTTTTGGGTGCAATTGTAAATGGGATCGACTCCTTGATTTGTCTCTCTTCTGTGTTGTTGTTGGTGTATAGGAATGCCACTGATTTCTGTGCATTGATTCTATATCCTGCTACTTTACTGAATTCCTGTATGAGTTCTAGCAGTTTTGGGGTGGAGTCTTTTGGGTTTTCCACATACAGTATCATATCATCTGCAAAGAGAGAGTTTGACTCCTCTTTGCCGATTTGGATGCCTTTGATTTCTTTTTGTTGTCTGATTGCTGTGGCTAGGACTTCTAATACTATGCTGAATAGCAGTGGTGATAGTGTACATCCCTGCCGCGTTCCTGACTTAGGGGAAAAGATCTCAGCTTTTCCCCATTGAGAATGATATTCACTGTAGGTTTTTCATAGATAGCTTTTATGATATTGAGGTATGTACCCTCTCTCCCTATACTCTGAAGAGTTTTGATCAAGAAAGGATGCTGTACTTTGTCAAATGCTTTTTCTGCATCTATTGAGAGGATCCTATGATTCTTGTTCTTTCTTTTGTTAATGTATTGTATCACGTTGATTGATTTGCGGATGTTGAACCAACCTTGCAGCCCATGGATAAATCCCACTTGGTCGTGGTGAATAATCCTTTTAATGTACTGTTGGATCCTATTGGCTAGTATTTTGGTGAGAATTTTTGCATCCATGTTCATCAAGGATATTGGTCTGATTTCTGCTTTTTGATGGGGTCTTTGTCTGGTTTGGGGATCAAGGTAATGCTGGCCTCATAAAAAGAGTTTGGAAGTTTACCTTCCATTTCTATATTTTGGAACAGTTTCAGGAGAATAGGTATTAATTCTTCTTTAAATGTCTGATAGAATTCCCCTGGGAAGCCATCTGGCCCTGTGCTTTTGTTTTTTGGCGATTTTGGATGACTGCTTCAATTTCCTTAGTGGTTATAGGTCTGTTCAGGTTTTCTATTTCTTCCTCGTTCAATTTTGGTAGTTGATACATCTCTAGGAATGCACCCATTTCTTAGAGGTTCTCTAATTTGCTGGCATAGAGTTGCTCATAATATGTTCTTAGAATTGTTTGTATTTCTTTGGTGTTGGTTGTGATCTCTCCTCTTTCATTCATGATTTTGCTGATTTGGGTCATTTCTCTTTTCTTTTGGATAAGTCTGGCCAGGGGTTTATCAATCTTGTGAATTCTTTCAAAGAACCAGCTCCTAGTTTCATTGACCTGTTCTACTGTTCTTTTGGTTTCTAGTTCATTGATTTCTCCTCTGATTTTTATGATTTCTCTTCTCCTGCTGGGTTTAAGCTTTATTTGCTGCTTTTTTTCCAGCTCTTTAAGGTGTAGGGTTAGGTTGTGTATTTGAGACCTTTCTTGTTTCTTGAGAAAGGCTTGTATTGCTATATACTTTCCCCTCAGGATTGCCTTTACTGTATCCCAAAGATTTTGAACAGTTGTGTTTTCATTTTCATTGGTTTCCATGAATTTTTCTAATTCTTCTTTAATTTCTTGGTTGACCCATTCATTCTTTAGTAAGATGCTCTTTAGCCTCCACGTATTTTAGTTCTTTCCGATTTTCCTCGTGTGATTGAGTTCTAGTTTCAGAGCATTGTGGTCTGAAAATATGCAGGGAATGATCCCAATCTTTTGGTACCAGTTGAGACCTGATTTGTGACCTAGGATGTGATCAATTCTAGAGAATGTTCCGTGGGCACTAGAGAAGAATGTGTATTCTGTTGCTTTGGGATGTAATGTTCTGAATATGTCTGTGAAGTCCATTTGGTCCAGTGTGTCATTTAAAGTCCTTATTTCCTTGTTGATCTTTTGCTTAGATGATCTGTCCATTTCAGTGAGGGGGGAGTTAAAGTCCCGCACTATTATTGTATTGTTGTCAATGTGTTTCTTTGCTTTTGTTATTAATTGGCTTATATAATTGGCTGCTCCCATGTTCGGGGCATAGATATTTACAATTGTTAGATCTTCTTTTTGGATAGACCCTTTAAGTAGGATATAGTGTCCTTCCTCATCTCTTATTACACTCTGGTAAAATCTAATTTGTCTGATATAAGGATTGCCACCCCAGCTTTCTTTTATTATCCATTAGCATGTTAAATTGTTTTCCACCCCCTCACTTTCAATCTGGGGTGTCTTTGGGTCTAAAATGACTCTCTTGCAGAGAGCATATTGATGGGTCTTGTTTTTTAATCCAATCTGATAGCCTGTGTCTTTTGATTGGGGCATTTAGCCCATTTACATTCAGGGTAACTATTGAAAGGTATGAATTTAGTGCCATTGTATTGCCTGTAAGGTGACTGTTACTGTATATTGTCTGTGTTCCTTTCTGATCTATGCTGCTTTTAGGCTCTCTCTTTGCTTAGAGGACCCCTTTCAATATTTCTTGGAGGGCTGGTTTCGTGTTTGCAAATTCCTTTAGTTTTTTTTTTTTTGTCCTGGAAGCTTTTTATCTCTCCTTCTATTTTCAATGACAACCTAGCTGGATATAGTATTCTTGGCTGCATAGTTTTCTCGTTTAGTGCTCTGAAGATATCTTGCCAGTCCTTTCTGGCCTGCCAGGTCTCTGTGGATAGGTCTGTTGCCATTCTAATATTTCTACCATTGTAGGTTACATATCTCTTCTCCTGAGCAGCTTTCAGGATTTTCTCTTTGTCTCTGAGACTCGTAAGTTTTACTATTAGATGTTGGGGTGTTGACCTATTATTATTGATTTTGAGAGGGGTTTTCTCTGTGCCTCCTGATTTTGATGCCTGTTTCCTTCCTCACATCAGGGAAGTTCTCTGCTATTATTTGCTCCAATATACCTTCTGCCCCCCTCTCTCTTTCTTCTTCTTCTGGCATCCCAATTATTCTAATGTTGTTTCGTCTTATCGTATCGCTTATCTCTCGAATTCTGCCATCGTGATCCAGTAGTTGTTTCTCTTTCTTTCTCTCAGCCTCTTTATTTTCCATCATTTGGTCTTCTATATCGCTGATTCTCTCTTCTGCCTCATTTATCCTAGCAGTTAGTGCCCCCATTTTTGATTGCACCTCAATAATAGCCTTTTTGATTTCGACTTGGTTAGATTTTAGTTCTTTTATTTCTCCAGAAAGGGTTTCTCTAATAACTTCCATGCTTTTTTCAAGCCCAGCTTGTATCTTTAACGTCATGAATCTGAACTCTAGGTCCGACATTGTACTAATGTCCTTATTGAGTAGGTCCCTGGCTGACGGTACTCTCTTGTTCTTTTTGCTGAGGTGATGTTTTTCGTCTTGTCGTTTTGTCCAGAGGAGAATAGATGAATGAGAGAACAAAATGCTAACAGGTTAACAACATCCCCAGCAAATATAGTGTATACAAATCAGAAAAGACCTGAAACCAGGGGAAAAGAAAGGGAAAGAAAGAAAAAAGAGGAAAAAAAAAGAAAAAAAAGATAAAAACAAAAACAGAACAATACAAAAAAAGCAGAATATGATCAAATATGATCAGGCTAGTGCACAGATCAGTGTCACACACTAGATTTTGGGCGTATTTTGCTCTGTAGAAAAAAGTGCCTCCTAAAATTTTAAAGGAAGAAAGAATATATGTACAAAATAAGAGTTGATACAATGAAGGGATGGAAGATGACTGTAAAGATGAAAATTATACAAGATTTTATAAAAGGAATTGATAAGAGGTTGTTTGAAAAAAGAAAGAAGAAGATTAAAAAAAAAAAAGAAAAAAGAGAGAGAATGTGATCAGGCAGGAGACTAGAACAAAGCCATACACTAGTGATTTAGGGTGTATTTTGATCTGTTAGAAGAAACTGTATCTTAAAATTTTAAAGAGAGAACTTATATATATATGCCAAAAATCAGGGTAACTACTCTGAAGGGATAAAATATGACTCTAAAAATGAAAAATAAAAAATTTTTTTTTAAAGGGATTGATAAGATGTTGGTTGAAAAAGGGAAAAAGAAAAATAAAAAAAAGTTAAAAAAGTTAACTTTGATGAACTAATGAATCATGGTAAAAAAAAGCCATGAATTCTATGTGTATTATTCCCCTAGTGCTGGAGTTCTCCCGTTCTCCTTAATTGGTAAACTTGGTCTTGGCTTGCTGGCTGTTCATGCTGATCTTTTGGGGGAGGGGCCTGTTGCCGTGGTTCCCAAATGTCTTTGCTGGAGGCTGAATTGCCCCGCCCTTGTCGGTCTGGGCTAAGCAAGCTGCTCGGGTTTGCTCTCAGGAGCTTTTGTTCCCTGCAAGCTCTCAGTACAGCTTTGGAGGACCAGGGCGAAAATGGTGGCCTCCCATTCTCCAAGCGGAGGAGCTGAGAACTTGGGACCCTGCTCCTCAGTGCGCCCCCAAAGAAAAGCAGTCACTCCCGTCTCCCTGGTCTCCGGCCACACTCCGTGCTCACCTGGCCTGTGACCGAGCGTTTCTATCTCTAGGACCCGATCCCGTGTGGAGTCTCCAAACCCAGTAGATCCCTGTAGTGTGCTCCCGTGCCGCTCCTCCCGGGGGAGGGAGGGGAGTCTCCCCGGCTCTGCCACTTGTTAGGTCCCTGATTCCAGTAAGTGGTCGCTTCTCTGTTCAGAGAGTTGTTGCTACTCTCCTCTTCTATCACCTGTTGAGTTCATAGGTGTTCAGAATGGTTTGATCCCTATTCAGCTAAATTCCTGAGACCAGACGAAATCCAGGTCTCCTACTCCTCCGCCATCTTGCTCCTGGCTGTTAGATTCTTGGTATTGGCTCAGGTCATGATCTCAGGGTGGTGAGACTGAGTCCTATGTCAAGTCCCCTGTTGGCCTCCACACTCAATGTGGGGTCTGCTTGAGATTCTTTCCTCCTCATTCTCCCTCCTCCTCTGTTCTTCCCCCTTCTAGACTCTCTCTCTAAAATAAATAAATAAATAAATAAATAAATAAATAAATAATAAAATCTTAAAAAAAATTCAACACCATTCCAGGAGAGTCATCTACATGAAAAGTAGAGATAAGAAACTTAATGACATAAGTATTTACACCCAAGAATACAGTGTCAAGGTGACAAGTAGGCCAGGACTTTTAAATAAGTAGAGATTGAAGATAATACTGCATTATGTAAAATGTTTTTTACAGTATGAAATAGAAGTTAAATATTAGATATTTTAACAAGATATGCTTAAAGAACAAATTAGTAAAGCCAAAAAATAAATTGAATACAGATATTGCCCCCAAAATAAAAAAGAAATAAGTAAATATATGAGATATATAGTTATAAAAGAGTTAAGAGACATTGAAAACAGATTCAGTAGTTCCAATATTCATTTTAATATAATGTTTTAAAGAATGTGTTTTAAAAAAAACCAGAAAGGAGGAAAGATTAAAGAAATAATACAATTTTCTGGTTTCTGGTAATATGGCAGATTAGAATACTTGCACCAGCATTCAAGATAAAACAATCACAAAATAGAACAAAATTAAAACAAAATAATAGAATATCTTAACACCATTAATAGGCTGATAAGAGGGAAAGCTAGTCTCTACACAAATGCCTAAACTGAAAGAATTAAGCAAAGCCCTGATACAGTTTTCTCCTGAGGACATTTGCCAAGCCAATGGAACACAAAATCTCTTCAACTTCAGGGAGTACAGAGAGGAGAGGAAAATCTTACAGCCTACCCAAAGTGAGGAGTCTAATAGGAGACAGTTCTTCAAAAAATTTAGCTTCAAGACTACACTTTTGAAGTCAGAGTAAACCAGAATTAAATATTCTCTACTTCTAACATAGATATGAAGGGCTTTGTTCTTTTTGTATGTTCTGTGGAGAATCTGTTTCTTTTTTCCAACCTCTAGAGGCCACCTACAGTTTTTACTCCATCTTCGAAGCCAGCAACCTAGCATCCTCTCTCTTATCTGACCTCTGCTTCCATCCTCACCATCGCTTTATGACTCTGACCCTCTTGCCTCACTCTAATAAGGGCCTCTGTGATTACATTGGGTCTACCCAGATAATTGAGAATAATGTTTCTATCTCAGAATTCTTAATTCAATTACATTTGCAAAGTCTATTTTCCCATCTAATAAGATAACATATTCACAGTTTCCAGGGAGTAAGACATTGACATCTTCAGGGGTCATCACTCAGCCTACCATAGGAGGCCATCCAAAAAAATTTATGTATTAATTTAATTAAAAGTAGTTACCTCTCAGGAGGTACTTGTGTATTCCCTTAGGCACCTGGAAGAAACCCATACAAATATTTCTGGAAAAACACAGCTTTGTCGTAACCCTCAAAGAATGCCTATAAATATGTTTGTAAAAAAACCAATGGCTTACATTAAAAATTCATCAAACATGCAAGAAAACAAGCACCATGAAGAAAACCAAGCAGAAAAAAACATACAGAAGAAATAGATATCAAATTATGAGAGTACAGTGTGAAAGTACTTAATGCCGCTAAATGGTACACTTAAACAAAGTTAAAAAGGTAAATGTTTTGTTATGTATATTTTACCACAAACAAATATGAGAGCGACTATAAAACAACTATAATGACCAAGTTTAAAGAAATTAGAAGCAAACTTCAAAATAAGTGCAGAAATTAGGAACTATAAGAAATTACCTAGATGTTTGAAAGTGAGTTATAGAACTTCCAAAAATAAACCATTCAGCCATAGAAATTTAAAGATGTAGAGCATTGTACAGAATTAAAGAGAGAATTAGGGAAATGAAAGCTAAACAAGGAGACAGGAAAGATAATCTGCTTTTGAAATGATAGCATGAGGAACACCATATACCCACTCCCCAGTGAAAAACTGATGAAAACTATTTAAAAAAAACAACTAAAGTCTCCAGAAATTGTCATCAGGGCATACAGCAGATGAAGAACTTTTATTCAAGAAAATCTAGTGTATCTATGTCTGTGGCACATGATCCTCAAGGTGCTACTTCTACCACCTCCAGCTCCACTCAAGGTGGGTGTGGCCAAGAAGACCATTCTCATCCTATCTTCTCAGTAGAGATTAAATTCTAGGTGAGCACAGCTGAGAGTCAGGGACTCTTGTCCTCCACCCATCCTCCACCCATAAAGTGGAATTTCTACTCCAGGAGTGGCAGGTCACAATATTAGGTCCTCAGTCACCCTCTCCTGACCCCCCTCAGGGTAGGGATGCCATGCTGGGAAAGACATACTAAGAAAAACAGAGGCCACTGTCCCCACTCAGCTCCCAAATCACAATGAACAGGTGTTACTCCAAGAGAAGCTAACCATTGATCATGCTCTGAAGTCTAGAGTAGTAAAATAGAGATTTTGCTCAGGATGAGACACAGGCCATAAGAACAGAGAACTCTGAAGCTCTCCCCAAATGAACTGGCTAACCTTATTAGAATAGAGTATGAAGAAATTCAAGACTAAGAATGCCCTTGAAAATAATGGAGATTTTTGGTGTTAAGCAATTAAAAGAAAGCTGGTAGCTTCAAGAGAATACCAAGCTAAACTATAGGCCAGTTATTTTACCAGAGAAAGCTAGGGAAAGAGGCAACTAAGAAGAGCCCTTTGGGGTTGAGAAAAAAAACTCAAAGACTGGCTTCAAAAATTACCACTGTGGAAGGGCCTTAATTTAATGGAACTCAAACTGTAGAGCAATGTATGTCCTGGAATACTGTCAAAATCAACGTAGTAATCAGCTGGCAATTAGTGGAATCTAACAGCTTTATGTGATACCAACAGAGTCAGACAGTTTAACAGAGAGATAAAGGAAAGAGATAACTAAAGAGAGTACTGTTAAAACCAATCATCCCTGGGTGACTATGCACATGCCAAAGCTGTGCTCTCAGAGGAGTGACTTTTCACTAAAACAGTAGGGCAAAAATCAAACAAACAAACAACAACATGAAGTTCCAGAGGAATGGGAAACACTACTCAGAGTTGCCACAACATTTTGTTTAAAACCTCCAGTTTTCAACAACAAAAAACACAAGATATTCAAAGAAACAGGAACATTTGACCAATGCACGAGGGAAAAAAAGGAGGGGACAAAATTTGACTATGAGAATACCCCTGTGTAGGATTCAACAGACAAAACTTAAAAGCAGCTTACCAAATATGTTCAAAGAACTAAAGAAAACCATGTTTAAGAATTAAAGAAAGGTATAGTGACAATGTCTCATTGGATATAGAGCTTCAATAAAGTAACAGAAATTACAAAAAGTGTTTTTAAAATAGCAGAGAAAGAATTAGTGAACTTAGAGATCAATAATCATGTGACTTAAATAAAGAAAAAAATGAAAATGAATAAACAGAACTCAGAGAAATGTGGGACTTGATTGAGCTTACAGATATATGCATACTAGGAATAGCAGGAGAGGAGAGAGAAAGGAACAGATAAAATATTCAAGAAATAAGAGTAAGAAAGCCTTCCAAATAGAATAAAAAACATTAACCTACAAATAAAAGAAGCAAGAGAAATATCAACAATGGAATCCACACCCAGACCTATCATTGTATAGATGTTGAAAGACAAAGAGAACATCTTGAAAGAGGTGAGAGATGACTTTAGTACCTCAACAAAATCCCAGTAAGATTAACAGCTGACTTCACATCAGAAACAATGTAGACCATAGGTAGTAGAATGACATATTCAAACTCCTGAAAGAAAAAAAAATGGCTACTAAAATTCTTTTTTTAAAGATTTTATTTATTTATTTGAGAGAGAGTGAGCAAGAGAGAGAGAGAGAGAGTGAGCACTAGCGGGAGGAAGGGGCAGAAGGAGAGGGAGAAGCAGGCTCCCTGCTGAACAAGGAGCCTGACAGGGGCTCAATCCCAGGACTCCAGGATCATGACCTGAGCCGAAGACAGTTGCTTAACCAATTAAGCCACCCAGGCACCCCATAAAAATGGCTACTAAAATTCTTATATTCAATAAAACTATCTTTCAAAAATGAAGACAAAATATATAACTCTAATCATGTGTAAAACATCAGATTAATTCCAATAGAGGGACATCCCTTGACACACCTGATGATTACTTCCCCATACTGTCATGGTCATCAAAAATGAAAAAATAAAAAGTCTGATAAATACTCACCACTAAGAGGAGCCTAAGGAGACATGAAAATTTATGTAATATAATACATTGAATGGGATTCTGGGACAGAAAAAAGAACATTTGGTTAAAAACTAAGAAAATCTTCATAAATTATGGAATTTAGTTAATATCTATATTGGTAATAATGTTTATTAATATTGGTTTATTAATTGTAACGAACATATCATACTAACATCTGACATTAACAAAACAAACTGAAAAACATAAAGGCAGAATGAATCCATTCCCAGATGAAACCAATAGCACTCACTGCTAGCAGACCCATTGCATGAAAAATGAAAAAGGAAATACTTCAGAATGAAATCAAGTAACACCAGACAGCAATTGAAATCTCTAATAAAAACAAACAAACAAAAAGAACAAAAACAAAAATTATGTTCATATAAATGTTATAACATACCTGCATGTGGATGTTTATAATGGCTTTATTGATAATTACCAAACCTTGAAAGCAACAAATATGTCCTTCAGTGGGTATATGGATAAAAAAATTTTCTACATCTATACAAGGAGTATCATTCAGTACTAAAAAAAAAAAAAAAAAAAGAGCTATCAAGCCATGGAAAGCCATGGAGGAAAACTAAAAGCATATTACTAAGTGCAACAAGTTACTATGAAATCCATACACTATATGGTTCCAATTATCTGACATTCTGGAGAAACCAAAATTATAGAAACAGTAAAAAGATCAGTGATTGTCAGGTGTTGGTGACAGAGGAATGACTAGATAAAGCACACAAAATTTTTAGAGCAGTGAAAATACTCTATGATACCATAACGATGGATACATGTTATTATACATTTACCTATACCCATAAAATGTAAAACACCAAGAGTGAACTGGATGTAAACTATGGAATTTGGGTGATTATGATGAAGGTTTATCAGTTGTAACAAATATACCTCTCTGGGGGTGAATATTGATGAAGGGGGAATCTGTACATTTTGGGGAGGGGTCAGTAGGTATATGGGTAATCTCTGTAACTTCCCCTGGTTTAAAAGTGAACCAAAAACTGCTTCTAAAAATAAAGTCTTAGTTAAAAAAAATAAATTAAATCATACACACACACTTATGAGATCCAGCTAAGGCAGTGCTTACAAGGAATTGAAAAGCTATAAATACCTATAATAAAAGGGGGGGGGACTCAGATGACTAAAAATGGGACATTAATACCTAACTTAAGGAAATAAAATTTAAATTTTATTTAAAAATAATAAAGGAATGCCATGAACAAAGGCACCAAAAAATGGAAAAATTAGTTAAAAAAACAAATTCCTAGAAAGATGCAAATGATCAATCTGATTCAAGAAATAATACAAAACAGGGCGCCTGGGTGGCTCAGTTGGTTAAGCGACTGCCTTCGGCTCAGGTCATGATCCTGGAGTCCCGGGACGGAGTCCCATATCGGGCTCCCTGCTCGGCAGGGAGTCTGCTTCTCCCTCTGACACTCTTCCCTCTCGTGCTCTCTATCTCTCATTCTCTCTCTCTCAAATAAATAAATAAAATCTTAAAAAAAAAAAAGAAATAATACAAAACATAAACAGTTCTATAACAAGTACAGAGCTTTTAAATTCTTGGGAAAAACAAATGAAAAGAAGCCCAGACTCAGATGGTGTTACTGGTGACTTCCACCAAATATGTAAAGAATTAATAACTTCTTCACAAATTTTTCCAGAAAGAAATACAAGAGGAGGCAAAATTTCTCAACTCATTTGATGAGTGCAGTCTTATCCTGATACCAAACAAGACAAAGACATTATTATAACAAAAGAAAACTACAGATCAATATCTGCCATCAGTATAGAGGAAAAAGTTCTCAACAAAGTATTAGCAAACCGAATCCAGCAACATAAAAAAATGACAACATTAAGAAAGTGAAAAGGCAACCCACAGAATGAAAAAATACTTAGATAACATGTACCTGATAAAGGTACTAGAGAATATAAGATAAATTTTAATCAATTATAACAGGATACATAACCCAATCATAAAAAATGGGCAAAAGACTTGAGAATAAATGTTTCTCCAAAGAAGATATACAAACAACAATAAGCACATAAAAAAGTGCTCAACATCATTAGTCATAATGGAAATGCAAATCAAAATGATAATGAGATACTACTTCACATTTACTGGGATGTCTACAATAATTTAAAAGACAGAAAAGAGCAAGTCTTGTTGATGATGTGGAAAAATTGGAATCCTTTTACACTACTGATGGGGATTTAAATGGTACAGTCATGTTGAAAAACAGTCTGTCCCTACATTAAGAGTTTAAGCACAGAGTTGTCATAGGACCAAACAATTTCACTCTAAGGTATGTATGTAACCAAAAGACATGAAAACATATGGACACAAAAACTTATATATGTATATTATATTCATTTTCTAAGGATGCTATAACAAATACTAAAACTAACTGACTCACCTAATAGAAATTTATTTTCTTACAGGTCTGGAAGCTAAAAATCTGAAAGTGAGGTATAAGTCAGATTGTTTCTGAAGCCCCTCTTCTTGGTTCATAGCGGATCATCTTCTTTGGGAGTTTTCCTATAGTATTGTTAATCCCTCTACATTGTCTGTGTCCTAATCTTCTCTTCTTGGAAGGACACCAGGAACACACCCGAAGGATTCCATTTTAACACGTTTACTTCTTTATAGGCCCCATCTCCAAATGCAGTCACATTCTGAGATACTGGGTGTTAGGGCTTCAAGATATGAATTAGGGGGCACAATTCAACCCATACCAAATATTCATAATAGTATTATTCATGATAGCCAAAAGTGGAAACAATCCAAGTTTCCAACAACTGATGAATGGATAAATGAAAGTGGTATATCCATACAATGGGATCTTATTTGGCAATAATAAGGAATGAAAAATTCATGCATGATACAACATGGATGAACACTGAAAACATTATGCTTAGTGAAAGAAGTCACAAAGGCCTTATATTGCCTAATTTCATTTTTATTAGAAGTCCAGAATAGGGAAATCTATGGAGACAGAAAGTTGATTACTGATTGATTGCCTGTGACTGGGGGTCAGTTTGGAGGGAATGAGGAGTGATGATTAGTAATTACAGGGTTTCTTTTTGGTTTGAATAAAATATTTTAAAATAAATTATGGTAATGTTTGCACAACTCTGTAAATGTACTAAAACCTACACACTTTAAATTAGCAACATTTGTGGTATGTGAATTCTATTTCAATAAAGTTGTATATATGAAAACAAAAAGAAAGCTGATAGAATGACCAAGAATACCCGAGTAAAGGAGAGTGATAGGCAGTTACATATAAGTCCAAATAGATTTCTAGCAGGAAATAAGAAATAAAAGGTGATCAAAGCAATATTTTAAAAGGCAAACAAGTTTCCAAAAACAAATGACAACACCAATAGAAAGACTTCATAAGGTCAACAAATCCCACATTGAACTCAATAAAAAGAAAACCATAGATAGACCTATCATAATGAAACTACAGTTATCAAAGACAAGAACATCTTGAAAGAAGTTAGAGGAGGGAAAAAATACAGATTATTTTGAAGGCATGATATTCAACTTTTAATTGTTTTGTGTAATATGCAAGCTTTAGTTGTTGAGAAAACCTTGACCCAAAAGACATGAATAACTTCCAGTGTCTCACAGCCATCAAAATTTTCAGGCACAGTTCACAGCTATATTATTTTCATCCAGTTATCTATCTATCGTAACTCATTGCCTAAAAAGTTATTCCTTGAATAAAAAAACATGAAGTGGAAATTGAAATGTATGGCTTGTTTATTCAGTCTGAGTGTTAAATACTGATTACAATGGTAGTTATTTTCCTATTCTTCCTTGTGAAATGGAATACTTTCAAAGTATGGGCCTAGGGGCACCTGGGTAGCTCAGTCATTAAGTGTCTGCCTTTGGCTCAGGTCATGATCTCAGGGTCCTGGGATCAAGTCCTGCAACTGGCTCCCTGCTCAGTGCGAAGTCTGCTTCTCTCTCTCACACTCCCCCTGCTTGTGTTCCCTCTCTCGCTGTCTCTGTCTCTCTGTCAAATAAATAAATAAAATCTTAAAAAAAAAAGTATGGGCCGAGTTTGTACTTTCAAATCATATGTTCAAATATTGAATGTTCATGGTAGCACCAGGAATATTCTGGGTGTACCTATTTATCCACCTTGTCTCTACTTCCATTTCTTTTAGCTGTAAAAAGGAAAGAATAATTCGCCTGTATATCTTCTAATAATGTAAAGTAGAAATGAATTAAATATTGAGATCCAAATAGTTATGCTTATTATTTACAAAGCACTTTTATCGATTTACCATATTCTTCCTGTGTGAGCGAGGTTCCTTTAAGTTATTCTAAACCTAGGGGTACCTGGGTGGCTCAGTCAGTTAAATGTCTGCCTTCTGCTCAGGTCATGATCCCAGGGTCCTGGGATCCACCCCATATAGGGCTTCCTGCTCAGCATGGAGCCTGCTTCTCCCTCTCCCATTCCCCCCCTGTTTGTGCTCTCTCTCTCTGTCAAATAAATAAATAAATAAATAATCTTTAAAAAATAAATTATTCTAAACCTAGACATTACTGAAATGCATCATTTATTAATACACCAGTGTCAAATAGATCAGCCTTCCATCTTATATAACTTCCTGATGGGCTTTGGAATGTGGAAGAAAAAGATGTCTAATAGAAATATTCTCTCAGGCTAACAGACATGAATGCTTCTGGTCTAGGGCTTCCCCATTCTAATTTTCATTTCTGTTCTTTCAAACTCATCAGAGTAAACCATAATTAAAAGAAAAACAGACGGTTAGTAGAGGCTGCGGTTTCTATGAGGATACTAAGCTATGGGCCTTACTTGACAATTACTGGAAAAGCAAATGCAAAAGACTGGTCTAGATAATTTCCCAAGTTGAAAAAAGAAAACAAAAATAAATAAAAGGGAAATGTACAAATTACCTCTCACCAGAATTCTCTAGATCATGCTAATTTTTTAGCCTACTATTTGTTCTACTTGGCATGACCTCCACTGTGACAAAAATGTCTTCTCTATGCTTTCAAATTATTTGGAATATCAGTGGCTAATAACAATAGCAGGCATGGCTATTATAGTATATATCAAGGTTGATTAGGGTTTCAACAAAATTTTCTTTTTCTTAATGATACAGCCTTTCAAATGTCATTTAAAAGACAACCCGTTTTGATAATATCAAGGATGTGGAAAAAATTGCAATTTACTGTATATCTATCAATAATTTCAAATCACATAAAATTCAGTCATAGTAAATCTTTTTATATTCATATTTCATTTAGTCTCCTACAATTTGATGTGGTGTGTTTGTTAACTATATCTCTACTTTGAACAAATCTAAAGAGTGTTTTAATGCACTTGATTTAAAATTGTCAAATGAGAAAAATGAACTTCTCAAAAAGATATGAAATAATATTTAGGCTGTAGCTTAGGTTAGTAAAATTCAGCCATCACTAACTAAGGACAAAAACCATTAGAATAAGGAAGACACTCAATATTTTTTACATCAAAATCCCCTGGCTGTTTATGTAAGTCTCCCAACCTTGGTGGATTAGTAAGACTTCATTTGTTTTTAACAGAAAGAAATATTACACCATATAATCAGGGGGATACATGTTTATGTCTCACTGTGAATAGAAGCTCCAGCTGCTATAGATCTTAGGTAAAGGTAAAATGGAGCTGCTTTCTAGTAAACTAGATTATTTCTTTGGGGGATAGGCATCTTCTTACTTTTTATATGGAGGAAAAGTGGAGAAGGAACATGGAGTCAGGGGAGAGAGAGACAGGGAGACCTGCAATTCTGTTACCTACCTCAGTTTTTCAAGCACCTGCCTACCTTTCATAAAAGTTGCTCCTTCTTGCTCAATTGCTCTTTTCTTTGCTTTCTACCTGGCATGCGCCTCAGCCCAGAGGTCAATGTAAGTATCACTTATTCAGAGATGTCTTTTTATGACCCTGGGCATAGTTTCCACTCCCACCACAGTCATATTATATTAATCAATTATCTCCCTTAATGTGAGTTATAGTACTATATAAGTTTACAGGTGCATATATGATTATTTGTTTTAGTGTATGCTTCCTACACTTAAGTGCCCGTTTTGTTCACCAGTATGTTCCACGATGTAACACAGTGCTTTGCATATAGGCAATAAATAAATAGTTGTTCTTTTTTTCCTCAAATATTTTGGGGTACTTACTATGAGCAAAACCTCACGGCTGTTTTGTACCTGTAAAGGGTATAAAGATGTGTAATGCCACGCTTTTGCTTTAAAGATCATTTAATTTAGAAGGTGAGATTATATGAATTGTCATAAAACAAAGCAAAAATTGAAGTCACAGGAGAGGGAGAAATCAAGACCTTGAACTGAAACAAAGGTCACAGTCATTGGAATATTTTCCTTGAGGGATTTTAAGGACCCTAATTAACTAACTGCTCTTTGTCCTTAGGGTGAGCAGGTAGCTCTCTTGGAAAAAGGCAAGTAATGAGTCAGTAGACACATCTCTGTATCTGAGCAACCAACTTTCCTCCTACAGGCTTCCTACACATCCAAATTATTTTTTTTTTAATCTTACATCAGTCCCTCTTTGCCTTTTTAGCAGAGCTAAAGTTCAAGCATGTTTAGAAGAGAATAGGGAAGTATCATAGAGAAAGCTATAAGGCAATTTGAAGATGCTAATCGCAAAGAAGTCTAGTCTTCACAATGACACAGAAGTCATGAGGCAGTGATAACTTCCACTGCCTGGATTTAACAATTAAAAGATGTTTAACTACCAAACTAAGTTCTACATTTCAAACCTCCAAATACATGCTTGTCACTCTTTCCTCTACTTATTAGTCTCTTCGTAAAACATAACATTTACAAAATAAGAATGCTTAATAATAATATACAAAAATGTTTAAATATGACTTCTACTAAAGAACTATAGTGTGGGAAAGAGGTATATAAACAACTAAATATAATATTATGTCTACTAATATAGAGTTAATTTTCAAAATTTAAGTCCTGTGCATATTTTCTTAGATTTACAACTAAGTATTTTATTATTTGAACTATTTTAAATAATATTGCATTTTTAATTTAAGTTTCCACATGCATATTTTGAGTATATAGAAATACATATTTAGTTTTTTTTATTATGTTATGTTAATCACCATGCATTACATCATTAGTTTTTGATGTAGTGTTCCATGATTCATTGTTTGCATATAACACCCGGTGCTCCATTCAGTACATGCCCTCTTTAATACCCATCACCAGGCTAACCCATCCCCTCACCCACTTCCTCACTAGAACCCTCAGTTTGTTTACATAGTCCATAGTCTCTCATGGTTCGTCTCTCCCTCTGATTTCTCCCCCTTCATTTTTCCCTTACTGCTATTTTCTTCTTCTTTTTTTTAACATATAACGTATTATTTGATTCAGAGGTACAGGTCTGTGATTCAACAGTCTTACACAATTCACAGCACTCACCATAGCACATACCCTCCCCAATGTCTATCACCCAGCCACCCCATCCCTCCCACACCCCACCACTCCAGCAACCCTCAGTTTGTTTCCTGAGATTAAGAATTGCTCCTATCAGTGAGGTCATATGATACATGTCTTTCTCTGATTGACTTATTTCGCTCAACAAATACCCTCCAGTTTCATCCATGTCATTGCAAATGTCAAGATTTCATTCCTTTTGATGGCTGCATAATATTCCATTGTGTGTGTGTGCGCGCACGCGTGTGTGTGTGTATATATATATATATATATATATATATATATATATATATATACCACATCTTCTTTATCCATTCATCTGTTGATGGACATCTTGGTTTTTTACATAGTTTGGCTACTGTGGACATTGTTGCTATAAACATCGGGGTTCACATACCCCTTCGGATACCTACATTTGTATCTTTGTGGTAAGTACCCAGTAGTACAATTGCTGGATCGTATGGTAGCTCTATTTTCAACTTTTTGAGGAACCTCCATATTGTTTTCCAGAGTGGCTGCACCAGTTCGCATTCCCACCAACAGTGTAGGAGAGTTCCCCTTGCTCCACATCCCCACCAACATCTGTCATTTCCTGACTTGTTAATTATAGACATTCTGACTGGTGTGAGGTGGTATCTCATTGACGTTTTGATTTGGATTTCCATGATGCTGAGTGATGTTGAGGACTTTTTCATGTGTCTGTGGCCATATGGATGTCTTCTTTGGAAAAATGTTTGTTCATGTCTTCTGCCCATTTCTTAATTAGATCATTTGTTCCTTGGGTGTTGAATTTGATAAGTTCTTATAGATTTTGGATACTAGCCCTTTATCTGATATGTCATTTGCAAATATCTTCTCCCATTCTGTTGGTTGTCTTTTGGTTTTGTGGACTGTTTCTTTTGCTGTGCAAAAGCTTTTTATCTTGAAATCCCAATAGTTCATTTTTGCCCTTGCTTCCCTTGCCTTTGGCGATGTTTCTATGAAGAAGTTGCTACAGCTGAGGTTGAAGAGGTAGCTGCCTGTGTTCTCCTTTAGGATTTGGATGGACTCCTGTCTCACATTTATGTCTTTCAACCATTTGGAGTCTATTGTTGTGTGTGGTGTAAGGAAATGGTCCAGTTTCATTCTTCTGCATGTGGCTGTCCAATTTGCCCAACACCATTTGTTGAAGAGACTGTCTTTTTTCCATGGGACATTCTTTCCCGTTTTGTTGAAGATGTGTTGGCCATAAAGTTGAGGGTCCATTTCTGGGCTCTCTATTCTGTTCCATTTATCTACGTGTCTGTTTTGCTGCCAGTACCATACTGTCTTGATGACTACAGTTTTGTAATAGAGCTTGAAGTCCGGAATTGGGATGCCACCAGCTTTACTTTTCTTTTTCAAAATTTCAAAATCTGGCTATTTGGGGTCTTTTCTGGTTCCATACAAATTTGAGGATTATTTGTTCCATTTCTTTGAAAAAAGTGGATGGTAATATGATAGGGATTGCATTGAATGTGTAGAGTGCTCTAGGTAGCATTGACATCTTTACAATATTTGTCCTTCCAATCCATGAGCATGGAACGTTTTTCCATTTCTTTGTGTCTTCCTCAATTTGTTTCATGAGTATTTTATAGTTTTCTGAGTACAGATCCTTTGCCTCTTTGGTTAGATTTATTCCTAGGTATCTTATGATTTTGGGTGCAATTGTAAATGGGATCAACTCCTTAATTTCTCTTTCTTCTTTCTTGTTGTTGGTGTATAGGAATGCCACTGATTTCTGTGCATTGATTTTATATCCTGCCACTTTACTGAATTCCTGTATAAGTTCTAGCAGTTTTGGGGTGGAGTCTTTTGGGTTTTCCACATAAAGTATCATATCATCTGCAAAGAATGAGAGTTTGACTTCTTCTTTGCCGATTCAGAAGCCTTTGATTTCTTTTTGTTGTCTGATTGCTGTGGCTAGGACTTCTAATACTATGCTGAATAGCAGTGGTGATAGTGGACATCCCTGCCATGTTCCTGACCTCAGGGGGAAGGCTCTCAGTTTTTCCCCATTGAGAATGATATTCGCTGTGGGGTTTTCATAGATGGCTTTTATGACATTGAGGTATGTACCCTCTATCCTTATACTCTGAAGAGTTTTGATCAAGAAAGGATGCTGTACTTTGTCAAATGCTTTCTCTGCATCTATTGAGAGGATCATATGATTCTTGTTCTTTCTTTTGTTAATGTATTGTATCACGTTGATTGATTTGCGGATGTTGAACCAACCTTGCAGCCCAGGGATAAATCCCACTTGGTCGTGGTGAATAATCCTTTTAATGTACTGTTGGATCCTATTGGCTAGTATTTTGGTGAGAATTTTTGCATCCATGTTCATCAAGGATATTGGTCTGTAATTCTGCTTTTTGATGGGGTCTTTGTCTGGTTTTGCGATCAAGGTAATGGTGGCCTCATAAAATGAGTTTGGAAGTTTTCCATCCATTTCTATTTTTTAGAACAGTTTCAGAAGAATAAGTATTAATTCTTCTTTAAATGTTTGGTAGAATTCCCCTGGGAAGCCATCTGGCCCTGGACTTTTATTTTTTGGGCGATTTTGGATGACTGCTTCAATTTCCTTAGTGGTTATAGGTCTGTTCAGGTTTTCTATTTCTTCCTCGTTCAGTTTTGGTAGTTGATACATCTCTAGGAATGCATCCATTTCTTCCAGATTATCTAATTTCCTGGCATATAGTTGCTTGTAATATGTTCTTATAATTGTTTGTATTTCTTTGGTGTTGGTTGTGATATCTCCTCTTTCAATCATGATTTTCTTTATTTGGGTCATTTCTCTTTTCTTTTGGATAAGTCTGGCCAGGGGTTTATCAATCTTGTGAATTCTTTCAAAGAACCAGGTCCTAGTTTCGTTGATCTGTTCTACTCTTCTTTTCGTTTCTATTTCATTGATTTCTGCTCTGATCTTTATGATTTCTCTTCTCCTGCTGGGTTTAGGCTTTATTTGCTGTTTTTTCTCTAGCTCCTTTAGGTGTAGGGTTAGGTTGTGTATTTGAAACCTTTCTTGTTTCTTGAGAAAGGCCTGTATTGCCATATACTTTCCTCTTTGGACTGCCTTTGCTGCATCCCAGAGATTTTTGAACAGTTGTGTTTTCATTTTCATTGTTTTACATTAATTTTTTAAATTCTTCTTTAATTTCCTGGTTGACCCATTCATTCTTTAGTAGGATGCTCTTTAGTCTCCATGTATTTGAGTTCATTCCAACTTTCCTCTGTGATTGAGTTCTAATTTCAAAACACTGTGGTCTGAAAATATGCAGGGAATGATCCCAATCTCTTGTTACCAGTTGAGACCTGATTTGTGACCTAGGATGTAATCTATTCTGGAGAATGTTCCATGGTCAGTAGAGAAGAATGTGTATTCTATTGCTTTGGGA
Organism: Zalophus californianus; assembly: GCF_009762305.2. Classification (NCBI taxonomy): domain Eukaryota; kingdom Metazoa; phylum Chordata; class Mammalia; order Carnivora; family Otariidae; genus Zalophus; species Zalophus californianus. The sequence goes on along the minus strand of NC_045595.1, from coordinate 64,012,133 downwards.
TGGTATGTTCTGAATATGTCTGTGAAGTCCATTTGGTCCAGTGTGTCATTTAAAGTCTTTATTTCCTTGTTGATCTTTTGCTTAGATGATCTGTCCATTTCAGTGAGGGTGGTGTTAAAGTCCCGCACTATTATTGTATTGCTCTCAATGTGTTTCTTCGCTTTTGTTATTAATTGGCTTATATAATTGGCTGCTCCCATGTTCGGGGCATAGATATTTACAATTGTTAGATCTTGTTGGATAAACCCTTTAAGTATGATATAGTGTCTTCGTCATCTCTTATTGCAGTATTTGGTTTAAAATCTAATTTGTCTGATATAAGGATTGTCACCCCAGCTTTCTTTTGGTGTCCATTAACATGGTAAATTGTTTTCCACCCCTCATTTTCAATCTGGAATTTGGCTCTAAAATGTCTTTGGCTCTAAAATGAGTCTTTTGCAGACATCATATTGATGGGTCATGTTTTTTAATATAATCTGATAGCCTGTGTCTTTTGATTGGGGCATTTAGCCCATTTACATTCAGGGTAACTGTTGAAAGATATGAATTTAGTGCCATTTTATTGCCTGTAAGTTGACTGTTACTGTATATTGTCTGTGTTCCTTTCTGGTCTATGTTGCTTTTAGTCTCTTTCTTTGCTTAGAGGACCCCTTTCAATATTTCTTGGAGGGCTGGTTTTGTGTTTGCAAATTCCTTTAGATTTTTTTTTTTTTTTTTGTCCTGGTAGCTTTTTATCTCTCCTTCTATTTTCAATGACAGCTTAGCTGGATATAGTATTTGTGGCTGCATATTTTTCTCGTTTAGTGCTCTGAAGATATCATGCCAGTCCTTTCTGGCCTGCCAGGTCTCTGTGGATAGGTCTGTTGCCAATCTAACGTTTTTACCATTTTAGGGTACATATCTCTTCTCCTGAGCTGCTTTCAGGATTTTCTCTTTGTCTCTGAGACTCGTAAGTTTTACTATTAGATGTCGGGGTGTTGACCTATTATTATTGATTTTCAGAGGGGTTCTTTGTGCCTCCTGGATATTGATGCCTGTTTCCTTCCCCAAATTAGGGAAATTCTCTTCTATAATTTGCTCCAATATAGCTTCTGCCCCTCTCTCTCTTTCTTCTTCTTCTGGGATCTCAATTATTCTAATGTTGTTTCATCTTATGGTATTGCTTATCTCTCGAATTCTGCCCTCGTGATCCAGTAGTTGTTTCTCTCTCTTTTTCTCAGCTTCTTTATTTTCCATCATTTGGTCTTCTATATCACTGATTCTCTCTTCTGCCTCATTTATCCTAGCAGTTAGCACCCCCATTTTTGATTGTACCTCATTAATAGCCTTTTTTATTTCAACTTGGTTACATTTTTATCATTGGAATGGAATTCACATGTAAGAAAGGACCAGAAGCAAGAATGTGTCATATGTTAATGGTTTAAAGACATCAGTAAACAATTATGTTTTTTTTACTATAGAGATAATTAAACATAGAAATATTAATAAATATTTGTATATACACAGATTAGTGTAAATACATATATTTATTTTCTCTGCTCACTGAAAAAGCTGAAAAGGAATGGGCTCAGAAGCCAAATGAAAAAGCTTCCAATGGCCAAATCTTGAACAATTTGAGCAACAAAATAAATAAATTAGTATTGGATCATAATCCAAAGTAAAATATCAATATTCATATTGATATAAATCAATGATTTAATAAATTAATAAAAGAGACAAATCTCACTTGCAGAGTTCAAAATAATTTATGTAGATACTCTGGTAAGCAACCATTTGTTTCCACTCTCTATATCTCAGTTTTGCATATAACATTTCTTCCAAAGTCTAGAGTATGGAAAGGGGGATGAGTAACCTTACAGCGGAGATACCAAACACAATCTCTGCCAATTAATTGAAGTCAATACCAAATGCAATAAATCATGTAAATAGTAAGTATTCTTGTGACAATGTGATGAAAATGGCACTTTACCTCTGTGAACTTCCTCTCAGAAAGACATAGCACCAATCAGAAAAACAGAAGGCAGAGTCCAATAGAGGGGAATCCTACAAAACACTGACCAGAATTCCTTGAAATGGTCAAGGTCATCAAAAGTATGTCTGAAAAAGTGTCACTGAGAAGAGGTGCTTAAAGAGATACAAAAACCGGGCGCCTGGGTGGCTCAGTTGGTTAAGCGACTGCCTTCGGCTCAGGTCATGATCCTGGAGTCCCGGGATCGAGTCCCACATCGGGCTCCCTGCTCAGCAGGGAGTCTGCTTCTCCCTCTGACCCTCTTCCCTCTCGTGCTTTCTATCTCTCATTCTCTCTCTCTCTCAAATAAATCAATAAAATCTTTAAAAAAAAAAGAGAGATACAAAAACCAAATGTAATGTGGAATCCTAGAAACGATACTGAAAAAGAAAAAGACATCAGGCAAAGAATAAGAACACTGGATTAAAGTATGGATTTCAGTTAATAACAATGTAATAGTAATGGTTCATTTATTATGGCAAATATTCCATACTAATATAATAATAATAGGAGAAACTGGAGGTGGGATATATTAGAACTCCTTATACTGTATTAATTTTTCTGTAAATCAAAAAGTGCTCTAAAGTCTGCTAAAAAAGATACTTGTCAGAGAATTCTAATATTCTTATCATCTTTCTTTTGGTGTCTGTTAATTGTCTTTTTCTCAATCAAGTTATTTTCACAGTTCTTGATATGACAGGTGATTGTTTTTTAATTTGAACCTGGAATTTTGGTATAACCTGAATCTTATTTAAATCTTTTTTTAAGTGGTACTCCTTTGATACTACTGCATTAAGAAAAGAATGATGTTATCTCATTACTGCCAGCTGAAGGTGAAAGTCTAGATTTCCCATGCAAACTCTGTTAATATGCAGGTAAAGAGCCTTGTTATTACTGCTGAGTAGGACTGGGAATACTGGGTTACCATGTGGGATCAAGGCATTTGGTACATCATGTTGTGAATGTTCTAGTTACTACAGAATGACTATAAAACTCCTAACTCTCCACTAGAACCCCTCTGACATCAACCCATTGGGGAAAGGAAGAAGCAGCTCAATACTCATTACCACCAGCTGGGGATAGAAGTCTCCACTGTCATGCGCATGTGGGGGATAGAGAACTGGAAGGGGTGGAACTGCAAAAGGATTCATTTTTACCCAGCATGGATGGCAATCCACAGCTCCCCATTTTTTTCCCTATTCTATCATCTCCCCAGCGAGAGTGGGGTGGAGATGGAGTGCCTTGTTAGAGCCTAATGATGGTGGAATTCCAGGCTCTCTGTGAGAAATTTTCAGGTTACTTTTTTTTTTTTTCCCCAGGACACTTGAACTAGAACATGGAGAAAAAAAAAAACATTTTGTATCAGAAATCTGGTGAATATAAACATGTCACATTTGATTTGGATTTGAAGTCTTTCAAGTTTTGTAGATAAGAAAAATAAAGCAGCTATTCCTTGAAAAGAAAATGAGAGGTGACTACAAGTGATTAAGAATGGCTACAAGATGGGGAGGGGTTAACTTTCCATTGTTTGGTTGGACACTTGCTTGGGCAAAGGACCCATAAATCCACTGAGTCTTTTTAAGGACATAAGAAGAGAATGAGTTGAACTGGCATGTGGATAATGGGCAACTGGAAGGAATATGTGAGTTTCCCATGAGTCAAATGGCAGCTGAACTTGAGTTATCTGGTCCCATTTAAGATCTCCAAACTCAGGAGCAAGGAGAGGTAAAAAAGAGGACACCTCACAATGTGATAACTTAAACATACATCATATGAGATGCATGAGAAAAGCAGGACTTGCAAGTCTGCCATTTAGAAGACAACAAGGATCAGCCAGTATTGGTCAAGCAACAGGAGTGGTCCATACAAGAGCATTAAAACTTTATCTGATGAATAAAGGAGAAATTTTTCTTATGCCTCCCCTCTCCTCTGCAGCTCTTTGGATGAGCTGGACTAGAAGGGGTGTGTGGGTCTCAGAGCCAGAAATCTTACTTTCTCTCTACAGCCAGCATCCCAGCTCAAGCTTGCATTGGCCGCCAGTGATGCTGGGAAGAGAATGGGGGATTATGTAGAGTACGGTGAGGAAATGAATTTTAAATTGAGTTTGACTTTGAGGCTTTAAAATGGACCAAATTTTAATAACTGCCAGTGAATTGGTTTGGTTTTTAAAGCTTTAACATGGTCCAAATTCTAATAACTGTGAGTGAATGGAAAGCTATGGAATTCACATATCGTTAATGGATATCAATGTGAAATTCAACAAAGCCATGATGGAAAAAATAAAGCCATTTCACCTTTAAACCCCACCAAACTGAGCCTTCTTGAAAAACTGGTTGCTGAATAAATGATATTTAAGACATTGACTATTTTTCTTAATTCATCATTGGGTTTGTGACTGCATGACTATGTTGGCTGTAATAAAAGGGAGGCATGAATATACCTAATGCCATTTATTAATATAGAAAAAAATTTTTTTTCATGTTCAGCAGGGCCATTGAACATAATGCTTCTACTTTCTATCCATCTTCCTGTTTACAAAGCAGACTAGAATACAATTCAGAGCTTTTACTGCTGTTCTCCTTGACATTTCACTTACCTGTTTTTCTCCCCCATTAACCTGCCTTTGAGAGAGTGTGGGCACTGGGTAGTAGATAAACTTAATAGCTGGGACATCTGGTACAGCCTGACAGACAGATTGCCTGCCTACTTAGACCCTTTGCATGAGTATAAAAAATCATAAGAACTTGGCCTTTCTAAAGTTGAGCTGACCTGATAAAAATCTTCCCGCATAAGACAATATCACCTCCTTCCCAGTAATAAAAACAAAACAAAACAAAACAAAAAACTGTGTTAGAGAAATTAGAATTGATGTGACTTGATTGCTATTTGATTTTGTAAAATAATAAAATATTTTTAACATGAAGTTTTATGTTTTGAAGTAATTTTAAATTTAAAAATGTTACAAAAATTAAAATAGTAAAAAAAAGTAAAAAGAACACCTGTCTTTACTTCTGTTTACTTATTTTTAATATTTTATGGCATGTCTTATGTGTATGTTTACATAATTTTTTCTGAACCATTTGAAAGTAAGCTGTATACATGTCCCTGATACCCTTAATATTCAGTATTTAAAAATTTACATTGATACAGTAATTTTTTCTAATCTATGATCCACATAAAAATTTTGTCAGTTGGCTTAGTAATGTCCCTTATGTCATTTTCTTTTTTTTTAAGATTTTTATTTATTTATTTAACAGAGAGAGAGAGAGAGCACAAGTAGGCAGAGCAGCAGACAAAGGGAGAGGGAGAAGCAGGTTCTCCGCTGAGCAGGGAGCCCGATGCAGGGCTCGATCCCAGGACTCTGAGATCATGACCTGAGCTGAAGCCAGCCGCTTAACTGACTGAGACACCCAGGCGCCCCTCCTTATGTCATTTGAAATTTAAGTTTAGTGAGGAGTACATCATCTGAACAAACATATACGAGAAATTGCAGGGAATTGTTTTCTTAATGTTCCGGTGCACCAAAAGAAATTAACAATAACAAAGATGTTATGTTACCAGTCACTTATGCCTGTTCATGAAACTGATACAGCCATGTAAGAAGACAAAAAAAAAAAGAGAGAGAGAGAGAGAGAGAGAGAAATAGAATATGACCTTCGGAAACTTCCTGGTCGAATCTGTCTTCTAGGAGGTCTTTATGCTAATAGGGCAACTATGCAAGTTTCTGCTTTTTAATTGTCCAGTCAAAACGTCCAATTGAAATCTAAATTTCAGTTCATTTTTTTTTTTTTTCAGTTCATTCCCAACAAGAGGCTGTATTTCTGGTCTGTGAATCCAAGAGCCTAGATGCTGATAAAAAGACAACTCAAGCTGGTCTTTTTATCAGTTAATCAAATAATGTCCTTAGCATTTTCAAAAGAACATGCACCTTAGGGGCATACTTGAGCCATATGCTAGATTGTACTTCCCTTGGACATGGGGTAGGAGCCACATCTCAAGTGTGCAGAGGTGAAATGCAAAAAAAAAACCCCAAAAAACAGCCAGATGTTATCCTCATATGTGCCCATGACTCTTTGCAATGTGACTTATAGCTCCTCCTATCAAGAACTGGAGACTATTTATTTTCCATTCCTTCACTCTGGTTAGCCATATGACTTACTTTGGCCTATGAGATGCTAGCAAATGTGACTCAAAGACTTAGAAAGCACTTGTACATTAGGTTTACTTACCTTTTCTCTTATTGGAATCCTGAAATCACCATGTATTAGTTTCCCGGAGCTTCCATAACAAAGTGCCACAAATTGGCACTGAGAACCAAAAACATTTATTTTCTCACACATCTGGAGGCTAGAGGTCTAGAATCACAGTGATACAGGGTTAGTTCCTTCTGATGGTTATGAAGGGAAATCTGTTGTATGCTTCCCCTAACTTCTGGTGTCCCTGAGCAATCCTTGGCTTACCCTGACTGATAGCTGTATCACTACAATCTCTACCTCCATCTTCACACAGCCTTCTCTGTGTGTGTCTCTGTGTCCTTTTGCCTTCTTATAAGGACACCAGTTATTGGTTCTAGGGCCCACCCATAATCCATTATAACCTCATCTTAACTAATTGTGTCTGCAAAGACCCTATTTCCAAATAAGATCATATTCTGAGGTCCCAGGTAGACATAAATTCTGAAGGAGCATAGTTGAACACAGTACACCATGTAAAGAAGTTTAGGATTGCCTGCTGGAAGACAGGAGACCATGTGAGACCCCTATAAACCAATCAGACTTCCAACCACCAAACTCCCAAATGAGGCCATATAGATGGATTATCCAACCACCAGCCAATTCACCAGATGACCAGAGATATATGAGGAGAAACATCAAGCCAACTCACAACGGAACTAAAGAAAATGGTTGTTGCTTTAAGCTACTGTTTTGAGATATTTGTTTGTTCATAGCAAAAGCTAATGCTGCCTTCCATATTCATTATCTTGGGAGCAGATTTGATGTCAAATCAACTGAAATCAACAGATAGAACATAACTTTAGTCTGTTTCTCTTTGCACGATTGTGAACATCCTCCTTGTAGAACACAGAGAGAAATGAATATAATAAAAGCCAGTGCTGAAGATACTGCAGTATTGCTAATTAACCCTTCAGAAGAATCACATGGGAGCAAAGGATACATAGAGGAAATATAATACCTGAGATCATTAAGCATCTTTGAACATGAATCTGGATGATGTATGAAATATCTAATCCTTTGAATTTAGTTCCACAGAAGCTCCTGGCTACATGGTGTCTTTGGACAAAGAATTATTATTACCTATTCTCTGTTCCAAAACTCCTCAAAATCAGAATCATTATGACTCTAGATGCAGACTCAAAGGTTATAACTTACATCTACTCAGTTTTTAACTCAAATTCTGGACTCCCAAATGCTGAGAAGGAAGAATTATGAGAATATGCATATAGGACTCATCGTAATGGTCATAGTGGTCATGCATTTTATGGGACAAAGTTAAAGGAGTTTTCCTCTAATATTCCCCAGAACAGATCTTTCAATTATTTTACAGTTTTTTCAAAAGAATATAACTGCACTACATTAAAACAAAACACAAAAACATGATCACTTTTATTTTGAACAATTTTTATTTCTTTAAAATGTTTAGGGGAATGTTTAAAAGGTGATAAATATGAGGGCCTAAAGAGAATCTCAACAATAAAAGTCATTGTTCAAAATGTATTTATGGCCAGTAGTAGGAATGAGGCAGTATTCCCAACATGTCTCTTTTTCCTTTTTCTACTCCCTGGAGTGTTTCCTGAGTGCATCATTATCCATCTTGCAGTATTTCAGCTTATATCTTCAAAATAGAAACAGATTTTTAAAGACATGCTACCTTTCCAAAAATAAGTTCTAGATTTAATGAAGTATGCTTTTGACATAGTGTATTATCTTTAAGAAATTGGAGAAGGTCCTGGAAAAGAATGAAAAATGAGGAAGTATATATATATATATATATTATTCTTCTGGGTAATTATAGCCCAGAAGGCACAGAAAAAGAAATAATGAAAGAGAGAAAGAAAAAATAATGAAACCTACATGGTGGAACAAAAACATTAGGAGTGTACCCATCTCTCTGCATGGCTTAGAAGCATCCCTGACAGGCGGCAGATACATGGAATGATGACCTCTGGAGGGCCCCTTCCAGAACTGTGAATAAATGAAACTGAGTAAAACCAAAGTTAATAGAGTAATTAATTCCTTCTCTGATTGTGCCTCCTTAGTTTTTCTCCCTAGATATTTAAAATAATTATATTAAAAAGGAGAGCAAGGAGGTTTTAGAACAATTATCTCTGTATTTTGATTGGCTGTTCTTCAATACAAGAAGGAAAAAGACCCTTGTTCTTGAAAGAATGTGATTATGAGAGATGTTATTAGAGTAATTAATTCATTGCCATGATTGTTTCTTGTTCGTTAGCACAAATGTGGGAAGAAAGAAGTTCAAAAAACGACTTCATTGAATTTTTTTTTCTGAAATGCATTTTACTAAGAAACTATTGAAAGCTAACTAACTGCAAAATGGAAAAGTCCATGAATTTCTTCAGTTTGATTTACATTATAAAATGGAAAGAAAAGGACCATTCTTACAATATATTCCCCATCTCCAGATGAATGTTCATATTTGATGTTTTACAAAATGTTTAAATTAAAACTAACAAAATGTTCACTTCCAATTTGAGTCTAACCTTTCCATACACAGTGGGGGAAACACAGGATCTCACTTTGGGAATACAGGCATTGCTAAAAGCAAAAGTGATTTTAGCTGTCATTAAAATCAGGAAAGAAAATGAGACCCTTATCTTAGGCCTGGGGATAATTTTAAGTCCTTAGCCAAGGAAAGAGCTCCAAAATTCTTGACAAGCTGTATATGTGGTGTTAACAATCCTTTGCGGGGAAAAAAGGGAATTTTAAGTCTAATAATATAATAATAAAATGATGATCTTAGGAGAAGTTGACTTCACTTGGAGAAAAAGAGTTCTTTCTCTTTCAGCAAAGGTAGGATAGAGAATTCCTAAGGCTGTCCTAAGGGTGTGAGTTGCAGAACTGTTGCTAGATTCATCCAAAAACATTCCAAGGACAGTTGTCTCTCGTGTAATATGAAATCTCTGAATAATGCTGAGGCTAAAGATAAATCATTCCAGTCCAGCAGATGTAATTGTAACTCTGAACAACTCAGATGCCACTGTTCAGATGCTTGTTGTTTATTATAAATGACTCACTTTTCAAAATTTGAATTGGTATATCTAAGCAAGATCTGTATAATTTTTTTCAAAGTTATGAAGTCTTCTAAATAGTAGCATACATTAGAAGCTGCATTCTGATAGCAACTTCTCCAGACCCAAGGGATACACAGAGACCCAGGACTAAGCATGTAGAACCCATAGCAGAAGTACTATGCTACCCAAGAAAAATCAGCTTCTTGGCTTCGGCTTTTTCATCTCAGATGCAGGGATAGAATGGCCATGGTCTTGTGAGAACTGGATAAGGTAAAGAACTGGAAAACATTTGTAACCATGCTGAGAGGTGATACAGTTGGTGAAGATCCTTTTTCTGCCTCTCTGAGCTGATTCCTTGGCCATGCATGCTGTCATAGAACAAGCCTTGGGCAATTTCCTAAACACTCACTTAAAAACACCAAGTATGGAGAGAAAAAAAAAAGTACTGGATATAAATCAGTTTGATCTTGAACAAAATGCCGTGATTGATTGATAGGCTAAGATGTTAACCTTAAGAAAGGTGACTTCAAGGAGAAAATAAGCAATGGAAATTATAACAAATAATTTACCAGATATCTTTTGTTTGTCTCTACATATTGCCCCTCTCCATACCCATCCTGCTTTTTTTTTTTTTTTTTTTTGTCTAGGAGGTTGACTTGTAACCTACATAATTAGCATTGGAATTCTTTGCTCTCTGGTTTCCAGTTCTGGTTAGCCAATGGGGAGCTCCAATAGATGTGAGGAAGGGAGGAGAATAGGTACATCTATGTTCCTCTAGCTTCCTCCTTGAGACACAGCTGAGGCTAGCAGTATCCCTATGACCAAAAGCCACTCCTTCTCTCAAAGTAGCCGTTGTATAGCTCTCTAGTTCTAGATTCCAATAACCACTCAATTCCCTCAGTTCTAGGGTGGTAAGAATAGCAAGTTTTCCCAAGATCATTGCAGACTCCTTTTTGTCTTACCTTTTGCAATTCACTTACAAACAAACTTTTCTCAAATTACTCTAATTTGAGTATAGCTTTTGTTTTCTATTTGGATTCTGATTGATCAAGGAAAGGCATATATAGAAAAGCCCCATTCTCTACTGTTGGAGAAATCACTCAGAGCTTCCCACAGATAATCACTGAGCACACTCCATGTATACTTCTGACATGCTATTGTCTTTGTCTTCTCTAAGAAAGACCTGTGGTTTCGATGGCTTATCCTATAATGAAAAAATAAACTGGTTTCTCTCATTAGTGCTTGAATGTATTCTATGATAATAAAATTGGCTAGTAGTTATTCAGGCTTTCAGATATTCTTTTTATATCACCTACAGCACACTGCAGCCCATTTGTAAAACTGCTCTCTCCTTTCCTGTGAGGCTTCCAAAAACCTCTGCAGTAAAGTCATCTGTTATTGTAGGAAAGCTTGCTGCATAGGGAAGAGAACAACAGCAGCACAGGAAATCTGTATCCTGACTATGGCTGAACAATAGAACAGACGGTGTTTTTCTGAACTCTGAACAATGGGCATATAAAGGATAATTTCAGCTGCAGAGCTAAGCAGTTTGGATTGACAACAACATAAATCAGCTTTGACAATGCATCCCCTCAGTCAAGCTCACTCATTCATTCAAATTAGAAAACAGAAGCTTAGAAGCATGGTACTAGCTATTGAAGGATAGAAAACATGTTTGGGGAAATTACTTGTAAGTAACATGCTAGACAGGCTATAAAATGATGTAGGACATATCTGAGCAATTAGCACAGTCCCCAGTACTGTGCTTCTCTCTCTCTTTTTTTTCAAATTGTAGCATGTATCATTATTTCTTTTTTTAAGTAAGCTCTATACCCAATGTGGGGCTTGAACTCATGACCCCAAGGTCAAGCATCGTATGCTCTATCAGCTGAGCCAGCCAAGTGCCCCTCTTTTCTCTTAATATACATGTTTTCTGAGATGAAACTTAGAAGAAACAAACAAACAAAAAAGAGGTTTGGGTTGTTAGGGATGACAGTGGAGTTGAGAAGTTTTATATATTTGACAGTAGGGAGAGAAGGAGATAGGGGACAAGTAAACAGTCTGGCACAGATGCTGGGGATGGATATTTTATAGTAACTGTTGCAGTAGAAATAGCAGTCATGGCTCTGTCTTACCCAGCCAAAGTTCTGCCAATAGAACAAGAAGAGATGTAAAGCCAACCGTCTCTCCCACAAATGGGAATGGAAGATGAAACATCAACTATCTATGTTCTTAGCATCTTATAAATAGTCACCGCTATGTCACTGTAGAATTACATAAATAATCAGATCTGTAAAGAATGGCATATTGTAAGGCTTCTCAAGTCTCATACATGTGAACATTTAAATAATCTCCATTGTGTTCATGTCCAACTTCTCTCAGCCCTTTATAGTGATATTCCTCAGGTCTTGCCTAGAAACTACTACCACTTTCTTACTGATTGTCCCAACTCTAATCATATTCTTTCCACCAGTTCGGGAATTATTTTTCTAAACCCCAAGCTAGGCTGTGTTACTCTTTTGGCCTCTGACTACTTAAGTCGTAAGTCTGTTGTAGAATTCAAGGTGCTTCATGATCTGACTCCTTAACATTTTTCAGATGTCACAATACCTAGCTGCTAATAATGTGACCTTAGATAAATCCCTTCTCCTTCTTTGAATCAGCTTACTGATCTGTTAAAAAGAAAACAAGAAGGAAGGAAGGAAGGAAGGAAGGAAGGAAGGAAGGAAGGAAGGGAGGGAGGAAGGGAGGAGAAAGGAGGGAGGGAGGAAGGAAGCAGAAAGGAGGAAGGGAAGGAGGGAGGAAGGAAGAAGGAGGGAGGGAAGAAGGAGGAAGGAAGGGAGGGTGGAGGAAGGAGGGAGAGAGGGAGAAGGAAAGGAGAAAGGGAGGGAGAAAGGGAGGAAAGAAAAGGAGGGAGAAGGAAGGAAAAAGGAAGGAGGGAGGGAAGGAGGGAGAAAGAAAGGAAGATGGGAGAAAGGAGGGAGAGAGGGAGGGAGGAAGGAAGCAGAAAGGAGGAAGGGAGAAAAAGAGGGAGGGAGGGAGGAAGGGAAGGAGGATGAAGGAGAAAGTAAGGAGGAGGAGGGAGGGGGAGAGAGAGGGAAAGAGGGAGGGAGGAAGAAAAATAACTAGTTATCTCTAAGTCTTCCTCCAGTTAACACTACGGATCTACCACTGCACTTCTCTGTTTTAACTTTTTGATTTATAACTCCATGTGTTTCTATGATTATTTTCTCAACTGGGAATGCACCACCCTCACTTTCTGCACCCATTAAACCCTGCACATATTTTAAAGCTCAGCTCAAAGGCCATTTTCCCATTGACATCTTAGCTCCCTAGATAAACAAAATTTTCCTTCATCTGCACTTTAATAATACTTTAGTAGCAATTTTTCTATTATTTACACCATAGCTAATGATTTCCCAGCCAGTTTTTTCTGGCAGTCCATGTATACATTATTTTGTATGGAATATTTCTTTATGAAGAGTTGTAGAATGGACAAAATGTTGTCTCCATTGGGAAACTGACAAAGTACTTGATAATGACATTTTTAGTAGCACCACTTACAGTACAGGTGCACAGAAATGCAGTGTTCTTTCCTGCTGCCAGATGAACTGATTCAAAACCATGCTGGAGAGCAAATGGGAGCAACTGATCTGCAGCTCATTCCATACCTTGATTATTGCAAAGCATTTTGGCCCCTCTCCAAACTCATCAGATCTACATTAAAATTCAGACTCCCAGAATAATTTTTCAGGCAAGGAATTTGGAGCTAATCTGGCATAATGCCTTGATTTAACACAGGTAGAAACTGTGACCAAGAGACATGAGGTCACCTTCCTACTGCGGCAGGACAGGACCTGGTATTCAGTTTTGATTCTTTCTGAGACCATACTCTTCATTTCCTTGTGTCCCAATATCAGCTTCCATATTTTCAAGAAACCCCTTCCTCTAGTCCATTTTAGGAAGGATGGAGCTGTCTCCGCCTTGGACTGCCTACCTAGCTGCAAGCTCTTCATGATCATTCCTTCCTGCGAGCCACCTCAGACTTGACTACCAGGCGCCTACTTGCACAGTTCCTTTGAGAGATCACTGCTAATTCATCCCAAATGTCGGCAGGCAGTAGGGGACAAGACTTGCAATGGACCAGGATTCCTTTTACTGTTTCAGGACTTTATCCCCCACACCATCTGATTAGGCCCTGTGAGTGCTTAATACTTTAATGATATAGAGGATAGAGTAAAGAAAACTAAGGGTTAAAAAAAAAAGTTAAATAGTATACCTACTCTGCTCCTCCTCACAATTCAAGAGGGGAAAAAATGCTCCAAAATTTAAGACCATCTCAAATGGTTTCCTTTGTAGACATGTTTCAGTTCTAAGTCTGGATACTCTGCCATACTTTTTAGTTTACACCTACAGTGTGGGAATAGTCCCATCGTTTTTAGGGGAACACCATCCCTCACCTAGAGAGGGTGATCCCTATCTTTCCCCTCACAATTCAATCCATGGACAGAGCTTTATTCATCATTGTATTTACCAAAGTCTGAATTATTCTACTTGGAATTATTCTACTTTCCATTACACCTTGATCAGATTTGTGAGAGATCTAAAAATCTTTCTGGGGAAGCTGGCTTTGAAGTGCCTGTAGGCATCTGTGTCAAAAATTGCTAGGTGCCCACTAATAACCACTTTCCATTGTCTACTTGCTAACAAAATTCCAATGTTATTTGGTAAAGCAATACGCTTGTCTTACAAAAAGACAACAAACAACAAAATGTATAGGCATCGCCATGTGACATGAGCAGAAGGTGACTGGCCAGGACATGCAAGAAGACTGTTTTTGCACATATACATAGTGTCAGGTTCAGGTGCCATGCCTTTGCTTCCTGCCTCATCCCTTCCTTCAGCCTACAAGGCAGACTCAATGCCCAGAAGTTCCAAAGCCACTCTGTGACAGGATGGCAGAGCAGAATGATAAATGGAGTATTATTGAAGCTACTGTACTAATCCTAGACCTCTTACCTTTGGATGCTTTGTAATGTGAGGAAAAAAAAAATCAGTGAAATCTGAACATAGTTGAAGCACATGTATTGATTTCTTTTACATGTGGCTGCATCCTAAAGGTACAACATTTAAGAAGAGGTTAATCCCTCATTTAGTATAAAATGCTCATACAGTAAGTCTCTGTTAGAGCATATTAATAGCAGCAGAGCTACTGGTTAACTTCTGTGAAGATGATAAAGGGAGAAAGGAGAAGAGTTTCTCTCACTTAGACTTAAAAATACAAAATAACATAGTTTCCAGTAATTTAAAAATGTCCCAGACACAGTGCATATGTATTTCTTTTTTAATTTTCCCAATGGTATAATGAGACACATATTTTTATTTCCATTTTGCAGATGTGGTAATGGAGACTTAGAACATGTAAGTGTCTTATTTAAGCCTTACCCAGCTATATGTTATGGAACTGGGATTCAGAGTCAGCTGTGTTTGCCCAAAAAACTCACCTTTCAGTTTACCCTTAAAGTGAAAAGATTGTAAAAGTGAAAACAAAAATGAGCCAGTGCCCCCCAATATAGGACATGGAATGCTATCAGAGTAAGACCTTTGAGTTTTTGTACCAATGATAGAGGGGTACAAAACTATAGAAATAGGCATGGAGTACCCACTGATCTTTTTTGCTAAAGAGATAGTCAAATGCAGATATTCCCCCTCCCCGCCACCCAGCAAGTCATACGTACTGAGTAAGTAAAATGAGAAGGTATCCCTGTTTTCTTGCAGAAATGAGATGCCCTAGATAAATACTTTATAATTTAAAGTTACATAATGTGGTTTGCTAATACATTTAGAAACTGAGGATAGTAATATGTGGCCAAAGGAATAGGAGAGTATGAAAGCAGATACTGAGGGGTGCCTGGGTGGCTCAGTTGGTTAAGCATTTGCCTTCAATTCAGGTTGAGATTCCAGGGTCCTGGGATCTAGCCCTGCATTGGACTCCCTGTTCAATGGGGAGTCTGCTTTTCCCTCTCCCTCTGCCCCCCCACTCATGCTCTTTCTCTCTCTTTCTCAAATAAATAAATAAAATCTTAAAAAAAAAGGAGGAGATACTGATTTCTCAGCACCAATGGGAAGGAGATAAATAGAGCATGGATCATCCAGAATTTGGACAATAAAGAAAATCTATACTGGTTATATAGCTTCTTTTCTTACTCAGAACTAATTAAATGCTTTCATTAGTTGAAAATTCATAACAGATCTCATAGCCTGTTTTAATTATATGCAATTATGCTTGAGTAAACTGTCTAGTAAATTTTACATCGTTTTCATTGCAAGTGTTATCTAGTAATATTTACCTCATCTTTGTGTTATTTTATTAAATTTCCCAGGCATTATATCCCTCCAGATAGTGAGGTAATGATACACGGGCTGAGAAAACCTATTTAAAAATTTACATCAATATTCAGACATCCACCGAGAAAAAGTTATGAAAGCAAAAGCTTTTTCTTTAATCAGCTTATTATAGACTAGGTAAGGCATGTTATTTTTATATAATATACAGCAGAGATAGAAATGTATTCTTGTGTTATTTACAATCTCTAGGTAAATATAAAATAAAGATCAGCCTTCTTCCAATTTCCAGCACAAAATATACTCATGAGTCCAAGCCATTCTTTTTTTTTCTTTTTATTCTTTTTTTTATTATGTTACGTTAATCACCATACATTACATCATTAGTTTTTGATGTAGTGTTCCATGGTCATTGATTGCATATAACACCCAGTGCTCCATTCAATATGTGCCCTCTTTAATACCCATCACCAGGCTAACCCTAATCATTTCCTCTCTGCATCCTCTTTTTAAAAATTTGACCAGTCCTATTTCTCAGAGCTTGTGCTGATGCCTTCTCCCAGCATCCTGTGCTGGGACACAGGATGCCACTAGTCACCTGTGAGTTCCAAATAGGCCAGGAAAAGCATTTGAAACAAGACATAGTCAGATTCTCTCTGGAGTCAGTCTCAGTTGATCCTTAAAGCGAGCAGACACACAGGCCTCTGAAACCAGGCTGCGATGAGGGCTGCTGGAAATGAGTTCGCAGGTTTCACCCATGAAATGACATTGCTTGAAATCCAACCTGTGCTTCACTTGCCAAGTGTGTCTGACAGAGAAAAGGATACCTTTTCTTATTTATCCCAGAAGTGCTATATGAACTCATGGTGGCTGGGAGACACACATTTGGCATCTATGTAAAGAGAAGCAGAGAAGGTCACAGAAGGCTAAGAATGAAGCAGGCATGGAGACCATACCAGAGAGAAGAGACCAAGATATAAAAAGACAGAGAAAGCAAAATGGGAATCTGAAAGCAAGAGAGCCCCAGGATGGAGGTCACAGGGTAGGTGGCTGATAGCTCTCCACTTCCTTATTACAGTTCCAGGTAAAGTTCCACTGCTCTTGAAGCCCTTGTTTTCTGTGTGTGGTAGTTTATAAACACAGCTACACACCACCACACCCCACCCCCAGTCTTGTGACTTACTTTGGCATATAGAATGTGAAGGAGAAGCCTTGTGTACTTCTGTACTCCTTCTTGTAGCCACCATGTGGAGAAGTCCGGATTACTTAGTGGATGATAAATCTGGGTTACTCCCAACTCCCCTATCAACACCCATTAATCCCACAAGCGGAGACTCTTAACAGACAGGCTGCTGACCACAGGTGAGGGACAGAGCCTAGCGAAGACCAAAAAAAACCAAAAAAAACCCCACAAAAACCCAAAGAACTCACACTGCTGAGCCCAGAGTAAGTTTCCAACCAATAGAAGCATGGCATAAATAAGAGGTGGGCACAATTTTTCTAGAAAGGGCCAGATAATAAATACTTTAGGCTTTGTGAGCCACATGCCTTCTCTGTCTCATATTCTTTGTTTATAATCCTTTAAAAATGTGGAAACTATTCCTATTTCTTGAATTGTGCTAAAACTGGCTCCTGGTCAGATATGGACCATGAGCCATAATTGGTTGACCCCTGGTTGTCTATAAATGTTTCTTGTTTTAAGTCTGCTAAAGACTGAATATTTGTGTCCTCCCAAAATTCACATGTTGAAACCTAATCTCCAATGTGATGGTATTTGGAGGTGGGGCCTTGGGAGATGATTAGGTCAAGAGGGTGGAGCCCTCTTGAATGGGATTTGTGCCCTTATAAAAGAGACCCCAGGGAGCTCCTTGCTCCTTCCTTCATGTGAGGACCAGAAAGAAAACAGTCATCTATGAACCAAGAAGTAGGCTGTCACCAGACACTGAATTTGCTAGCACCTTGAATTTGGACTTCCCAGGCTCCAGAACTGTGAGAAATAAATGCTTCTTGTTTAAGCTACCCAGAATTTTTTTTCCTGTTATGGCAGTCTAAACAGACTAAGACAAAGGCACTATGTTCGGGATGGTGTGCTTTTCGGTAGAAGCCAGTAGATACACTGTGAGATACTTCTATCTCTTAGAACAAATACACTTTTCCTCAAAATGGTGTTTTTGCAATACAAATTACTTTGACTTGGATTGCAACTTTCAAACAACATGGTCCATGAGGGAAGAAGTCAGTATTAGGTGGAAATAATCTGAAACAACAAAGTTGGGATCCCACAAAAATTTGTGGCCTTTCCTTAGAAAGAGTTTGCATATCCCATAGAAAAAGGCCCTTTCTTTTAGCCTTGAAAATCTGACATACTCAGAAAGCAAACCATTCTTTGCATTATTTCTTGGCACTTAATGTAGCTTACTTTTGTTCTAAATGTGATTCTTTACAACATATGCTCTGATGGAAGAAATTAGCAAAGGATTATTGCTTTCCCTAAATCAATTAGGCTGAAAAGAATGAGTTGTTTTTTTCTTTTGCTGTCATTCCAACTTTATTTCTAAGACAATATGTGCAGAGATTGGATTCTATTAATCGAAAGATTACTGCAAAATTTGCCATCTTAGGTTCTACTCACACCTTGTTTCAATCTTATTAGAATTGAACTCTGAATCTATATTCTGATGTAAATAAAATCAGGAAAACTTACTAAATACAAGAAAGCCTTATGTAATGAGGTAAAGGTGTGTGTGTTGAGGGGAGTTTTTTCTCTTTTTCTTTTCTTTCTTTTCTTTTCTTTCTTTCTTTCTTTCTTTCTTTCTTTCTTTCTTCTTTCTTTCTTTTTTCTTTCTTTCTTTCTTCCTTCTTTCTTTTCTTTTCTTTCTTTCTTTTCTTTTCTTTCTTTCTTTCTTTCTTTCTTTCTTTCTTTCTTTCTTTCTTTCTTTCTTTCTTTCTTTCTTTCTTTCTTTCTTCTTCTTCTTTCAACACAAGAGATAGCTTTAAAGGAAAAGCAACTAGAAAATCTAAATATTTCACTGCAAAGCACATTTCTTTCAGGAAGAACCCTATCTGTATATAGATGTGGCTTTAAAAAGAAGCTAATGGGGGCAACTGGGTGGCTCAGTTGTTAAGCAGCTGCCTTAGGCTTGGGTCATGATCCCAGAGTCCTGGGATTGAGCTCCACATTGGGCTCCCTGCTCATCAGGGAGCCTGCTTCTCCCTCTCCCACTCCTCCTGCTTGTGTTCTCTCTCTCGCTGTCTCTCTCTCTCTAACAAATAAAAAAAATAAATAAATAAAAAATAAAAAATATTAAAAAAAAAGAAGCTGATGTAGCAGCACAACCCTTCATCCTCTAAAACTGCATTTGGTTTATCAACAAGGAGCATGATCAAAAAACAAAGGAGATAATTTGTTTTTCAAGGAAGTCAAGTGAATATCATGGATGGTGTTGCTGAACAAGCATGGTTTTTTGTAAACCAATACTTTAGAAATTAATGGAAGTAATTTCTCTATAACTTATTTGAAACAGCTCAGACAATGGTTGTCATCACAGAGGTAGTAGTGAAGAGCTAAGAGTCTTCAGGTAATTGAACAAGTCTTGGATAATTGAGCAATACACTGTTGATAAGATTAAGTTCAATCAGAATCATAATAAATATCAGATATTAATAAATTCTATTTATATTAAATGAAATTAAAGTTTCATTTTCAAAACCTTAACATTTTTCCCAGAGCATTACCTATAAGTATATTGATTAGAATCCTGTATATAGAAGTAATTCTCTTGATAGATGATGATAGATGATAGATAGATAGATAGATGATAGATATCCCTCTACATATGATTTACTTGATATATATATATCTCATATATATCTCATATATATATATGATTACATATATATATATGATTATATATATATATATATATATATGCAGAAAAAAATAGTATAGGGACCTGGTGCAAGAAGACTAGGGGCACAGGAGTGAAGAAGATGGCTGAAAGAAAAGTATTGATATGTCTGAGTCAAGTCCAAAAGGTATCATGTGTTGCTGTGGAACTGAAGATGCCTTTTTTAAGACTGCTTCCTCCTGGGCAGCTAGAATCTGGGATTACTCTTTTTCCACGTTGTTCCTAGAATTGTTAATAACTGCTACCCTGTTGATGCCAGAAGCAGGAAGGCTTAGTTTTCATTTTTTTTAATTTTATTCCCATATTCTGATCTCTTTTGAGAGCTCTGTACTGGAAGGGACTGACCTGAAGTTGGCAGGCAAGGAAATAAGAAATATGTAGTCCCAGCAGAGAAGAGCAGGGCATAGAGTTGGGTGTGCACATGAAAAAATAACATATATAAATTATCACGGAATTATAAAGATAGTAGGACCCCCTTTTTAAACTTTTTAAGTTAATAGTTACAGAATATCTCATCTCCTACTTGGAAATTCATTTGTATAATCCTTCCTTTCCAATTTTGCTTTCTGGGTTGGGCCACAGATGCCTACTAGTGGATATCCTTAGATCTAAGTTCAAGTGAGTGCTGAAACCCATGCAGTTATGTCTGTGGGTGAAGACTGTAAGAGACCAAATACACAAATTGATGATGGCCAGACTATATATAAAGATAGCCTTCACTTGTTTTCATTTGGGTGGCCTTTGTTTATTGCTACAAGTGAGAAAAGGAAATCATAAAATCTACATCAAAGAGGTAGGGATTGTTTAGGTCTCTTTCTATAAAGAACTTGGAGATGCTGATATTAATTACTCAGGTGGCTCCAGATCACCTCAAAGAAAATCCAAAATCTCTAGGGTAGATTTCTCAACTTGGCACTATTGACCTTTTGGATGGGGTAATTCTTCATTGTGGGGGGCTTTCCGGCATAATGTGGCATATTTAGCATCATCTTGGCTTTTATTTACTAGGTACTAGTGGTATGCCACCCCCCGAGTTGTGACAATCAAAAAATATCTACAGATGTTGCTAAATATCCCCCAGGAGGAACAAAATCACACACTAGGTGAGAACAACTGTCTTATAAGAATTCTGAACTTAGGGGCGCCTGGGTGGCTCAGTTGGTTAAGCGACTGCCTTTGGCTCAGGTCATGATCCTGGAGTCCCGGGATCGAGTCCCACATCGGGCTCCCTCTCAGCAGGGAGTCTGCTTCTCCCTCTGACCCTCTTCCCTCTCATGGTCTCTGTCTCTCATTCTCTCTCTCTCAAAATAAATAAATAAAATCTTTAAAAAAAAAGAATTCTGAACTTATTTCCTCTTTAAGGTGCTTTAATTCTATAAGAGTGTTTTACACTCTAAGCTAATATGATTATAGGTCTCAAATTTTCTAATATAGTATCAATTTTGTATAATTTATTTCTTTATAATAAGGGTAATTTAGAATTTGCATAAAGACGTTATATTTTTCATATAATTTAAGAATACTTTTCATATATATGAATTCACAATTTAGGGAAAAAAGACAGTTTTTTTGATTCATATGTCTTCCATATATCCAGCAATCATGGTTTTTATACTCTGTGTAAATATAATGTGTGCAGGCAGGATCCCTGGATAACTTCACAATTCTTTCCAGGTGGTTAGCCAGACCAAGATTCCAACTCTCTATTGCAAACTGGCTTTCCATATGGGACACCACTGAATTATCCCATAGACCTAATCCCTTAGAGATTTCTGTGTTTTTTTTTTTTCTTTTGCAAGTTTCTTTGAGTAGTTATTTAGAAACTTCATCTACTTTTTCCACATATGAACAGAAAAATTTTTTAATGGCCAGCATATACTACATGTCAACACAGTGTAGAACAGAATTTTTTAAACCATTTTATGTTAAACCTCTCATATAACCTAAACAAATCTAATTACTTGCCCTTTTATTCTAAATATATATATGAGTTTCCACATCACCCAGTCAGTATCCATCCCATTCTTTTCCTTTCTTATGAAATCTTATTCTTTCATTCTTTGAAAACTTGCTACGTGCCAAACTCTCTCTAGTATCTAGGAATACAAAGATGATAAGATAGGGTTTTTGTCTTGTTAGAATTTTCCAGAAAAGCAGAACCCACAGGAAATCATATCTATATCTATCTCTATATCTATATCATCTATCAGCCTACGTGCCTATCTATCTGCCTATCTATCTGGAGAGATTTATTTTATGAAATTGGCTAATATAATTGTGGAGACTGTCAAGTCCAAAATATACAGGAGAGGCCAGTATACTGGAGGTCAGGAAAGAGTTGATACTGCAGTTCTAGTGTAAACTGTTAGCAACATTTTCTTCTCATCAGGGAAGGCCAGTCTTTTTCTATTAAGGCCTTCAATTGATTGGATGAGGCCTATCAGCATGGAAGATAATCTGCTTTACTCAAAGTCTGGTGATTTAAAGTTAATCTCATATAAAAATTATTTCACCTAGAAAAATCTAGAATAATATTTGACCAAATATCTTCTTCTCAGGGACTAGTCAGTTTGACACATAAAAGCAACCATCACAACTCTCAAGTAACTCTGAGTTAATAAAAGGAAAATTGTACCTGGAATGAAAGCACTTGGGATATGCTATGGGAATACTGAAGAGAAAACCTTAAGTCCTTGCAAGGTAGTTGAGGAGGATATCAAGGAGGAAAGAGATCTTAATCTAAGATTTAGAGTTTAAATAGGCACTCAGTAGACAGATGAGTATTACAACCAGATCATGAATTACATCATAATAGTTGAAAGTATGTAAAAACAAAGAAGTAGGAGAGCATGTATGCTCTAGAGGCCAGAAGTAATTAATTATATGGAGAGGTAATGATAAGTAGCAACAATAGAATGAAATGAAGTGACAGAGAAGCTGGAGACTTCTCAAACTCTTGTGTCCTTTCTGACACATCTCCATTTATTTTGGAATGCATTCTTATTTTTTGTCACAAGACTTTCCAGCCTCATTCTGTTTGCTTGCTTGTTGATTGGTTGGTTTGGTTTGATTTTTGACTATGTTATGTTGAATGATTTCAATCTAAGATGAAGCATGATGTAATGAAAAGAGATGTTAGAGTCAGAGAGAAGAGACTGCCCCCTATTAAATTTTGACCTTGAATAAACCACCAATGTCTCTGGGCTTCAGCTTACTCATCTGTAAAATTAGAATAAAATTAACTTACAGGCTTGGCATTTAGAGACTGGCTGCTACTAGAAAAACTACTAAGCGAATGGTAGCCATTCTTCTGATTGTTATTACTGCCTTTTGGATTAAGAGACCTGAGGGTTTTCTTGGTGAAGAGGAGAAATTTGAAGAAAGAACAGAGAAAAAATGCCGCTGAATAGTTCATCATTGACATAAATAAGGTCAGGGAGTTAGATCAAATTTGATGAAGTCTTGTTTAACTCTATCTTGCTCTGATTTAAAGACTGTAGAGAACATAAATAGAAAAGACAATTCACAGACACTTCTGGGAGTTCCATGATGCACTCCCTCAGCACTCTCCCATGCCTAGAACATTCCCCTTTCTTCTGTCTCAGTCTGCTGGACACCTAAGGACCATGATTCTGAGAGAGCTGCATTTTGAATACCAATCTATCATCAGCACACGAGTTCTTCTCTCACCTTCGTGCCCTCCTTTGTTAAATGTAGGTAATAATTTCAAACTCAGAGTTTGCTGTGATGGCTAGTTGACAGAATGTTTGTAAATCTGGGTGGCTCAGTCGTTAAGCATCTGCCTTTGGCTCAGGTCATGATCCCAGGGTCCCGGGATTGAGCTCCGCATCAGGCTCCCTGCTCCACAGGAAGGCTGCTTCTCCCTCTCCCACTCCCCCTGCTTGTATTCCCTCTCTCGCTGTGTATCTCCCTGTCAAATAAATAAAATCTTTAAAAAAAAATGTAGGTAATAATTTCAAACTAAGAGTTTGCTGTGATGGCTAGTGGACAGGATATTTGTAAATCAAATAATGTAACAGGAATGGAGTTGACTCTCGATATATATCAGCATACCTCTCTAATTGACATTGGTCATATATAGGGAATGAATTCATTTAGTCTTGACCTGTGTGCAAATGCACGGCCACCACCACCAATGAAAAACTCCTTTCGATTAAATGAGCAGCTCTTTTCTTCTTTGAATTCCTGCTATAATAATCTTAATCCTTTCCGAGACCATGGATATTCCTGGACAAATTCAGGGATACTCATACACAAGAAAGTGCCAAAAAGAAAATCATATTAATTTATTTAAAAAATATAACTCTTAATTCTCTGATATACTATTTATATTTTAGATGTGGAATTTCATATTTTGTGTGAGGTATCCGTTTCACAACAGCAATATGGGTTAGATAGTATTATCTCCATCTTATAGCTGAGGACACAAGGTTATCATAGCTTGCCCAAGATTTTATTCATTTATCAATTATTTACTGAGCTCCTTAAGTGTGTCAGATAATGCACCAAGTATTAGGAATACAAAAATGAAGGAGGAATGGCCCTGATTTCAGATGCTAAACAGAAAGTAAATAATCAGTGTGCAGTGCTAGCACAGGGGCACAAAGTTTATTATGGGTGTAAGGCTGGTGTATTGTAAAGTGTGTGTGTGTGTGTGTGTGTGTTTTGTGTGTTGGGGGGTGGTTGGAGACAGGGAAGGTATTGCATGGAACCACAAATACAGTTCATAGGTTCATAGTCTAGCAGTGGCCAGAACACAGGAACAACTGTATTTTAATTAAAAATAATTCTATAGGTGATTTGAAGTCTATTCCTCAAGCTCTATTGCAGATTAGGTACTGAGTTTTTTAAACAAGTTGAAGTAAATAGCACATATTACAATTATCCCTCTGCAGCTTATGCAATTCTATCAGGACACCTAGGACACTACTTGACTTCATTTCAAACTCTGGATCATTCTAGACAAGAAAATATGATGGCTGCTGTTCAACACTCCCACCAAACACTGTGTGAGATGAACCTAGAACTTACTGAAAATACCTCCAAATTAATATTATGCTAAATGCACATGGAAAAGGTGCTCATTAAAAGAACCTTCAAGATGAGCCAAGATCATCAGTGCCTCTGGACTATTCAGAACAACAACAACAAAAAAATCAATTAAAACTGATAGGCATCTTCACCTAGCAGATGTCTCTTGCATTTTTCATGTAGTATCTGTGCTAATTAGGAAACAAACAATGTAGGACTATTGGCTTTGGAGAGAGATCTATGTACTGTATAAGCAAGATTTTTAACCTGTGTCAGCAATAAACACATATTGGATTTCAATTAAAAGAGGAGACTTTGAAGCTAAAAATGTTAACGAAAATATGCAATCATGCTGATGAAGCACATACTTGCAGTGAGGGCTTAACTTTCTTAATATAGCTTTAAATAATGGATGATTTCCTCCTTCTTCCACACTTCCATCCCAGATAAACTCTACCTAACAAGCTACTTGACCTGAACTTGACAGTATAACTGCCTATTTTTGAAAAGAGATAGATAAATGACTATGGGTTGATTATTAATTTTACCTAGCATAACTTGAAATATCCAAGAGAGATTTTATTTCCTGAATTAGGATGTATTTAGCTAATAAATCCTTCTTCTTGCTGCCCATGGCAGTCACTTGTTTTTTAGCATTTTTGAACTACTGCTCTCCCGAGCCAGCTTTGTGATACATCCAGGCAAACCTCTGCCATACTAGTCCTTCATATTACTTTCTACTTCACCAAACTATAGAAGTAACCAGTTTTTTAAATCAATGATTCACATATTCACTCAGCAAACACTCACTGAATACATGGCAAAGTACAAAAATGAAATTGTCATTGATGGAGGAGACAGAAAAGCAATACATTTCAATATGACATGATAATCATTAAAATGATGTACATGTATATATGAAGATCATAGGTAGAGTGACCTACAAGGTGAGTAGGATGACTGTCCATGTTATCATCCAAACTGTGATACTTTTGAGAGCAAAATGGATGTCATTAACAATTAAACTTGGATAGCAGTTGTAAACCTGGACTCTTGCATGCTTATTCGCATTAACATGTCATTCTAGAGATACAAAATGAAAAATTCTTTCTTTTGATCAGTATTTTGGTCAGCATTTAAAGAACAGACTCAATTTTGCCTAAGACATAGTACTTGACCTTGATATTCAAGTAAATCTTGTGCTGGTTAAGGCAGGACCTATTTACATTCACACTTATATTTCCAGTAACAGCTCAAAATTCTATGCACAGGCCTCCTTCATCTCTTACTCACTACCATCCAACTTCAGTGAGAGACTGGAATAACTTGGTTTGTGAAAACTGAGGAAGCTTTGAGGCAGGTGCTGAATCCTGATGATGCGATCGATGATGATTGCCAAACCTGGCACATTGTACATGTTCCATATATGCTTGTCCAGTGGTATACTCTGGAGGGGTATGTGACAGAGCCTGTCTCCAAACTTCAGAAAGCCCACAGAGCAGAAGTGAACCAGGGGAAATCACAGCCCCTCTCTACCCAAGAGAGGAGATAAGAAGGACATTTTGTGTTTAACTTAACTCAGCATTCTTGACACTTGCCCTGCTGCCTTCAGGCAATCTATATATATTTCCCTCCTCCTATGTTTGGGGTAAACCTCATGAACCTTCTCACTTTTATCTGCTCTTTATTCCCAGCCCTTAACTTGGAATCTGACTCTATTCTCCCATTGCCCAGTTGAATTTTCTCCCTACTCTGCTTCTTATTTTCTAGCTCCTCCTGATTCACCCTCAGCTGGTTCCATTACACCCCATACCTCAAGTCCTAGGCCTGATCATGATCAACATATAACTGTATTAACCTATTTTTCAGCCCAGAGTTCTCTTCCTAATTCCAGCAAATAGAAGGGAGCTCTGGGTTCCAAAACAGTTGATGTGAGATAAAACTTACATACGCAAATACAAAATACACAAATCCTAACTCTATACGGGCTGATGCCTTTTTCACAGAATACCATCCATGTTACACCATCCAAATCAAGGTATAGATCATTTCCAGTATCCACATAAGTATACCTCAAGGGTAATTACAATGCTAAATCTTATAACCTTAGATTAGTTTTCAGTTTTTGAACATTGTAAAAATGGAATCATATAGAATGTACTATTTTTATGTTCGATTTATTTCACTCAATATTATGTCTATGAAATGTATCCATGATGTTCAGTGTATCAGGAGCTGATTCTTTTTCATTGCTCTGTAATATTCTCTCAATATGTTACAAGGTATTTAACTAGTCTACTGTCAATGAGTATGTGAGGTTTTTTATTGCCTTTAGCTGTTATTATTAAAGCATCTAAGAAAATTCTTGTACATGTTTATTTTTTTATATACATAAGCATGCAATTTCTTTTGGTTATATGCCCAGGAGTAGAATTTTTGGGTCAAAAGGAATTGATATATTTAGCTTTAGTAAAAACTGCCAAACATTTTTTCCAAAGTGTTTTTTTAAGTTTTTATTTTAATTACAGTTAGTTAACATACAGTGGTACATTAGTTTCAGATGTACAATATAGTGATTTGATAATTCTATACATTACTCAGTGCTCATCAAGATTAGTGCATTCTTCGCAAAATACTCGCTAACTCCATCCATGTCACTGCAAATGGAAATAAGATTTCATTCTCTTGTTGTGGCTGAATAATATTCCAGTGTGTGTGTGTGTGTGTGTGTGTGTGTGTGTGTGTACATCTTATTTATCCAATGATCAATTGATGGACACGGGCTGCTTCCATATCTTGGCTATTGTAAATAATTCTGCTATAAACATATAAACATAGGGGCCAAAGTGTTTTTTATTTTTACCAATTTACCATTTTTTTTTACCAATTTAAAGTCGTATCAGCAATGTATGAGCATTCCTTTATAGTTGTATGTTCACCAACACACAGTAATATTAGTCTTTTTAATTTATCCATTCTGTTGAGTTTAGAGTGAATAAGTCTTTATAAGTCCAGATATAGATTCAGTGTTGTATGTAATGACTTCCCAGGGTAGAGAATGAAATCTGACATACCTTATAGACATTTGAAGGCACCTATCTGCATTCAGCTTTTAGATTTGTGGTATGAAGTGAACTGTGTTGACCATGACTGATTCTTGGGACAGTTCTTTTGATCATGGTCAGTTTATGCTGAACAGGCCTGATTTTGAGTACACAAAAATATAAAAAGAAAGATACCCAAAGCTTCCAAGCTGAGTTTCTTTGCTATTATTTTGCTGCAGGGAAGCAAAATGGATGTATAATGATTATTTCCCATATTTTGAGTGTTTCAAAAATAGATCCTTTACACTTTTCAAGTGATATTAGGCAATACTTTGAATGCCAGGTACAAGATCCATGTAAGGATTCATCATTTAGAGATGACTTTAGGAATATTTATCCACATGATATTCTTAATTATACCCTACTGTTTCCAGACCTGGCTTTAGGAAACTATTCACTGTCCTCATGGCTCTTTCTAGAAATAAATTGAGAAAACTTGGAATCACACTTCATATGAGTTATTACAAATCTTACTATTGCTCAGCTAAAATAGTGTAGGAAGGAATACAGGGTTTAAAGTTCAAAACTAAATTTGGTCAGTCATAGTTTCACAGAGGACAACAAGCAAGGAAGCAGAAAAGGAAGGAAGGAAGGGAGGGAGGGAGGGAGGGAGGGAGGACAGAAGGAAGGAAGGAAGGAAGGAAG
Organism: Zalophus californianus; assembly: GCF_009762305.2. NCBI lineage: Eukaryota > Metazoa > Chordata > Mammalia > Carnivora > Otariidae > Zalophus > Zalophus californianus. Next base: position 63,983,801 of record NC_045595.1, on the reverse strand, counting down.
GAAGGAAGGAAGGAAGGAAGAAAGAAAGAAAAAGAAAAAGAAAGAAAGAAGATAAATTTACATTATCTATACATGTATGTGAAGGGAATCATATTAAGCCATTCTTATTTGACTACTATTAGGGAAAAATGTGTCTATACTTTTATTCATGCATGTTTGCACTGAGACATTTATTCGTATCAGTGGTATGTTTCCCCTAGACAATATATTTTTGTTAATGTTAGATAATATTTTTAGTGAGTAATCAACATGTTCTGGCATAAGTTATTTGTGTCTGTACTAACATGATTAATTTTAGGAGACATATTTTGGAGTTAATTTTACCTTTGTCCAGGTTAACAAGACGTGGAAGGAAGTGAAAGCATGATACGCAATTACCAACAGAAGCCTTCTGGCTATAATTATTAGAATACCATTTCGTATCATTAACCAACAAGACTATATAACTATCCCTGAAAATGCTGGAGTAAGGAAAAACAAGAGGGTAAGTTTTACCTGAAACATTTTAATTTATTAACAAAAATATTAAAGTATCACAGCTACTTTATTTTTCACCTGACACCGCTTTTTAAGGATCCTTATGTATGTAATTTAAAAACTCAAGTACTTCAAACAAAGAATAGTGTTGGCAGTTTGGAAGTGCAAGCCTCAGTAAAGCATAGGACATATTTTGAATACATAAGAAATATTGCTCTCATATTAGAGGTTAATCAACTGCCTAATCTCCTTCATAAGTGGATTTTTTTTTTTTACTCTGAGATACATGTGTCAAAGAGTGAAACTAATCATACCAACAGCAACTTATTTTGCTTTCCTTGATTTTCACAAAATTTTTCTCAGTGGTTAGATTTCTACTTTTTGTGTATTTTTTGTTTCTAATACTAATGAAGTAAACTCAGAATCATTTTTTAAAAATATGATCTTATCCCCATGTTCAGAGTGAAAATACTACAAACAAGATTATTGTGATTTTTGAGGTTAAAGTAATCATGGTAATCATTTTCGAGGCCAAATGAATTTTTGTTTATTCATAAACATTTGTGCCAAGACTTGACCTGGATATAGGGAAAATATATATAAATAAGACAAAGTCCTTGCACTCAAAAAGATATAGAAAGAGGTAGGCAGACCAGCATTTAATACATGGTGTGATTATAAGTGGTAAGAGGTAGGCACAGTGTAATATGGGAGCACATGGAGGCATGCCTAACCAATTCTAGGGAGAAGGAAGATCTAACGATTATACATTTAAGCTCTTGAGGAAGTATAGTATTGGGGCTAAAGTGAGGGAAAATAGGAAAACGTCTGAGCAAAGGAATTTCTTTGTGAAAATCTTGGAGGCTGGAAAGAACACGAACACTATGGAGGAAGGATAGCAAGAATTCAATAAGCTCAGAGCATGGACAGATGGCAGGATATCTCCCTGATATCTGAAAAGATAATTGGAAGAAACTGGGCTTGTGAGGTAAGATGAAGCTAGTTTCCATGGTAAGATGGAAACTTCATTTTTACCCTTTTAAACAGAAGCATTTGGGATGGTAATAAATGCATTTTAGAAATGACTCCATGATATTAAAAGAAAAAAAATACCTCTCTGGTTTTATGTTTGAGCTGTACCACTTTCCCTTCATTCACTTACTTATGGCCACATTATTCTCCATGTGGCTTGTAAAACACAGCAAGTAAGTGCTCTCCCTCCTGATGGACCTATGGCTTGCTCCCCTTGCCCCCACTAGCTCTACTCAAACATCAGCTACTCCACAAGGAATTGCCCAGTGCCCAGTATAAAATCATGGTTCTCTGACACTATCTCCCACTTCCTTGCTTTATTTTTCTCCATAGAACTGGCCACTTCCATAATCTACATAGTTTGTAGTTAATGTTTCATTATTTTCTCTCACACTGGAACCTAAGTCCCTGAAAAACATAGATTCTTACCTATTTTGCTCTCTGCTCCTTCATCAGCATGTAGAACAGGAGCTTGTAATAGTAGATACTTAATAAGTGTTTCCTGAATAAATGAATCAATTAATAAATGTTAGCTATTGGATTTTCTCCCTTCTGAAGACTTCAGTTGGAATATCCAGACCTACTACTTGCTCTTTTTCACATTCTTTTCTTTAATAAGACCCTTTTTTTTCTTCTATACAGAAAATATTAGATACATCTATTTTTGCTTTTCATTATAATTAATGCACATCTATATTCAACTATAAGCTGTAACATAGCTCCAGCTATTAATAAAAACTTACATTACTCATTCCACTTTCTAAGTTTCACTACTAAGGCTAATAAAAGCCAAAAAAATAAATGTGTGAAACTAAATTAACAGTTGAATCGGGATAGCAGAAATCTTGTTAGAAATTTCTATTGCAATTTTCTATTTTGTTTTTTCTTTTACTCCTTTTCCTTCTGAAAACTACTATGGGTACACAGTAGAGGAGTAGTGAAACATTTTCACAAACGAATTATTTTGAATTTTTAGCTTAATTAGTCTGTCATTTTATGCAGCTACTAAACAAAACAAATGCAAATATAACATTAAACTCACTGAGACGTGTCCTGCAAGAAAGTGAGTCCTTTGTACTCTCTATACATCTGACTGGAGGTAATATTTATCTTCACAATGGCACTTACATAGTACTGTGATGATCTATTCCTCTATCTACCTCCACTACTAGATTTTGAGCAAATCTAGGAGAGAAAATGTCTTTTGCCTATGTGTAGGGAGATATCAGAGACATATCAGCATGCTGCTGACCTGTAGAGATTTGTCAGAGTAATCTTTGTTTGCATTCCAGTACATATATAGAGTTTGACACACTTTCTGAGATAAGAATTTCAATTATGTAAAAATTGCTCTGCAACAAACAAGTACATCTTTTGATCTGAGGTTTTGAAGGGTGGGGGGCACAAATGTTCATTTGCAATGAGTTTTTCATAGCCTCTGAGAATAAAGCCAAATTGAGCAAGAGAGTGAATGTTTTAAAGGTTAATAATAATAGTAATCTTGGACTGAGCATGATAGGTGTTAATTGAAAGCTTTGTGACCTAGGAATCTTCAAGAAATTCCCTATGTGTTTCTTGGAGAAAAAAAAATGTTTTTCTGTGAAATTGAAAATAGAATTTATTAAAACATCATGAGACACCCATGATAATGTGAACTGGGAAAGTATTCACTGTCAGAGGGGTCTACATATAACTGAATCCATGTTTGACATTATCAGAAGGGGTTGCAGAGCCTCTATGTCTGGCAGTAATGGTGGTGGTCACGGCAGAAGGGAAATGGTGCTGATGCTGAATGTCATTGACCATGGAGGTAATACCAGTGAACTTGTGCTCAAAGTCGCAGACTCAGTACAGGGATAATAATAGGGCAGCACAGGGCACCTGGGTGGCTCAGTCAGTTAAGCGACTGCCTTCGGCTCAGGTCATGATCCTGGAGTCCCGGGATCGAGTCCTGCATTGGGCTCCCTGCTCAGCGAGGAGCCTGCTTCTCCCTCTGACCCTCCCCCCTCTCATGTACTCTCTCTCTCTTATTCTCACTCTCTCGAAATAAATAAATAAATCTTTAAAAAAAAATAATAGGGCAGCACAGGTTGGATTGATGTACCCACCAAGACAACCCCCAAGGCTCCCAAGGAATATCTGAAGAGGTCGCCAAGAAAGAGATGACAACCCTTCCAAACACAAGAATTGTTATTCTAAGCTCTTGAAATAATAACAAAATCTGAAAGACAGTTTCAGATAATCAAGAGATAAAACATAAAGATCAAAAGCAAGAATAGAAGCGTAAGGCATAGAAGGGTATAGTCATATCTTAAGAAGTACCAAATAGAAACTCTAGACATGAAAAATCGTCTTTCAAATTGAAAACATAAGCATATGAGCTCAAAGTATAGGAGAAAATATTAAAAGTTATCAGAGTAAAAAAAAAAACAAAATTTTCTATAAAAGAAAGATCAGTAATCAAAGGCCACAAAAAGAGAAATCCACTATAATGTTGTCTTTAAAACACTTAGAGAAAGTATAAACCTAGAATTCTGTGCACAACTACACTGTCATCCAAGAGTGAAGGTTAAAAAAAAAATACATTCAGACTTACAAAGACTGGGAGTGTTTACCAATCATAGACTAACTAAATAAATACTAAAGCATTTTTTCTTAGAACAAAAGGAAACACACAAGAAGGGAATGAGATGCAAGAAATAATGGTAAGCAGAACAAGAGGCAACATATTGCTAAATCTAAATGAAATGTTATTGTAAACATAGTGATGACTACATTGGGGAGTTTAAATTCAAAATACAGCTAAAATATTGATAAATGATAACATAGAAGATGATGGGTGTGGGAGACTCTAATCAAAACACTTTTTTTTTTGTCCATGTTACTACAGAAGTAGGATGAAGATTCAGATTTCTAACCTTTGTTGGGATATTCTGAAATATGAAAAATTATGAAAGTTATTTTTTAAATATTTCCCCTCAATTTGAAGTAAAACTAATGTGACAGCAAAATGTGACCTGAATTAATGTGTGAAGATATGTAAAGTCTTATTTGCCTCCTCAGTATCAACAACCACATGATTCAGTGCAGACAGATTGATGTGCAATTAAGAGATGCTGCTCCAGGGTGCCTGGGTGACTCAGTCAGTTAAACATCTGCCTTCAGCTCAGGTCATGATCCCAAGGTACTTGGATCGAGCCCCACATCAGGTTCTCTGCACAGCTGGAAGCTTCGTTCTCCCTCTCCCACTCCCCTTGCTTGTGTTCCCTCTCTCCCTGTCTCTCTCTCTGGTCAAATACATAAATAAAATCTTAAAAAAAAAAAGAGGGAGATGCTGCTCCAGATCCTGCTCCCAATGTTACATAATATGTAATGGGTACATTATCTTTCTAAGATTTGAAAAATGTTGAATCAGAGAGACATCTAACACCATGGGATTGGAGTAAGTTACTATGGATCTGTAATGTTAATTTGCAACTTAGCAATTATATGTTAAATATTATACATGCTCATATATCATAGCATATCAAGTTAAGAGCACCACTAACAAATAGGAAATTGGAGGAACTAACAAAAATGTTATGAATCTAGGAAGACCAGAAGTGAAAATGAAAGATGCAGAGAAAAAATTGATCAATTAAAAACAAAAGACAACATATATCAGTAATCTTAATATACATGAAAAAATAATAGTTTGTATTAAAAACCAATAAGTCAGACCATATCTCTAAGAAGAGTTACATAATTTAATGACCAAGTAAATCTTACTAGACTGGCCCTCTGGAAGATAACTAATATATACTTTACAACATATATTTTCATTTTCATTTATTTCAAAATAATTTTTGGTTTGTCTTGAGAATTCTTTGACCCATAGTTTATTCAGAGATATATTGTTTAATTTCCAAATATTTGGTTGGAGGAAGGGGTTCCAGCTATTTTTAGTCATCTGTTTTTGGTCTAATTCCTCTGTGGTCTGAAAATATACATTGTTCATTTTGGTTACTTTCAATTTATTCATGTGTATTTTTGGCCCAGGATATTTCTCTCTTGGTGATTATTCCATGCAAGCTTGGGAAGAATGTGTATTCTGGGAGGTGGAGCAAGATGGTGGAGGAGTAGGAGACCTGGATTTCGTCTGGTCTCAGGAATTCAGCTGAATGGGGATCAAACCATTCTGAACACCTACGAACTCAACAGGAGATTGAAGAAGAGTAGCAGCAACTCTCTGAACAGAGAAGCGACCACTTACTGGAAGGTAGGACGTGCAGAGAAGTGAATCCGAGGTGATATTTGGGAGGATAGACGGCGGGGGAGGGGGCCTCCGCCGCTTCTGGCAAGTGATAGAGCCGCAGAGCACAAAATAGGAACTTTTAGAAGTCAGGTCCGCTGAGGGACATCGCTCCAGTGGCTAAGCAAGAGGTGGAAACCTCGTGGGACAGTGTGGTCTCAGGACTCTCGGGGTCACAGAAAGACCAGGGGTGCCTGAGTGCGGCAGAGCTCCCAGGTATCGGAGCGGGGAAGCCAGCTGCAGAGACGGAGCCAAGGCATGGGCTCTCAGCTCGGGGTGGCCATAAACTGTGATCCGCAGCCCAGTCGGGCCACTGCTCCTCCAGCAGGGACCCAACAAGCAGCAGAGCTGGGGAAACTCCCCTCCCTCCCCTGGGAGGAGTGGCGTGGGAGCGGACAGCACGGATCTGCTGGGTTTGGAGACTCCACATGGGGTCGGGTGCCAGAGATAGAAATGCTTGGTCACAGGCTGGGGGAGTACAGAGTGCGGCTGGAGACCAGGGAGATGGAGTGATTGACTGCTTTTCTCTGGGGGCGCACTGGGGAGCAGGGCCCCAAGTTCTCGGTTCCTCTGGGCAGAGATTCGGAGGCCACCATTTTCACTCTCATCCTCCAAAGCTGTACAGAGAGCTTGCAGGGAATAAAAGCTCCTGAGAGCAAACCCGAGCAGATTGCTTAGCCCGGACTCACAAGGGCGGGGCAATTCCGCCTCCGGCAAAGACATTTGGGAACCACGGCAACAGGCCCCTCCCCTAGAAGATAAGCACGAACAGCCAGCCAAGACCAAGTTTACCAATCAAGGAGAACGGGAGAACTCCAGCGCGAGGGGAATACTGCACATAGAATTCATGGCTTTTTTACCATGATTCATTAGTTTTTCAAAGTTAATATTTTAACTGTTTTTTTTTAATTTTTCTTTTTCCCTTTTTCAACCAACATCTTATCAATCTCTTTTTAAAAAAAAATATTTTTCATTTTTAGAGTCATATTCTATCCTTTCATAGTAGTTACCCTTATTTTTGGCATACATATATAAGTTGTTCAATCTTTAAAATTTTGAGATACAGTTTCTTCTAACAGATCAAAATATACCCTAAATCTCTAGTGTATGGCTTTGTTCTAGTCTCCTGCCTGATCACATTCTCTCCCTTTTTTTTTTAAATCTTCTTCTTTCTTTTTTCAAACAACTTATCAATTCCTTTTATAAAATCTTTTATAATTTTCATCCTTACACTTATCTTCCATCCCTTCATTGTATCAACCCTTACTTTGTACATATATTAACTCTTCTTTCTTTACAATTTTAGGAGGCACTATCTTCTAACAGACCAAAATACACGCAAAAACTAGTGTGTGGCACTGATCTATGCACTAGCCTGATCATATTTGATCATATTCTGTTTTTTTTTTTGTTCTGTTTTTGTTTGTTTTTAACTTTTTTGTTTTCTTTTTTTTTTCTCTTTCTTTCCCTTTCTTTTCCCCTGGTTTCAGGTCTTTCCTGATTTGTTTAGAGTATGTTTTCTGGGGACGTTGTTATCCTGTTAGCATTTTGTTCTCTCATTCATCTGTTCTCCTCTGGACAAAATGACAAGAGGAAAGAAATCACCTGAGCAAAAAGAACAAGAGGTAGGACCATCTGCCAGGGAACTACTCAATACGGACATTAATTAGTACGATGTCGGACCTAGAGTTCAAAATCATGATTTTAAAGATACTAGTTGGTCTTGAAAAAAGCATGGAAGTTATTAGAGACACCCTTCCTGGAGAAATAAAAGAACTAAAATCTAACCAAGTCAAAATCAAAAAGGCTATTAATGAGATGCAATCAAAAATGGGGGCACTAACTGCTAAGATAAATGAGACAGAAGAGAGAATCAGCAATATAGAAGACCAAATGATGGAAAATAAAGAAGCTGAGAAAAAGAGAGATAAACAACTACTGGATCACGAGGGCAGAAGTCGAGAGATAAGCGACACCATAAGACAAAACAACATTAGAATAATTGGGATCCCAGAAGAAAAAGAAAGAGAGAGAGGGGCAGAAGCTATATTGGAGCAAATCATAGCAGAGAACTTCCCTAATGTGGGGAAGGAAACAAGGATCAAAATCCAGGAGGCACAGAGAACCCCTCTCAAAATCAATAATAATAGGTCAACACCCCAACATCTAATAGTAAAACTTAACGAGTCTCAGAGACAAGGAGAAAATCTTGAAAGCAGCTCGGGGGAAGAGATTTGTAACTATAAAGGTAGAAACATTAGATTGGCAACAGACCTATCTACAGACACCTGGCAGGCCAGAAAGGACTGGCAAGATATCTTCAGAGCACTGAACGAGAAAAATATGCAGCCAAGAATACTATATCCAGCTAGGCTATCATTGAAAATAGGAGAGATAAAAAGCTTCCAGGACAAACAAAAACTAAAGGACTTTGCAAACTCGAAAGTAGCCCTACAAGAAATATTGAAAGGGGACCTCTAAGCAAAGAGAGAGATTAAAAGCAGCATAGACCAGAAAGGAACACAGACAATATAGAGTAACAGTCACCTTACAGGCAATACAATGGCACTAAATTCATATCTTTCAATAGTTGCCGTGAATGTAAATGGGCTAAATGCCCCAATCAAAAGACACAGGCTATCAGATTGGATTAAAAAACAAGACCCATTGATATGCTGTCTGCAAGAGACTCATTTTAGACCCAAAGACACCCCCACATTGAAAGTGAAGGGGTGGAAAACTATTTACCATGCTAATGGACAACAAAGGAAAGCTGGGGTGGCAATCCTTATATCAGACAAATTAGATTTTGAAACAAAGACTGTAATAAGAAATGAAGAAGGACACTATATTCTACTTAAAGGGTCTATCCTCCAAAAAGATCTAACAATTGTAAATATCTATGCCCTGAACATGGGAGCAGCCAATTATATAAGCCAATTAATAACAAAAGCAAAGAAACACATGGACAACAATACAATAATAGTGGGGGACTTTAACACCCCTCTCACTGAAATGGACAGATCATCTAAGCAAAAGATCAACAAAGAAATAAAGACCTTAAATGACACACTGGACCAAATGGACTTCACAGACATATTCAGATCATTCCATCCCAAAGCAATAAAATACACATTCTTCTCTAGTGCCCATGGAACATTCTACAGAAAAAAATCACATCCTAGGTCACAAATCAGGTCTCAACTGCTATGAAAAGATTGGGATTATTCCCTGCATATTTTCAGACCACAATTCTTTGAAACTAGAATTCAATCACAAGTGGAAAGTTGGAAAGAATTCAAATACATGGAGGCTAAAGAGCATCTTACTAAAGAATGAATGGGTCAACCAGGAAATTAAAGAAGAATTAAAAAAATTCATGGAAACCAATGAAAATGAAAACACAACTGTTCAAAGTCTTTGGGATACAGCAAAGGCAGTCCTGAGAGGAAAGTATATAGCAATACAAGCCTTTCTCAAGAAACAAGAAAGGTCTCAAATACACAACCTAACCCTACACCTAAAGGAGCTAGAGAAAAAACAGCAAATAAAGCCTAAACCCAGCAGGAGAAGAGAAATCATAAAGATCAGAGCAGAAATCAATGAAATAGAAACAAAAAGAAGAGTAGAACAGATCAACGAAACTAGGACCTGGTTCTTTGAAAGAATTAACAAGATTGATAAACCCCTGGCCAGACTTATCAAAAAGAAAAGAGAAATGACCCAAATAAAGAAAATCATGATTGAAAGAGGAGAGATCACAACCAACACCAAAGAAATACAAACAATTATAAGAACATATTATGAGCAACTATATGCCAGCAAATTAGATAATCTGGAAGAAATGGATGCATTCCTGGGGATGTATCAACTACCAAAACTGAACCAGGAAGAAATAGAAAACCTGAACAGACCTATAACCACTAAGGAAATTGAAGCAGTCATCCAAAATCTCCCAACAAACAAAAGCCCAGGGCCAGATGGCTTCCCAGGGGAATTCTACCAAACATTTCAAGAATTAATACCTATTCTGCTGACACTGTTCCAAAAAAATAGAAATGGAAGGAAAACTTCCAAACTCATTTTATGAGGCCAGCATTACCTTGATCCTAAAACCAGACAAAGACCCCATCAAAAAGGAGAACTACAGACCAATATCCTTGATGAACATGGATGCAAAAATTCTCACCAAAATACTAGCCAATAGGATCCAACGGTACATTAAAAGGATTATTCACTATGACCAAGTGTGATTTATCCCTGGGCTGCAGGTTGGTTCAACATCCGCAAATCAATCAACGTGATACAATACATTAACAAAAGAAAGAACAAGAATCATATGATTCTCACAATAGATGCAGAGGAAGCATTTGAGAAAGTACAGCATCCTTTCTTGATCAAAACTCTTCAGAGTATAGGGATAGAAGGTACATACCTCAATATCATAAAAACCATCTATGAAAAACCTACAGCAAATATCATTCTCAATGGGGAAAAGCTGAGAGCTTTTCCCCTAAGGTCAGGAATGCGGCAGGGATGTCCACTCTCACCACTGCTATTCAACATAGTATTAGAAGTCTAGCCACAGCAATCAGACAACAAAAAGAAATCAAAGGCATCCAAATTGGCAAAGAGGAAGTCAAACTCTCACTCTTTGCAGATAATATGATACTGTATGTGGAAAACCCAAAAGACTCCACCCCAAAACTGCTAAAACTCATACAGGAATTCAGTAAAGTGGCAGGATATAAAATCAATGCACAGAAATCAGTGGCATTCCTATATACCAACCACAAGACAGAAGAGAGAAAAATCAAGGAGTCGATCCCATTTACAATTGCCCCCAAAACCATAAGATACCTAGGAATAAACCTAACCAAAGAGACAAAGGATCTGTACTCAGAAAATTATAAAATACTCATGAAAGAAATTGAGGAAATCACAAAGAAATGGAAAAACGTTCCATGCTCATGGATTGGAAGAACAAACATTGTGAAGATGGCAAGAGGAATGTTGAAAAAGAAAAGCAAAGCTGGCGGCGTCACAATTCCAGACTTGCAGCTCTATTACAAAGCTGTCATCATCAAGACAGTATGGTACTGGCACAAGAACAGACACATAGATCAATGGAACAGAATAGAGAGCCCTGAAATGGACCCTCAACTCTATGGTCAACTCATCTTTGACAAAGCAGGAAAGAATGTCCAATAGAATAAAGAAAGTCTCTTCAACAAATGGTGTTGGGAAAATTGGACAGCCACATGCAGAAGAATGAAACCGGACCATTTCCTTACACCACACAAAAATTGACTCCAAATGTTTGAAAGACCTAAACGTGAGACAGGAGTCCATCCAAATCCTAAAGGAGAACACAGGCAGCAACCTCTTCGATCTCAGCCGCAGCAATGTCTCCCTAGAAACATCACCAAAGGCAAGGGAAGCAAGGGCAAAAATGAACTATTGGGCTTTCATCAAGATAAAAAGTTTTGCACAGCAAAAGAAACAGTCCACAACCATAAGACAACCAACAGAATGGGAGAAAATATTTGCAAATGACATATCAGATAAAGGGCTAGTATCCAAAATCTATAAAGAACTTATCAAACTCAACACCCAAAGAACAAATAATCCAATCAAGAAATGGGTAGTCGACATGAGCAGATATTTTTCCAAAGAAGACATCCAAAGGCCAACAGACACATGAAAAAGTGCTCAACATCGCTTGGCATCAGGGAACTCCAAATCAAAACCTCAATGAGATACCACCTCACACCAGTCAGAATGGTTAAAATGAACAAGTCAGGAAAGAACAGATGTTGGCGGGGATGTGGAGAAAGGGGGACCCTCCTACACTGTTGGTGGGAATGAAAGCTGGTGCAACCACTCTGGAAAACAGTATGGAAGTTCCTCAAACAGTTGAAAATGAGCTACCATACGATCCAGCAATTGCACTACTGCGTATTTACCCCAAAGATACAAATGTCGGGATCCGAAGGGGTACGTGCACCCCAATGTTTATAGCAGCAATGTCCACAATATCCAAACTGTGGAAAGAGCCAAGATGTCCATTGACAGATGAATTGATAAAGAAGATGTGGTATATATACACAATGGAATATTATGCAGTCATCAAAAGAATGAGATCTTGCAATGACGTGGATGGGACTGGAAGGTGTTATGCTGAGTGAAATAAGTCAATCAGAGAAAGACATGTATCATATGACCTCACTGATATGAGGAATTCTTAATCTCAGGAAACAAACTGAGTGTTGCTGGAGTGGTGGGGGGTGGGAGGGATGGGGTGGCTGGGTGATAGACATTGGGGAGTGTATGTGCTATGGTGAGCGCTGTGATTTGTATAAGACTGTTGAATCACAGATCTGTACCTCTGAAACAAATAATGCAATATATGTTAAGAAAAAAAGAAGAAGAAGAAGATAGCAGGAGGGGAAAAATGAAGGGGATTAAATTGGAGGGGTAGACGAACCATGAGAGACGATGTACTCTGAAAAACAAACTGTGGGTTCTAGAGGGGAGGGGGGTGCGGTGATGGGTTAGTCTGGTGATGGGTATTAAAGAGGGCACGTTCTGAGTGGAGCACTGGGTGTTATGCACAAACAATGAATCATGGAACACTACATCAAAAACTAATGATGTAATATATGGTGATTAACATAATAATAAAAATTTAAAAAGAAAAAGAATGTGTATTTTGTGACTGTTGGATGGGGAGCCTATAAATGTCAATTAGGTCAAGGTAATTGACCATGCTCTTCAAGTCATCTATACTCTTACTGATTTTCTGCCTTCTTGATATATCAGTTGCTGAAAAAAGACTGTGGAATACTCCAGTTTTAATGGTGGATTTGTCTGTCCCTCCTTTCAATTCTACCAGTGTTTGCCTCATGTATTTTAAAGTTCTGTCAGGTTTATACACATTAAGGATTCTTTTGTCTTCTTAAAGAATGACTCCTATATCATGACATTTGTCTTTAAATAAATTTAGTGGTTGCCTTGGAGTTTACAATATACATTTATTAAAACGGCCCAGCTCTGATTCAAAGAGTTTTATATAATTCCACTGCAAGTGCAGGTACCTTATGACAGATTATTTCCAATTCCTCCTTCCCAACACTTGTGATATTATGATCATTCATTTCACTTATCCACATGCTACATATGCTACTCAATACAATATTATTATTATTGTTTAAACAGATAGTTATCTTTTATATCAGTGAAAAATAAGAAACACAGAAAATCTTATTTTATATTCACTTATTCCTTCTCCTGCACTTTTCCTTTCTTATTAAGATACCAGTTTCTGACCTATATCATTTTATATCCATCTTAAGAATTTCTTTTAACATTTCTTTTAAAGCAGATCTACTGACAATGAATTCCTTCAATTTTTGATTTTCAAGAAATCCTTTTTTTCTTCCTCACTTTTAAAGGAGGATTTTCACTTGATATAGAATTCTAGGATTTCTCTGTCTTCCTTCAAGTTTTTCTATTCAGTTTTCTGTAGTTTGAATATGATATATCTCGTTGGTTTTTGTTTGCTTAGTTGGTTTGAATTTATCTTGTTTGGTGTTTTATGTGTTTCTAGATCTCTGGTTTGCTTTTCATAATTAATGTTGAAAGTTTTCAGCTACTAATCCTTCAAATAGTCCTATTTCATTCCCTTTCTTATCCTTTGTTATTCAAATTATATATACCTTACACTTTTTGATACTGTCCCATAGTTATTGTATGGTATTTATTTTTATTTTTTATTTATTTATTTTTTTGCTTTGCTCTTCGATGTTAGAAATTTCTTTTGACCTATCTTCAAGTCCTCTGATTCTTTCTTGAGTGTTCTGATGAGCCCATCAAAGGCACTCTTTATTCCTTTTACAGTGGGTTTTTTTGTTTTGTTTTGTTTTTTTTCCCTGACACTTCCTTTTGGTTCTTTCTTGGAGTTCCCATCTCTCTGCTTTCAGTACCCATCTATTCTTTCATGTTTTCTACTTTCTCTATTGATCCTTAAACATATTAATCCTAGTTATTTCAAATACCCAGAAAATCCAGCATTTGTGTCATATCTGAGACGGGTTCTGATGTCTGTTTTAATTTTTTAGATTATGTTTTTCTTTGTCTTTTTGCATGTATTTTCTTTTGTTGTTGTTGATAAAAATCCTGTACTGAGAAATGTGAACTAGTGTAAACAGATCTTTAGTGGGATGATTTATTTTAATCTAGCTAGGAGGTGAGCTGTGTTTAATGTTAGTTATAGCAATAGTTTTGAGGCTTCACGTTCATCTGTTATCCTTGCTGTTGCCTCCCTTCTTGGTATGAGGAATTCTCAAGGTAGTGCTCCTTGGAGAAAGTCTATATGTTGTGGTTCTTTCACTGCCACCTACTGTCATTACAGTGGGGATTTCTGATGTAGTTGTAGAATGCAGCACAGTGGGAGTGCTCTATAATCTTCCTAGTCTCTTGTCTTTTGTTTTTTTTTTTTTTTAGCCAAGTCTCACAGCTATGGCCTTCTCAAGTGTTCTGTTTCTCTTATATTTGTGATGTGATTTATTTTTCTATTCCCTGCTATTCCTTTCCCTGGCTAAAGCACCCCCAATCTATTTCCTTGAAGCCTGTCTCCATTGATTTTTTTTCTCTCTCTCTAGGTGAGACCAAAAGACTGGAAGGAAATGGAGGAGTAAAGGTATTTGAAAAGATTTTTAATTTTCACCATGAGAACTTGGTTGAGTTCTGGATGGAAACTTCCAGACAATGTAGAAATACTCCCCAAAGACCATGGCACCCAAGAGTTTCTCCCTCTTTTGCTAGTCTTCCCTCAGCCTCCAGAAATTTATCAACATTGTTATTCAAGTGTTCCTACTACTTTATGGCTTCAGTAGCTTCTGCTCCTGGTGAGCAATCTTGGTTCCTGAGCCCCTGAATACACCAGGGTGATAGTTTATCCTACAGCTTAACTTCTCTGATGGTCCAGAAAAATTAGTTTGATTTTTTAGTTTTTACAGATTTTTGTGGTTGATAAAAATTATAATTTCCAAGACTTTTTCTGTGGATCTGAAATGAGAAATTTAAACTCTATAAAAAATATTTTTAAAAGAACTACCAGAAGCTCTGGAAAATGTAAAAAGCAGCTAAACATTGTAGAAGGTTGACATTAAGGATAAAGGAGTGCCACAAAATGATTTTCCAGTATCCTATAGGTTTTACTCTAAGGATAGAATGCAGTTAGTGCAAAAAGCTGCTGGAACTTTAATGGAAATTATACTTTCTGACCTGAAAAAAAGAAGAGATAATGCATAGCAAGTCTAGATATTTGAAAAGTGATATGTAATTCCATGAAGGAGAGCCACAGAAAGAGATCTTTAAATTCTGTGCACAGGTCTATCTAAGTACCTGGATGACCACTAAATAATGACTAAGCAAGATAGATTCAAAGCATCCTTTAAAGAATAAATAACCTGAGCTAAGAATTTTATTGTGATTCAAGAGTCAGTGTTCAGCTTAAATGAAAATAAATTAATTGCCCAATAAAACAACAATCAAAAAGAATTAAATTGTTTGATAGAATGTAAGAGAATTCAGAATATTCACATCAGAGCACTAATAATATCCAGGAACAACCCCAAAATTACTCAACATGCAAAGAACCAGGAAAATTTGTGTGACCCACTCTCAACAGAAAATACAATCAGAGGAATACAACCACAAAATAATCCAGATGTTGCGATTGACAAAGACTTGAAAACATCTCTTATAACAATGTTTAGTAAAATAAAAAGAAATGCACTAAAAATAAATAAAATCATGAGAAATCTCAGCAAATAAAGAGAAACAACAATTTTATGGCTGAAAATTAGTATAGTCAATAAAACATTCACTGGGATTACTAGTAGAATATAAACAAAGGAAGCTAATCAATGGGAATTATACAATCTGCAGAAGAAAGAAAAAGAAAAAGAAGAAAGAAAGAAAGAAAGAAAGAAAGAAAGAAAGAAAGAAAGAAAGAAAGAAAGAAAGAAAGAAAGAAAGAAAGAAAGAAGGAAAGAAAGAAAGAAAAAGAAAGAGAAAGAAAGAAAGAAAAAGAAAGAAAGAAGGAAAGAAAAAGAAGAAACAAAATAAATGATTAGGCTAAGGACAGGGTGGGGGGCAACACTAAAGTTTTAACATGTGCAACTGTTATACTAGAAAGAAAAGGAGAAAGTAGGACAGGAAAGATATTTGAAGACATTTCGGTCAAAAATTGTTGAATTTGTTGAAAGACATCAATTCTCAGAATAAAGAAATTCAGCAAATTCTGTATAGGATAAATACACAGAAAGATTAGAAAAAAAGAGAGAGATAAAGAGAGAGAAAGAAAGAGAGAGGCAGGAAGGGGCCAAATTCATGGTACTTAAACTTATAAAAGCTAAAAAATAAAGAAATATTTTTTTTATTTTTCTTTTTATTGTCTTTTAATTTTTTTATTGTGTTATGTTAATCACCATACATTACATCATTAGTTTTTGATGTAGTGTTCCATGATTCATTGTTTGTGTATAACACCCAGTGCTCCATTCAATACTTGCCTTCCTTAATACCCATCACCAGGCTAACCCATCCCCCCAGCTAGAACCCTCAGTTTGTTTTTCAGAGTCCATAGTCTTTCATGGTTCATCTCCCCTTCCGATTTCCCCTCCTTCAAAATTTTTAAATGCAGTATAAAAATAATGAAAAATACTTACAGAGCAACAATAAATCTAATGAACATGGATGTTTCATAAGAAATCACAGAGTCCAGAAGACAGTGGAACACAAACTTTAAAGTGCTTAAATAAAAAGGAAAAACCGTCTTCTGCCCATTTCTTGATTGGATTACTTGTTCTTTGGGTGTTGAGTTTGATAAGTTCTTTATAGATTTTGGATACTAGTCCTTTATCTGCTATGTCATTTGCAAATATCTTCTCCCATTCTGTTGGTTCTCTTTTGGTTTTGTTGACTGTTTCCTTTGCTGTGCAAAAGCTTTTTATCTTGAACAGATATTCCTGCAAAGAAGACATCCAAATGGCCAACAGACAGATGAAAAAGTGCTCAACATCACTCGGCATCAAGGAAATACAAATCAAAACCTCAATGAGATACCACCTCACACCAGTCAGAATGGCTAAAATTAACAAATCAGGAAATGACAGATGTTGGCGAGGATGCGGAGAAAGGGGAACCCTCCTACACTGTTGGTGGGAATGCAAGCTGGTGCAGGCACTCTGGAAAATAGTATGGAGGTTCCTCAAAAAGTTGAAAATAGAGCTACTCTATGACCCAGCAATTGCAATACTGGGTATTTACCCCAAAGATACAAATGTAGTGATTCAAAGGGGCACCTGCACCCCATTGTTTATAGCAGCAATGTCCACAATAGCCGAACTATGGAAAGAGCCTAAATGTCCATCAACTGACAAATGGATGAAGAAGATGTGGTATATATATATATATATATATATATGTATATAATGGATTATTATGCAGCCATCAAAAAATGAAATCTTGCCATTTGCAATGACATGGATGGAACTAGAGGGCATTATGCTAAGCGAAATAAGTCAATCAGGGAAAGACAAGTATCATATGATCTCACTGATATGAGGAATTTGAGAAGCAAGACAGAGGATCATAGGGGAAGGGACGGAAAAATGAAACAAGAAGAAACCAGAGAGGGAGACAAATCATGAGTCTCTTAATCTCAGGAAACAAATTGAAGGTTGCTGGAGTGGTGGGGGATGGAAGGGATGGGGTAGCTGGGTGATGGACATTGGGGAGGGTAGGTACTATGGTAAGCACTGTGAATTGTGTAAGACTGATGAATCAGAGACCTGTACCCCTGAGACAAATAATACATTATATGTTAATAGAAAAATTTTTTTAGAAGTCATCACCATTATAAGGTAAAAACTAAAATAGCTGTATTTGATTGTGATGGGTACTTCTATCATAACTTTAGTCACCTGTATTACATTCTGAGGCATTTCGCACAATTAAAATCCATCAGTTAATACTGTACCCTCAGCCTCAGGCAGTACCCAATTTCATTTCACATTGACTTAGATACTCTCATGAATCTTAGTATCCTTGGAGATCATAGCAGATTTATTTTATAGATAGGAAACTTAGGACCATATAATTTGAATAATTGTTCAGCATCATGTTAGTTGGTTATAGATAAGAACTAGAAAACAGAACACCTTGACAGCCCACTCATATGTTAAATTTTTTTATGTGATTGATCACCAAGTCTTGTTAAAATGTAAGCTCTACAAGGCAGGGAGAATGTATGTGTGTTTGTACTATACTCGATATACTTAGTGCCTGAAATATAGATGCTTAATAAATATTGGTTCAAAGATTGCATGGGGTTGATATTCAAGATAAGAATTTTTTGTCAAAATTGGGATTTGTTTACTTAAAAAAACAGTGAGATTAATTTTGCTTTTTTTTTGTATGGTGGCAATTCCTATACACCTGTTTTGAAAGAGCTTCAGAAATATAAGCATTATTGAATTAAGTTGTGGCTTTGCAGATATCCTTAAGAATAAAACAGTTGATATGTTAAAATAAATAAATAAATGAATAATAAATAAATAAATAAAAAGGAAAAACTGGCAAGTCAGAATTCTGTATCTAGTAAAAATATCTTTCAGGAATAAAAGCCAAATAAAGACACTTTAAATTAAAGAACATCAAGACACTTTTCAACCATCAGATCTATATTAGGAGGATAAAAGTCTTAAGAGAAGTTCCTCAGGCTGAAGTGAAATTACCAGAAAGAAATATTTTTTAGAAAGAAATGCATTATCTATAATAGCCAAATTATGGAAACAACCAAAGTGTCCATCAACTGATGAATGGATAAAGAAGATGTGATATATATTTACAATGAAATATTATTCAGCCATTAAAAAGAATGAAATCTTGTCATTTGCAGGGATGTGGATAGCACTAGAGTGCATTATGCAAAGTGGAAGACATCAGTCAGGGAAAGACAAATACTATATGATCTCATTCATATGTGGAATTTAGGAAACAAAACAAACAAGCAAAGGGAAAAAATTGAGAGAGAGAGAGAAACCAAGAAACAGTCTCTTAACCTTAGAGAACAAACTGATGGTTACCAGAGGAGGGGCGGGGGTGGATGGGTTAAATAAGGGATGGAAATTGAGGAGTGTTCTTGTCGTGATGAGCAGTGGATGTCGTACGGAGGTGTTGAATCACTATATTGTACACCTGAAACTAATATAACACTGTATGTTAACAATACTGGAATTTAAAGGAAAACCTTAAAAAAAGAGAAATGAAAACAAATTAAGAACATCAGAAATAGTAAATATCTCAATAAATGTAAAATATTATCTTCTTCATTTTGTTCTTTAAGATATAAATAATTATTTAAGACAAAAATTATAACATGGTCTTGTTGAATGTTTACTGTAAGTATATGTAAGACATATGACAACTATTATATAAAGGGTATCAGGAGGTAGCTAAAAGAACATGTATGGCTATAGGTTTATTGCATATTTTTGTAAAATGGTATGACAGTTACTGATAGAGGACTTTGAAAGTTTAAGAAAGCATATTTTAATTCCTAGAGAAAACCATCGAAAAAGTAATACAAAGGTATATAGCCAAATGCCAAGAGGTAAATTAAAATGGAACAAAGTGAATAATTTAAATCATGACAAAGAAGTTAAGAAATGGAGAACAGAGGGACAAAAAACAGAGGGGAACAAAGAGAAAAACATAAGATGACATACCTAATTCCAACCAAATGAATAATTACATTGTATATTAATGGTCTGAACACTCCAATTTAAAGACAGAGATTGTCAGAGCGAGTAAGAAGACAAGATCCAGTAATAGGATTTCTATAAAAGATACATTCTAAATATAAAGACACATATTGGCTAAAAACAATGGAAGGAGAAAGCTGAATTGGCTATACAGGTATACTTTGTTTTATTGCTCTTTGCTTTACTGCACTTGGCAGATATTACATGTTTTACAAATTGAAGGTTTGTGGCACCCTGCTTCAAGTCTGATGACGCCATTTTCCCAACATCATTTGCTCACTTTGTCTCTGTGTCACAATTTGGTAATTCTTGCAATATTTCAATTTTTTCATTATTATTTTATTTGAATTGCTGTTATTTCATGATGAGAAGTTGTTCTTTATGGATGAGCAGAGAAAGTGGTTTCTTGAGATGGAATCTATTCCTGGTGAAGACGCTCTGAAGATTGTTGAAATGACAACAAAGGATTTAAAATATTATATAAATGTAGTTGACAAAGCAGTAGCAGGGCTTGAGAGGATTGATTAATTTTGGAAAAAAATTTCCACTGTGGATAAAATGCTATCAAACAGCATATCATACTACAGAGAAATCATTTGTAAAAGGAAGAGCAAATCAATGCAGCAAACTTTATTGTTGTCTTATTTTAAGAAATTTCCATAGCCACCCCAGCCTTCAGCAGCGACACCACCTTGATGGGTCAGCAGCCACTAGCATAGAGGCAAGAGTCTGCCTGCAAAAAGATTATGACTTGCGGAAAGCTCAGATGATGGTTAGCATTTTTAAAAAACAAAGTATTTTTAAATTAAAGTATGTACATTATTTTTTCAGACAAAATGCTATTGCACACTTAATGGACTATAGTATAGTGTACACATGACTTTTATATGCACTGGGAAACCAAAAAACCTCATTTGACTCACTTTATTGTGATATTTGCTTTATTCTGGTCGTCTGGAACCAAACTAGCAATATCTACGAAGTATGCCAGATAAAATATACTTCTAGGCAAAGAATATTATCAGATAAAGAGAAGTATTTCAAAACAATAAAAAGGTAATTTTTATCAGAAAGTCATAACAATGTAAATGAATATGTGCCTGAAAAAAACAAAGCCTCCATATACATGAAGCAAAAAGCAATTCCACAGATCAGATTTTACCACCCGATATCAGCATGTCTGGTGTCTGCTGTCTGGGGGCCACCTTCTGGTGTGCTTAAATTATGCTTAAATTATTACATCTTTGACTAGTGAGAGATTTTCAAATCAGTTCTTGTGTCCTTTGGATATAGTCCCAGTAGTTTTTGCTAGTTTTCTTGCCTTTCAAAACAAGTTTTCCTCAATTAATCGTACAACAATCAACACATTGCATTTACCTGGCTCAAGAACCAGTTCTAATTATGTACCCAGTTTAAGTCAATAATCACTGTGGCAAGAATTATGGGGACTTTGGAAACATGGTTTTCTGCTATTCTGGAATACCTGTGAGAAGTTGGGGCATCTCTTCCTAGATTTCAATCAGAGATACTTTAATCCAGATGTTTGGGCAGAGAAGAGAGACAAAAAGCATCAGATGACTGATGATTTAGTTGAAATACGTAGTCACTCTACAAATGCACCACCTTTAAACTTCCAGTTTTATATACTGTTGCATCAGTTTTATTCATTAGGACAAAGTTCATTGCATTTAAACACAACTCAACGTCTACTATGTGAAGAACATCATAGGATAAATATTAGATCTAGATGGAGATTTTGCCTAATCCAGCAGATCTTTCCACAGAGATTGATGATGGTAAGACCATGTAAGGGACTGGCCTAAAGTCTCATAGCAGGAACTGTAAATTTTAGGTGAAAATTATCATTTATAACACCCAATCAGAGTTCAGTGCTCCTAGCAGTTTCCAATAATTGTGATGTAATGCTAATGGAAGCTTTATGCCATTAATATATACAAAACTAAACTATAACCCTGTGTACAAAATATTAATTAAGCAGTTTTCTTTGACACCAATGCCACCATTTCTCAATAAATGAAAGAATATCAAAATGGAGAGTCCAAACTCCAAACTCCACTCCAGTAATAAATCCTTTGAGTTATTATGTAAAATAAATTGAATTAAGAAGTTATTAAGTAAAAAACATAATTGAGAGGCTCTGAGATATTAAATCATAATTAAAATGTAAGCAAAATTATATTTGTTGAACTTCAGATAGCTAAAACAGGACATATAAATGCAAGAATCACATAAAATCCTGCTGCTGTTTTGAAACCAATTTTTGAAGAAAAAAAAATGTCTTTGCCATAAGAGCTGAACTTGTTCACCTTCCCTTGCTCACGATCATCTTGCAGACCACCAATCTTCCTCTACTAAAATGAACGCCTATATTTTTCTACATTGTGAGCCTTCAAATATGCTTATCAACTCTTCATATTTATAAAACACTATTTAAATAAAATTCTTTTCTGAAGCTGTGCCACCAGAATCCTGGTGTGAAAAAGTTGGAGGCAGGGAGTTGAAGAGCTCCTAGAAAAATGCTACATGTATAGCACATACTTAAAAAGCAATTAATTAATGGGCACCTGCGTGGCTCAGTTGGTTAAGCGACTGCCTTCAGCTCAGGTCATGATCCTGGAGTCCCAGGATCAAGTCCCACATCGGGCTCCCTGCTCCGCAGGGGGTCTGCTTCTCCCTCTGACCCTCCCCCCTCTCATGTGCTCTCTCTCATTCTCTCTCTCAAATAAATAAAATCTTAAAAAAAAGCAATTAATTCATAATGGAACTACTGGATAAAAAAGAAAATAAAACTACACATGAAAGTGTGTAAACCATAATACCTCAATCAATTCAACAATTTCTATCAGCAAAATCATAATATCATTGAAAACCAAGAGCAGTGAAATAAACGAATAAGACATTTTCTTTATAGTTCCTCCCAGAAATACACATACCCAGTCAACTCTCCCATATAATTAGAATGTTAATACTGTATGATGTATTGAAAGCTGGATGTGTGTGTGATTACTTTATTACTTTAAAGTAGTTTATGTGTGATTCGGAGGTATCCAAAGGAAAAAAATAAATGAAGGAGAGTAGTTTCACATGTAATTAGCCTGTAATATAAACCCTGCCTCGACTTTGGGGGCTATTAATTTCATAATAATCTTTTCAATCTCCTTTACAGTGTTTGATATTTAGAAAGTGCATTGGAAATGTGAGTGCTTCTCCAAGGTCACTCGTGGTTTAGAAGGAAGGAAATAGAACATTTATAGAGAATTTTTTCTTACACCCAAAGAAGGACACACTCAGAAATGCTGATCATCATTTCCAAAAGATGCTGCAATGCTCTGTGGAGATCTTCATAAGAGCAGGGTATCCATCCCCCAGGGGCTGCTGAGTATTGTCTTCTTTTTTAAATTTTTTTCTTTATTTTTTTAACTTAAAGTTACTTAACATATAGTGTAGTATTGGTTTTAGGAGTAGAATTTAGTAATTCATCACTTACATACAAAACCCAGTGCTCATCCCAAGTGCCCTCCTTAATGTCCATCACCCACTTAGCCCAACCTCCCAACCCACCTCCCCTCAAGCAACCCTCAATTTGTTCTCTATATTTAGGTCTCTTATGGTTTACCTCCCCCTGTTTTTATCTTATTTTATTTTTCCTTCCCTTCCCCTATGTTCATCTGTTTTCTTTCTTAAATTCCACATATGATATTTGTCTTTCTCAGACTGACTTATTTTGCTTGGTATAATACACTCTAGTTCCATCTGTGTTATTGTAAATGGCAAGATTTCATTCTTTTTGATCACCCAGTAATATTCCTGTGTGTGTGTGTGTGTGTGTGTGTGTGTGTGTGTGTGTGTGTGTGTTTGTATTTTCATCCATTCATCCTCTTTATCCATTCATCAGTCGGTGGACATTTGGACTCTTTCCATAATTTGTCTATTCAGCTATTGTTTTCTAAAGGCTCAAAGTTGCCCATGGAAACTCTCCCTAGGAATGAAAGGCAGGGTGGGTGTTTTCCTTTGCTCCAGCAGGGGTAGACAGCAATCAATGGATGGCTGACATGAGGGTGTAAAAAACATGCCCCATGTCAAGAAGGAACAACTCTATGGTACAATTCATGCTCTAGGGCTCCTGTGAGATCAAGCTGAAGCTGACTGCACAGTCAAGAACATGCCCTTAGCTGATTCCCAACCTTATCTTGTTTCCCTCCCTTCCCTTCTGAGAACAACCCATCCCCCAAATTAATCACTTCATAAGAATTCCTGTTTCAGGTTATGTTCTGAGGAACCCGATCTAATACAATCTTTGGTGGGAAAGCTGATGTGTACTCGAGGCAAGGCTTCACCTCTAGCAAGCCTCCATATCCTAAATACTATGAGACTAAAGGAGATGTCATTCTGTCTTCTAGAAGCTTCCAGCCAGGTTCCCCAGGCTCCCACAATGACCATAACTTAGCAGATGTTCACAGAGAAAAACCAGCCAGACTTCGGGACCCTTCCAGTTTCCAAATTTTTGCACCAGTTCTGCAAGATGGCCAAATGCCGTGCTGATTTCTCTTTATCCAGAAGAGGCCCTATGCTAGGCATAAACCTAATCCCCCGCCAAAAACAAATTTTAAAAACCATTTGCTTATTTGTTTGTTTGTTTTTTGTAATTTATCCAGCTGTTGCTACTTGTCTTCTACAAGCCTTGTCATTTTACCGAGAAACAGAGGGTTTTAGGCTACAGTAGTAATGCATATTCTATCAACATATAATGTAAATCCCACAAGACAATATTAAATGTTTGCTTTAAATAGTCATGTGAATCTGAAAAGGTCTAACAGAAAAAGATAGTCTTTTATATTCACCCGATTTAAAAAAAATCATAGCTGATATTTTCCATTGCTTCCTGAAGAACCAAATTTCCATCTGGTAGCAAGTTTCTTCAAATGGATTTGAAGTATCTTACAATGTAAATGTATATAATGAGCATCTCTCTCTCTCTCTCTCTCTTTCTCACACACACACACACACACACACACACACACACACACACACAATGACACACACAAACATATCCAATCCAAACTGCAGAAGTCAAGTCCAGTCATCTTCTAAGCAAATTTAATTAATGTGAATGAATATTAAATCTAGTTCTAAGTTTTCTGGAAGACATTGTAAAGAAAGAAACCTAAATTTCATTTCAGAGAAAAAATAAAACAACAAATCAGGGAGCTATCTTCTTCTTGATACAAAATTTCAAAGTAAGTTTATAATATGGAACTTTCAAGTGACCACTGATTAGGTTTTCTAGAGGGGAGGGGGGTGGGGCGATGGGTTAGCCTGGTGATGGGTATTAAAGAGGGCACGTTCTGCATGGAGCACTGAGTGTTATGCACAAACAATGAATCATGGAACATTATATCAAAAACTAATGATGTAATGTATGGTGATTAACATAACAATAAAAAATTTAAAGGAAAAAAAATCTATCCCTGGCCTAATCCATGAAGCACTCTGAACATAAATTTTGCCACATGTTGACCTTGCCTTTAGGTAGAGAGGAAGGCTTTTGTACACATGAGTCAGGTACTGGCTTCCCAGGTGAATGAGGGCCATGATATATTTCCATTCACATGAGAATGTCTCCAAAAAAAAAAAAAAAGTGGGAGCTGAGGGGAGTCATCAGCAGTCCACCACACAGAGTAGGAGAGGGATGGGTGCATTGGTCAAGTAAAAGGGATTAAACAGGCCACCAATCACATCTACTACAGATAAAACCCATAATATTAAAATACAGCATACCACTAAAATATAATATAAAAATATAATGTAAGATAGAAATATACATTTACAATGTAATTTATTTCTAAATACTGTAGGCTAAGCATATCAAACTGTGGGAGAAGGAGATAAAAAACTGGCAAGAAAAAAATAGTAACATAGAGCCAGTCAGAGAAAACAAACTAAAGATTCCATCCCCTACCAAACACCACACACACATACACCCATATAAACAGACACACACATACAACAGAAGCACAAAACCTTCAAAATATGTACAGACAACACCTCTGAAGTGAAAGTTTTGAAATATGTAAAGGATAATGTACTTTTAATATTCCACTGAGTGCAATCACAGCTAGTGTTCATCTGTGGATGTCTGTGTGAGCTGTGAAATAAACTCACAGAAAACTTTTACAGATTGTTTTTGACCTTGTGCTTGGGATTTCATTATTACTGGGAATAATTTTTAAATATGTTTGCATCAAGATGTTAGGTATCTTTGAACACTGCAGCCCAAAAAGGTTTGAAATATACTTTTATGACAGCAGAGAGGAATAAAAACTGAAGCACTACCATTAGGCGCTCTTACAAAGGCAAGCACAGACATCATCTATTTATTATAAAGGAGCTTCTCTTGGAATTGCTGCAGAATTTTATATTTTGAGTAGTCACAGGAGGGGAATTACAATATTATTCTGTTGCAAAAGAAATCTTTGCAATGCATATCTCACTGAATATTTGATACCAACACTTATTTTTCATTCTTTGCCTCTCTAAATGCATCAAAAACTATACACTTTTGGTCCAAAATATTTAGAAATAACCCTGATTTTCCGAAGAGTTGCAGCTAGTCATTTAAAAAAAAGATTTGTTCCTTAAGACAATTCAGGGTAATTACAGTTCAAAAACCCTCAGATTTATTATTACACCTTCTACAGTTTAATATATTTTGCAGGTTTCCCCTGCTATCTGAAAGTGTGGGGCCCCTGTGAAACCTTTCATAAGCCAAAATGGCATAAAGCAAAGAAGCAATTGCCATTAATTTATATGGAAATATTTTAGCATTCCCAGACCCCCACAAATAACCTCTCTTAAGCTATTCTGATACCTTAGGACACACCTTGCTAAGAGATGCACAAAATAAATAGAGATAAAGCACAGATGCTCACAAGCACCAGTCAAAGCTATGGTGGCCTGATGCTGAGATGCTGAGTGTGGATCCTGGCAAAGGAGTTTGGTGATGTCACTCTCACTGCTCAGGGGGCACACTGCCTCCATACCCGCTCAGGACAAAACACATGCTGAGTGCTATTTTTGCTTTTTCTCTTTTTTCATATATGTGAAAATCCTTTTCAGATTTATGTCATTTAAAAAAACAGGGACTAATGTAGGTGTTTCATATAAGCAAAGTGCCATAGCATGAACTTTCAAAAAGGGGAAGATGCTTGTACTTCACTAACACATTTTATTCTAATCATGAATATGTTTGTCTTGCTGGATACTGAACCAGACACAGTTCCTGCTCTGAGACTCACAGTCTCACTGGAGATATAGCAGTAGGATCCGAGAGAGAACATACAGCGAGGACTACTGACCCTGACTGAAATGGGATAACTTGAGAATCAGGGTACTGGGGGGCTTGGGGTCATGAATGACAGCTAATTCCACCTACAGAAACTTAGAAAGGAAATTACTTTTCCATTTTTCATGGTAAAAATGCTTCAGATGTAGAGTCAAAAGTCTGTGGTCATGTCTCACCTTGCCACATACCAGTTGGGGCACTTTGATCTGTCGTTTACCCTCCTAAGCCTCAGTTTACTTGCCTCTAAAATTGAAATGTACAACCTTGAATATCTATCACACACTTCCACCCCATTGCTCTGGGAGAAATAGGCCCCTTGTACTTTACTTTTCATCTCCCTGCCCATGTCCCAACCAGTCTCTCCTGGTAAAATCTTTAGCATTCTTCAACCCATCTCAGAGCTCATTCCCCTTGGAAACTCTCCTAGTCCCCACTTGGCAGTTGTTGCTGCCTTTCATGTGATTCCATGGCACTTCTAATGGGACTCCACTATAATAGAACAAGGAGGTGGAATTGGAAATTAACACATTTGGGGAGAACTTGCTGTGTGCCAGGCACTGTGCAAATGATATTCACACATTTTCTCAATTAATTCTAAAAACAACTTTGAAAGTAGGTGATATCTCTATTATCCAAATGAGACAACAGCCTCTGGTGCTTAAAATCATAGAGGTAGTGAGCAGGGGAGTTCACAAGAGAGCTCATTTAAGATGCTAGGATTTGTACTCTTTAACTAAATAGCACTTGTTGTATTGATTTAGTTTTTTTTTCTTTATATTAAATATCATTCTTGGTTTTGTCCCTGAAGATTCCATTTATACGACATCCTTTTTTTTAACAGCTTGAGATATAATTCACACAACATACAATTTACTAAAGTGAATAATTCAATGGCTTTTAGTTATTCACAGATATATGCAGTAAAAAATATAATTTTAGAATATTTTCATCACTTCAGAAAGAAGCCCTTTGACTATCACCTTCTTCCAGTCCTGACTAACCACTAATCTACTTTCTGTCTCTATATATTTTCCTATTCTGGACATTTATGAATTTAATTACATAACATATGGACTAATGTAACTGCCTTTCACTTAGGATACTATTTCATTTTATGGACAGATCACATTTTGTTTGCCCATTCATCAGTTGATGGCATTTGGGTTGTTTCTACCATTCAGCTCTTATTTTAGCTATGGATAATGCTGTTATGAACATTCATACACAAGTTTTTGTGCAGGCATATGTTGTAATTTATCTTGGCATATACCAAGGAATGGGACTGCTAGGTCATGAGGCAGCTCTAAGTTCCATCATTGGAAGAACCTCCAGACTGTTTTTTAAAGCATCTTTATCATTCCACACTCCCACAGCAATATATGAGGGTTCCAACTTCTCCACATCCTTATAAACACTTATTATTATCTGACTTTTTGATCCTAGCCACCCTTGTTAGTATGAAGTGGTATCTCATTGTGGTTTTGATTTGCATTTCCTGATAACTAATGACAATGTGGAACATCTTTTCATGTGCTTATTTGCCATTTGTATAGCTCCCTTGGAGAAATGCCTATTCAAGTCCTTTACCCATTTTTAAATTGGATTATTTGTCTTTTTTTTATTATCAAGTTGTAAGCATTTTTTTATATCTTGTAGACATAAGTCCTTAATGAGATATATAATTTGCAAATATTTTCTCCCATTCTGTGTGTTATCTTTTCATTTTCTTTAGAGTGTACTTTAAGGAAAAAAATTAATTTTCATTGTTAAATTATTCATCTCTTTGGCTTGCTTCCTGACCCCTTCCCTATGCTGATGACAAATATCTTAGGAGCTCAGTGCTGGCACATTAGGTGATAAGCAAGCACTCATATTGAACTGAACTGAATTGTGGGGTTTTTTTTGTTTGCTTGTTTCAAGTTTTTATTTAAATCCTAGTTAGTTAACATACAGTGTAATATTAGTTTTAGGGGTAGAATTTAGTGATTCATCACTTACTTATAACACCCAGTGCTCATTACAAGTGCCCTCCTTAATCCCCATCACCCATTTAGCCCATCCCCCCACCCACCTCCTTCCATCAACCCTGTTTGTTTCCTATAGTTAAGAGTCTCTTATGGTTTGCCTCCCTCTCTTTTTTTTCTCCCCCTTACCCTATGTTCATCTGTTTTGTTTCTTAAATTCCACATGTGAACTGGACAAACCTGCATGAATGCTGTGACAATTTTGTGGGATAGGCCAATGAGGCCTCTGACATTTGAGACAACCAAAGAACTGAGCAAAGATCAAAGATCACATGTATGAGCTTACAACTCCACCAGAATAAAGAGGAATTTCAAGGGGCCTGCGGTGTTACATAAATAAGATTTATTTATGTGTTTATGTGTTATGTATTGAAATAAATACATAAATAAGATTTATTTTTCATTTTAATTTTACCACTTTGCTAGGAGTTTTATCATGAATTGGTGTTGAATTATATAAAATTCTTAGTCTGAACCTTGAGATAATTATATTTATTTTTCTTTTATTCTGTTAATACGGTAAATTCCATTGATTGCTTTTCAAATGTTAAATCAATCTTGAATTCCTAGAATAAATGTCACTTGAGTCATGATATATTTTTATATATAGCTTTTATAATATTTTCTTAAATTTCATTATAACTTGATAAGTTGTTTTAGTGTATTTGTATCTGTCTTCCTCAGATTTATCAGCCTATACATTTTTTCTCTGCAATATCCTTGCATTTTGTTGGATTTACAATGTAAGTTGGAAAGTGTGCTTTCTCCAACTATTCTCTTAGTTTATGATATATTTGGTATTACTTCTTTTTAAATGTCTGGAAATATTCTTTGTAGACAAAATAAAAAGAAATATAGGAATATTCATATTTTCTATTTCTTCTTGTGTTCATAATGGTATGAGTTCAGTTTTTTTCAAAGATTTTTTAATTCATTAAATTTTTGAATAATAAATACAAATGCTTTATAGTATATGCTAATTATCATTGTTAATGTCTGGAAGATCTGTAGTATGATGTTTTCTTTTTTATTCCCGATATTGGAAAATTGTGCTTTTTTTTTTCTTCATCAATTTTGCCAGGTACTTATTTTATTATTTTTCAAGGAAACAGCTTTAATCTTTGTTGACTAAATTGCATGTCTGTGTTCTGCTCTTATCTTTCTTATTTCTTCCCTTCAGTTTTAGGGATTCAGCTTGCTCTTATTTTTCCAGTTTCTTAAGTTGGAATCTTAATCATTAGTTTCCACTTTTCTAATACATGCATTTATAGTTATGAATTTATTTGCACTCCTCAAGTTTTGATACATAGCTTTAAAAAGTTCCCCTTATTCGATATTTAAAAGAATTCCCTATGAACTTTTCTTTGATCAAGAGGCTTTTTAGAAATGTTTCTTACTCTCCAAACTTACTTTCAGTTACAGATTTCTAGTTTAATTTCGCTATGGTCAGAGAAAATGCTCAGCATGATTTCCCCCTAGAGGACTTATCATTTCCTCCATTGAGCGGAGAGGATTGGTGGTGGTTCACCTCCAACCATTCCACAATTTAGCCACATTATGTTAGGTTGCAGGTCTATTTGGACTCACTTCACCTTTGATTTTATGTCTCCAGAGAAAAACTGTGATATGTTAGTTTAGATTCCTCATTCTACTGAAGCTTGATGTCCTCCATACCGGGACTCTGAGAAAGACTTTGCTCTTTATTTCTATTCTAGGCCCCTGATTCTAGCAAAAAAAAAAAACTTTTTGGAAAACTGACCATCTTCTAAAAGATGTTCAATATCACTAATCATCAGGGAAATGCAAATAAAAACCATACTGAGATGCCACTTCATACCTGTCAGAACGGCTAGTATCTGAAAAACAAGAAATAACAAGTTGTCAGGGATGTGGAGAAAAAGGAGTCCTCGTGCACTGTTCATAGGAATGTGAATTGGTGCAGTCACTGTGGAGAACAGTTTAGAGGTTCCTCAAAAGATAAAAATAGAGATACCATATGATCCAGTAATTCCACTACTGGCTATTTACCCAAAGAAAACAAAAACACTAATTTGAAAAGATATATGCACCCTTATAGTTTATTGCAGCATTATTTACTATAGCTAAGATATGAAAGCAATCCAACTGTCCATAGAGAGATGACTGGATAAAGAAGATGTGGTGTGTATATATACAATGGAATATTACTCAACCATAAAAAAGAATGAGATCTTGCCATTTGTGACAACATGGATTGACATAGAAGGCATTATGCTAAGTGAAATAAGTCAGAGAAAGACAAATACCATATGATTTCGCTTATATGTGGAACCTAAAATAAATAAATAAAACAAAACAAACAAATAAGAAACCAGACTCAAATACACAGAACAAACTGGTGGTTGCCAAGGGGAATGATACATTATATTTAAAATTTGCTCACCCTTCATCTATTATAAGACCTCACGTCCTGCAACATACCTTCTTGAGTCTAAAAATTCCATCCATCCTCATAATCCTTATTATAATAACAGGAGTTCCCAACCAGTCAAACCAGTGAAGCCTAAGCTAAATCCCACTGTACTCCATCTAACTCAATGATATGCATTGCCTGCTACCTCAGTTTTTTCAGTCACCTTATCTTATAATTAAGGCTCAAAATTATTTGGAGTACAAAATGAAACAAATACCACTGTATGACTACAACTTATTTTTTAACCCAAATTTTCTCAATCCAGTTGGTAAATAGAGGAGTGATATGATAATAACATGAAAATTATATTGGTTCATATAAGATTTCCCTCAATACATTAATGATTTGAAACATTCTGGGTCAAGTGTTCTTACATGTGAAGAGTAAGACTTAGCAATATATGAAGGCAAATTTTAAAAGGTGAAGGTCTTATAAAAATACCTTTGTTTAGTGTAAGTAGTGGTTGGTTGGTATGGCTGATAGACCCTAAGATGGCCCCTGATAATTTACAACTTTATATAATCCTTTCTTCTTGAATGTGGTTGGAACCTGCAACTTTCTTCAAACAAATCTAATATGAAGGTGATGGGAATGCTACTGCAGGGAATAAGTTATATTACTTTAGACTTTGTCTTAGCAGACTATCTTAATAGCCTAGAAGTAGCAGCAGTGCTATGAGAGGGTTAAGTGAGAGCCTGTGAGAAGGACACATGGCAAGGAGCTAGGGGTAGCTCTAGAAGCTGAGAATAGCTCCCACTAATAGCCAGCAAGAAGAAGGGGATCTCAGTCCTGCAATATAGCAAGAGACTACATTCCACCAGCAACCATGTGAGCTTGGGAGAGGACTGCAAGCTCCAAAAAGGAATGTAGTCTGGCTGACATCTAGATTGCAGGTTTATGAGACTCGGACCAGAGGGCCCAGCTTAGCTGGTCAGACTTGGACCCACAGAAACTGTGAGATAATAAATGTGCCTTACTTTAAGTCCCTAAGCTTGTGATAATTTATTATACAGCAATAGAAAAATAATACAGTTGTTTTAGTGGATTGAAAAACTGCCATACTTTCCATCATGTTAAATTATATGGGGAACCTGGGGATATAGATGAAAGAGCTACAAAGACATTTCCCCCAGGATTAAAATAATTGAATGTGAAGACTTCTACAATCTAGATTAGATTTTTAGTTTTAAAGAACCTTTCTCTCTTATAAGCAAATGACTTCAAGAGCCTCGTTTGGAAGGAAGGAGCACACGATCCAGTTTAAGGCTGTAAAGAATCAGCTGGCTAAGATATTTGTGATAATGACGTTGATGACAATGGAGATTTAACCATGCTCATCTTTTTTTCCATTTGTTTGTTTTGATTTTTAATATTTTTCCAGTGTTATGTTTATAAAGTTTCATAAGTTTTTAATGATTTCCTCTACTCTATTTTCCCCATAAGCTCTGTAATTTTTGGTGTGCCATGTTACTGAAATTTTTCTGGAACCCACACACATACACACACACACGCACACGAATATATAGATATAGATACACATACACTCATACATGCATATATGGCATTATAGCAGAAATAGATGCATTCTGAGCGTCTCCATCCCCACAACAAGTCACAGATGGCACCACGAGCCTGGAAACAGTGCTAAGTTCTCCTTTGGACCTTCCCTCCAAGAGACACTGAGTCCACTAGAAAATTAATATCTTGTGCATCCTGTTCTAAGGCCCATCACAAATATAGGTTAAGTGTGAACCCAGTAGGGGATAAGGGATATGCTCAGTGTTTGATTCTCCAATAACCCTCTTAACCACCTTGACATGCATTGCAACATTGCACTTGTTGCTAATAAAGAAACCGTATTTTCATACAAACACTCATTTTATAAGTTGAGGTTAATGATTTTTTTTTTTACTAAGAAACTTTATACCTGCATCATTAAAGCTTCCCTGTATTTTCAACTAGATTAATTTCATTCCTTATTGCCTGTTTCCTGAGGTGAAAAATAGTAACTACTTTTTTAGCAGAGAAACAAGAGACATGCCGTAGGACAGAGAAGTTAGCAAACTTTGACCTACAGGCCAAATCTTGCCCATCCCCTATTTTTGTAAATAAAGTTTCATTGGAACACAACCATATCCATTCATTATATATTGCCTATGACTTCCTCGGAGCTACAAGGGCAGAGTTGAGTAGATGTGGCTGATACTATGGCCGATAGAACCAAAAACATTTACTATTTGTGACTTTAGATAAAAAGTTGCCAGACCCTGAGAGAGAAGATTGACCGTCTAAGGACTCTGAAGACTTTTAGAGTCTCTGTTTCTTTTGACTGATTTTTTTTTATTATTATGTTATGTTAATCACCATACATATTCCCAAATAAGGAATCAAGTGGGTACCTGTACCGTCTAGTAACTAATATCTCCCTAAAGGTATTTTAAGAAACAGTAAATTTGTTACTCTTTTCCCAACCAATAAGAAGAGGTTTCGAAGGATTAAATAGATGTTCTTATTTTGGGAAAAGAAACCAATTTTATGTTTGATTGGGAAAAAGAATGATAAATGGCTAGATTTTGGTCCTTGCATCCACATTTGTATTGATTTTGCATACTTTATATTGCACATTGGAATCCATATGTCATACATGCACACATATGCAAGCATCTCATAAAATATATGACAAAGTTGTCTCTCTTATACCCTCCTAAAATAAATCAACCAGATCAAACAATCTTCAGGTTTTGATTGGTTATCTTTTAACCTAAACAAAAATTTGTTTAATTTGTATCCCTGTAGATGTACCACCACCCACCCCCAACCAAATGCATAAATTGAAAGAAGTTAGCCACCTTTTCTCTGAGCAATTTAAAGTAAATTCTGTTGAAAGATATTAGGTGAGAAAGGTTAATGCTAAAATAATGCAGGCACATGGTGGCTAACACAATTGAAATGATGAATGATCACTTGAATTTTGTCTCCAGTGGAGACGCAGGGTGCTGATGAGCTCAATGTGTGGTGCTGCTGTCTCTTATTTATCATAATTACAGAATAGATTTCAGGTCATTTACCTAGAAAGAGTATCTGGAGTTTATTGTTTAAATGGAAACATTTCTCTGCCTGGAAATGATCTTGTGATCTTTTATCATCTGAGATAGATGAACGCTCATCCCTGACAAATTGAATGAACCTGTTATTACTTGGGAAATTGTATGCTCTGGAAAGTTTCATACTTGTTCTCATGCTGTCAAACACTGTGTGGCTGGCTATTTTCTCTCTCTTGTCTCTATAAATGTGAGGGGATGTATACATGCTGGAAAATGCATTACTGGGTTTGAATGTTTCCTGGTGTCTTCTCCTAGTAGGTCCAGTCTTCAGTCATCATAGAGAAACAAACAAACAAACTTTCCCAAGCTGGTATGTACATATTCTCTCAGTCTAAGAACAGTGGAATCTGAAGAAGATTTTTACAAAAGTAGAAATGCTCTCTTGAAAAGCATCAATCACATCTCACACATCTGAGTTTTATTAATAGATAGCTTTTCCAAGACACAATATATTTAAAGCCAAATCTAAAACAAACAAAAATACAATTAAAACACCACTACTTTCTCTCCATCTTAATTACCAGCAGATGCCCTTGTTTATATTTTATTGAAAGGATAGAAGCAATCAAAGTAATATATCCACAAGTTCCCACCATATAAACTCAGCCACTTATATTGGGGTCCACATGCTTCACCTTCTCCTCCATCACCAAGAGAAGTATCAATGTTCCTACTGAAGGCCAGTTCACCTATTTGAGCACTAGGTCTGATAATATGATTTTCTTCACTATTAAATAACTCCTATCAGAATTAAAACCAGTTCTTATTTCTCCATTTGAACAAACCTTCAAACATACAAACACAAACCCCTCTTGACTTATTTCACCCTCAATATGGCATCATTTCTCTCCTTACCTTTACAACTAATTCCTTGAAAGAAATCATGACTGTCTTCCATTTCTCTTTTCCCATTCTCTTTCAAAGCCACTTCCATTAGGTTTGCATCTTCAATTCTATTGAAATTTATTCTATTAAGGCCAGGCCATGAATGAATACTATTTTGCTAGATTAAATAGTAAATGTTTGGTTCTAATGTTTATTCATCTAGCAAAAGCATATGCTCAGAATATGCCCCTTCTCCCACTCATACCATAAAACTAGCATTACCCTAATACCAAAGACACTAAAGAAGAAGACTACCAACTAATATCCCTTATGAACATTGGTACAAAACTCTTAACAAAATAACAGCATATTGAATTCAGAAACATATTAAATAGATTGTATATCATGACCCAGTGGTATTTATTCCTGAAATGCAAGGATGGTTCAACATATAAAAATAAATCCACAGAATACACTATATTGATAAAACAGAGGGAAAAAAACATGATCATCTTAATTGATGCAGAAAAATCATTTGACAAAATTCAACATACTTTCATATTATTAGTATTTAGTATAAAAATAACTAAGGATAGAGGGAAACTACCTCAACATAATAAATTCTACATGTGAAAAATGCACAAAGAACATTATATTCAGTGGTAAAAGACTGAAGGCTTTTCTTCTAATATCAAGGACAAGGAAAGGATGCATGCTTTCACCACTTTTATTCAACATCGTACTGGAAGTACTAGCCAGAACATTAGGCAAGAAAAAAAGAAAACCCAAGAGGCATCCAAATTATGTAGAAAAAGGTTTTTCTGTTTACAAATGTTATGATCTTATACATAGAAAAACCTAAATACTGCACAAAATTTGTTAAAAGTAATAAATAAATTCATCAAAATGCAAAATTAAAAGTCAACACACTAAAATCAGTTGCATTTCCATATACTAACAATCTGAAAAGGAAATTTAAAAGCCATGTCATTGACAATAGCATCAAAAGAATAACACACTTAGGAATTAACTTAGTCAAGAAGGTGAAAGACTTATTTAATGAAAACTATCAAAAATTGCTGAAAGAATTTTAAGAAGACATAAATAACTGGAAAGACATCCTATGCTCATGGATTGGAAGTCAATATTGTTAAGATGGCAATATTAACCAGAACAATCTACAGAGTCAATGTAGTCTCTATCAAAATTTTCAAGTCTCACATTCATAGAAAATCTTTCCTAAAATCCACATGGAATCACAAGGGACTCTAGATCACTGAAACAATCCTGAAAAAGAAAACAACACTGCAGGACTCAGACTTCCAAATTTCAAAACTGACTGACAAAAGTTTCAATAGTCAGAACCATATGGTATTGGCATAAAGACAGACACAGAGATCAATGGACTAGAATAAAAATCCCAGAAATAAACCCTCATATATATGGTCAAATAATTTTCAGCAAGGAGGCCAAAGCCATTCAGTGGGGGATGGACAGTCTTTTCAACAAATGGTGCTAGTAAAACTGGATAACCACATGCAAAAGAATAAATGTAGACCCTATCTAACACCACATAAAAAAATTAACTCAAAATGGATCAAAGATCTAAATACAGGGTGTAAAACTAAAAACCTCTTAAAAGAAGACATAGGGAAAAGCTTCAGCACATTGGATTTGGCAATAATTTCTTGGCTATAACAACAAAGGCATAGTCAAAAAGAAAAATAAATAGAAAAATTGGGCTTCATTAATTTTTTAAATTGTGCATCATAATATACTATCAACAAAGTAAAAAGGCAACCTACAGGAGAAAATATTACAAATTTTGTATCTGATAAGGATTAATATCCTGTATATGCAGGGAACTCATAAAACTCAATAACAAAAAAAAATTCAAAAATGACCAAAGAGCTTGAATAGACATATTTTCAAAGAAGATACACAAATAGCCAATAATCACATGAAAAGACATTCAAGATTACTAATCATTAAGGCATGCCAATTAAAACTACTACAGTCAATGAGATACCACCCCACACCCATATGGGTAGCTACTATCAGAAAAAAGAAAGAAACGCACAGACACACAGACACACACACACACACACACACACACAGAGAAAATGACAAGCACTGGTGAGAATGTGGAAAAACTGAAACTCTTGCGCACTACTGGCAGGAATATAAAATGGTACAGCCTCTGTGGAAATCGGTATGGTGCTCCTCAAAAAAATTAAAGATAGAATTACTATATGACTCAGCATTTCTACTTCTAGATGAATACCCGAAAGGAGTGAAAATAGGGTCTTAAAGAGATATTTGTACACCCACGTTCATAGCAGCATTACTCACAATTAGCTAATATG
The DNA here is from genome assembly GCF_009762305.2 of Zalophus californianus. Classification (NCBI taxonomy): domain Eukaryota; kingdom Metazoa; phylum Chordata; class Mammalia; order Carnivora; family Otariidae; genus Zalophus; species Zalophus californianus. The sequence goes on along the minus strand of NC_045595.1, from coordinate 63,946,032 downwards.
TGGAAACAACTCAAGTGTCCCTTGACAGATGAATGAATAAGCAAATGGGGTGTATATATATATATATATATATATATATATATATATATATATATATGCAATGGAGTATTATTCAAGCTCCAAAAAGGAAGGAAATTACTGACATATGCTACAACATGGATGAACCTTGAACACATTATACTAAGTCAAGTAAGCTAATCATAAAAAATATACATTGTATGGTTTCACTTATATGAGGTACTTAGAGCAGCCAAATTCATAAAGCAGAAGCTGAGAGAAGGGGAAATTGCCATTATTTAATTGTTATAGAGATTCAGTTTTTCTAGATGAGAAGAGCTCTGGAAATGGATAGTGGTGACAGTTACAGAATACTATGAATGTAGTTAATACCATTGAACTGTACACTTAAAAATGGTTAAGATAATCAACTTTATTAATCTTTATATAATTTACTACAATAAATATATTCTTAAATTAACATCTTCTTTAATTCCAATCTTAGTTTTGCAAGAGTAAAATATGAAGTCAGAGGTATCAATTGAATTCTTTCTAATGTCCATGGACCAAACATGACTTAACTGATACTCAGAAGACAGACATGTCCAGGGATGCCTGAGTGGCTCAGCTGGTTGGGCATCTGCCTTCGGCTCAGGTCATAATCCTGGGGTCCTGGGATCCAGCCCCATGTCGGGCTACCTGCTCAGCGGAGAGCCTGCTTCTCCCTCTCCCTCTGCTCCTCCACACTGCTTGTGCTCTCTCTCTATATATGTATATATCAAATAAAGAAATAAAATCTTAAAAAAAAAGACAGACATGTCCTTACCAATTATTTAGACAAGTCAACAAAAAACAAAACAAAACACTAAACAAACATCAAGTAAACAGTCATGGTCCAAATAAAGTGTCCCAAATCACAGTTTATCTTTTTTGTTGTTAATGAATAGACACCGGCTTTGTTTGTACTAATGTTAGAATATATCAGTCCATGTTCTTTTGCTGGTTAATGCCTGCTTCAATTTTGCTTCAACTCTCTTCCAAAATACTGTGACTCTTCTTTCCCTAGAATTTTACCTAGGGGCTTTCACTCCCTCTAATCACCTACAAACCTCCAATCATGACTTCCCTAAGAAGAGAGATTTTTTCTTTCTGTATGTGTGTGTTATTTTTTAAGAAAAATGAAAAACTGTGGGCATTTCTTTTTTTTTAACTCTTATGAGCAGCATGAAAAGATTTAGAGACTGGTAACTAAGCAACTGAAACAAAAATCTAAATAATGTCATCTTGTTAGTAAGATTTGAGAACACACTGAGCTCCCCTACTGCCTCACTAATGGTCATTAATGCTAGGTGGTGACATATATTCTAATACAGCCTTCATTACAGTTATTTGAGCATTTGTCAGCCATCCTGAATTCTTTGATAAACCAACAGTTCCAAGTATGCAAATTGTGCAGTACAGATATTAACTTTTACAAAATACACACTAGACAGAAAATAGAGTATCAATATCAAAGTAGTTTCCCCAAGTACTTATACTGGGCAATTTGAAGAAATTGGTAATGAAAGACAATTGACTCCTGTACTTTTCATGGAAGGAAATGTTCTTGCAAGTCATGCATATTTCCCCAATAGTTAGGCAATGTGTAAGCACATTAACATGTATTGACCATTTACAATCTCCAGGTACTGTGATTTGTGTGTTCACATACATTATTTTATTTAATTGTAAGATCACTTCTGTATTATTACTCCAATTTATGTATGAGAAAGAAGAGTGCCTAGTGAGAGAAAAAGTTGATATTAAATTTATGTCTGTTTGAAAAGATAATACAGTTTCTACTGGTATATATTAGTTCATTCATCAAATATTTATTGACATTCTTCTTGGTACAATTGTTCTTGGTATAGTTATTTGAAATATAGTGTCTCTCATGGACAAGTTTGCTCTCTCATTGGAGAGCTACAGTAAAAATTCATGCAAGTATAATACAGGGAGGGGTGTGATAAATATGACGAGAGCTGTATAAACTAAATGTAGCAGAAGCACAAAAGACCAAGGCTCTGCATCTATCTGATCAGTCTGGTATGACAAAGTTCAGCATTATAGAGGCCCTATAAGGTTTCAAGCATTAAAAAAAAAAATCAATGAGGAAGAGTGTAAGCACAGCCCAGTGGTTTTACTTCCTCTCTCTTTCAAGATGCACCAAAACATTATTTAGATGCTGCCACCCACCTCCAACTACCCAATCCCTCTCTTGAGCTCATATTTGTTAAATGAATATCTAAATAAATATGTAATTTTTCTTTTGAATGGCATGATAGGAATGAGCTTTGGTAGTGATATGTGTGTGTTTTTAAAAGTGGCATCAGAAGAGGAACTCATCTTCTCAGCTTTTGAGAAGCAAGATAATGGAAGAACAGATATTGGCCAGACCGTGGTCATTAATGTTGATAGAAGCTAAGTTAGAGTTCAGTGTGAAAACCTAATAAGCCTACTAACTGAACTTCATAACTAGACCAACATACCCAGCCAGTTCTACACCCTGAATAAGGGCAGGTTAGTTGTCAGCTCATTGCAAAAGAGGAGTGGTTGATCTGAATCTCCCAGATGGTTTTATCTGTGTGTTTTTCAGTAAGATAATTCATATCACCTACCTACACTGAAATAGGCACAGAGAAGTGAAAAGGAAGGCTCCAGACACATGGAAAGAAATTTCAGGAATTAAAAATAACTATCCTTCTCTAAAAATATATAGCAAATTGGTATAGGTCTTCATTTTGGAGGAAAAAAAAAACTAAGTGAAAACTAATAAAGATTGCCTAAGCAGTAATAAAACCTAATATTTACTGAGTCCTGCCAAGTGGTTTATACACATGAATTCATTTGATTTTTCAGCCATCTTATGAAATTTTATTATCCCAATTGCCTAGATTAAGTGATTTATGTAATCTCATCCACCAATAAGTGGCAAAACTAAGATCCAAGATCAGGTGGTCAATCCCAACTTCCGCCTCCTAAAAGTAATACCTCATGGCATCTCAAGCAATACGACATTTCAGGAATAAATTTATCAAAGAATGTCTCTTAAGTGCAGGTGGAAATGTCAAAGGAGAGATAGAAACCAAGATAAATCTGAAGTTTCAAGATGGGATGACATGAGTCATTTTATTGCCATTAACAATAGAGATATTGGGGAACTGTAAGGGGAAGGAGGAAAAGTACTGTTTGGGGTACTTTTGATCTGAACTGTCAGAGAGATATCTAGGAGGACAACCACTGCAACTGTGAAACTGGAGATTAAGATGTGCAGTGAGTTGGTTATGGTTCCTGAGTGAGGGAAAAGCCAATCAGAATTTGTTATGTATAATTTTATTATCAGAAGTATGGAGTCATCTCAAGGGATTTAAGAGTCATGTAGATAGCAGAGACAATATAGTAACCAGAGGAATAGAAGGAACTTGTTTGTGGTGATAGTGTAAGGGAGGAAAAGAAAGGTAGAGACAGGGGAATAGGAAACACCCACGTTGCAAGGGAGGGAGGAAAAAATAATGTCTAAGAAGAAGACAGTAAAGTTAGGGTCAGAGAAAGATAAGATCCAGACAGAGAAGTCTAAGAAATGAATATTTTCAAAGAAAGACATGTGTTAATCATGTAAGATTTTGTTGAGTTGCTGAAAAAGATAGAAGAACATTTGATTTAGTGATCATCCAATTCTGGATGCCTTTCCCAAGAAGTTCTGGCTGAAAGAAAAGTTTGAACTCAAAATTCGAGCATAGGGGCATACATGTGAAAAATTATACTTCCAAAATAGTTGAAAATGAAATAGAAATAAAAATGTGACAATAGACAGGAACTAAGAAGGTATTACAAGGGGAGATATGTTTTTCTTTTTTTTTTTCTTTTTTTAATGGACAGCCTTGTAAGATAGATAGGCAAGAGCCAGAAGAAAAGAGAGAAACTGTATCTGATGGAATAAAATTCCAAAGAAGCAAGAGCAGAAAGAACAAAATGATACAAGTAGTGATTTGAGTTTCTTCTGATTCCCTTCCAGAATTCCTCAGTCCCACTTCCCATACTTTTCTTCTTCCAATTGCTCCCTTGTCCTCAGCCCACATTTCTCTTTTTGGGGGCTGATCTCTAATTTCTCATTTTGGCTAATTTCCTGTAAGAGTAATACATCTACATAGTGAATTATAGTAAATCTTTATCTGCCATACCCCTTTGGTATACAGCATGATGCACTAGGGCAAACCTGGGAAGCAGGCATTTGTAGACTCAAATCATAAAACTCTGATACTCACTTTATCTCTGATACTAAATCCTCCTGACCTCAATTTCCCCATTTATTTTTAATCTTATTTTATTTAAATTCAATTAATTAACATATAGTGTATCATTAGTTTCAGATGTAGAGTTCAGTTATTCAACAATTGCATATAACACCCAGTGCTCAATTTCCCATTTAGAAAATGGATATTGGCATACTAATTTTATAGGATTTTGAAAATATAATGAGATAAAGCTAAGTAAAGCATTTGACAACAACTAGATATTTAAATAGTACCAATTTCCCCTTCTTTTTGCGTTTTGTACTATTCAGTACAAGGAAATATGCAATGGTGAATCCTTTTGCAGTGAGCATTATATACAGGAGAGACAAGGAAAAAGATAAAAATGAGAATGCATACTCAATACCCCATTGTCTTTGTAAAGATGGTAATAATAAAGCTATCCAATGAGAATGAGGGCAGAAAGGGTGAGAATGAGAATTTTCTCAAGCCAGAAAAATTGTAGAAGAACCACTTGGGGAGATGCTTCGTGTGTGTGTGTGTGTGTGTGTGTGTGTGTGTGTGTGTGTTTATATTCTAACAAATAAAATAATTTTTGGTAAAATGTTAAATAAACAGAAGCTGGCTTATTAGAAATATCCCAGGCCTTGAAGTTAGAAATATCTCAATTCTCAAAGCCTCATTCATTCACTTCTTCAGCAAACATATTTTGAATTCCACGTAAGTATCAGACACTGTTAGGCAACAGAAACAGAAAATAGACTATGACTCTACTCTCAAGGATTTTACATCCTAACAGAAGAGATATCTATAACCAAATCATTAGTGCGTTTTAAAAAATCTGGGGGAATACGGAATCACCAGTCCACTGTGGTGAGATCTTCAAGAAGAAATGCTCATGGTGAATGAAGATTAAATAGATACTCAAGTGAAGGGAAAGTAGGAGACCATTGTTTGCCAGCATATAGGCTCTATAAGAAATACTAAAGAAAGTTCTTTAGGCTTAAGAGAAAAAATACTAACGGGAAACCTGCATCTTCAAGAATAAAGTGCAATAGAGATGGTAAATATCTGGATAAATATAAGGTATTTTTTCTTACCTTCTTTAATATAGGTATAACCATTTAGAGCAAAATTTGCCTGCTTTGTGTTTCAATATATGTAGATATAATGTATATGGAAAACTATAACATGAATTACACTGGGGATGGTCAAAGGGGCCTATGTAGTCCTACAAAAGGTTTCTACATTTTGAAGTGCTACATTTTGAAGAGGTTAACTCTAAAAAGATTTTGAAAAGTTATGTGTAGTGCAATTCCCAGAAGAGGCATGATAATAACACATGACAATAATATGAAAAAATGAAGCCAGGATGCCAGAAGACAAATTAAAATGGAATACTGACAAATATTCTAAAAATGTAGACAATCAGATAAAACACATATTAAGTATATGGGCCTGGAACTCAGATGTTATGTTAGATGCTGTATGTTAGATACTGGAGTATACCAAAGACAGAGAGACACAATCCCAGCCCTCAAGGGATTCATGATCCAGCAAAGAATATAAGTATTTTAAACCAATGAATGTACATATTAACTTCAGGAACATGGCTGTTTCTGGTTAGTGAGGAAAGAAGGAATAAAATTGGAGGATATATGTCTCTGTGTGAAAAGATTTCTCAACAGCACAATTGTAATTTTTCATCAGATAATTCTTTGTTTAATGGGCAGTTTTGTGCATTGTAGGATGCTCAACATCATCTTCAGGCCTCACTCACTAGATGTGACTATATACAGATACATATATAGGTACAATGATTACATGTAAATCATCATTAGAATATAGTGTTAATATTAAAGTAGTATTAACATATATGAATACTAGTTAAAGTGGTTACCAAGTGCTTACAATATTTTCTATATGTTTGAAAATTTATAATTTTTTAAGCATTACAAATAATAATTGATTTTTTAAATATTATGTTCAATTAGCCAACAAGTAAATAAGTGAAATTATAAAAAGGATGATTAATGGCACAGGGGAAAATATAGGATTATGGTACCAAATTATTTGGAGGTCTTGAAAAGGCTAGAATTTAAGGTCAGATTTGAAAGTTGAGTGAGAATTAAATGGACAAAAAAAGATGTGAAAATTTTAATTTTAAATTTATAATATAATATAATATAATAATGTAACCACTCCAAATTTGTTCTACTTTTTCAAGTTTGTCTTGAAAATTCTTAGCCTTTTGTATTCCATTTTGCATTTTAGAATTGATTTGTTAATTTCCAATAATGCTCTGCTGGGATGCTGATTGAGATTGTACTGAATCTATAGATCAATTTGAGAAGAGCTCATCATAACAATATTGAGTTGTCCAATATGATATGACCATCTATTTATTCAGATGTTTTTTAATTTTTCTTAATATGATTGTAGTTTTCAGGATAGAGAACTTGTTCAACTTTCATTAGATCTATTCTTTGTTTTGAGATATTTGATGTTACCGTAATGATATTTTTATGCAATTTATAATTAATTTTATAGCAAGTTGCATGTAGTAAATCTGCTATACTTACTTATTAATTCTAATAGTTCATTGATTCTTTTTTATTTTTCTGTGTTCACAATGTTATCTGACAAAAATAATATATATTCTTTCCCAATTGTTATATATTTCATATTTTTTCTTGCCATATTGCACTAGCTAGGGCCTGTAGCATAATGATGTGGAAGTAATGATAATAAATGTTCTGTTATTCTTCCCTGTCTCTCTAGAAAATCTTTTAATTATGCACCTAACAGGAATCAGACTGAGGGGGAAAAGGAAGACCCTGAGAGGTAAAATTGCCAGGAGAGAGCAGTATTTCCAAAGCCAAGGAAGGAGTGATTTTAGGGAGCTAAAGATGTACTTCTTGAGATCTGAAGAGATAACAAGCAAAATAAGACTTGAAGAATTTGTTGTGATCAGTTATTCTTTATTTGTCAAAGGCAAATAATAATAACTCCCTTAGAGACATGTTTTAGGAAGATCAAATAAAGAAAGGCAGGAGAAAACCTACACTATTTATACATCTAGTGCACAAAAAGCTTTAGTTCTTTGTTTCTCTCCATCTAAAATAAATGAAAATTTGTCATATCCACAGGGTCTTAGTCAACACAGAGATGATACACTAACTGTTGTTTACCAAATTGCTTGCTGTTTTGTCAAGCTAAACCTTGATTTATTCACCATATGTATTCTACAAAAGTGATGTGTGGCACATTCATTAGACACTTTCTGAATGATCTGCTGTTTGTTTAGGAAGAGCAATGATTCTTTTATAATGCAAATACTAATTTGAAAGTATCAGCCTGGAAATGTGGCCTTTCTTATGTTGACTAGTGATTTTACTCAGAATTTTTGCAAATAGTGCACTTCCCTTTGTCAGTATAACAGTAACGCGCTGGTCTATTGATCATATATGTCAGCTGTGTTAGTAAGTTAACACTTAAAAGAAATATTATCCAGAAACCCATATTTATAGAAATAGTAGATTACTATAATTGTCCTTTTAGCAGTGCTTGATACTTCATCATCTGCAAAGTAAAAACAATTTTACCATAAATAAAATTTTAAGAGATACTAAAAAAAGGCTAGAAAAATCACTGGGACCCCAAATTTAGGGGGTAGCTAAACAAACCACTGAATTCTAAGACAACAGATAAGCTAAAAGATGGCTAAAAGATTGATGACTTGAAATGGAATGTTTATTTAGTGGGCCTGATGAATCTAAAAACAGAATGAGGAGGAAATCATCATCAAAGGAGTCCCCACCTCTCTCAGACCTCATGGTTCTTTGTGACCTTCCCTCTCAGATTAGTTTTCCCTTTGCCTGTAAGTGACTATTTAGCTAAGAAACATCACTTCTCTATTTACTCTTAGGTAACTAAAGAAAAAGGCCTTGGTCCCTATACACAAGAATGATGTTAATTTAATAATTCAGATACCCAGTTCTCTGAAATAGTTTAAAGTTAAAGTTTCTCCTTTCAATCAGCTCAGGCCCACCAATGGTGGAAAGTCTACTGAGAAGAGGGGACAAGTTTGGTTGACCTTTTTGTGATTTTCCCTGCTTGCCTCAACTTCCTAACTCAGCTTCAGTTCTTGAACCCTCCACTGCTGAGCTGGGAAGGGAGATAGATAAGGAACACATGTCTCCCTTCATGAGTCCCATTTAAAATGTGTCTCATATCCTCTTGAGGCACGTTTAGAGTTTAATCTGTTTCCTGTGGGATGGTTTTACAGATTCTTGGGAGACTTGCCCTTGCTGTGCGAATCTTCTAATGTGCGATTCTTTGCTTGTACACCCAGGACTCACCCTTCAATCTACAGTTTCTCCTCCTCACAGGCTCTCTCTCCCTTGGGGTTCCATGGCCCACAGAGTCTTACTTCTTTTCCTGTCTTAGACACAGTCTTTTTTTTTTTTTTAATGTTATGTTAGTCACCATATAGACTTTTTCCTCCACCTCTGCTCCATAGGAAACTTGCACATTCCTTCTGCCATTGGTGTGACTGAGCATTTCCCAAATCTCAGACCTCACCTCTTCTCCACAGACTACTGCAGCCAGCTTCTTACTCTCCTATTACAGGGGTGTGGGTCTGACTCTGCAATGTCCCACCAACTTCAACACACACATACCAAGCTCTCCAGGCAGATCTTTGAAAACTCCTTCTGGGTTGAGTTAAGAGAGAAGTACTCCCTACCCTGAAAAAAAGTAATCTCAATGATCATCTGTATTTGTAGACATTGTAAAATGTTACAGACAACCGAATAATCAAAACAAGAGCATACTCAATTTAGAAAAGTAAAATTATTTTTCTAGTTATTTGCTATAATTACACTAAAAAATTATTATTTTCATTAAGAAGTAGAAGGAGGAAGCAGAAGGTGAAGTAAGGAAGATAATCCCCTAAAAGTGAGATGAGGTAGGAAAAAAAAAAGGAAAGGAGAAAGGAGGAAGGAGGAGGTAGAGGAGGAAATAGGCACAGGCTAAAAAGGAGAAGAAAACCTATGGATTAAAAAAAAAAAACTTCACCGATTTGGGGGTTTAAAACTGATAAGCTAGATAAATATAGTTACCATTCACTTTATGAAAATTCCACTTCTTCAACTCATTTAAAATTAACTTAAAAAAAATTAACTTAAATTCTCACCTAAGCTTAAGCAGAAATTATCTCCATGGAAACCATCTAAATATGGCATAGCATGGAAGCACTAAACCAAGTATGCCTTAAGGAACACACAGATACACACACTGCTTGGGAGAAATGAAAATCTTTTAAAATTCCATCTTCATAGCAAGGAGTTATTTTTGTAATTGTGAATGATTTATCATAAATATTTTAAGTGAAGGATTATAAATTATTTTAAAAATCCATTTGATGTTTTCCTAATGTGCTAATAAATTGAATGTGACTCTCCAATCTGCTCTTAAAAAATGTTTTATAAATGTATACCATAAAAAGTATACCACCAAGTATGGTGTTCACTAAAAATGAACTAGTTAATCAAATCTCCAAAGAGAATAATTTTCTTAGTGAGCAAATGCATAAAATAAAATATGCTGTCTTGCAAATATTTTCCCCATCCTGAGGTTTACCTTTTACTGTCTGGGTGGTATCTTCTATAACAGAAGTTATTGATTTACACATAGTTTAAAATACCATTTTTGTCTCTAGTGTGTTAGTTTCACCCAAAGTACCCAATTTCATTACAATGGATTTAAAGTGAGCTTTGATATCTGGAATAGCAAGTCAATACTTCTAATTCTTTTTTTTAAATAATAAATCATGTACTATGTTTCCCTTTTACTCTTCCATATTAATTTTTGTATTTGAGGTAACACAAAGGATCAAATTGCCACATCAGCTAATATGAATCAGAAACCCTACCCATCATCAAGCTTGACTATTAATTACAAAGATACAAATTAAAGTACAGGTAATTCAGGGAGAAACCTAGGACCTCCAATGCCATACAGATTCCTTCTCTCAGAATCAAGACACTGTGTGGTCCCAGAAAAACATACAAGTTCTCTAAACAAAGTGTACACTCCTGAAACATCTCCATGTTTACCCAGATACATAGTTTACATGGAACCATATGCTATAGATCTAAATTACAGGTTCTTTACCAAAAGAAATCCTAGATAAACAGGTATCCTTAATATCCTAGATATCCTGAAAATAGAATTGCATAATAAAAGATTCTTTGCCAGCAAATACTACTATCTTCTTTTCAAGTGAGTTTTTACTACAAAGTTTACAAAGATATTTGACCTGGTTACTTCTTTCTTTTAATTCTTTCTTTCTTTCACTGGGCATCCTTTAGTGAAAAGAGAGTGAATTACAGATCTGCTGCTTCGTGACTTAACTTCAAAGACCATCTAGTCTTGTCACATAAATTATTATTGTGAGAATGTGACAAAATGATCAATCATTCATATAGTAATTGGGATTAAATCACCATTTTTTTTTAGGACAGAGAAAACATCTCTCTCTATTTAAGTTTTAGCCTATGTCCCTAAATATTTTAACTATTTTCTCTATAAAATTCTTTAATATCTTTTGAAAAACATATTCCTAAGTGCATTATATATATATATATAGTTGCTAATAGGAATTCTTTTTTTATTTTTTTTAAGATTTTATTTATTTGACAGAGAGAGACACAGTGAGAGAGGGAACACAAGCAGGGGGAGTGGGAGAGGGAGAAGCAGGCTTCCCACGCAGCAGGGAGCCCGATGCAGGGCTCCATCCCAGGACCCTGCGATCATGACCTGAGTGGAAGGCAGACGCTTAACAACTGAGCCACCCAGGCGCCCCCTTTTTTTAATTTCTAATTAGATGTTGCAGGTGTTTAGGTGTATGTATATCTTATACACAAAGACTATAATAAAATTTCTTATAATTTTAATTGCTTACCTGCAGACATTATACAGTAATGATAATGTTTTTGCTATCTCTGATAAGGGGTTAATATCCAAAATACATAAAGAATTCAACACCAAAACAAAAACAATCCAATTAAAAAATGGGCTGAGGACCTGAACAGACATTTTTCCATAGAGATATACAGATGGCCAACAGACACAGTAAAAGATGTTTGATATCACTCATCATCAGGGAAATGCAAATCAAAACCACAATGAGATATCACCTCACACTTGCCAGAATGGCTAGTATCAGAAAGTTAAAAAATAAGTGTTGGCAAAGATGTGGAGAAAAGGGAATCCTCATATACTTTTGGTGGGAAAAGGGACCCTTCATATACCAATGTAAATTGGTGCAGCCACTATGGAAAACAGTATGGAGATTCCTCAAAAAACTAAAAATAGAAATGCCATATGATCAAGTAATTCCACTACTGGGTATTTACCCAAAGAAAACAAAAACACTAATTTGAAAAGATATAGTGCTTTATCTAAAAAGACATCCCCATAACCCAAAGTCATCTAGGTTTTCTCCTTTGTTATCTTCTAGGAGTTTTGTATAGTTCCAACATCCCTGCCATATCTGAGTCTGGTTTTCATGCCTCTTCAGTCCTTTTGATGCACTTTTTGCCTTCTAGTACAACATGCCTTGTAATTTTTTATTGAAAAGTGGTCATGATGTACTGGGTAAAAAGAATTGTGGTAAATAGGCCTTTAGTAATGTAGTGGTGTGGGTGGGGGAAACCTTCTATAGTCCTATGATTAGGGATATCTTTAGGGTGAGCCTGTGCCCCTGGACTGTGAACTCCACCAGTTTTTCTCAATTATTTTCCTCCTGTTTAGGTGAGAAGAATGTCTAGAGGGTATTTTGGGTATTTGGATATTTTCCTTTTCTCAAGATCTGATAGAACCTCAGCAGGTTAGGCTCTGGTAAAATGCCTGTCAGTTTTTTCTTTTTTTTCCATATCAACTTTTAAAATTGCTCACAATTTCTGTGGGTTTTGTGATATTTGTTAACTTATAGGGAACTGATATCTTTTTATGATACTTATTCTTTTTATCATGCTCTATGTTCCCTTTTGTTTGTGTTTTTGTTTGTATCCCATGGTAGCATTTTAAGGTTTTCCTTCTAGAGATTTTACATATTTTTAATACAGTTTTTCTTGGTATTGCATATTTATTACTAGGTATTTTATTTTGTTGCAATTGCCAAATATGTTCTTTATTATATGTCTGTTAAATATAAAACTCTAATACATATTAACTTTTTACTCAACAACCTTTTAAAACTTTCTATCACTTGTGAGAGTTTGTTGGGTCCCATTAGAAAACATTTAAATCATCTAAAAATTGTGATCATGTTAAATATTCTTTTCCAATACTTACATGGACCATTTCTTTCTTTTTTATTTTTCTGTTGGATAAGATCTTCAGAATAGTTTTTTGGCCTTCTGACTTTATTAGAAATTAATATAATATTTCCCAATAGCCACTATATTCTTCATGCTAAGGTAATATTCGTATTATGAATTTTATTAGGATATTTTATGAAGGGCAGATATTGTCACTTCAAATGTCTTTTCAGGATATATAATATATCTTCATACAATTTTTCTCCTTCAATCCATTTATCTGGTATATTTTATTCATAGATTTCCTAATACTGTTCTATCCTTGCGTTTCTGGAAGGAAGTCCATGACTCTGGAAGAAAGTCATAGTATATTGTCCTTTAATTATACTGTTCAATTATGCATTTTTTTAAAATATATTCCTTGATGTATTTAGTTATGTCACCTTTCTCATTTCAAATATATTTATATATGTATATACTAGATTTGCATTGCTTCAACTTTAAAAATTTTATGCAATGCAATACACACACAGAAATATATATAGTATATTAAATGTAAATTGGTATAGCCACAGGAGAAAACAGTATGGAGGTTCCTCAAAAAATTAAAAGTAGAAATGATCCAGTAATTCTACTACCGGATATTTACCCAGAGAAAATGAAAACACTAATTTGAAAAGACACATGCATCCCTATGTTTATTAGAGCATTATTTACAATAGCCAAAATATGGAAGCAATGTAAGTGTCCATCTATAGAGAATGGATAAAGAAGATGTACTCTATGTATACGATAGAATATTATGCAGCCATAAAAGCAGATGAGATCACACCATTTGTGAAAACACAGATGAGCTATAGGGTATTATGTGAAGTGAAATAAGTCAGACTGAAAAAGACAAATACCATATGATTTCATTTATATGTAGAATCTAAAAAATGAATAAACAAACAAAAGGCAGAATCCTTCCTATAAATACAGAGAACAAACTGATGGTTGCATGAGGGAGTAGTTTGAAGGGTTGAGTAAAATGGATTAAGGGGAGTAGAAGATACAGGCTTCAAGTTATGGAATGAATATGTCATGACAATAAAAAACACAACATAAGGAATGTAGTCAATGGTATTGTAATAGTGTTGTATGGTGACAGATGTTAGCTACATTTGTAGTGAGCACAGCATAATGCATAGAGAAGTTGAATCACTATGCTGTACACTTGAAACTAATATAACTGTGTGTCAACTATACTCAAAAATAATTTTAAAAATATATAATATATTTAATTCTACTTGTCAATTTTCTAAAGTAATTATATATGACAATCTTTTTTTTTAATTTAATGCTTTTGAAGAGTTATTTTCTTGATTGATCAGTAGTAGAAATAAAGACTGGTCTTCCTTTTATTAAATAGTGCCTCATTTACAGGGGGTATTTGACAACTCCTGAGGTTGAATATCTTTATAAATATTCTTAACAATAGCCACTTAATTGCACTAATATTAGAAACAACAGTAACATTTAGTGCTTGTCATTCAGCAGGGTGATTATCACACAGATTTTCTAATTGAAAATGTGGCAACAATTCTGTGATGCAGTTATTATAACTATCTTATTTTCCAGATGATAAAACTCAGTCACAGAGATATTTAAAAAATTTGTCTGTGGTACCCCAGTTTTTATCAATAAATCTGGGAATCTGAACAATCTTTTATCTTCAGTACCAGTTCTTCTTGAAATATAAGGTAGCCAGAATGACATGATTACCTTCTATGTCCTTCGAAGTATGTCTTCCTACCCACCCCTTAATTGGCCCAAATGATTTAGTTTTCTATTATTTCTCTTCTCTACCCTACTCACCCACTTTTTATACCCTTGATAGAGGACCCTATAATAGTACATAATTATCCTTGGTACTGTATTTTAAAATGAGTGTGCTAGTTCATTGATGTTTCAGCAGGCTTGATAGAGTAGAATTTAATTGTTATGGAATTTATTAAATGTTTACATGATTCTTATGTAACTTTTGATTTTTTAACATTCAGGATCTAAGTTCCTTAGCACTAAACATAAAAATAAAATCATATGTTTAGAAAATATATTGATAGCTGTAATTATTGAAACATTTAATGTAAAACACTAGAAACAAATCTGATCATATTATTGTCATTCAACAACTATAACTTGTTGTTGTGATAATTATGCTACACTGATTTCCAGGCTTACTCTCCACAGTTTAGGGCTTTCTCTCAGCCATAAAAATTGCTTAATAATAGTAGTATAACGTTTTCCTGATCACTTAGCTGGTTCTATCTTCTCAGATGTAAACATGTCAAAATTCAAAAGAAAAGGGATGTGGGATAAATGGTCAAAGTACAAAAGAAAGGACAAAGAGATGAAATCAAGGACATACTGAGAGTTTCTCTCTGAAACAGGGATTTAGTGAAGAAATGTAACCATATTCAATTGGAAAGAAAGAGAATGTGATGAACTAAAAAGGGCATTTGTAAGGATTAAGGAGGTCACCTGTAAGGTCTGGAATATGAGAAAATAAATTAAGAAAAATTATTCTTAGTAAACACACACTCTTAATTTTTGGAAATTTGGTTTCTTTGTTTAAAATAAGATCTATACTCTGAAAAACAAACTGAAGGTTCTAGAGGGGAGGGGGGTGGGAGGATGGGTTAGCCTGGTGATGGGTATTAAAGAGGGCACGTTCTGCGTGGAGCCCTGGGTGTTATGCACAAACAATGAATCATGAAACATTACATCAAAAACTAGTGATGTAATGTATGGTGATTAACATAACAATAAAAAATTTAAAAATAAATAAATAAATAAAATAAGATCTATAGTTTTAATGTTCCCTTTCCTCCAATAACTTGATATTCTGTCATTATAGGCTCTATGGAAGTGCTTTTTATGGATTCAGTTTTCATTCTCTGAAAGAAGTAATGGGATCATACAATCAACTTACATTGCCCCACTCTCTTCCTGCTGGTCTAAATTTCATGCATAAAGTAACTTATGGAATGGGAGAAGATATTTACAAATAACTTATCTGATAAAGGGTTAGTATCCAAAATCTATAAAGAACATACAAAACTCAACACCCCAAAAACAAATAATCCAGTCAAGAAATGGACAGAAGACATGAACAGACATTTTTCCAAAGAAAATATCCAGATGGCTAACAGACACATGAAAAGATGCTCAATATCACTCATCATCAGGGAAATACAAATCAAAACTACAATGAGATATCACACCTGTCAGAATGGCTAAAATCAACAACACAAGAAACAGCAGATGTTGGCAAGAATGCAGAAAAAGGGAACCCTGTACACTGTTGGTAGGAATGCAAACTGGTGCAGCCACTGTGGAAAACAGTATGTAGGTTCCTCAAAAAGTTAAAAATAGAACTACCCTACACCTCAGCAATTGCACTACTAGGTATTTACCCAAAGGATACAAAAATGCAGATTTGAAGGGACACATGCACCCCAATGTTTATAGCAACATTATCAACAATAGTCAAATTATGGAAAGAGCCCAAATCTAGTACCCAATCTAGAACAAACTCCAATTTCCTTAGTTCCTCAACCAAATTCCTCAACCAAAATCTAAATCCTATAATAGGTTCTGATACCCACTTAATGAAATGTCTCATGATTCCCATGGTATATGTTCAATCTGTGCAAGGAGTAATAAAACCAACTTGTTCAACTGTAGATATATTCCTGGCTATTTTCGCTATTTTGACATTTGGATAAAGAAGATGTGAGATATATATATATATATATACATATATATATATGTATATATATTACTCAGGCATCAAAAGAATGGAATATTGCCGTTTGCAATGATGTGGATGGAGCTAGAGTGTGTTATGCTGAGCTAAACAAGCCCATCAGAGGCAGACAAACACCATATGATTTCACTCATATGTGGAATTTAAGAAATAAAAAAAATAAAACAGATGAACACAGGGGAAACTAAAAAAAAAAAAAGAGAGAGAGAGAGAGAGGCAAACCATAAAAGAAACTCAGTTATAGAGAACAAACTGCGGGTTACTCTCCTCCTCTACTCTCTCCTCTACTGCGGAGAGGAGGTGGGTGGGGGGACAGACTAAATACATGATAGGTTTTGAGGAGGATACTTCTTGTGATGAGCCCTAGGTGTTATATGTAAGTAATAAATCACTAAATTCTATTCCTAAAACCAATATTACACTATATGTTAAATAACTAGAATTTAAATAAAAACTTGAAAAAAAATTAAAGAAATAAATTTCATTCATATGGATTTAATGGGGAAGAGGCTTTCTGACTGGATTCAGCTTCTCTCTATAAAAACTGAAGTGATGGCCTCCATGGTTCATATAAGATAATCAGGCCTGAGGTGGCCAACCTAACACAGATGGAAAGTAATATCAGGTGTCTTAGTGTTTCTAAAATCTGATTCTGTTACTTCTTTAAATCTTTCTGGCTTCCTTTTCCTTAGGATAAAATATACATGTTAGGCATGAGGTACCAAGCCTACTCTCTTCACTAACCTTACCCCACCACTCTTACGTTACATCCTCTTAAATAGACCATACTACACTATTTGTAAATCACAGCCTATATCCTAATACATCTTTTATTTTTAAGCCATCAAATATGTGAATTTACATGGCAGTGTTATCCATGTCAATACCTTACAGCCAGAGTGTCCATCAGGAATATATCTACAGTTGAACAAGTTGGTTTTATTACTCCTTGCACAGATTGAACATATACCATGGGAATCATGTGACATTTCATTAAGTGGGTATCAGAACCTATTAATAGGATTTAGATTTTGGTTGAGGGATTTGGTTGAGGAACCAAAGAAATTGGAGTTTGTTCTAGATTGGGTACTTTCAGAAAACATTGGCATTTCAATGGTTGGCTATCTCAATAAATCTTACCTATAGAGAAAGAAAATGAGGATAAAGTTTTACTTTGTGAAGAAGTAGTTAGTGGTCTCTTATTTTGGAAGAAAAGATATGTTTGATATTTTGTGGATGGCACATTGACCTTGTTTTTTACTTAGTTTAATTAAAATTATGAAGTGGCCTTATTTTGTCTCCTTGTGTGACAGTTAATTTTATGCGTCACCTTGGCTAGGCCACAGGGCTCCGACATTTGGTCAAATGTATTGAAAGTATTATCTAAATAAGATTAACATTTACATCAGTAGACATTGAGTAAAGCCAATTACCCCCCAAAATGTGGGTGGGCTTTATCCATTCAGTTGAAAGTCTTAAGAAAAAAGACCGACTTCTCCTCTCAAAAAGAAGGAATCCTGTTCCCCTAATGGCTTTTGGCCACAAACAGCAACATCAATTATTCTCTGGGTTTTCAACCTGCCAGCCTATTCTGCAAATTTAAGGGTGGCCAGCCTTTGTAATTGCATGAGTCAATTATTTTGTTGTGGTTGTTTTTAAAGATCTTATTTATTTATTTGAGGGAGAGAGAGAGAGAGAGAGAGCGCATGCATGTGCACAAGCACGGGGAGGGGTAGAGGGAGAGGGAGAAACAGACTCCCCACTGAGCAGGGAGCCCGATGTGGAATGTGGGGCTTGATCCCAGGACCCTGGGATCATGACCTGAGCCAAAGGCAGATGTTTAACAGACTGAGCCACACAGGCACCCTTGCATGAGCCAATTCTTTAAAAATAAATTTCTGTGTCTCTGTCTCTCTGTGCCTCTGTCTCTGTCTGTCTGTCTCTCTCTCTCTCTACACACACACACACACACACACACACACACACACACACAGAACCATGAGGCCTCATCTGACATACATCTCTTTATAATTTGATTTTCCTCTAATATGTAAGCATTACTTGGGTACAGATTTTTATCATTTTCATGTAATGCTGGTTGTGTCCCCAGAACTTAGAATGATGCATGGCCCATAGTTGAAGCTCAATAAATATCTGTTGAATGAATGGAGCATAGAGAAGTTCAATAATTTATCTAAGAATGCAGAATATGAACTCAGGCAGACCCAACTCAGAGCTCAAAGATTACCCAAGTAACTAATATGTCTCAAAATGCATATTCCTAAAATCAGCAATTTTAAATCTAGGATTATATCCTTAGGGTAGAATTGAGGATGTGAACAAACTAGGCTAGAGTAAGAATAATTTTTATTTTGCCTGTTTTAACTTTTTCTTCAATGAAAGTGTTACCTTAGTGTTTCAAAAATATAAGAGTTTACCCTGACTGTTTTTAATGCAAATATCTTAAGGTAGACCTCAGCATGTTTTCTAATCTCATCTGGAAGTCACATGTACCTTAATATAAAGAACAATTAATCTATAACCTGAATGTTTATATGTCAAATAGAAAGAGTACAAGATCTGGAGAGTGGAAAGAGAGACTGCTTCATATTAATATAGTTTAACAGATGATTAACATTTCTACAAAACAGTTTTATATTCAATATTCTAGCTGGTTTTCCAAAGCACAAAACAAACATGACAATATTACATTCATAATAGCAGTGTTTCCTGTGTCAGAAGTCAGTGTAATATTTGCTGGCCTATCTGGAGCACATCTTATGAAGGTTGTATTTATTCTGCTTGTTGAGATGAAAGCTGTAATAATAAAATTGTTATGAGGAAGGCAATTGTCCTCTCTGAGACTGTGTTATAAAGCATTGCTGAATGAAGTGGGTTCTTGTCCTTTTCTTCAGTCTTTGCCAGGATCAGAGTTCCCAAATTCAGTTCTTAGCAAAGTACTTGCAGGGATCTCTTAGTGTAGCTGCACCAGGTCAGCTAAACTTATTTTATAAAGAAGGAAAAAAATCCTAATTCCAGACTAAATATAGGCACATACATGGGAGACTGTAAATAATCTTAATATTGGTAATGACAACAATCAATATTCATGACTACAAGGATAAGGCCATCAGTTACTCCCACGATTAACAGAGCAGCTCATCTATGCCAAGCAGTGCGCTGATG
Source organism: Zalophus californianus (assembly GCF_009762305.2). Lineage (NCBI taxonomy): Eukaryota > Metazoa > Chordata > Mammalia > Carnivora > Otariidae > Zalophus > Zalophus californianus. Next base: position 63,926,419 of record NC_045595.1, on the reverse strand, counting down.
GCTTTACCTATAGTATCTAACTTAATCCTTGCACTACCTTCATGGGTAGATATTATCAAAACTATTTCAATGAGGAGCAAACCAAAATCAAAAATATTCAGTCGCTTATGAAATCTGTGGGAAATTTCATGCTCCAAACTCATGCTGCTGTTGAAGGACATTGGAATTTTGTATTTCTCTGATATTTGACAAGTTATAGAATTGATTATTTTCTCCTATTTAGGGCAATTTCTGTGAAATTGCTATAGAGAACTACATCTTAGGTAGCCTGCGAGCAACAAATACAAAAACTGCCCCTGCAAAAAAGTCACACTTGCCAGAATATGAACTATTATGATTAAAAAAATAATTAAGAGCCACAATAAATTTGTGTGTGTGTCCCCCCTTAGTCATAGATCTTTAGCACTGAACTATCCATTTTACTATTATTTTGAAATTACAAAGATACTATACAGCCACAGACAAAAGAGTTCCATTTGTATCCATAATTTAATCAAAATGTATTATTCATATTTCTTCAAGCAAATTCTTGAAGTTATTGACTGATCAAGGTATATACAAAATTCTAAGATTTGTGATGCCATTAATTAATATTTTTCATCAGAAAAGTTTTTGAAATTTAATATCTCCTCAGATTACTCATGTTTCAAGAATGCAGGGTAGGACAGTGTTTAAATCAAGGTGACCTGAGTGTAAATCTCATTACTAGATACCAGGTATATGACCTTGAACAGGTTGAGTACAGTGTCAGAGCTGCCTAGCAGGAGATTTCAGGAAAATTACAGAAGCTATAAACACCATGATTTAATAAGAACAGAGCCTTACATGCTTAACACTCTGAGTGTTACATTTCTCCACCTATGATAGGCTCAGTGGTGTGGACAGAGAGTATGAATACTGAAATCAGAAGAACTGTACCAAGCTCAAATTTTTACTACTACCTAGCTATGAGATCTAGGTCATTAAAAAAAAAAATCACACCATTGTTCTTAGATTATCTATAAAATAGAAATAGAAACATATAATGATAAACTGAAACATATAATGATAGAGACATATAATGATAAACTAAGATGAAAAATATTTAGGGAAATATTTTCCCATATACTTCAGAAGAGAAAATATCCTGCCAATCTTTTACTTTTTTAAATTCATACTTTAAAACTCAGTATCAGCTCACAAAAATCAGAACCAGAGCTCCCCAGAGAAGAGCCAGAGCTCCTGGAACCTCTTGTGCCAGAAAGTAAGAAAGTGCTCATAAAAATGATAAGGACATGTCAAAAACTGTACAGGGGCCAACCGGAAAGTATTCCCAAGAGACAAAACTGGAATGGCTTGAGCAACAAAATAAATAAGGATAGTACTGGATTAAAAACCATAGAATAAAATTACTATCTATGATTCCAAATGGATATAAATACTTGAGTAAGTAAATACATAAACAAGGGAGAAAGTTTTTCCTTAAAGAATTCCAAATGTAAAAGGAATGAAAAAAATGACAAGTTGAGTTCCCACTAATGACTGCTATGGGCAAGATTTAATGATGGATGACAAAATTAGAGAGCCAAAGGTTGGGAAAAACACAATATTTGCATAGTTTCAAAGTATATCCCCCAAGATGTTTGTTAATTACAAAGGGGAAAATAGGAAATTTACATTGGAGAAACCCAGCAAACTCCACTTTTACCAAGTGATAAGAGTAATATCACCGGTAACAAGATACATTGACATTGTGTAACCTCATATAAAATACTAAAAAGGACATGTCACTTCTGTACTATTCTTTAATAAAGCATAATGTCTGTCTAATCATGAAAAAATATCAGATAAACCTTGAGGGACAGTCTAAAAAAATCACTGTTCAGTACTCTAAAAATGCCAAAGTTATGAAAGACAATGAAAAGCTGAACAAATGTCACAGATTGAAGGAGAAAACTAAATTCGGTGTGGGATCCTGGAACAGAAAAAGACTTTAATAACAGGTGAAATCCAAATAGCATCTTTATTTCAGTTGATAATATTTGCATGGATATTAATTTCCTGGTTCTTATCATTATGCCATTGATATACATGATGCTCACATTAAGGGAAGCTAGGTGAAGGGTATACAGGATACCAATGTTTTAAAAAATCTAATGTTATTTTAAAACTAAATCAAAAAATTAAGAGTCTTCATAAACTATTAATAATGTATTTTTTAACATTGATTTTTTAAAGAAAAATAATGCCATTCAAAATAGCAAAAATACTCCTTATCCCTTTGAAACACAGCTATCAGGAAATATTGAAGATCTAAATAAAGAAGAGTATAAACTTTATGAAAGGCATGTAAAATGTCTTAATAAAGAGACACACCATGTTGGTGTATATAAACCTCAAAATTATATAAAAACCATTTCTCCTAAAACAATCATAAATTCAATATAATACTAATCAGAATCCTTATGAGGTATATTATGAAACCTGATACTTGGATTCAAAATTACTATATTGATAATATACAATTAATGAGTAATACATAATATAGAATATTATTTAAAATAATAATAAAGAAGAATGAAAGACCAGATTTCTAGCTTCTTATTCTACAAATCAATGGTAATTAAAATAATATAATATTTATACTAGAGGAAAACGACATCTGAGACTTATGTAATCGCATACAGGAGACAGTAGGAGCAGGGCAATAATGCTCAGTGCTTGACGGAACGGGCACTGGAAACAAATTGAATGGATTCACAACAAAAATGTATTTTTTTATTAGTAGTAAAGTTACTTACACTCTTGTGCTTCAGCTTCTTCATCTGCAAAATGCTTATATAAATATTCAACTTATGTGTTGATGTGACTATTAAGTTAGACAAGTTACTTAGAGCATTTATCAGAGATTTGTCCAAGGGAAACACTCAAAATACTAGGCTATTATGATTTGCAATTCTTATTATTTGATAAAGATGGTATTCTGAAACAATGGAGTTAGAACTGAAGTTAGATTATTGTATTTCTTTCTAAAATATAGTAATAATTATGTATAAAGAGCAAAAGTAATTTTCAAAATTTCTTCAGAAACTCTTACAGCTTGGAAAGATTTCATCTTCCTCCATCCTGAGGATGGATGAAAGACTCTATGTTAAAATATTTTAAATTATAGCATTCTTCCACAGAACTTCAAAACACAACATCCATAAAGTACAAGAAAAGAGAGATGACACTGGAAGAACCAGAGTGCAAGACTTCAATAGGTATGTGTTTTTCTTCTTTCAAACAAAAAGAAAGCAAAAAAACCCAAAAAACTTTAACATATTAATAATGTAAAAGTAGAGAGAGTGAATGAAAGATGTTATAACTATCATCTGAAATTGGATTTTGCTTTCCCTTAAAGAAATCATATCAAATTCCTGGTAGGAATGAGGCATTGTTCCACTGTGCTTGATTAAACAAAATAATCCATTAGAAAAACAATATTTTGGATATGACAAAATATTTGCAAATCATATATCTGATAAGTAATTAACATCTAAAATACATAAGGAACTCATACAATCCAATAGCAAAAGAAAACAAAGAAAACCCAAATAACCCATTAAAAAATGGTCAAAGGACCTGAATACACATTTCTCCAAAGAAGACATATAAATGGTCAATAGGTATATGAAACAGTACTCAATATCATTAATCATCAGGGAAATGCAAATCAAAACCACAATGAACTATTACCACACATCTGTTAGGAAGACTATATATATATATATATATATATATATATGTATATATATATATATATACACACACACACACACACAGACACACACACGTATATATATGTATAGGTATATACATGTATATAAATACATACATGTATTTGTGTGTGTATCAAGTGTTGGCAAGAATGTAGAGAAATGGTAAACTTCGTGCACTGTTGATGAGAATACAAATTGGAGCAGCCACTACAGAAAACAGTATGGAGATTCCTCAAAATATTATAGAACCACCAATTGATCCATATGATCCACAGATCCCACTTCCATATATATATCCAAAGGAAATGAATCACTATCTCAAAGAACTCTCTGCAACACCATATTCACTGCAGCATTATTCACAATAGCAAAAACATAGAAGCAACCTAAATGTCCCTCAAAAAATGAATAAATACTGTATTTACATACAAATATTACTGAATCTTGAAAGGAAGGAAATCAATTTGTGACAATATAAATGAACCCAGAGGACATAATGTGAACACACGCAAACAAAAACACACTGATGTTTATGACATATACAGCTTTCTATATATCAGTGATACATCAAGAAAATGGTTTAAAAAATAACCAAACAAAAAATCAACACTGAAAATCCCAAAGTGTGAGCTCTCTCCAATAAAACCTGTGAAACTTGCATTAAGAACTCTGTGATACCTCCAAATTTATGAAGAAATTCCTAATTATCACCCACAAAACTGACCTGCTAGGTAGATTAAATTCTAATTAGAAATGCAAATCCTCATCAAGAAGAGACTAACTTAATACATCTGTGATCCAGCTTGGCTCTCTGTGATTACCAGGAGATGGAGCCTTGTCTGTAATTCCTGAGTCAAGGGTAGTTGTTAGGAATCTCCTTATAAAAGTGTTGTGACCCATCCAATCAGCAAATAAAATGAGTCCATTCATTCATTCACTCTATCATTCACTCATATATGTGTTTGCTACTATCTGATTGTTCTATAGCGGTATATAAATGAGAAAGTTTTTGGGGGACACCTGGGTGGCTCAGTTGGTTAAGCGTCTGCCTTTGGCTCAGGTCATGATCCCAGGATCCTGGGATTGAGTCCCACATCGGGCTCCTTGCTCAGGGGGAAGCCTGCTTCTTCCTCTGTCTGCTGCTCGCCCTGCTTGTGCGCTCTCTCTCTCTCTCTGACACATAAATAAATAAAATCTTAAAAAAAGAATAAGAAAGTTTTTCCACATATATTTGTGTGGAAAGAGAGAAGTCAAAAGGTGTTTATAGTAAGTGCTGTTAAGTACTAGAATGCATTATATTGGAAGAGTATTAAGTGCTACAATGTTATGGGTATTATGTTATGGGTATTATGGGGGTGGGTAGTGAGGAGCACTCCTAAGTCTAAACTAAAGCATGAGGGAACACTTTGTAGTAGATGACCATCTAAGAGACAAATGAGAACATTATCCAACCTTTCTCCTCTCAGCTATGTAGCATGGTGTAGTTAGACAGTGGCATGGTGTGAATTTAATAATTAAGGTATGAGTAACTTATTGGATAGAGTAAATTATATTAAATGTAAGAATACTAAGAATTAAGGCATCAGGGTCAAATGTTAAACAAATGTCACATGTAAGTAAGCTGAAGTTACCCAGAGTAATGGTAGGACTTGAAATGGAATACAAGCCAGCAAACCAGAAGACAAAGAATAGAACTGATCAATTAACTGATAACTAAATTAGTCAAAGGGTTAATGGTAGACAGTGGTATCTTTAGAGTCAAAAGTATCCTTTTCCTTGAGGATAGAAGAGAAAGGGTCAAGAATTGTGATGTCCAGGGTGCCTGGGTGGCTCAGATGGTTGGGCGTCTGCCTTCGGCTCAGGTTGTGATCCTGGAGTCCTGGGATCGAGTCCTGCATCAGGCTCCCTGCTCCTTGGGAGCCTGCTTCTCCCTCTGCCTCTCTCTCTCTCTCTCTCTCTCTCTCTCTGTCTCTCATGAATAAATAAATTTTTTAAAAAGTTTAAAAAAAGAATTAAAAAAAGAATTAAAAAAAAGAATTATGATGTCCAATATTATAGACACTAGCACACTTGAATATTTAATTTAAATTAATAAAATTAAATAAAAAAATACTTCCTCAGTTACACTAAACACTTCTCCAGTGCTCCATTGCCACAGATGGCTAGTGGCTACCATACCAGACAGCATGGGTATAGAATATGTCCATCACTGCACAAAGTCCTGTGGCATAGAACTGATGAGAAATTCTAATCTACCTCCAGAGCACGAGCTATATGAAGTACAAAGGCTTAAACAGCACAACCTTCAGATAACTTCCAGGAGCAAATGTCTTCATTAGAAGAAAAAAATGTATGTTAATGCCAGAAGAAGGGACATTTCAAGCTGTTAAGGAGGAAATATGGGTTTCTTTGGGCAGAGTGGAAAGCCTTGGGAGGGAACACAGTAGACAGAACAGGGGACACAGGAGAGGTAACTTGAAGGATAGAGGGGCAAGGAGGTGAGGGAGGAGAAGGCCCACCAAAGGAGATGAAGACTAACAAATATGTTGGGGATGACAGGAAAGTTTCCAAATTAATTTTTTTGAGGATTATTCTGGTAGTGAGGGAACTAAGGTCTGAACTGCTTGCACTCTTAAGAAAGGTGTGTTCCATGTGAGTAGAGCAATAGGAGGGCCCTCTCTGCATGTTAAAAACTATAGCAGCCTTTCCTGGGGAACAAGGTACTCATTGTAAAATGCCAATCTCTCTCTACCACGATTGCTCTCAGAGGGTTAGCCAAAAGCCACGGAGATTCCCCAGCCTCCAAACAACCCTTCAGCTTTATAATAAATATCATTCATCTTACAAGTCATAAAACACACAGGTATTTCTTAATCATGGACGTTTAATGCTTTGGAGAATTGAATTAAGGCATTGTAAATTCTATTTAATGCTTGAAGATTATCTGAATTTACTCGTGTCATTAGCCTGGAAAATCTTGCAAGATACTTTCCCTCAAGATCATTAGATAACTTTGGTTACGTTTTTTGTTGTTGTTTTTTTTTTCCCCCAACATGCAGTGATTTATCCAACTTTTATTGAAGCCATCTTTGTGCTGGACATTTTTTTTACTAGGGTAATTTATTTAACCCTCACATCAACACCCTCAGGTAAATATTATTATGCTCACTAAGAGAGGGTCAAAGATAAGTTAATTACTCAAGACCTTATAGGTAGAAAGTACCACAGCCATGATTCAGAAGTCGACATCCCAGCCTCCTCTTCTCATCCATTTATTCATTCATTCCACAAGTATTTTTTGAGTGAATACCATATACATATACATATGTGTGTGTGTGTGTGTGTGTGTGTGTGTACATACACCCACACGTACATATATGCTGTAGTGACATCAGTGAACAAAACAAAGCCCTGGTTGGTGTCTGTGAGGGAAGAGTCAATAGATGACTTTTAAAGAGCTAATGTCTGTGAGGCTAAGTGTTCTGAAGAATATGAAACAAAGTGTGGGAGACATATAGTATTGGAAAGAGTAATATTTTACGTAAATGAAAAAAAAAAACCTCTCAGATGAGTTTATGTTTGAGCAGAGACTGGACTGAAGGGAAGGAGTGAACTAATGAGGTTATCTGGGGTAAGAGGTTATCTGGCAGAGAAAACAGCATGCAGGTCAGGGTGGGTGGAAATCCGATAATAAGAGAGAACAGAGGGAAGACAGTAAATAAATACCCAAAGTCAGAAAAACCAGTGCCTTGAAGGATGTCCTAAGGACTCTAGATTTTACTCAGATAGGGTCCATTGGCAGGGTTTGAGCAGAGGGTTAAGAGATATAACTTATTTCAAATAGCCTCCCTCTGGATGTTATGAAGAAGGGGGCAAAGGTGGAAGCAGGGACACCAATGGTGGGGTAACTGTAACAGTCCACAGGACAGATGACGAAGGCTCAGACCAGGTTCAAATGATAAGAGGGTGATTCCTGGAACTGCTGTGAAGGTTAAATAGGATTTGTTGATGGACTGAATGAGAAGAGAAAAAAAGAGTCAAAGGACTCCCAAGTTCAGCTGGTCTAAACCGATGGCAATGTGGTATCATGATTTATAAAAACAGGAAGACAGTAGGATCGTACAGTGGTGTGGAAAAATCAGAAGTACTGTCAAGGGAATTATGGCATGTCATTTTAAGTAACAGGAAAACCTAAATTAACAACAACAAGATTCAAGTCAAGTTTTCCTTACCTAAATGAACAGTGTTGTGCTGCCTACAGTTGGAATGACAGCCTCACTCTGAAATTCTCAGCAACTCAGACTCCTTTTAGCATTGGTGGGTGGGGCCTTTATTTTCAAATTTGCAGGCTTGCATGCTCATTTCAGTCACTAGAAAAGATTAAAAAGGAAAGAATGAAGTAGGGCACAGTATGTATAACAGCACTTCCTTCAGGGAAAAAATAAATTAAATTAAAAAGCTCTCTGAATCTGCCACATGATTCTTCTGCTTAAATCCCATTGGTAAGAACATTATCACACTGGCACATGTAGCTGCAAGAGCTGCAAGAAATATATATATTTTTTTCTAAATAGACATATGCCTAGCTATGTAGTCAGTTACTGTTAAAAAAAAGAGGGGGGAGAGAATCAAAGGCATGAGGTTAATTTTCCTAAGGCAAAATATGAGAAGGATTTTCTAAATGAGTATACAGTCATAATTGAGTATTATAATTAAGTATTCTTAATTAAAGTATTCTTAAAATCTTATAAATTCTTTCAGCTGTTTTGATGTTTCATGCAAAAATGTGCTGTGTATTTACGGGTGAGAGGGAAGAGCCAGGACAAGTTCAATACCACTCAGGTGGGAATTTTGAGAGAGGGCAGAAAGAGGAATCTCATTCTGTATTTTCATGTTTATCATGGAAACCTCAGCAGTGATTTATCTCAGGTCCCTCCACTGGTGAGAAGCCAGGGAGCGAGAAAATTCTAAATCTGAGGTGCTGAGAACCATGCAAGTTCAGATTCGGTACCCGAGTGTTGGAAATGAGTTGACTGTATTTGTGATGCATGATATCTGTTTTACATACAATATTTTTAAAAATTATTTTTATTGATATATAATTGACATAGAATATTGTATAAGCTTAAGGTCATCAACATGTTGATTTGATACAATTACACACGGCAGTATGATTACCACTGCAGCCTGAGCTAACACTTCTATCACTTCACATAATCATAATTTATTTTTCTGTGATGGGAACAATTAAGACCTAGTTTCTTAGCAACTTTGAAATTTATATTACAGTATTGTTATCTGTAATCACTATGCAGTATATTAGATCGCCAGGAGTTACTTATCTACAAGGTCCAAGTTGGTACTCTTAAACAACATATCTCCAATACCCCAACCTCTGATAACTACCGTTCTACTTTGTTCTTTACCAGTTAGCTTTTTAAGATTCCACGTATTAGTGATATCATACAGCATTTGTCTTCTTCTGACTTACTTAGCATAATGCCTTCAAGGTCCACCCATGTTATGCAAATGGCCGGATTTCCTTCTTTCTTATGACTGAATATATATATAATATACAGCATCTTTATCCATACATCTGATGAAGGACACTTAAGTTGTTTCCATATCTTGGCTATTTTGAATAATGCTCCAATAAACATGGTAGTCCAGATATCTCTTCCAGATCCTATTTTCATTTCTTTTGTGTATACACCCAGAAGTGGGGTAGCTGGATCATATAGTAGTTCTATTTTTAATTTTTTGAGGAAACTCCAGTTTTCCATAGTGACTGAGCCAACTTACATTTCCAGAAAGAGCAATTGCCTGAGGTGGAAAGCCTTCCGGAGAAGTCTTGGGGAACAGGTAGCTATGGTCTCCCAGACTGACTTTCCAGGTACCTTCCTACTTTTAGACACTGCCCAGAGGAATAACTGGCCCCGAGGATGTACAGTGGAATGGTGCCTTTGGTGTGCTGCAGCAGTGGACCTTGGCTGACCTGGATTGGAACTTCAGGTCCTATACCAGAAGCCCAAGCTGCCTCCCAGTCTTGGGACTCTGGGAAGTGGACAGGCTTGCAGCCTGAGCATGTGCAGTTCACTCCCTGGTAATGGCCTCTGGTGATCCAGCCCCTTCACTGCCATTGGGCCAGAGACCATTTCCCAACAGCTGACCAAACCCCTCGGGTGAGCTGCCCCTGCCCTGGGATTCTGATCAGGGGAGGGGGAGTCAATGAGGATTTGCGTTTGCTGGATCTGCGGCGTGAGCCAGACTCCTTTCTGAAGAGACTAGGAGGAGAGCCCTCAGGCTCCAGGGCACCTAGGCCTTTCCCATCCCAGGACTCTCCTGCTGCCGCTGTAGAACTCCCGACATTCCAAGAGATTTGGCTTCCTCTGAGAAGAGGGGTTGTGGCAGCGGTTTCTCTCGCCTGAAAGCACCTTCCACAGAGCTGCCCCAGATGCCCAGCATATCCCAGCCCATCCTCTCCCTGCCCCTCCTTGTAGATCGCACTTACTCTCCCATACATGCACGCATATACTCAGCCGGAAAACGCACCCTGCAATTTCCAGCTCCGCTGTTTCCCTCTGGGGCAAACCCTGCACTCCACCCACCAGGATTAAAGAAAAGAAAGGGGAGGGGAGGGGACGGAGGGGAGGGGACGGAGGGGAGGGGAGGGGAGGAAAGAAAAAAACACTAGAAATAACATGTGGTAAGTCCTATTTTTCAATAGGCCATTGCCAATTATTATTTTTTTAAGCTATGGACAAGCTTTCGAATACACCCTTTGCTCATTTCTTAATTTCTAGAAAGTGATATCATCTTTGAAAGGTCATTCCATAAAAAGGAAGCTTTTGCCATGTTTGAGGGCTTTAGGGAAAAGGGAAGAAAGTATTACTCATTAAAAGTAATTTAGCTCGGGCGCTTGGGTGGCTCAGTTGGTTAAGTAACTACCTTCGGTCCAGGTTATGATCCTGGAGTCCCAGGATCGAGTCCCGCATCCCCTGCTCAGCAGGGAGCATGCTTCTTTAAACAAAAACAAAAAGTAATTAAGCTCATCTCTTTTTATTGAGATATAATTGATATAACATTAGTTTCAGATGTACAGCATAATGATTCCATACTTGTATATATTGCAAAATGGTGCCACAGTATATGTGTCACATGCATAGTTAACATTTTTTTCTCATGATGAGAACTTCCAAGATCCACTCTTCCAGCTACTTTAAAATATGCAGTATTCAAGATAGCATGCTGTACTGTACGTTACAGGCCCATGCCTTATTTATCTTACAACTGGAAGTTTGTAACTTTTGACTCCCTTCACACTTCCCGCCCCTCCCCCCCTTCACCTCAGGCAACCACCTATCTATTCTCTACATACATAAGGTCAGAGGGTTTTTTGGTTTTTGGTTTCTGGTTTTGATGTTTATTTTTTATTATTGTGTGTGTGGTTTTTTTTGTTTTTTTTTTTTTTTTTAGATTCCACATATAAGTAAGAACACATATAATTATCTTTTACTGTGTGACTTATTTCTTTTTTTTATTAACATATAATGTATTATTTGTTTCAGAGGTACAGGTCTGTGATTCAACAGTCTTACACAATTCACAGCGCTCACCATAACACATACCCTCCCCAATGTCCATCACCCAGCCACCCCACCACTCCCACACCCCACCCCTCCAGCAACCCTCAGTTTGTTTCCTGAGATTAAGAATTCCTCATATCAGTGAGGTCATATGATACATGTCTTTCTCTGATTGACTTATTTCACTTAGCATAATACCCTCTAGTTCCATTCACATTGTTGCAAATGGCAAGATTTCATTTTTTGATGACTGCATAATATTCCATTGTGTGTGTGTGTGTGTGTGTGTGTGTGTGTGTGTGTGTGTGCGTGTGTATGCCACATTTTCTTTATCCATTCATCTGTTAATGGACATCTAGGCTCTTTCCATTGTTTGGCTATTGTGAATGGGAGAAGAAGATATTTGCAAATGATGTATCAGATAAAGGGCTAGTATCCAAAATCTATAAAGAACTTATCAAACTCAACACCCAAAGAACAAGTGATCTAATTAAGAAATGGGCAGAAGACATGAACAGACATTTCTGAAAAGAAGACATCCAAATGGCCAACAGACACATGAAAAAGTGCTCACCATCACTCAGCATCAGGGAAATCCAAATCAAAACCTCAATGAGATACCACCTCACACCAGTCAGAATGGCTAAAATTAACAAGTCAGGAAATGACAGATGTTGGTGAGGATGTGGAGGAAGGGGAACCCTCCTACACTGTTGGTGGGAATGCAAGCTGGTGCAGCCACTCTGGAAAACAGTATGGAGGTTCCTCAAAAAGTTGAAAATAGAGCTACCCTATGACCCAGCAATTGCACTACTAGGTATTTACCCCAAAGACAAAAATGTAGTGATCCGAAGGGGCATGTGCACCCCAATATTTATAGCAGCAATGTGTTACTCATTTCACTTGGCATAATATCCCCCAGGTCCATCCATGTTTTTGCAAATGGCAAGATTTCATTCTTTTTTATGGCTGAATATTATCCCACTATTATATAATACAGACTATAATATAATAATATTCCATTATACATATATACCACAATTTCTTTATCCATTCACCCACTGATTTACCCACTGATGAACATTTAGGTTGTATTGATGCCTTGTCTATTGTAAATAATGTTGCAATGAGCATGAAGGCTTAGATATCTTTTTGAATTACTGTGTTCATTTCCTTTGGATAAATACCCAGAAGTGAAATTATTGGATCATATGCTGGTTCTATTTTTAATATTTTAAACTAATCTCCATACTATTTTTCATAGTGGCTGCATAAATTTATATTCACACCAACAGTGCACAGGAGTTTCCTCTTCGCCATATCCTTGTTAACACATGTTATTTCTTGTCTTTTTTTTAATATAGCAGCCATTATAGCAGGTGTGAGTGATATCTCATGGTTTTGGTTTGCATTTCTCTGATGATTAGCAAAGTTGAGCATATTTTCATGTGCCTGTTGGCCATCTCTATGTCTTCTTTGGAAAAATGTCTATTCAGGCCCTCTACCCATTTTTTAAATTGGATTGTTTGGGGTTTATTTTGCTATTGAGTTGTATGAGTTCTTCATATCTTTTGGATACTAGCCCCTTATCAAATATTTGATTTGCAAATATTTTCTCTTATTCAGTGGTTGCCTTTTCATTTTGTTGATGGTTTCCTTTTTGTGCAGAAGTTTTTTAGTTTGATGTCATTATACTTGTTTGCTTTTACTTTTGATATCAAATCCATATATTTGTCACCAAGACCCATGTCAAGAAGCTTACCACCTATGTTTTCTTCTAAGATTTTTATGACTTCAGGTCTTACATTCAAGTACTTAATCCATTTTGGGTTAATTTTTGTGTATGATGTATGATGTAAGATAATGATCCAGTTTCATTCTTTTGCATACGGCTGTCCAGTTTTCCCAACACCATTTATTGAAGAGACTGTCCTTTCCCCATTGTATATTCTTAGCTCCTTTATCATAAATTGATTAACTAAACATGTTTTGGTTTATTTCTGGGCTCTCTATTCTATTCCATTGATCTATGTGTCTATTTTTATGTTAGTACTATACTGTTTTGATTACTATAGCTTTGTAATAGAGTTTGAAATAAGCGAGCATGATGCTTTCAACCTGTTCTTCTTTCTTAAGATTGCTTTGGCTATTCAGGACCTTTTGAGGTTCCATACAAATTTTAAGATTGTTCTATTTCTGTGAAAAATGCCACTGGAATTTTGATAGAGATTATATTGACTCTGTAGATTCTTTGGATGGTATGGACATTTTAAGGCTTTTAGTTTCATGAGCATGAAACATTAGTGTTGTTTCTATTTTTTTATGACTATCTTAACATTTTTCAGTGTATAGGTTTTTACCTCTTTGATTAAATGTGTTCCTAGGTTTGTTTGTGTGTGTGTGTGTGTGTGTGTGTGAAATTATAAATGGGATTGTTTTCTTAATTTCTATTTTTGATAGTCCACTATTAGTGTATAGATATATAACATATTTTTGTGTACTGATAATAACATCTACCTCATTGCGGATATAAGGGCTATGAAAACTAATACATGGAGAGTACAAAGCACAGGGCTTGCCACATTTTTACCATAATGGCATTAATTTAATGTTGTATAGGGCTCTTTAGCTCTCCACACAAGTGAGAAAAAATGTATCCCATTGTATGTATAGATATATTTAAAGTACATGTACAAATATATGCATATGTTTAAATATGCATTTAATATGCACACATACATGTATTGATAGATAATAAATGAGTTTAAACATATATCTACAGACAAAGATGTATGGAATAAAGTACAATGATTAAGATGAATATCTCTGTGATATTGTTTCTGTTTTGTCTTCTTTTGATTTCCCTATACTTGTATATTTCTGTAATAAACATGAATGACTACTTGTATAAAAATTAACATATTCATTTAAAAATGCTGATCAAGATCCATTAATTTGATTTCATGTTCTACTAATGTGGTGTGACGCAGAGTTTTCAAAAACTGCTCTATTTCAATCTTCAATATGCCACTTAATCCTGTTTCATACACTCAAACTCAGTAGATACTAAGCATTTGCAAAAATGCCTCCAAGATCTGGGTGGGAACTAGCCACCTCCTTGCCATTCAGCTTCAATCATACTTAATTCTTAGACAGTTTTTCCTTATTATGAACCAAATAGTGCTCTCTACTTTTATCCATTGGTACTGATTCTATTTTTGAATGCTCTGATAGTAAAACTCATCTTTCTTCCACAGGCTAATCTTTCACTTTTAAAAACACAGGTACTATATCCCCCTAATTGTTCTCTTTTACAGGCTAAATATCCCTAGCTTCTTATTTGCTCCTAATGCCTGGACAGACTACTTACACTTGTAGGAAACCCTAGTGAAAATGTCTTATATTCTTATCAATAAAGAAGATGAAATCTTCCAGGTAGTAATCATGAGCAAAACCAAAGCGGCAATGGATACAGTAGAATGCTTAAATAGGGGAGAGGGTGGGCAAAAATGTGACATGCCAATATATGAGGTAGACATTTTGGCAGAACTATTCTTTGAACTTACTTTCAAGATTTACAATTTCCTAGAAAATGTAAACTGCATTTTTTATTTATTTGCTCACTTAGAGCAATCTGATTCTTGGTCATACTGTTTTGCACTATTTAAAAATAATGTACTTGTTCTTACTGATTTCTTCAACACCATTGATTCTTATTAGCTCTTTTTTTATTTTTTAATTGGAATTTAAAATTCAATTGTGTTCTTAATCAGTATTTCTCTTGCTTACCTTAGCCTCATTTAACATGCCAATATATGTAGCATGTCGAAAGAAGACTCTGCAAGATAATTAAATTTTTATTTACAGTGTTTTATGCTGCAGTTAGTTTTGTTTGGTTTTGTATGATATACTCCAAGTCTTGTGTCACATGCATTTCCTCAGGCACCAATTAGTAGAAAGGGCAATATAAAAATGATCTGGGAATACTGAATTCAGTGATCTTAATAGCTTTTCTTGCAGAACTTATTCATGTAAACTTAATATAAAAATATGTCGGTTTCCATATTCTGTTGGGGTTGTGGTAAAAGCTAGGTTGGAGAATTTGTCTAACTTCATTTGGACAAGAATTGAAGAGCTAGAACTTTCACAGTATTTAATTTGGTTGTTGACCCAAATACCCCTCCCCCTGCCCAATGTTACTTCCTCTTTCTAAAATATTGGGGGAGAATAACTTGCCTAAAGTCACACAGCTAGACAATTGCAGAGTCTAAGCCCTTCACCTGCTTTTTCAACTTGAATATCCTCCCTATGTATAAGTGCACCTATATATCTCCTCCTTAGGAAGTACACTTCTTTTTTTTTTTAATGTTTTATTTATTTATTTATGAGAGTCAGAGAGAGAGAGAGAGAGAGAGAGAGAGGCAGAGGGAGAAGCAGGCTTCCTGCAGAGCAGGGAGCCCGATGCGGGACTTGATCCCAGGACCCTGGGATCACGACCTGAGCCGAAGGCAGACGCTTACCCATCTGAGCCACCCAGGCGTCCCAGGAGGTACACTTCTTTAGAATAGGTGCTCACTCATTATTTCCCCCATGTATCCACCGATGTGTTTCTCACATAACATGTTGTGAGTCCTTTAATAGCAGTGATTGTCCATTTTTACCTTTGTCATTTCAGAGTCAAGAATAATATACTTTGTTGGATAGATATGTAGGTTGATAGATGGGTAGATGGATGAATTTGACAGCATTCTTAACCTGCTTTCTGGCTGTGAAACTAGTTTTTTATCAAGGCTTTAAAACAGTGAAAGGCACTAAGGCTCTGCCTGTCCTCATGCACCTGGAAACCTGATCCTGATGTTGCCTTCATGCCACGCATGGCCATGGAACACCTTTGCACATCAGCTTCTCTCACAGGTAAAGGAGTCTGAAAACTGCATTTTTCCATTACAGGATTGTTGAGAAAACCAGTGGTGTTATGTTTGTTAAAATACTTGGAAAATGATCTTCAAAATAGAGAAAAATGTAACAAAGTAAGGAAGTAAGGCAGAGAAGGAATGGGAATTAAATGAGGATAGGAAAGAAAGAAAAAAGGAAATTAAGAGAGAGAGAAAAAAATAAACTCTCATTCTCATGCTGAAGAAAGAATACAATTACTCCATCTTAAGATTTGTTGAGGTGGCCTAACTCACAGGTGAATGGGTGCATGGACAGCATGGGGAGGTGATAACACAATCTGGCTGAATCTGGTAGGCCTAGCCTTGAAACCTGCTCCAGTACTCACTGGCTATCTCTTTGAGCAAAGCATATAAGATCATTGAGGCTTTAATTCCTGACTGACTTATTATAGCAGGTTGCTGGAGGTGTGGGGGACTCATGTATGAGAAAGGATTTTACATACTGTAAAGTGAAGTGCTAAGGTAAGTTAATATACCTGCAGTTGACACTGTATCACACTCTACAGTAGCTATCAGTTTGTTAAGGTCCCTGCTCTCTATGACACCCACCGATGAATGTCCTGTATCTAAAAAAAAAAGGCTTTTCTGTCATCAAACAAAGGCCATTCCCCATCATAATCAATTCTTTTGTCTTTCAAGCCAAGTACTTACTGGAGCTTCCCCCACCTTTCACACAGCCTTGTCTGACAGAGAAGTGCCATACCAACTCACTCATCTTACCAGGTGGTGTCCAGTTTTCTATCTCTGTTTTGTGGATACCTCCCAGGAAGGTATAGGAGAGAATAAATAAAATATGTAAGGTCACTCTACAAGTCATAAGTAGCAGAAAACACTAATCTGAGAAACTGTTGCAGAAAACAGAAAGTTGGAACTCAATGTGAAACAAAGTTTTCACACATGATCATTCATTCACTTTGTCTTTGAAATTTTCCTTTTCTAAATTATTATGGATATTAATTTTTCCTGGGATTTTCTTCCATTACTTATTGCTGGTTCATTTAGCAAGTCATTGCACTGACTTCTGTTTATCTAAATATGATATTTTCTCTCTCTTTTTTTAAGATTTATTTATTTATTTATTTTAGAGAGTGAGAGAGCATGAGCACAAGCAGGATGGGCAGAGGAAGAGGGAGAGAAAATCTCAAACAGACTCCACGCTGAGCATACAGCCCAATGCAGGGCTTGATCTCACGACCCTGAGATCATGACCTGAACTGAAACCAAGATTTGGATCCTTAACCAACTTGAAACCCAGGTGTCCTTAAATATGATATTTTCAATCTTTTATTGAACTTGCACCCAGTGACATTTAATTATGAGTAAACGATATTGTTACCGTTGGAAGCATACTAACAGGTGTTTGTCAGCTTATAAGAAAAATGTCCAATCATTAAAATCAATAAAAAATAGACGTAAAATTATCATTTCATTCTTCTTCTACCATAAATATGTGTTTTGCTCAGTTTAATTTTTTACTGCTGTTGTTCCAGTTTGTTTTAGAAATACCTGGATAAGAAGGGAAAGGGAACCATCATTTCAAATTTTCATGCATTGTAAGATATTAGTCTTTATAGTAAATAGGGTACTATTATACCTATTTTCCCTTAATTGAAGATAAATCTGACATTCAGAAGGACAAGTAACTTACCTAAGGACACATGCCAATCAAACTACTGACCTGGAATTTAAATCCAGATCCATCAGAAAATATACTTTTCTCCAATTCATAAATAATCATCCTTTCTTACTGGATTCACTAGTGAGGACTCTTTGGTTTGTAATAAACAGAAAGTCAACTTAACTTGGGTCAATTTAAATATCAGGGAATACTTTCTTACAAATAATAATGGACATTTAAAAAAAGAGTTATTAAGCTCATACTTCAGATTTTATCACTAGAAAAGAATAGCATCTCTAGCCCTAGTTCCAATCTGGGAAACCCTGGGGAACATTTCCAAATCCTACTGGTGTTGTAGCTACCTGTATACCAAACAACAGGTCAGTAATGTAGGTGCAATGATTGTAGCAGAGATGAGAAAATCCAAAAGGAGCATATGTGTGTATGGGTGTGAGTGTGTGAACAAGTGTGTGTGCGTGGTGTGTGTGTGTGTGTGTGTGTGTGTGTGTGGTGTGGAGGATGAGAGGGATGAGAGGGGTTGAGATCAAATAACAGACACCCACTACAACCACTTCTAAGTTTGTGATCCAAAGAGCAGGCTAATTGCAAAATTATTTTTTTCAAATCCCAAATTATTTACACACCAAGAGAAGTATAGATTTTGATTTAAGGAAACCTAAATATGTATGATTTTTTCCTTTTAACATATAAGTATTGAGAACACAAAAATTTGGTGAAGAGGAATTGAAACACCCATCTCAGATAGTCAAGTAACAGAAAGCTTTATTTCTGTTTGAATTATCTAAACATTTACCTAAAATTTTAGTTTCCTGTACGGTTAACTGCATCATTAGATCATTACTCATGAGTACCCAGCCCTGTTTATGGTTGATTCTTAAATTTTTCTGTATGCAGACAACAGGTTCTTACTTTACAAATGTTCAGTATTGTCTGTCAGTTTCAACACAACAATCATCAATGCCCATTTTAAAGTTGCAGTTTAACTTTGCACCTTTTGGTGCAAGTGTCAGTCTGAACTAAAAGGATATCATTGCAGTAGCAGTGCTATTATTTCCAGTATCCAGGAGTGAAGGTACAGTTATAATTGTTAACAATCTGGACTGCTTCTAAAGGCTCTGCTAGAAAGCAAACCCTTCTGGGGTATTAAATCTTTCTGTAATCTATTTTTAAATTTCTGTCAAAACGTAAGCAAAAGAAGAAAAAAATACCTTCAGTGTTTGTGTCATTCCTTGGGGTCAAATACCCTAGCCACGGAGAGGAGTGCTTGGTGCTGATAGCTTTTGCACGATATGCTTTGTCAAAGTTCACCCCATTCATTCTGGGAAATGATAATTAATGGATTCTGTTCCATTGTCCTGTCTGAAGGCCTAAGGGCCTACTTGAAACAGGCATTCTTATACAAGAGTTCTGTTTACTGTACTTTAATAAAGCTCAGCATTTTCAAAAGAAAATTCACAAACGGAAAAATAATTGTGCTAAATGGAGGAAAGATGAAATTGTTGATAATATAAAAGTGAGTATCAGAAAAGACCACAATATTGAAGTTGTTAACAGGTTTTTAAAAAATACCTTCGTACAAGTTAAACAAAACAATGATGTCGCAGGCATTCTGCCAAAGAAATCCTGAGTGGACATATCTTTTTTTCATAGTGAACTTTCATGAGAACATGAACTTTATGAGTCTGACACTTCTAAATTATATTCAGTGTCATTTAAAAGAGGATAAATTCCAGCCAATTTTGGAGCATATGCAGTATTGCTTTGCTAGTGCCATTCTTTAGAATCTTCAGGCATTCTACCAGATTAAAAATCCAAAATGCCAGCTCTCATCAGATCTGTGATCAGTAGCTTTTATACAACAGGTGAAGCAGTGGGGCATTTAAAAGTCACAAAATGGCGACCTAACAACCTCACTTCTCAAAAATATTCTTGGAAGCATAACTGGATCAAAGGAGTCTTGTATTCCATAGATACCCTTTGTAAGGCTATTTTTTTGTCCCCTGCATCAAAGTGGACACAAACAAACCCAAAACAGGGTTTCCCTTGTCAACTGTGAAGGCCATGATCTTTCAAATATATCTTTCTAATAAACTCCCAACACTCATTTTGAGAGTTAGAAGTTAATTACTCATAATGATGAATGGTAACATTGAGGCACAGGAAATGATGATGGCTTGACTAAGAGTACTTCATAGAGATTTGGGACTAAAAACTGTGACATTGAGTAACTAATGAAAAAGTATTTTTTCATCTCCAGAACAGATGTAAAGGGATATAATAGAGAAAATGGCATGCATTAGACCTCACCAGTTTCAAAAAGGAGCCTTCACTATTGGAGACACCACAAGGAACAGCCATGATCTGAGGACACAGCAGCAACCATATAGAAACAATGCCCAGAGAGGAACGCTTCACATTGTGTAGCACTTTATTATTCATAAAGCATTTTCATGTTTGCTATCTTGTTTGATCTTCACAATGATATTAGATGATTGGTGTTATTAACCAGTTTTACACTTGAGGATATTGAAATTCCATAGTTAACTGCGAAGGTAGTGTATGGCAAGGAAAGATGAGTTGGGAAGGAAATATATTGCAGTGAATCCTAGATTTGCCACTAAGTGTGGGACTCAATCACTTAAAATCTCAGGATACTGTTTCTATGTCTGAAAATGATGATAATACCATTTGTATCTTCTGCTGTCATCCTCAGATAACCTTGTAAGCAGAGTACTCTGGACTTTTTAGAGAATTTTGTTTTTGTTTTTCCTCTTGGTGGGAGGAAGCATAGTCAAATCCATTGACTCAAGAAAGAAAAATTTCATGGTCTGTGTGGCATGTCTCAGGCAGGTCCAGATGTAATCTAGGACTCTTTTTATAGACCTGAAGTCTGTCAAGGGCAGGCCAAATCTGATAGGTTCCACATTCCACAGGAAGATCTCATAGAGTCCCTGCTTTTATGAATTCAGAGTTGTCAGTCTTTGTTTTATACTATGAATGACTTAATAATGAAGCATTCTTTCATATTTCAACCACTTAAAATATAAAATAAAATATATAAAATATAATTTATAATATGTAAAATATAATTAAATTAAAATAAAATAAAGTGATTGAGGGTTGGATTGATTGATTTATCTATTCATTTAAACCATTATCAACTAAGACTTTGCAAAACATGCCAGGAATAATGCCTCACATTTTTAGATGTTATATGATTTGATCTCCCCCAAAACATGGTCAATTGCATATTTTACATTTCATAGTAGAAGATAAATCTGAAAGTCTTCTGGAATTCTGGCATAGCTATGGTATATTATATTCTTAAATAGGAAGAACCAGATCCTACAAGGTAAACAGTTGTTTGGTGTTTATTGAAAATTACTCAGCTTCTTTCAAGAGCTATGGGACTATTTGAATGTTTCTCCATTGAAAAAAAATAAAATAAAATAAAAAAGACATAGGTATTGCCAGTGATTCCGAAAGAGTCACAAAGACATATTAATCTCTGAAGTGCCTGATGCACTCTAGAATTCTTGGGTGTCACATAAAATTCCTTTCAGTTGATTGGACACAGGGAACCTGGGACTTACACAGGCTCTGATTGGTAGAGTGGATGAGGCTGACAGTATCAGGATAATATGTGAGTATTTTTGATTGCATGGATACATATGACTTTTAAAAGAACAATTGATTATCTTACATAGAGCAAGTAAATGGAAATGGGGAAGATTAAAATAGTATATGGAGGATTTGCAAAGTCAGTTTTATTTGCCGCATTAAATTTTCCTTGGTCCCATTTGCAAGGAATCTCTAGACCTTGGGGAAATATGCACATTTCCTAAAAATACTGACACTGGTGTAAGCGCCCAAACCTTCACTTTGTAAGTAGGGAGTGTGAGGCCTAGCACAGGCAAGGATTTGTTTACTAAAAACTAGGATATTGGTCTAAATTTTATTTTATTAGTCTCTTCTGGAAAATTTCGGACCACAGAGTATATACATTAAACAAAACAAAAATAAGCAAAATCATGAATTCTAAAATTTTTGTGCTTCTAGAATGAAGAAATGTAATGTATTTTGTTGTTGTATTCTTTAGTGTTAAAGAAAGATTCTGAATGTTACATCTATCTTAAAAGGAAAGCATTATGTTAACCTGGATCTTGCTAGGAAATGTAACAATTCCTGAATATTCATATAATAAAAGGTTTCAAAACCATAACTTAACTAAATTAAAATTTAAAATTTGCATAGATCCCGGGTCAAACACTTCCCTCTACCTTTTTTGAGGGATTTGCTAAATAAATTATTAAAATAAATATGCAAGTAAATACAATTCTTTCTAATTCAATTATAATGTTCTTGCATGTTTTAAAATGATCACTTAGGCAGAGAATAGCTGTAATCATGATTCACAAAGAGGACAATGCTCCTGGAGAAATTCTTAAAATGGCTAATTGCTCTTATCTATTTACCAAAGTGGGACTTTTATTAGAAAACCACTTGGTTAGCCAGGATGTAGCTGCTTAGTATTCTTAAAAACTGCATTTCTTTTTTTAAAGTAATTATATAGTTACAACTTAATTAATTAGAAATTAGAAAGTATTTAACTTCTTTCACTTTTAGCTACAATGCAATGTTTCCCAAACTGTGTTTCTTTTCCATGGAGACTATAAACCTGGGATATTTTCTTAAATTTATAGGGGCATAAAAGAAAAAAGATGCCATGATCAAATCGAGGAAGACTTCCATATTATATTATTCTTTTTGATATTCATAATGCACTTGAAAGTTAAAGAAGCTTGGATATGTCCTTCATTTAAAACCAACTGATTTTATTTGAATCCAAAGTATATCCCATATCCCTCCACTATTCCTTAACAACATTTTTATCTGTATCTTCTCACACCCGCATGGCGGCAGCACTGCTAACATTGATCTCTCTACTTCTGTTCAGGTTCCCTACTATCCACTACACAGCTATTGATGTGCCATTTTAAAATATAAATCAAATCTCATCATTTCCTTACCTAAAACCATTTAATAATTCAAGCACTTTTCATTGTATTTCAGCTAAAACTGTATCTTCACTAGGTCTTCAAGAATCTGCATCAGTGGTTATAATGTAAGTTCTGATTTTTTTTTCTTTTCCTTTTTTGTAACAAAAATGTCTGACGTAAAGTTTGATGGCCTAGATATCCACTTCAAAGATAACTATCTGGAAAAACCCGTTACCGGCCACAACTAGATGAAGAGCCAGGTTACCTCCTCCCACTGAGGCTCCTTTTTCTCAGAGATCTTGGTTAGATTAGATAAGTGACCACTTGGACCACTTGTCTTTTCTCACACTTTAAATTCCCACTCTTATCTTTTAAATTCACCTACACAAAGAAAGCCCACAAAACCCTAGGCCCCCACCTTCAACCCCAATAAAATGAGGGCCCCAGGACCATGCTTAATCTATTTCTCTCTACCTTCACCTTGCTATGAGGTCCCTTGTGTATTATGTAGTTTCCAGGTCTTATATGTAATAAACCTTTATTTTTTTCTAAGTTTCCTGATGGTTGTTTCTGAAGGGTATCTTGCAATCATAAGGACCACAAAGGTTGATCAAGTGGTAACATTGGTTTGGAAAGAGGAGATGTCTGTGGGAAGCTCACTGGGGCCTAGATGAGTACCTCTAGACATTTCTAGCACATAGCAATACTATGGATAGACTGAGGCACAAAACAATGGTACTCAAGTTTGAGTATTCCAGAATTCCTTGGAGGACTTGTTCAAATGAGTTCTGAGCTGCACCACCAAAATTTCTTACTCTGTGAGTCTAGATCAGCCTCAGAATTTACATTTGTCATAAACTCCCAAGCGATGCTGATGATGCTGGCAAAGGAACCACACTTTCAGAAACACTTTTCTCATATGATTGGGTCCCTCTTTACATCTCTGACCTGGCCTCCCAAACTCTGCCCCCCTGTCACTAGGACCCAGCCATACAGCTTCTTTCAAGCATACTTTTCTTATGAAATCTCTTGTCATAAACATGGGCATGGCTGATTTCTGTCTTCAGATTGAAGGACAAATATCACAACTTCAGACTCACATCTCCTGACCACTGTTCTCAATTTTTTCCTCCTATCTTAGCCTGTGGCAATTGATTTTTTCATATCACCCTGTTTTATTAAACTTATAGCAATTATAACTCTGAAATTATAACTGTTATTTAATTTCTGCCAATCTCACTGTAATGTAATCCTTGTGAGAGCAGGGACCTTATCCGTCTTTCAATGCTATGTCGTTAAGGCTTAATTTGAACATAGTCTCTTATTTTCAAAGAACATCTGTTGGCAGATTATGGGACACTAGTTATTTAGAATAGAATTTTGGAAATGTTGGCTATACTTGATGGGAAAATAGTGCTTTAACTTCTGACATGTAGCTGTGAAGTTAGGGAGTAGTCCACAAGACCACCTTCACTTCTGGCAATGACTGCTGAGTTCAGAGGTCCCCAAGATTGAATAATTTGCCAAAGAATACTCTCAGAACTCACTGAAAGCTGTTATACTTAAAGTTATGTTTTGTTTCAGTAAAAGAACACAGATTAAAATTAACCAAGGAGAAATTAATGTGGGGCAGAATTCAGGAAAATTCCAAATATGGAATTTCCAATTGTCTTTTATCTATGAAGTTATAGACAGCATCAACTCCTCCCAGCAATGATGTGTAGCAGTATACATGAAGTATTGCTGACCAGGGAAGCTCATCTGAGACTTGGTGTCCAGAAGTTTTACTGGGGATTGATCACGTAATAAACATGGTTGATTTTCCATGTGGTTGAGTTTCCAGCTCTTCCAGAGGTAGAGCAGATACTTCATGGCCTCAAGAATCCATAATAAATTGTTGACTATGCAGTGTGGCCCAAGGACTGCAAGTAAATATACTCTTATTAGGTAGGACATCACCTCTCAGGAGCTGAGGACAAAGGTCAGAACTTCCTTTGGGTAAGGTTAAGTCTTTACTGCACAGCAACTCTAAAAATTAAATGATAACATAGGCATGTCATTTTTGCACACAGAAATCCCTTTGAGAAGATTGTTTACCAACTAATTCCTCCTTTGCTCATACATTTACTCATGTACTTGATGTTATACTTATTGTATGCCAAACTAAATCTTTTTCCTCAAATTGCTCAGAGTCTTATAAGGAAGACAAACATGTAAACAATTGCTATAAAAGAAATGCAACGGTTTTGGAGTTGTACAAAGACTGAGCAACTTAGACCAGGACAGAGGTGGAAAGAAGTAGTCAGGCAAAGATATCATGGGACTGTGTCTTCCAAACTGTGTAAGAATTTTGGATCTTAGTTTATTATCTATGACATGAAGCAAGAGTACTATGTGGTTGATATTTCAGTAATGCTTCTCAATTCATTTACACCTCCCTGTAAGCACCTGCTTCTATAATTCCTCACACATGGACCCTGGGCTTGGCCATGTGGTTTGTAGATACTTGAAATCCTTTTTCATTTTGGACCTTTTTCTTGATATTCTTTGAGAACACTGTGTAAATAAACTTGAGCTAACCTGTTAGAATACAAAAGACCGTAGGGAGGGGAACCAAATCACTCTAGTTAATAGCCTCTCAACCACCAGACATAAAGCCAACCCAAATCATTCTGTCACAAGCCCACCCACCTGCTGACCACAGGACAGCAAAAATTAGCCAAGTGGCTTGGACCAGAAGAATAAGCCACCCAACCAACACACTTGTAAGCTAAATAAAAAGGTTGTTTTAAGACACCAGTTTTGTGATATTGTGTGATGCAACAAAAGCTATATAGGTATAGACTGGATGATAAGTCTATGTTAATCTTGGATCAGATAAAATATAAAATCACAATATTTTATATTTCTAGATCTAAAGTTTATTCTAGCCTGTGCAGGTGATAGGGATGAAATAGATCAAAACATTTTAGTGACTTTTATTCCAGGAAACATGTCATCTTTTTTGCTCAATTACCTCTTCATTGGGTCATAATGTCCTCCTAAAAAATGTGCTCATATATGAAAACAAATAACAAAGACTATATTAAAAAGTTCAAGAATAAAATGTTTTTCATGATATGATCTAGAATATTGCTTGCTCCCATTTTTCATGCCTAGCCGGTGCCCTAACTCTAGTAAAAGTCTCCAAAGTTATAAATAAGAATATAGTCATCGAAATGCAATTATAAACATTCACTTTCTAACTCATAGCTTGTTTGCAAAATACACTAATTAAATTATTTAAAAATTCACACACTGTCTCAAGTTTCACTCTGTTCAAATGTTTTCTCACCCTTCCAGAATCTATCTGTAAAGAAAAATGCAACAGAACTTGTTTGAGAAGAAAAAATAAAAAATGTTTTGGTGTTATTTGTGTTAAGAAAAAGAAAATATTAAACATCTTGAAGAAAACAGTTTCCAGAGAAATCTTGGAGTCCCTGGAGGTCCCTCAGATAAGTCTCCAGTAAGCATCTGAACTTTTCAAGGATTATCTAAGGCAAACTGAAAAGTGAAGCCTTTAGAGAATTTCCTCCACTTGCTTCAGTCTTCTTCAGGTGTATCCAGAAGTGCTGACATCTTGCCTTTCACTGAGTTGCCAACTTGAATTTTGAAATGAGACCTGATCCCCAAAGCCTAAGAGAGAGTAGAAATAAAGCCTTCTGCAAAACAAACTTGATACAAGGGTGTTTTCCCAGTGGTTTTAAATACATTGTGGAGTTCAAAATGTGTCTCTTTGAAATAAGTATCCATCATCCATCTAACTGCTTGCTTTTTTAAGATTTAGTGACCAATTGTTGTTGATGTTGCCATAAGTTTGGAATTCCCAAACTCCATTTAACAATTTTCCTTATAGAGAAGGCTTGAAATGGCATGTTGATTTGCTGTGTTGGGTTTTGATGATTGTGGAGAATGGTTATTTTCAGCCTACTTGTGTCTTGAGCTCCTTGTGATAATAAGGAGCTATAAGCTCACTTTCTCTCCATTTTGGTCTGAGGCTCCTGTGCAGGTGTATAATGGTTGTCTGAAATAAACCAAGATGTAGCCTATTGAATTTTGATTAAAATTAAAATATAGCCCAATGCCCTGGCCATGTGGTTTTTCAGAGCTAGCAACTGTAATTCCTGTCAAGGAAAGAGATGGGTAAATATGGAAAGGTATTTAAATTCTATTGAGTGTTGTGTCAGGCAAAGAAAATTAGAATCAGAAATAATAAAGACAAGAAACTACAGAGATTAAATAAATAACTTGACTAAAACTATTGATTTAGAAAGAAATACAAATATCTGGTTCTTATAAATACCTTAATTTTAGAATGATATCCCTCCAACAGATTTCACTAAAACCTTAGAGGGTGAGTATTCACTAATTACTCCCTCTTTTGGTATTCAAAATAAGCAATAATGCAATGTATATGTATATATATATGTCTGTTGTTAGTAACCTATTTACAAATTATAAAAATAATACATAATTATCATATACAAATTAGCAACTATTGAAAGGGAGAAGGAAGGAGATATGTATATATACAAGTTATTTAGTAGTCATGTGTTTAAAATTACTGTCTGTAGAATACTGTTTAATATATTGCTTGGTTACATTGATTTTCTTCTAATTTATTATTTTTTTTCTTTTTTACTTTTTACTATCTATATACAGAAAAAGGTATGAAATTATAATTGTAGAACTTGGTGAATTATCACAAAATGAACTTACCAGCAAACCATCACCAAAATCAAGAAACAGAACATTAGAATAGAACATTCTGGGTGCACTTGGGTGGCACAGTCAGTTAAGCATCTGCCTTTGGCTCAGGTCATGATCCTGGGGTCTTGGGACTGAGTCCCATATTGAGCTCCTTGCTCAGCAGGGAGCCTACTTCTCCCTCTCCCTCTGCAGCTCTCCCTGCTTGTGCTCTCTCGCTCTCTCTGACAAATAAAGAAAAGAAGAAAAAGAAAGAAAAAAATTTAAAAAAAAATAAACAAGAAAAAAGCTCAAGAAACAAAATAAAACAAAACAAAAAAACAGATCCTGTGTGTGTTTTGGTCTGCTTATTAAAAGAAGCTAGATCCCAAAATAAGAAAGAAACACTTATACACACAAAAATGAAATAAAATACAATGAAAGGAAACAAAAAATAATATGTATAACATAGATATAAATAAAAATAAAAAGGAATAAAAATAATTGAAAAATAATAAAACAACTAAAAAAACAATACTGAAAGACTAAAGAATAATAATAATAAAAACAAAAAACAACATGAATGCTATATACTGTTTTCCCCAAGAGTTGAAGCTTTGCAGCCCTCTATGATCAGTAACCTTGGTGTGAGCCAGTTGTTCCTACTGCTCTTATTGGAAGAGGGACCCGTTGCACCGATTCTCAGATTCTTGCCCTAGTGGAAAAGCACCTCCATTGCCATGGGGGCCAGGCTCAGTGTAAGTGGCTCCAGATTCCACTATATTGTGCTGTTTTGTTCTCTGAAGTTTTCAGCCCTGATGGATGGGATGAAAATGGCCCCCTGTTCTCTAGCCCTGGATCTGGAAGTTTGCACCCCCCCCACTCTTCAGTGAACCCTCACAGAAAATGTCAATCACTCTTGCCTATCCAGTTTCTGTCCAAACTCTGTTCACCCATCCTGTGACTGAGCATTTTCATCTGAGGCATGCAATTGAGTTTCAAAATTCAACTCCAAATTTTACAGACTTCTGTGGCATGGACCCACACTGTTCCTCCTGGGGGAGGGAGAGGGATCTCACCAGGATGCTGACTTTTGCTGGACCCCTGCCAGGCAAGCAGTCACACAGTTCACATTTTATGGCAACACTGAGCAGAAAGCCAGCTCCTGGACTCTCTGTCTTCAGCTGGCTTCCCCACTCCTATGTCTGGGAACTCTGCTGCACTCAGGCATCCATGTTCTTCTTGTGACCCCGGGGATCCTGAGACAGTGCTGTTCCACCTGGGATTCTGCCCCATTTCACCACTTGAGCACCTTTAAGCCAGGGACGTACCTCATTGTGGCAGACTTCTAAAAGTTCAGATTTTTGCTCCACTGCTTATAATACTTTGCAGTAGCCTCCTTAAGAAGGCTCCCTCCCCTCCACCATATCCTCTAATAAATCACCCTGGCTTCAAGTCTCTGCACCTCCTACCTTCCAAATAGTGGTCGCTTTTCTATTTGTAGAATTGCAGCATTTCTTTTCTCAGATCTCCAATTGATTTCACAGGTGTTTAGAATGATCTGATAACTATTTAGCTGTATTTGAGGGACCAAACTTAGAGTCCCCTACTCCTCAGTCATCTTAACTCCCTCCTAAAAACATACTCTAAATACAGAAAACAAATTGATGGTGACCAGAGGGGAAGTGGTTGAGGGGAATGGGTGAAATTGGTGAAGGGGATTAGGAGTAATTATCACAATGAGTACTGAATAATGTATAGAACTGTTGAATGTAGATGTACACCTGAAACTAATATAACACTATTTGTTAACTATACTGGAATTTTTATAAAAAGTGAAAAAAAAAAAACATGATTCTAACTAAACAATGTGAAATTCCCTGCACACATTAAAATATGATGAAATAAACATTCAAAGACTTAGATGTGTAGAGAGATATACCAAGTTGTTACCATTAGGTGTAGAAGAAAGGAGCATTATATGTGAAGGGGGGAGGTTAGCCACTCCCACAAAAAAATTAAAATAAGATCTCATGTTCATAAATAATACAAAAGCTTCTTTTTCTAAAAAGACATATGAGAGGATAGTCATGAAAATATTAATGCTGATTACATCAAAAAATAAAATTTCTGGGGATGACTTCCTGTCTTATATTTTCAGGCACTGTTAATTCCTACAATTATAAGTATAAATATATAAAATTTGAGAAAATACACCAATATGACTTTTTTGGTGGAAAAAATATATAACACAATGGATCTAAGTAGTTCTTTGGGCTTGAAAGTAAAAATATACCCTGGCAACAAAAATGAAAAGTATTTCTGCTGCATTATTTTTGCTCAGTTTTATGACTTAAAAACACTTCTTTTTTCCTATAAAATTATTTTACTATATTGAATTCCTATTTCAAAACAAAATTGCTTTAATCGCTATTCTCAAACATACACATTTATGAAAATGATAGAAATATTAAAGCTATGATGAACAGAGAATCATGGTGATAGTTTTTATTAGATGTTCACAGTATTTTGCATAGACAGAAGGACTGCAGAATAGACAGAAGATGAGTAAAGCATAGATGTGTACTTTTCTGCAGACATACGATGTTGAATGTCCTCCAGGTACATTCTGACTAATCCATAAAATTAATTATCAAGAGGTGCAAACTGGTGCAGCCACTCTGGAAGAGTATGGAGATTCCTCAGAAAGTTAAAAGTAGAACTACACTATGATCCAGCAATTGTATTACTAGGTAATTACCCAAAGAATACAAAAATACTAATTCAAAGGGATACATGTACCCTAATGTTTATAGCAGCATTTTCTGCAATAGCCAAATTATGGAAACAGCCTAAGTGTCCAATGACTAATGAATGGATAAAGAAGATGTGGTGTAAGGCCTTACTTGAGAATGTGAGCATCAATCCCATAGGGTCCCTTCACTGAGCTTCTGTATTTAGTTAGAAGGCCATCTCTTCCTGTTCCCCAACCAGTTATTAGAGTTATCTTGTTGTTTCTTTTTTTTCCCCTTCAGCTTTCTAGAAGTAGATAACCAATCACATATATTAAATATCCCCTGTTGGAAACATTTAACATGATAGTATTTTTCAATTTGCATCATTCACACACACACACACACACACACACACACACACACACACACGATTTCTGGAAAAGTAACAGTATTATTTCAGGAACATGGAAGTTGAGCATTTCTCATAGACTGTCAACATAACTCAATGCCGTATAACTCATGTCAATGCCATAGGAATCCACTGTCTCAGAAAAATGAGAGTTCAAATTATAATGTTTTCACATATGAATTGACAAAACCACTTTATAAACTTTTAATACATATATGAATTTCACACAATAATAAACAACCAACTTTGGCCCCTACCCTCAACCCACTCAGATCTACTGAATTAATGTCTTGTCTCTATGGTTGTGTGGTTTCAATCGGCTCAGGAAATCCTAAGGACTCAGTTTGGAATTCTTGGGATAAATGCACCATAAGCATACTTGTAGCTCTGTAGCTTTGGAGTTCAGTAAGCCCCTGCATTCTCTCAGTCTCAAAAATACTACCTGTGTTTTATATGGTGGGGGAGGTGAGTCTTTTCCAGGAGGATATACAATATTTTAAAATCCAGCTTCCCCTTGGGGTTGCAGTAAAAAAGTACTATTTTTTCTTGCTGCCTTCATGTGGTTCTGTATAGCTGAGTAGCTGTCACTTGTTTCATATGCTTTACATATTCCAATTAATGCAATTTTATTGCATATAACCCTAAGGCATTTCATAAAAGGGTGACATTTTACTTGAACAAACAAATAAAATATAATATTATAAATTTCCACCATGTTTTGGCAAGCACACACACTTACACACTCTCTCTCAATGCAATCATTCCCACATAAAAATGTTTTATTAGGTAACAGACTTCAAATGTGTTAAGCTTTTGAGCCTGCCAGTGTGAACTCATGGAGAGCCCTGTTCATTCAGTGTTATTGCAGAGTGAACAGACAGGGAAAGAAGGATAGAGTGTTCCTCATGCAGATGGATTTTGAGAAGCTCAAAGCCCACCCCTGACATGGGAACTGGCCCAGAGAGGCAGCTCAAATACTTGGTTTCTTTTCCCCCTGACCTGACTCTTACTCAGTCACAGAAGGTTTGTCAGCAGCATTTAAAGACTTCCATGAAGCTGTGGGGTTGGCAGATAAAGGACTTTATATCTGTCCCTGTAACAAGGGAATTTTGACTGTAGACTTGAAGAGAATCATGATTAGAAGAATTTTACAATTCAAGTCTACAAATTAAGAATGGGAATGTGAGGCAGTGTGGCTCTAATAGAGGTCACTTCCTTTTATTTCCTTAGTTCATTATTCTCTGAATCCATAGAGAGCTGCAAGCCTGGCCAGGCCATTTCTCCTTCAAAGCAAAGTGCACAACCAGGTGCAGTGCTTAAAGTTGTGCCCACTGGGATGATTTCCCTCACCAGTGTCCTTCAGGGATGGCCCAGGGGGCCTGTGGTGCTGCAGCTGTCCATTTTCTGGAAGTGTGTGTGTACCATGCAAAACCATCTGTAAGCCACGCCCAAGTCTTTTCTTTCTCTGTTGACTGATTGTGAGGACTCCCCATGAGGCCACTGCTGCAGGCTGGGAGAGAGACGGCAATGTAGTGGTAGCATAGGCCATGAGCATTTGTCCCACTTTTTCATGTAACTACTTGTGCCTTCGTTCACACGTGTGCCACTTCCATATGATAATGGCACACGCCCAACTTTATGACTTGGTGGGTCAGATAGCACCCAGTTCATGATGGACCGCTTGGGTCCCATGGTAATTTGGTGGCTCGTGTTTACTTGTTCAGTCTCTACTAAAGCTGAGTAGCAGGCCAAGAACTGTTTCTCAAAAGGGAAGTAGTTACCTGTAGAGGACTGTGGAGTTTTGCTCCAAAATCATAAGAATCTGCACTATGATTCACCTATAGGGGCCTATGAAAAGCTGCAAACAGCATGCCTATCTGCTGATGACACTTCAAACACCGCGGGGTCTTCCGGAATTATCCGCTCAAGGAGCAGAACTGCTGGCACAGCAGCCTGGATCTGTTGCCGAGTCTTACTTTGTTCTGCACCCCGCTGAAAACTAGCTTTAGGATCACTCAGTAAATGGGTGTGAGTAACACAACCAAATGAGGAATATGTTGCCTCCAAAATCCAAAGAGGTCCCCTAAGCATTATGCCTCTTTTCTGATTGTAGGAGGGGCCAGATACAGCTTACCTTAGAAGGGATATCTTAAAATGCCCCACCCCACTGGTGCCCTAAAATTTCTCTGAAGTAGAAGGCTCTCTATTATTATTATCTGCTACCTTCTAACACACAAACGTCTTGACAATATGCATATGATAGTTGCTACTTCTTGGTGACTAGGTCTAGTCAACATAATGTCATCAATGTAAAGGAGCAATATGATAAATTATGGAAGAAAAAGTAATCAAGACCCTGCAAACTAAATTATGACACAGAGCTGGAGAGTAAATATCCCCGAGGTAGGACAATGAAGGCCTTTCCAGCTGAAAGAAAACTGTTCCTGCTGAACTTTATGGACAGGGATGGAGGAAAAAGCATTTGCCCAATTAATAGGTGCAAACTAGGTGCAAGGGGATGTGTTAATTTGCTCGAACAATGAAACTATATCTGGTACAGCATTTGCAGTTGGAATCACTACCTGGTTAAGCTTATGATCATCCACTGTCATTCTCCGAGATCTACCTGTCTTCTGCACAGGCCAAATTGGTGAGTTGAGTGGGGATGTGGTGGGAATGACCACTTTTGTATCTTTAAAGTCCTTGATGGTGGCTCTAATTTCTGCAATCCCTCCAAGAGTGCAGTATTGTTTTGTTCCCTATTTTTCTGGGTAGAGGCAGTTTTAGTGGCTTCCATTTGGCTTTTCCCAACAGATTGACTCACCCTCCACTGGTCAGGGAACCGGAGATTCTGCGAGCTGCTAAGTGTGTCTGTTCTTATTATTCTGTATTCTTATTATACATTCTGTAATTTGGGAAATAACCACAGGAAAGCCTTGGGGATCCACTGGATCCACGGTGAACTGGACGTGAGCTAAAATTCAATTGATCACTTAACCTCCTGGAACCCCTACTCTGACTTGTGGACCACGGTGATATTTTCCCTGTCAGTTCAGAGCCAGTTCAGAGTTTAGAGATCAAGTAAGAATTTAGTAAACTTCCTATTTCACACCTAGGAACACCGGTCAATTAGCCAATGTGATACTGCTGCTTTGACTCTGCTATCTGTTAGGGTAACCATGCCCACCTCACCTTTGGTGATTGAATGTGGCAGTTTGACCCCTGAGGCCCTGGGATCCATTACTCCCATTGCATTTAGGTTTCCCAGTGCAGTGATAGCAGTTCCCATGCTGAGGTTTGGCCTACAAGAAGGGTCATCACAAAGTTCTTCAAGGATGCCAGGCTCCCCTCACAAATTTATTTCTCGCAGGGTAAGTGAAAGTTGTGTCTTACGGACCCACCCAAGAGGGTGAATGGGCCTTAAATAGCCAACTCAGTTTAACATTCCAATGCCCTTGAACTTTTGAACCCTTCCTCTGCATTAAATGTAGGCATGTCTGGCACTTCAAATTAATTCACTGTGGGCCACCTTCAATCCATGTTTCAGCCAATAGCCAAACTGTTAAAAGTCTTTCTAACAACCGAGGTTGCAACATCAAATGCAGAATCTCTGCTTAGTGAGTCCACGTCATTAAATTTGGCCTGATTCAACTTTATGTTCCTTCCACAATTGCCCCACACCTAGTATCCATCCACACAGGTGTTACCTGGATTTGTACTGGTAGAAATAGAAAACTCAAGTCCTTTAAGAGAAGTACACCTCCTCATTGATCACACTTTGTGTTTCACCTTTAGGGGCTTGCTGGGATTTGAGTCTAGTTGTGGGTCTAGAAGCCAAGACAGTGATTGTTGGGATGGGTTCTGACAGGATCAGCAGTGTCTCACATGACAACTGCCTCAGGCCATTACTGTTTTCCGGAAGTACAGGATTAACATGACTGTATTCTAGTTAAAATATTTTCACACAAGAAAAAACATAAAAGGGCTCCTGGGTGGCTCAGTCCATAAGTCTGCCTTGGGCTCAGATCATAATCCCAGGGTCCTGGGATGGAGCCTCATGTTGGGCTCCCTGCTCAGAAGGGAGCCTGCTTCTCTTTGTGCCTCTGCCCCTCTCCCCTGCTTGTGTGTGCTCTCTCTCTCTCACAAATAAATAAATAAAATCATTAAAAAAAAGAAAAATACACAAAAGATTGATGTTTGTAATATATAAATACTGCAATAAAACAAATTATCTAAATTATCTAAATACTGCAATAAAACAAATTATCTAAAAAGAAAAATGAGTAATAAGAAAGTAGTAGCCAATATAGGTGTGGAAAAATGTTCAATATCGGAGGAACGGAGCAAGATGGCGGAGGAGTAGGAGACCTAGATTTTGTCTGGTCTCAGGAATTCAGCTGAATAGGGATCAAACCATTCTGAACACCTACGAACTCAACAGGAGATCGAAGAGGAGAGTAGCAACAACTCTCTGAACAGAGAAGCGACCACTTACTGGAAGGTAGGACGTGCGGAGAAGTGAATCCGAGGCGATATTCGGGAGGATAGAAGGCGGGGGAGGGGCCTCCGCTGGCCGCTTCTGGCAAGTGATAGAGCCGCGGAGCACAAAATCGGAACTTTTAGAAGTTGGCTCGGCTGAGGGACGTCGCTGCAGTGGCTAAGCGGGGGGTGGAATCCTCCCGGGACAGTGTGGTCTCAGGACCCTTGGGGTCACAGAAAGACCGGGGGTGCCTGAGTGCGCCAGAGCTCCCAGGTATCGGAGTGGGGAAGCCGGCTGCAGAGACAGAGCTGAGGTGAGGACTCTCAGCTCGGGGTTGCCATAAACTGTGATCCGCGGCCCAGTCAGGCCACTGCTCCTCCAGCAGGGACCCAACAAGCGGCAGAGCTGGGGAGACTCCCCTTCCTTCCCGGGGAGGGAATGCACCGCAGGGATCTGCTGGGTTTGGAGACTCCACACGGGGTCGGGTGCCAGAGATACAAACGCTCGGTCACAGGTCGGGTGAGCACGGAGTGCGGCCGGAGACCAGGGAGATGGGAGTGACTGCTTTTGTCTGGGGGCACACTGAGGAGCGGGGCCCAGAGTTCTCAGCGCCTCCGGGTGGAGATTGGGAGGCCACCATTTTTGCCCTGGTCTTCCAAAGCTGTACTGAGAGCTTGCAGGGAACAAAAGCTCCTGAGAGCAAACCGGAGCAGCTTCCTTAGCCCGGACTGACAAGGGCGGGGCAATTCAGCCTCCGGCAAAGACATTTGGAAACCACAGCAACAGGCCCCTCCCCCAGAAGATCAGCACGAACAGCCCGCAAGCCAAGACCAAGTTTACCGATCAAGGAGAACGGGAGAACTCCAGCGCTAGGGGAATACTGCACATAGAATTCATGGCTTTTTTTTACCATGATTCATTAGTTCATCAAAGTTAATTTTTGTTGACTTTTTTTTAATTTTTCTTTTTCCCTTTTTCAACCAACATCTTATTAATCCCTTTTTTAAAAAAAAAAAACAAAACATTTTTTATTTTTCATTTTTAGAGTCATATTTTATCCCTTCATAGTAGTTACCCTTATTTTTGGCATATATATATAAGTTGTTCTCTCTTTAAAATTTTGAGATACAGTTTCTTCTAACAGATCAAAATATACCCTAAATCACTAGTGTATGGCTTTGTTCTAGTCTCCTGCCTGATCACATTCTCTCCCTTTTTCCTTTTTTTTTTCTTAAACCTTCTTTCTTTTTTCAAACAACTTCTTATCAAGTCCTTTTATAAAATCTTGTATAATTTTCATCTTTACAGTCATCTACCATCCCTTCATTGTATCAACCCTTATTTTGTACATATATGTCTTTCTTCCTTTAAAATTTGAGGAGGCACTTTTTTCTAACAGACCAAATACGCCCAAAATCTAATGTGTGGCACTGATGTATGCATTAGCCTGATCATATTTGATCATATTCTCCTTTTTTTCTATTGTTCTGTTTTGTTTTTTTTTTTCTTTTTTTTTTTTCTCGTTCTTTTCCTTTCTTTTCCCCTGGTTTCAGGTCTTTTCTGATTTGTATACAGTATATTTGCTGGGGACGTTGTTAACCTGTTAGCATTTTGTTCTCTCATTCATCTGTTCTCCTTTGGACAAAATGACAAGATGAAAAAAATCACCTCAGCAAAAAGAACAAGAGGTAGTACCGTCAGCCAGGGACCTACTCAATACGGACATTAGTACGATGTCGGACCTAGAGTTCAGAATCATGACTTTAAAGATACTAGCTGGGCTTGAAAAAAGTATGGAAGTTATTAGAGAAACCCTTTCTGGAGAAATAAAAGAACTAAAATCTAACCAAGTCGAAATCAAAAAGGCTATTGATGAGGTGCAATCAAAAATGGGGGCACTAAATGCTAGGATAAATGAGGCAGAAGAGAGAATCAGTGATATAGAAGACCAAATGATGGAAAATAAAGAGGCTGAGAAAAAGAGGGAGAAACAACTACAGGATCACGAGGGCAGAATTCGAGAGATAAGTGATACGATAAGACAAAACAACATTAGAATAATTGGGATCCCAGAAGAAGAGAGAGAGAGGGAGGCAGAAGGTATATTGGAGCAAATAATAGCAGAGAACTTCCCTAATGTGAGGAAGGAAACAGGCATCAAAATCCAGGAGGCACAGAGAACCCCTCTCAAAATCAATAATAATAGGTCAACACCCCGACATCTAATAGTAAAACTTACGAGTCTCAGAGACAAAGAGAAAATCCTGAAAGCAGCTCGGGAGAAGAGATATGTAACCTACAATGGTAAAAATATTAGATTGGCAACAGACCTATCCACAGAGACCTGGCAGGCCAGAAAGGACTGGCAAGATATCTTCAGAGCACTAAACGAGAAAAATATGCAGCCAAGAATACTATATCCAGCTAGGCTCTCATTGAAAATTGAAGGAGAGATAAAAAGCTTCCAGAACAAACAAAAACTAAAGGAATTTGCAAACATGAAACCAGCCCTCCAAGAAATATTGAAAGGGGTCCTCTAAGCAAAGAGAGAGCCTAAAAGCATCAAAGATCAGAAAGGAACACAGACAACATACACTTAACAGTCACCTTACAGGCAATACAATGGCACTAAATTCATACCTTTCAAGAGTTACCCTGAATGTAAATGGGCTAAATGCCCCAATCAAAAGACACAGACTATCAGATTGGATTAAAAAACAAGACCCATCGATATGCTGTCTGCAAGAGACTCATTTTAGACCCAAAGACACCCCCAGATTGAAAGTGAGGGGGTGGAAAACCATTTACCATGTTAATGGACACCAAAAGAAAGCTGGGGTGGCAATCCTTATATCAGACAAACTAGATTTTA
Source organism: Zalophus californianus (assembly GCF_009762305.2). Taxonomy (NCBI): domain Eukaryota; kingdom Metazoa; phylum Chordata; class Mammalia; order Carnivora; family Otariidae; genus Zalophus; species Zalophus californianus. The sequence goes on along the minus strand of NC_045595.1, from coordinate 63,888,278 downwards.
AAACAAAGACTGTAATAAGAGATGAGGAAGGACACTATATCCTACTTAAAGGGTCTATCCAACAAGAAGATCTAACAATTGTAAATATCTATGCCCCTAACATGGGAGCAGACAATTATATAAGGCAATTAATAACAAAAGCAAAGAAACACATGGACAACAATACAATAATAGTGGGGGACTTTAACACCCCCCTGACTGAAATGGACAGATCATCTAAGCAAAAGATCAACAAGGAAATAAAGACTTTAAATGACACACTGGACCAAATGGACTTCACAGACACATTCAGAACATTCCATCCCAAAGCAACGGAATACACATTCTTCTCTAGTGCTCATGGAACATTCTCCAGAATTGATCACATCTTAGGTCACAAATCAGGTCTCAAACGGTACCAAAAGATTGGGATCATTCCCTGAATATTTTCAGACCACAATGCTTTGAAACTAGAACTCAATCACAAGAGGAAAGTCGGAAAGAACTCAAATACATGGAGGCTAAAGAGCATCCTAGTAAAGAATGAGTGGGTCAACGAGGAAATCAAAGAAGAATTAAAAAAATTCATGGAAACCGATGAAAATGAAAACACAACTGTTCAAAATCTTTGGGATACAGCAAAGGCAGTCCTGAGAGGAAAGTATATAGCAATACAAGCCTTTCTCAAGAAACAAGAAAGGTCTCAAATACACAACCTAACCCTACACCTAAAGGAGCTGGAGAAAGAACAGCAAATAAAACCTAAACCCAGCAGGAGAAGAGAAATAATAAACATCAGAGCAGAAATCAATGAACTAGAAACAAAAAGAACAGTAGAAAAGATCAACGAAACTAGGAGCTGGTTCTTTGAAAGAATTCACAAGATTGATAAACCCCTGGCCAGACTGATCAAAAAGAAAAGAGAAATGACTGAAATCAACAAAATCCTGAATGAAAGAGGAGAGATCACAACCAACACCAAAGAAATACAAACAATTATAAGAACATATTATGAGCAACTCTATGCCAGCAAATTAGAGAACCTGGAAGAAATGGGTGCATTCCTAGAGATGTATCAACTACCAAAACTGAACCAGGAAGAAATAGAAAACCTGAACAGACCTATAACCACTAAGGAAATTGAAGCAGTCATCAAAAATCTCCCAACAAACAAAAGCCCAGGGCCAGATGGCTTCCCAGGGGAATTCTATCAGACATTTAAGAAGAATTAATACCTATTCTCCTGAAACTGTTCCAAAAAATAGAAATGGAAGGAAAACTTCCAAACTCGTTTTATAGGCCACCATTACCTTGATCCCAAACCAGACAAAGACCCCATCAAAAAGGAGAATTACAGACCAATATCCTTGATGAACATGGATGCAAAAATTCTCACCAAAACACTAGCCAATAGGATCCAACAGTACATTAAAAGGATTATTCACCACGACCAAGTGGGATTTATCCCTGGGCTGCAAGTTTGGTTCAACATCCGCAAATCAATCAACGTGATGCAATATATTAACAAAAGAAAGAACAAGAATCATATGATCCTCTCAATAGATGCAGAAAAAGCATTTGACAAAGTACAGCATCCTTTCTTGATCAAAACTCTTCAGAGTATAGGGATAGAGGGTACGTACCTCAATATCATAAAAGCCATCTATGAAAAACCTACAGCGAATATCATTCTCAATGGGGAAAGGCTGAGAGCTTTTCCCCTAAGGTCAGGAACGCGGCAGGGATGTCCACTCTCACCACTGTATTCAACATAGTATTAGACGTCCTAGCCACAGCAATCAGACAACCAAAAGAAATCAAAGCCATCCAAATCGGCAAAGAGGAAGTCAAACTCTCACTCTTTGCAGATGATATGATACTGTATGTGGAAAACCCAAAAGACTCCACCCCAAAACTGCTAGAACTCATACAGGAATTCAGTCAAGTAGCAGGATATAAAATCAATGCACAGAAATCAGTGGCATTCCTATACACCAACAACAAGACAGAAGAGAGAAAAATCAAGGAGTCGGTCCCATTTACAATTGCACCCAAAACCATTAGATACCTAGGAATCAATTTAACCAAAGAGGCAAAGGATCTGTACTCAGAGAACTATAAAATACTCATGAAAGACATTGAAGAAGACACAAAGAAATGGAAAAACGTTCCATGCTCATGGATTGGAAGAACCAACATTGTGAAGATGTCAATGCTACCTAGAGCAATCTACACATTCAATGCAATCCCCATCAAAATACCATCCACTTTTTTCAAAGAAATGGAACAAATAATCCCAAAATTTGTATGGAACCAGAAGACACCCCGAATAGCCAGAGGAATACTGAAAAAGAAAAGCAAAGCTGGCGGCATCAGAATTCCGGACTTCCAGCTCTATTACAAAGCTGTCATCATCAAGACGGTATGGTACTGGCACAAAAACAGACACATAGATCAATGGAACAGAATCGAGAGCCCAGAAATGGACCCTCAACTCTATGGTCAACTCATCTTTGACAAAGCAGGAAAGAATGTCCAATGGAAAAAAGACAGTCTCTTCAACAAATGGTGTTGGGAAAATTGGACAGCCACATGCAGAAGAATGAAATTGGACCATTTCCTTACACCACACACAAAAATAGACTCCAAATGGTTGAAAGACCTAAACGTGAGACAGGAGTCCATCAAAATCCTAAAGGAGAACACAGGCAGCAACCTCTTCGACCACAGCCGCAGCTACTTCTTCCTAGAAACATCACCAAAGGCACAGGAAGCCAGGGCAAAAATGAACTATTGGGATTTCGTCAAGATAAAAAGCTTTTGCACAGCAAAAGAAACAGTCCACAAAACGAAAAGACAACCGACAGAATGGGAGAAGATATTTGCAAATGACTTATCAGATAAAGGGCTAGTATCCCAAATCTATAAAGAACTTATCAAACTCAACACCCAAAGAACAAATAATCCAATCAAGAAATGGGCAGAAGACATGAACAGACATATTTTCAAAGAAGACATCCAAAAGGCCAACAGACACATGAAAAAGTGCTCAACATCGCTCGGCATCAGGGAAATCCAAATCAAAACGTCAATGAGATACCACCTCACACCCGTCAGAATGGCTAAAATTAACAAGTCAGGGAACGACAGATGTTGGCGGGGATGTGGAGAAAGGGGAACCCTCCTACACTGTTGGTGGGAATGCAAGCTGGTGCAACCCCTCTGGAAAACAGTATGGAGGTTCCTCAAACAGTTGAAATTAGAGCTACCATTCGATCCAGCAGTTGCACTACTGGGTATTTACCCCAAAGATACAAATGTAGGGACCCGAAGGGTTACATGCACCCCAATGTTATAGCAGCAATGTCCACAATAGCCAAACTGTGGAAAGAGCCAAGATGTCCATCGACAGATGAATGGATAAAGAAGGAGTGGTATATATACACAATGGAATATTATGCAGCCATCAAAAGGAATGAGATCTTGCCATTTGAAATGACGTGGATGGAACTGGAGGGTGTTATGCTAAGTGAAATAAGTCAATCAGAGAAAGACATGTATCATATGACCTCACTGATATGAGGGATTTTTAATCTCAGGAAACAAACTGAGTGTTACTGGAGTGGTTAGGGGTGGGAGGGATGGGGTGGCTGGGTGATAGACATTGGGGAGGGTATGTGCTACGGTAAGCGTTGTGAATTGTGCAAGACTGTTGAATCACAAATCTGTACTTCTGAAACAAATAACGCAACATATTTTAAGAAAAAAGAAAAAGAAGAAGGTAACAGGAGAGGAAGAATGAAGGGGAGTAAGTCAGAGGGGGACACGAACCATGAGAATGATGGACTCTGAAAAACAAACTGAGGGTTCTAGAGGGGAGGAGGGTAGGGGGATGGGTTAGCCTGGTGATGGGTATTAAAGAGGGCACATTCTGCATGGAGCACTGGGTGTTATGAACAAACAATGAATCATGGAACACTACATCAAAAACTAATGATGTAATATATGGTGATTAACATAACAATAAAAAAGTTTTTAAAATGTTCAATATCATCAGGGAAGTGCAAATTAAAGCATTTTATATCCAGTATTGGCTATGTACTAAAATATATAAAATATATTAATATTTTGCAAAATCCTGAAAAAAAATCAAGTTTTGGCAAGAATGTGAAGCAGTATAATCCCTACGTGCAGCTGTAAACAGATACAATTACTTTGGAAAATTTTGTTGCATTACCTAGAAAATGTTATAAGTTTCATATGCATTAACCCAGCAGTAAAACTCTTAGGTATATATCCTAGACAAGGTCTGCATATATGCACTGGGACCCATGTGTAAGAATATTCAAAACAGTGTTGTTTGTGAGGGAAAGGTATTGTTAAGAATCCAAATGTTTATTTGGAGAAGAATGGAAGCATAAATGTGATTCAGTCAATAATCAATTACTGAGTGGCACTGAAAACAAGGGGCAGAATCCCCAACAAATCTTCGGGGACAAGTTTTTGATTCTACTGATACAAAAGCCAAAATATGCAAACAAGTGGATACATATTTTAGAATGAATAAACAGTGGTAAAACTGTGAAGATAAGTATAAGATTGATTAACTTTCAGGAGAGTAATTTGTTTCTGGAGAAGAGAAGGGAGGACATAGAAGAAGCACAGAGACTTTAAGAGTTAATGAACTGCCCTATAATCCAGCAATTACATGACTAGGTATTTATCCAAAGAATACAAAAATACTAGTTCAAAGGGATACAGGAACCAGGATGTTTACAGCAGCATTATCTTCAATAGCCAAATTATGCAAACAACCCAAGTGCCCATTGATTGATGAATGGATAAAGAAGATACACACACACACACACACACACACACACACACACACACACACACACACACACACACACACACACACACACACACACACACACTGGAATATTACCAGCCTTAAAAAAGAATGAGATGTTGCCATTTGCAATGACATGGATGGAGCTAGAGTACATAATGCTAAGTAAAATAGGCCAGTCAGAGAAAGACAAATTCCATATGATTTCACTAATATGTGGAATTTAAGAAACAAAACAAAGGAAAAAAAGGAGAGAGAGAGACACAAACCAAGAAACAGACTCTTTAACTATAGAGAACAAACTGATGGTTACCAGAGGGTAGGGAGGACAGGTGAAATTGGTCATGGGGATTAAGGAGTGCACTTGATGTGATAAGTACAGGGTGATGTATGTAAGTGTTGAATCACTATATTGTACACCTGAAACTAATATTACACTATATGTTAACTTACTGGAATTTAAATGAAAACTTTAAAAAAAAAAGAGTTAGTATTACTATTCCATTTCCGAAACAAGGTGTTGGACACATGGGCAATGATTTAATTGTTATTCTTTAAACTATGCCTTTTGCATTAGAGATTATAAATGAATATTTCATGTATCTTAAATACAACTTTTTAAATAGTTGTAAATGGGAGCCAAGATTGCTTAAGGCAACAACATAAGTTTAGGTTGTCTGATTTCTAATTCATGCACTACCAAGGATATTATGTATAAATAACAGATGCTTTCTATTCCTCAATTTCCTTATCTTTAATATTGCAGTTAATAACAGCATCGTTTTTTCTTTTAAGATGATTAAATTAGTCCATATCGAATCTCAATCTGATACTGGCATAGAGTATACATACATTATGCGTTGTTTGGCAAATACACACCTGAACATAAAATATCTCACTTTTATAACATGTCATAAATCATATAATATGATGAAACCTCTTCTAATTTGTTTTAGATGTCTATTATATGCCAAATTATGGGGGTGGCACAAAAACTATATTGTATACACAACAAAGGTATAAACAGTATAAATAACCAAAATAGACATATAATCAACAAATCTATAAGTGTATTAAAAGGTTACACTGAGCAGGTTTATTCTAGGAAAGCAGACACAGTTTAATTTCCAGCAAATATTAAGCTGTTCTAATACTTGAAGAGATTCAGAGATTAAATGATGTGATGATCTCAATCAGATGCCAAAAGCAGTAAAATATTCAACATTTGGAGCCAAAAATATATGAGTTAAAAATAGAAGAAAATCTTATATCTTATTTAATATCATGAACTTTCTACCAGAAATCTAATGAGCTAAAATTTTAATGATAAAATATTTTATACATTCTGACCAAAATCAGATGAAGGATATAGGAATGATTCCTATCACATTATTTTTTTTTTACTTTGCAATGGAGTATTTAATAACTACTATACATTCAAAACTCCCATAACTGTTAGACACTCAACAACAACCTGGACTATTTTATCTAGAAGACAATGTAAAAAACAGCACCTACATTATGGGATAAAATTTTGAGAGCTAGGGCAGAACTTTCAGGTTCTAAAACATACTTCAATGGGATGGTAATGAAAAGAATGTATGTACTTTTGAAAAAATAGATCAATAGAACAGAATAGAGTTCAGAATTAGGCCCATTGATTTATAGAAATTTAACTTATTATGGAGGTGGAATTTCAAACTATTGTTGGGACTATGAGAAGTCAGTAAATGTTGTTGACACAAAGTTAGACTACTTTTTCATGTAAGTAAAAAAGATAGCAAGACAGAGATAGAGAAAGAGAGGGAGAAAGAGAGAGATTAAGGGGCTGTTACAAAGAAAGGTAACACTTTATGAATATATATGGTAGTATTAAAATATTTTATGGGATAATATACATGCAACTCAGTGATAGAAAAGTCCTTCCAGATGCAAAATCTAAAAGTCAGAAAGTAAAATGGTGACAGAATTGATTTCACACATATCATATGAATTGTAGAAATTACCATAAGAGTTTGACATGTGACAGATGTGGAAACTTGTTTGCAACATGGATACAAAATACAAATCCAATTTATAAGCAACTAAAAAATCTCTCTTGGGAATAAAGAATAGAAAAGGGACATAGAATATAGACAATTAATCATTGACTTATGAAAAGACCATCACTCTACTAACACAAACCACTTCTGACCCCCATCTCTCACTTTTCAAAGATACTTTTCCTCCCAGTTTTATTTTTATCGTTTATTCTTATCCAAAATACCATTCTACTCTTTTCCCATGAGATTATTATGTTGACAGTAATATGTTGTGCATTATCATTAACTGACCTTCAGAACTTCTCTCTCTCTCGATATATATAAATGAGAGATTTATATATATATATATATAAATGAGAGATTATATATAATATATAATATAATATAAATTAATACTTAATTTATATGTGAAAATTAATTTATATAATTATATTTATATATTATATATGTTTATTTTGAAGATTAATTTATCTATATAATCTTGCCTTTGCCAAGGATCTATGCTAGAAGGAGATTTAAACCCTGCATTTTACTCTCTATATTTACATTTTACATTATATTCTGCTCTGGGAGTAATCTGGAAAACAATGGTGGAATTGAGATTCTAAGGGTTTTAGACAAAGGTGGTCAAAATACAGGGATTTATGATCTAAGAGTGGATCTAAAAGCTTTTTTAGTTGGTATATTGAAACTTGAGTTCACCGGTGCACTAAATTCAGTAAGATTGAAATCCAGAACTTCTCTGGTACACAGTAGAGAAAAGGGATTGAAAGTTCTGGAATCTGGGAATGTTGGAATAGATGCTACCCCCTAGGAGACTCAGAGGAAACTCCACTAAATTATTAAAAATGCGGGGCACCTGGGTGGCTCAGTCATTAAGTGTCTGCCTTCGGCTCAGGTCATGATCCCAAGGTCCTGGGATAGAGCCCCACGTCGAGCCCCACATCAGGATCCCTGTTCCGCGAGAAGCCTGCTTCTCCCTCTCCCACTCCCCCTGCTTGTGTTCCCTCTCTCACTGTCTCTCTCTGTGTGTCAAAATAAATAAACAATAAAAAAAATGCATCCTTGTGAACCTCTGTTACAGTTGGTGTCTATTGTAGTCTCTTCAGTCTGAAGACAAAGAGTATTTTTGGTATTAAGCTCATTGTCTACTTTCACATAAAATGAAGTTCCCACCATGGAAATGAATTTGGTGAGAATAATATGATCCTGCAGTGGCAGGTGCCACATGGTGGCATTTAATCATTCTTAACAGGTAGATGCAATTGCTGTAATAATCCACAGGGACACAGTCACAATCCAAGTGTTTTGACTTTCAGGGATATATGACGATGACTAATTTTTCACAGGGCTCATAGGAATCAAATAGATGGGCAGTTTACTAAGGTGTTACTTAATTTATGTAATCAGATAAATTGTAGATCAATGGAGATAAATCTGATCTGAGTTTCCATAGTCACTGAGCAAGATTGGAAAATCAGTGCCTGGGAAGTCTAAAGAAGAATGTAGATATTCCTCTCAGAATGGAAATAGAATAAGAATATATTTGTGTTCCATGAAAATGCTTATAGGTTGCATTCACTGTGACTCAGACTGCCAATATCCAGATGGTCAAGAGAATTTATCCCGGGGCTATCAGTAAATCTGTCTTTTCAATTATCCCAGTTTTTGCTTAATGGACTCAGGAGCCATTTTGTCATCCATGAAGGTTCCATGTAGGCTCAACTACATGAAATCTTCACATAGCTGATCTGTTATATCTACCAAGCATGCAAATTGCCAATAACAGAGGTCAAACCCAAGCACTGATATGGCACCATTCCTAGAATTGATGGGTAGAAGGGATTAGTCAGTCACCTAGTGACAGGTTGATTGCATTGGAAATTTTCCATCTTGGGGAGAATAGCAATCTATCCTTATATAGATAGATACATATTATAAATGCAAATTTGTCTTCCTTGTCCTCAATTCTTCTATCAGCTCCATCTTAGACTGATGGAATGACTTATTCTCTGACATGGCATCACACATCATTTTTTCCATGGTGGGAACTTCATTTTACGTGAAAGTAGACAATGAGCTTAATACCTATGTCATTTACTGGTTTACTGTTTGTCACATCACCCAAAAGCAATCAACTTGTTATAATAGTGAAATGGCCTATAAAAAGAGGAGTTGTACTACCAACTGAGAGATACCACCATATAAGATCCAGATACTATTTAAAGGATGTGAGGTAGTCTTTTAAATCAGTGGCCAAGATATGAAGGCATTTTCCTATAATCAGAATACATGAGTCCAGGAATTTGGGGTGGATATAGGAGGGTTCTACTCACCTAATCAGTCATTAACAGAGTTTTTGTATCTTGTCCCTAAAACTATGAACTTGGCTAATGTAGAGTTCTTAAGAGAGGAATATTTTTATAAAAGAACATATCCATGGTTCCTCAAAATTAGAATCTGAGAATATCCATTTGCTAATTAATTTGGTCTACATGTGTTGTTAAACTGAAAAGCATAGGGGAAAGCTGAAGTGAAAACTCCATTTGCCAAAGGAAAATTACATTGTTGCTACACAATAAGTACACAGAAGATTGTGTTGAAATGAATGGGATTTGTGTGGGGACCCATAGAACTTTAATGTCATTTCTGGGTGCCCCCATAAATCACCCAAGTGATCTTTGGAACTGCTATTTTAATCTTTCATGGTGGGAATACGTTCATGGTTATTTGTATAATTAAAATAGATAAAAATTGAAAAGTTAAAAAAGTGTTAATATACAAAATACTATGGGAACAAAAAAAAGAATTAGAAAGGAAGTAAGGATCTTTCTGAACTTTAAAATATAATTTAAAAATTGGCATGCAGCAATGTAATAAAAGCATATGACAATAAAAACATGGATGAGTAAAATAGGATAGAGTAGTTGGAATAGAAAAGTTGGTTGGTACACCCTGATAATGTTTTTACAAAGGCCGGTGGGGTGAGCAGGGAGGCCTGAAGCCCTCTATTCTAGTCCTTGGACTATGTCCTGAAGATGATAAAGAACCATGCAGAGAAGTAACATGATCAAAAGTACATTTTAGAACCATCAGAAATAATATGATCAGAGGTGCATTTTGAAAAGATTTCTGGGAATACCTGGAAGGTTAATAAATATTCATTGGTTGAGTAAATAAATAACTGGAGGAATAAGAGGGAAAACAAAGAGCATAGCTAAGAGGCTATTAAAATTGTTCAAGGGAGAGATGTTCAGAGCTAGAAAAATGTTCTCAAAAGTATGTATTTATGCATCATGAAATCTATATACAATCTTCTGTGGCCTTCAGTCAGCAATGAACTGAGGTGGGGAATGCCAGTTATGGCTGTCAATTCCAGATTTTTCCATACCATCCTTTAAAGAATGCCTGTATATGGAGAGAACTTACCACTTAACGCAGAAGAAAAGAGAAAAAAACATACAAGACAGAAGGCAATAGAAAATAAAAGGAAATTTTCTCTTCGTTCTAACTGTAAAAACACAATGAGATAAAATTCATTTTTCCATCTAAGTGTTTGGTAAGACTTATTGCCAATATCATCTGCACCTAGATAGGTCCAGTACTACAGAGAACTAGTGGTGTTGCTATTGGCAGTAAATCATATAACTGCACTAACTTTGGCAGGGAGTACTTACATATTATTGAATTAGAAGTTCCAAGCTGTTATTTCAAAGAATCAAAAGGTTATAGAATAACTCATATATGGCAATATGAAGTAGAACCACACTGTTACTTTTTACCTTGGGAATACATCCAGTATATTTCTAGAGGAAAGTCGCTAAATTGTATCTTGTGTTTGGTGAAGATAAGAGTTGGCCATCATAATGAAGATGAGCAACAACAATATTTATTTTCTATAATCACTAATGCTTATTATTATTATATTTAAACAGCATGCTGACTACATTGGTTCTGAAGCCTACAGTATGTTCTCTCTCACACACCAGATCTTCCAAAGGCAAATTATCCAACCCTGCTGAGCCACACTTCCCTAAATTATAAGAAAAGCATAAAAATACAGGACAGTTAAGAGGATTAGAGATTATTTGCTTCTGGTGCTAAGCAAAGTTCCTATTGCAGAATTCCTACTATCCAGTCACTAAATCCTGCAGAGACACTTGTATACTGAGATTCCATTTATTTTAAAAAAATAGATATAATATGTTGTGTTAGGCAACCTCTGAAAAGACCCACCTCTTGTTATGCATATGCTTGAATCATCCCTTCCCCTGGGTGTTGGCTGGCCTAGTTACTTGCTTCTAACAAATAGAATACAGCAAAAGTGGTAATTTGTTATGCATTAATAGATAACTCATACATATGTATATACAATTTACATAGCAAAAGGATTCTAAACTTGTTCACCAGTACGATAGGAAATAGGTTATGTCTGCACAGTGGAATACAATACAGCAATCAAATGAAATAAAAAATGCAGGAGCTTAAGCAACAACATAGATCATACAATATTGAGCAGAAGAACAAGACACAGAGTATTTACAGAAGGTACCATTTACACAGATGTCAAAAACACATAAACTTATACCATTTCGGGACTGTGTTCAGAATAAATTGGGAGTAAGTCAAAATGATAATTATGTGACTAATATTATGTCAGAGCTTCTAATATGCCCAACAAGGGTCACCATTCTTTCTTGATGAATATAAATTTGTTCAATTCACTAGGCACAACTGATTTGAGCCCAGATGTTTTACAGTTCTGTAAATTTAGATGATAATTTGGAATGACAAAAATTAAAAAAAATCATAACCTTGATTACTTTTTTCTGTCCAGTAGAAAAGATAAACTCAAAAGTTATGTTTTTACATTGTATATGTTATCTAGGGCATTATTTAGTTTTATATCTCAGCAATCTTATTAGTAACCATAATCATGACAAAAATGAAAGATTTAAAGATCAATTTAATTTAAATATTTTATTTATTTATATGTTACTTATATGTCAGAAACAATAGTTAGAAATCCCTTTCAGGCAAGTAAGGTAGGACCTGATTTATGATGATCTCATCTTTACAGAGGTAAAGAATGTCACTACCTGGCAGTCTAGGAACATTGGTGAATTGGGGGAATCTGAGTTCTAGAAATTACAAGTGAAACATAATGAAATGATTTGCATGGTTTTTTATCTTGACCTCAAAAGAGCTGACGTTGACCATTAGAATATTTTTGGAATAATAGAAATGTCTTAAAAAATACAACACTGGGGGTTTTATAAAACTTCTAGGTAGAAATTAACTCTCTTACCTAAATAGCATATCATTCTAAGGACTTTCAAGTTTGTTAATTAACATTTCCTACTGCACTTGATAAAATGAATCAGGACAAGTAGGTGGGTAACACACACTATAGAAGCTTAGGCCTAGAGACCACCTGAACTAGTGTATGCTGATTGTGGTCACCATGAAATTTCACTTTTGAATGTTTTTCCCTAGAAAAATTCATTGAGAGAAATAATATTAATAGTTTTAGAAATATTTTCAGTAATTTTGATTGTGCTCATGTGCTGTAAATTAAGCTTACATCTAATTGTCATTATCGACAAAGGCTGTAGAAAGCATATATCCAAATCAGAAATTGGCTGGTAAAGTTAGACATCTTTTCATGTACTTTTCACCAACCATATATCTTATTCAGTGAAATGTCCATGTCTTTTGCCCATTTTTGGATTGTTTATTTTTTAATGATAATGCATGAGACTTCCTTATAATCTTTAGATAGGAGTTACTTGTCAGATATGTGATTTCAAAACCTTTTCTCTAAATCTGTACCTTATTTTTTTCATCTTAAAGAGTCTATAGTAGAGAAAAAAGTTTAATTTTGATGAAATCCTATTTATTACGTTTGGAAAATAATCATGCTTTTTGCATCATGTCTAAGAATATTTCACCAAGTTTATATCCTGAAGACTTCTTCTATGTTTTCTTCTAAAACTTTTATAGTTTGACATTTTATATTGTAATCTGTAATTTGAATTAATTTTCATATCAGCTATGAAGTTTATTATTTTTGACTATGGATATCCAATACTTTCAGTATCATTGTTGAAGAGATTATCCTTCCTGCCCTGAATTGTTTTTGGAACTTTGCCAAAAGTCATTAGCTATAAAACCCAAATGCCAATCAACTGATGAACAGAAAAAAAATGTATATCCATACAGTAAAATATTATTTGGCCATAAAATTAAAATATTGATACATGCTACAGCATAAATAAATTTAAAAACAATTATGCTAAGTGAAAGAAACCAGTCACATAATATCATATTCCATTTAGGTAAAGTGTCTAGAATAGGCAAAATCTACAGAGACAGAAAGTAAATTAGTGGTTCCTTAAAGATGGTAGTTAAGGGATATGGAATGATGGAATGTATAAGGTGATAACTAAAGAGTGTAAGATTTCTTTTTGAGGTAATCAACTGTGGTGATAATCATAAGTATCTATGAATATACTAAAAATCACTGTACTGTACATTTCAAATACAGAAATGTAGAAGTGTTGAGTTGTGCACTATATCTCAATGAAACTGTTAAAAAAAGAAAAAGAAAAAAATAGATAAAAGTTATCCATACTTCTGTGAAGTTATTTTTGGATTCTCTGTTTTTCCCAGTGATCAAGGTGTCTATCCCTCCAAACACACAGTCATGATTACTATAATCCTATACTAAGTCTTGAAATCAAGTAGTAATTTTCTCCCACTTCTATTTTTAGAACTTTTGTTATTCTAGTTCCTTTATCTTTCCACTTAAGTTTTAGAATAACTTTGTCTATATCTCAAGTAAAATCTTGCTGAGATTTTGGCAGCATCTATATCTCTGTTTGCATTTAATTCTATACCTACAGATCTATATCTATATCTATATATCATATATCTATATATGCATGTACCTGTGCACATGAAACATATACATACATATTCTATTGGTTCTGTTTCTCTGGAGAACCATATTACAATGTCATGAAGAAAGTTTCAAGAAGACAGTCTTTCCGTGTTTATTTCAGACAATATTCCAAAGGAAAACTAGTTGTATACCTATTCTTTGACATTGAGTAATATGTCTGGAAAATTACTCCATTGTTTGTTGTTGTTGCTATTGTTGTTATTGTTTTTCTTAAACCCTGCTGTCTCTCCTTGAGCTCCTTCCTGTTGCTTGTTTTCTCCTCTTTCATTTTGTCCATGGTATCTTTCAGAGAGGCTGCAGTGAGGAAGATGTTGCTAAAGTTGATGGCATATGTCCCCCGTGAGTTTACCTGTGGAGAGAAGCTTTTGTTCAGTTCTTCATAGTGCACAGGGGAAATTGTGGGGAATTAGCAGCATGTACCAAGTTTTACCAGTGAACCAGAGGCAAAAATTAACCTGAATAGAGCCAAGAAGATGGGATCTAGCAACGAGTAGAATATTTCAGAAGCAGAGATGTAGTAGATAATAGAAGTAGACAGTAGCACCCAAGACAGGTGCACATAAATGGCCTAGTAAGTTTCAGCTTGCTTTATGGACTGCTCTTGGCTGGGGATAATGCATGGAAGATGCTACATGTTTTAAAGGCCAAGGATATATTAATTCATCTTCTTTTATGTAATCTATAATTTTAAGTAAAAGGTCCAAATTTCATTCTGATTTTCATGGTTTTGTTCCCACTCTGGTGTTTGGCTTGACAGCTTTGTTAGAGTCCATCAATAGTAACGTTGGATCAGACAATGCTTTCCCTCTCTATTTCTCTCTGTCTCTGTCATCTATCATAGATAGATGATGATAGATAGATGATAGATAGATAGATAGATAGATAGATAGATAGATAGATAGATGATAGATAGATGATAGATAGATAGATAGATAGATAATAGATAGATAGATATAGATAAATACATGATAGATAGATACATGTTAGACAGATACTCTCTTATTCTCTTCCTTTCTCTTCCTCTATCTCTTCTTACCCCTTAGAATGACTTTATTCCTACCTGACTATGAACTCTTGAAGTATTCTACTCCTGTCTTTAGCATTTTGCAAAATCAATAGTGAAATCACCAAAAAATAGCCTCCCAACTTTATATCTGCCTCCTGGGTACTTTCATCACAAAATGGTTGTTAATGAATCTTATAAAGGGCTTAGTGAACATTAATATTATAGTACCTGCAATGATGTGTTAATTAAAATTAAGTCCCTTTCTCATTTAAGGTGTGATAGGAAAGAAAATTTGACACAGGCAAAACATCACTGTGAATTTTAATTTAAAAAACTAGGAACGGGTACACTTCACATAATCACAATTGCCCAAACATCCTGTAGACAGAATACCTCCCTGATTTGGTCAGAAACAGCATATTATAGCTGAGGGTGACTAAATGTCATAGAGTACTCTCCTGCTTCTTCATAGCAACATACCAGTGTCACTATAATTATGGGTTTAATATTTAAAATTTGTTGATTTCATATTTGCATGTATGTATGCTAACTAAAATTAATTAATTTTAATTGCATACACCAATTACAACATCCTAGACTCATTTTACAACATATTATTCCTCACTGATTACATATCCTATAAGAGTGCTTTAATTTTTCATTTTATACTTTAAAGTCAAATAATAATATGTATTTCTAATTAAGCCTGCTTACATATCTGACTTCTGATTAAGCCATGTTTTAATATTTTATGACGCCAGCCACCTCTAATTCCCCACTCTGATAGCTCTTGCCTTTCTGTGCTTGCTTTCCTAGTCTCATATATTTTAAAGTGAGTTCTAAGAGTGTTTTCTTTTCTTCTTTTTTCAGGTTATTTTTAAGCAATCTCTACACCCAACATGGGGCTCAAACTTACAACCCCAAGATCAAGAGTCTCATTCTCTACTGACTGAGCCAGCCAGGAGCCCTGAGTGTTTTCTTTTCTAATTCTTTTCAAGTACAGAAAAGCTTCCAGGTTTTTTCACCCAAAAATGATGGGGAAGTGCAGAGAAAACAGCTTTGATTTGTTTGAAATAATGAGGGAAATTTATTAGGTTGTGGCATTTGAAAGGGCTACTTTTATAAGTTACCCTGTGCTTTGCTGTGGTATTCAGTGAGTTAGATATTCTGCATTTGGAA
The DNA here is from genome assembly GCF_009762305.2 of Zalophus californianus. Classification (NCBI taxonomy): domain Eukaryota; kingdom Metazoa; phylum Chordata; class Mammalia; order Carnivora; family Otariidae; genus Zalophus; species Zalophus californianus. The sequence continues at coordinate 63,872,259 of NC_045595.1, read as the reverse complement.
GTTTTATGCCTGAATCTTAGAGAACCCTAGTATAAATATGTCTGACCTCAACAATGTTATGATTATCACATTATACACTGATCTTTCCCTTTGCGGTAAGAATCATAAAATAATAAAATGGAATTAACATTTTGTGAATATTTACCACATGCAGAGCTTCACAATTATTATTTCATTCTGTCCTTATAAAATGCCACAGCTGAGGGAAAAACAAAAAACACGGCTGAGAGAAATGAGGGCTGGAAAGGTTAAGAAAGTGTGTACATGTATGTGGCAGGGCACACTGCTCCAAGAGCAGAGCCAGGTTTCAAAAGCACTTCTAGCTTAAAAGCCCATTCCATTCCACTACAGTCCCACACTGCCTCTGTCCTTCTAAGCTAATCAACTGCCCTAATGTATTTTAAAAATTAAATTTAGATTCAAAGGACATTATCATAAATTCAGTGCTTTCAGATATATTGGTTCAAGTTCTTTGGATACCACATTATTCAAACTGTTCTATTTAACTCTCTTTCTTCTTCCCTTCTTGCTCACTTCCCTATCCCCCTCATTCAGTACTCAGGAAAGTCACCTCGAGTCATGAAGGAGAGGAGAAAAAAAACTGTCATGGGCAAGAGAAATTACGTTCAGGACCTTCTTTAAACTTGGGTCGGTCTAGTTTTCTACTATGAATTATTCTGTAACACAGACCTCCAAAATGCTATGATTAAGGTGATTCTTTCAAACTGTTAAAAATGAAAAAAGCACATGAACCTTGGTTAGGTAAACATAAAAAGAGGATAATGTTTAAAATAAAAAGAGAAGAAGATCATAGGTGAGAAAGATAAATAGGAAAACAATGAAAACAAATGTGGCTGCTATGTTTAAAGAGAAGAAAAAGAAAAGGAAAAAGAAAAGGAAATCTCTTTCAAAAGTGAAACTACACAAGACCTCTCAGGCTATTGTATAGCAATGTGGTACCAGGAAACCAAGAAAATTATAGTACAAAAAGTATATGATAGAGCAACAACAACAAATAGATAAATTGGACTATATCAAAATTGAAAACATTGTACATCAAAGGATATTACCAAGAAAGCAAAAAGACAACCTACAGAATGTAAGAGATATTTGCAAATCATGTATATGATAAGTTTTTAGTATCTTCACCATTCAAGGAACACTTACAACTCAACAACAAAAAGAAAAACAACTCAAATTAAAAAACAAAACAAAACAAAGGGCTTAAATAGACATTTCTTCAAAAAAGATATATAAATGGTCAACAAGCACCTGAAAAGATACTTAATGTCATTAGGGAAATGCAAATCAAAATCATAATGAGATACTTCTTCATACACACTAGAATGGTGATAATAAGAAAAACCAGAAAATAACAAGCATTCATACAAATGTGGGGAAATTAGAGACCCTGTGCATTGCTATTGGGAATGTAAAATTTTTCAGCTGCTCTGGAAAAAAAGTTTGCCAGTTCCTTAAAAATCTAATATAGAATAACCATATGATCAAGCAATTCCACACTTAGGTATATACCCAAAAGAACTGAAAAGAGATAGTCAAAGTAACATGTGTACATACATGTTTGTAGGGGCACTATTCAAATTAGCCAAATGGTGGAAACCACCCAAATGTCCATTAATGAATTAATGGATGGATAAATCAACTGTAGTGTATTCATGAATGGAATATCAATCAACCATAAATAGGAAAGAAGTAGTGATGTATGCTACAATGTGGATGAACCTCAAGAACACTATGTGAAGTGAAAGATACCAGATATGAAAGGTCATATAATGTGTGAAGAGTGACTGCTTAATGGGTACAGAGTTTTGTTTGGGGATGAAAATGACTTAGAACTAGATAGAGTGACAGTGGCATGAGATTGTAAATATATTAAATGTTACTATATTAAATGTTACTAAATTGTATACTTTAAAATGGATAATTTTATAGTAGATGCATTTCACATTAATAAAAAAAGAAGGGGCACCTGGGTGGCTCAATAAGTTAAGCATCTGTCTTTGGCTCAGGTCATGATCTGGGGGTCCGGGGTTCGAGCCCTGCATTGAGCTCCCTGCTCAGCTGGAAGCCTGCTTCTCCCTCTGCCTGCCACTCCCACTGCTTGTACTTGCTCTCTCTCTCTCCATCAAATAAATAAATTAAATTAAAAAAAGAAAAAAAGAAAAGTTAAAAAAAAAAGTATGTGATGTGCAACAGAGAAGAAAACACATACAAAATGGGTTTAAACATGGATGGAAAATAGGTAAATATTATATATTAAAATATTATTTTTTAATAAAAAGGAATCCCAGAAAGTAAAAGATTAATTGAAAATTCTACAAAGTAACAAATCTATAAAGACAAGACTAAAATGAAACATAGAGAAAAAAATAAAAATGAAGCAGGTAAAAAAACGTCAGAAAGAAAATCGAAACATCTAAAACATCTAAAGAATGAAACAAAGAAACCCTGCATAAAGATTGTCACCATTAGTGAAATTACTTGGAACAGGCGATTGAGTTATGGATCAATGATTATATAAAAAATAGAAAAAAAAACCCTCACAAAATTCTTTCTATTTTACAGAGTCCAGGAGAATATGACTCTGCATTTAGATGAGCATTTTAAAGCTCTAAATGGTCTGAAACCCCTCTGGTGGATATATAATCTGACTCACCAGGCAAGTCAGCCACAGGGTCACTGGCTAAAGAAGGATGAATAGTCCTAACCTAGGGTCCAGCAAGAGAGAGATGGTGGAGGGCTGGGGGTGGTAAAGTACCCTAAAGGAGGTGCTTGGGCTAAGGATACTGAGAAAAACACATATGCATAAGCTTATGGCTCTCAGGGAGCCCTGAGTCCTTGACTGCAACTGCCTTCAGAGACTGCAGTGCCCTGGCTGTGCCCCAAGTTTGAGATGCAGAGGGTGGCCTTCTTCCCTGAGACCTTCCAGTTAGAAAGACTTTGTAATTGCAGATGGTCAAGCCTGAAAGATTACGGATCAGTGTTCTGGCCAGGAGCTAGACTCTTATTCCAAAGTTTATTTTTTGCATGTTTATGCTTTTATATTCTGGTACTTTGCAAATTTCAGAATGTTATCATATTTTTTATCATATTGAATTCACATAAGATGTAACTCCAACCAGTTTTCATATGAGGAAATCTCATTCTGAAGAATGAGAGTGAGGAAATCTCATCTCAGGCATTTGAGGTTAAATGACACAGCCACAATGCTAGGGGACAGCCAAAAGACATCTAAAATGAAATTATTTTGACAACAAGTTCAGTGCTTTTCTGAGAATCTTCCACCACATGCAGGTGCAATTTCTTCTTTTGTTTAAGACAAGATATAATATTCAGGAAACAAATCCCATGAAGAAAAATGCTTCAGATTCTGACTCATAAAGTAAAATTTGGGTTGAACATTTGGTCTTTTCCTTTACTTTTAGAGTCTTTTGAGTTTTATTTAGGTTGAGTCCCACCTGCTAAGAACAGCTATTTCACTTACTATATGGTAGAAGAAGCACTGGATAGTCTCAAGTGGCTTTCTGTGGGTCCCCAGCAAGATGAGATCGCACATGAGATCTTACTAGGAATTCTTCACATTTAAATTAACAGGCTTATTTTCAATACCTGCACAATTTGGAGAAAATCATGATGCTGGAGTTGAGGTATGTAGGGTAAACTGACCTATATGTTCACTACCAAAGCTTTAGGTTTTTTGTTTCCAAATATTGGATTTCAATACGCATCAACCAGGCTTTAACCAACTGTGAGCTTTGGTGTGTGTCAGAAAGTTAGCCGGTCTGTCAATGGAACTCACATTTCCAAGAGGGATGTGACTCAGGATTGGGGGATAATACTGTCTCCACTCATGGTGCATTAGCAGCAAGTGAGAGAACATTGAATTTTATTCAAGTCAGGAGAATGTAATCCTTCTATCTTCTTATCCATTTTACTCACAAAAACCAGGAAAGAAGAATACTATGAGTAAATGTAAGACATGGCTAATTCCAGACGTCTCCATGTTTTCATAAAGATTACATTTGGAGGATAAAGTAGCTTTCTATCAACAAATAAATTAATGAAAGAAGTTTTGTGTTTTTTTTTTACAATCAGGAAGAAATGATTAAAATTAGTTTTAAAGTTCATCAATAATAAAAAATTATCCTATGTAGAGTAATAAACACATTTTTTCCTTTGAGTTAATAATTTCATTTCTTGGAATCTTTACAATGGAATGATTAAAATGAGAACAAAATTTATGTACATGGATTTTTAATTCCATGTAATTTGTAATATCAAAGAAATGAAAACAACTTAAAGCTCCAGTGAAAAGAGAGTAATTAAACAGCTTTAGAGAAGGGAATGTTAATAACTATTAAAATGACCTATTCAAATATTTTTTAAGGCATGAACAAATTATATAAAGTTAAGTGATAAAGCCATTTTTACTACATATGTATGTTTGTACAATAGATTATGAGCAATGATGACTTTCTTATTTCTACGTATTTTCTACAATGGTTCCCTATCATTTTCATAATCAGGAAATATAAGTTAAAATACTGTAATTAAAACTTCCAAGATTTGCATTGGACATTCTTTCCTGCTTGTCAAAGATTAGTTGACCATAAAGTTGAGGGTCCGTTTCTGGGCTCTTTATTCTGTTCCTTTGATCTATGTTTCTGTTTTTGTGCCAGTACCATACTGTCTGGATGATGACAGCTTTGTGATAGAGCTGGAAGTCCAGAATTGTGATGCCGCCAGCTTTGCTTTTCTTTTTCAACATTCCTCTGGCTATTCGGGGTCTTTTCTGGTTCCATAAAAATTTTAGGATTATTTGTTCCATTTCTTTGAAAAAAGTAGATGGTATTTTGATGGGGATCGCATTGAATGTGTAGATTGCTCTAGGTAGCTTTGACAATATTTGTTCTTCCAATCCAATGGTGTTGGGAAAATTGGACAGCCACATGCAGAAGAATGAAACTGGACCATTTCCTTACACCACACACAAAAATAGACTCCAAATGGTTGAAAGACCTAAATGTGAGACAGGAGTCCATCAAAATCCTAAAGGAGGGGATAGAGGGTACATACCTCAATATCATAAAAGCCATCTATGAAAAACCTACAGCGAATATCATTCTCAATGGGGAAAGGCTGAGAGCTTTTCCCCTAAGGTCAGGAACGCGGCAGGGATGTCCACTCTCACCACTGCTATTCAACACAGTATTAGAAGTCCTAGCCACAGCAATCAGACAACAAAAAGAAATCAAAGGCATCCAAATCGGCAAAGAGGAAGTCAAACTCTCACTCTTTGCAGATGATATGATACTGTATGTGGAAAACCCAAAAGACTCCACCCCAAAACTGCTAGAACGCATACAGGAATTCAGTCAAGTAGCAGGATATAAAATCAATGCACAGAAATCAGTGGCATTCCTATACACCAACAACAAGACCGAAGAGAGACAAATCAAGGAGTCTATCCCATTTACAATTGCACCCAAAACCATTAGATACCTAGGAATAAATCTAACCAAAGAGGCAAAGGATCTGTACTCAGAAAACTATAAAATACTCATGAAAGAAATTGAAGAGGACACAAAGAAATGGAAAAACGTTCCATGCTCATGGATTGGGAGAATCAACATTGTGAAGATGTCAATGCTACCTAGAGCAATCTACACATTCAATGCAATCCCCATCAAAATACCATCCACTTTTTTCAAAGAAATGGAACAAATAATCCTAAAATTTGTGTGGAACCAGAAGAGACCCAGAATAGCCAGAGGAATACTGAAAAAGAAAAGCAAAGCTGGCGGCATCACAATTCCGGACTTCCAGCTCTATTACAAAGCTGTCATCATCAAGACAGTATGGTACTGGCACAAAAACAGACACATAGATCAATGGAACAGAATCGAGAGCCCAGAAATGGACCCTCAACTCTATGGTCAACTTATTTTTGACAAAGCAGGAAAGAATGTCCAATGGAAAAAAGATAGTCTCTTCAACAAATGGTGTTGGGAAAATTGGACAGCCACATGCAGAAGAATGAAACTGGACCATTTCCTTACACCACACACAAAAATAGACTCCAAATGGTTGAAAGACCTAAACGTGAGACAGGAGTCCATCCAAATCCTAAAGGAGAACACAGGTAGCAACCTTTTCGACCTTAGCCGCAGCAACTTCTTCCAGAAACATCGCCAAAGGCACAGGAAGCCAGGGCAAAAATGAACTATTGGGATTTCATCAAGATAAAAAGCTTTTGCACAGCAAAAGAAACAGTCCACAAAACCAAAAGACAACCGACAGAATGGGAGAAAATATTTGCAAATGACATATCAGATAAAGGGCTAGTATCCAAAATCTATAAAGAACTTATCAAACTCAACACCCAAAGAACAAATAATCCAATCAAGAAATGGGCAGAAGACATGAACAGACATTTTTCCAAATGGCCAAGAGACACATGAAAAAGTGTTCAACATCACTCGGCATCAGGGAAATCCAAATCAAAACCTCAATGAGATACCACCTCACACCAGTCAGAATGGCTAAAATGAACAAGTCAAGAAACAACAGATGTTGGTGGGGATGCAGAGAAAGGGGAACCCTCCTACACTGTTGGTGAGAATGCAAGCTGGTGCAGCCACTCTGGAAAACAGTATGAATGTTCCTCAAATAGTTGAAAGTAGAGCTACCATATGATCCAGCAATTGCACTACTGGGTATTTACCCCAAAGATACAAATGTAGGGATCTGAAAGGGTACGTGCAGCCCACTGTTTATAGCAGCAATGTCCACAATAGCCAGCTGTGGAAACAGCCAAGATGTCCATCGATAGATGAATGGATAAAGAAGATGTGGCAGATATATATATATATATATATATATATATATATATATATATATATATATATATATATATATAATGGAATATTATGCAGCCATCAAAAGGAATGAGATCTTGCCATTTGCAACGATGTGGATGGAACTGGAGGGTGTTATGCTGAGCAAAATAAGTCAATCAGAGAAAGACGTGTATCATATGACCTCATTGATATGAGCAATTCTTAATCTCAGGAAACAAACTGAGGGTTGCTGGAATGGGGGGTTGGGTGGGAGGGATGGGGTGGCTGGGTGATAGACACTGGGGAGGGTATGTGCTATGGTGAGTGCTGTGAATTGTGCAAGACTGTTAAATCACAGATCTGTACCTCTGAAACAAATAATGCAATATATGTTAAGAAAAAAAAAAAGAAGAAGATAGCAGGAGAGGAAGAATGAAGGGGGGGAAATCGGAGGGGGAGACGAACCATGAGAGACGATGGACTCTGAAAAACAAACTGAGGGTTCTAGAGGGGAGGGGGGTGGGAGGATGGGTTAGCCTGGTGATGGTTATTAAAGAGGGCACGTTCTGCATGGAGTACTGGGTGTTACGCACAAACAATGAATATGGGAACACTACATCAAAAACTAATGATGTGGGCGCCTGGGTGGCTCAGTTGGTTAAGCAACTGCCTTCGGCTCAGGTCATGATCCTGGAATCCCGGGATCGAGTCCCACATTGGGCTCCCTGCTCAGCGGGGAGTCTGCTTCTCCCTCTGACCCTCCCCCGCTTTAATGCTCTCTCTCTCTCTCATTCTGTCTCTCAAATAAATAAATAAATAAAATCTTTAAAAAAAAACACTAAAACCTTTAAAAAAAACTAATGATGTAATGTATGGTGATTAACATAACAATAAAAATTTTTAAAAAAACTTCTAAGATTTGCTGTGTCTTAGTCACACATTACTTTTTTCTTACATTTTATCTTCATTATTTCAGTGAAAGATTGGAATTATGAGACAAAATTTTTCCACATCTGAAGACTAAACAGAACCCATTTTCCCTAACCCTAACCTGTTTTCCCTGTTTACTGATCTGGTTCTCTGTGTTTCCCTCCCTCCTCTTTTTCTCCCTAGCTCTCTCCCATCCTGAAGTTTCTCACCCACACTGCTGAAATCATTGCATGTAATGCTAACCTCTTTTTTATACCAAAAATTTTGAGCAAAATCTGGTGTAATAACATCAAGTCAACTTCTTGGTTAAAACCTTTCTGCAAACCAGGATGGCAGTCAAACAGCCTCATTTTGTGTTTTAACTATTTATACCTGAATCGTTAATTACATGTGTAATCACTGACATACTAATTTATTTTCATTTTCCCTATATTTTTCTCTTCCATCATTATAAAAAGGTAGTCAGATTCTTTTTGTTTCCTTTCCTCAGTGTTTTTTACAAAACAAAAACAGAACCTGATTCAATGGGCTAGAATGAATAGTTAAAGGGATGTAGGAGTTCTAAGATAGAGAATTTAGGGGGGTGTCTTTGAGTAGTCTGGAAAGGAAGAGAACTTTAACTCTGGGAAAAGCTGAGAAGTTCTAGAGATTAATAGACTAGCAATTAGCTTAGTACCTGGGCAGCCCCCGCCCCTGGGATGTGTTAAGATCTGTTGGGATTAACTGCTTATTGCATCTAGAACTAGGTCCAAGATGCTTAGATTTTCAGGCCTCTTAAAGAATCTTGTACTTCAACCTGACCTACCTCATGAGTGGTGGGACTTCACTGGTATAAACACAAATAGATCAATCATGAGAAAGACCACTCTAATGCTTAGGCATGTCTCAAAACTTTGTATTTTTGTATATTTTGCCCATCTGGAGGGAGGAGAGACAGAGTTAAACTAAAATTATTTTAAAGGAAATAAAGACACATTAAACTCATATATCTGAGTTTCTTGTTGAAGATTCATACCTTCACAGAGAGAGCATAATACTCATTGTGGCTTCAATTTTTTTTTTGTTTTCATTAGCAGTAAGCCGCTGATGGCTCTGAGGAAGTCTATGGTAATGACAATTATAGTAGCTGATATATCCTTACACAGAGCTTTACAAAGCAAAAAAATACTCACTTTCACAGATCATTTGCTCCTCATAATAGCTTTGCCAGAAAATGAGGGATTATTATCAACATTTTCTATCAAGAGAATGAGAACCAGAGTGGTTAATATGATTTGCAAATGGTAACTCATCCTGCAGATGCCAAAAAAGTGACAGAAACCCAAGGCTTTGGAACCCCATCTCACCTAGCAGATACAGGCATAGGAAACACAGCTCCATCTTTTCTCTAAAACTTTGAGGATAAATAGACCTTATGGAAACTGAGAACTACTCTTCCTTAACTTGCTTTATGTCTGATTTTCTGTCTAACTCACTTTGAGGACCAAAGACTACGGATGGGGTTCCAGAAGCTAAGTGCAAATAGGAGACACAGAAATAGTGCAACAGCAAAGTTTCAGAAGGCGAGTTTAAGAAACAGATGGGCTGAATGAAACATCTATCTAAAGAGATTGTGCAGGGAGGCAATAAGAAGATGAAAGTTAGGGCCAAAAAAAAAAAAAAAAATACTTGAAGAAGCTGGGCCATAAATGAAGACTTCAATTCTCAGCAAACCAGCATATGCCATGACCAGACCCACAGCTTTTCCAAAATTCAGTTTTCTCATCTGGAACCTGGACTAATAATAACCCATCCTGTGATATTTTTCCACAGTTAACAAGAGAAAAAGGATATAAACAACAAAACACCAAATTGTAAATTATAAAACACTTCACAAATGAGAGTTAATAATTTACTGTCTGTTCATATACAAAATTTCAGAAAGAATACAAACACGTTAGGTAGGGCAAGCATAACCTAAGAGAGAGAAAGCATCAAAATGCTAATCCCCCAAATTGAAATTTTTAGAGCTGTGTATTTGCATATAGCCTAAAATCCCTTCGAAAATAGCTAGAATGCATTTAGTTACTTTTAAAAACCACACATTGAGTTGTTATTAATTTATTATAGATGAGGCAATGTTTTCCTTTCAAAAAGTTCTCTTCTCCATTGTGCCAAAGGCACCAGTAGAGAATTTAGAGTGTTTTATATTCCATAGAATATGCATAGCGATATCAATAATAAATAGCATTTTCCACAGTATAGAGTGTGAGGCACTCACTCAGAATCACTTACTCTTGTTGAGCTAAAAATACCTCAGTGACAAATTTCAGGAAAGAAAGGAAAAGAAGAGAATTCTGTGTTCATTTCCCATGGGTAGAACCCTGCCTGAATGGTCCACAGCACCTTGTCACTCCCTCTCAATAATGTGGAGCAATAAAACCCCAATCTATTCTGGTGCACATTGCTATGATACCCCTTGCCCAATGCAGTGCATCTTTCATTTCTACGCCAAACACTTACACTTACTTTTCAGGAAAAATCTTGAACAGCCCTGGTAACAAAAGATACAAAAATTTATTAATAAGATAACATGCTTATGGTATGAAAAAATGTATTGAATTTTTTAAAAACTTGGTGAGTCCCTGCATATGGATAACATCTCTATAATCAGTTTGCTGAGTGTCTGCTCCCATAAGGGTAGTCTGAGCACAGAAATAAGCTAAATGGATTACAGTCTTAATGGCATATTTTCACAGCACCTTGGCTTTTCCAGAGGAATAACCCAAAAATAAAGGAAATTAATAGGAGACCACAGGGCATTGAATCATGAAGCTAAAGGAAACCTAACTAGTGAAGCAATGAGGAAAAAATTTTTGTCTGTAAACATGAGTTAGACAATATTTAATGATTCTAAGATATGACAAATACAGAATTACAACTTCTTTATTATCACTTGTTTAACCTACATAGGCATTGATCATTTATAATTAAGATTGTCAAAATAATCTAAATGTTGCAGATTTTAATCTGAATGTGAAGCATTAGTATATGAGGTTTTGATAACAGGTAAGGGAAATATATCTTCAGAACAATAAAAATTTAAATTTAAATGCTTCAAATCCTCTATGAAAATCCAATGATCAGGCATGGCCGCTGGGGCAGATAAAACCAACAGAATGAGGAGCTTCCAGATAGGTTTCAAATATTTGAGCTAAGAAAAGAGAGGAGTAAATTCATGAGACTGTAACAAAAAGAATTAGAGGTTATAGAATTTATATATAGGGGAGATGTCTGGTGGTGGTAGGAGTAAATTAGCACCTAAAAGGTTGGGGTTCAAATCTTTCCTCAGAAACTTAATGGGTGACCTTGGAAAAGTCCCTTTATTTGAACTTCAGTTTCCAGCTGTATAAAAGGAAGATGATAATAACTGCACTATCTATTCAAACTGGTTATTGATAACATGACATCAGAAGAATGAAGAGGGGGAAATTGGAGGGGGAGACGAACCATGAGAGACGATGGACTCTGAAAAACAAACTGAGGGTTCTAGAGGGGAGGGGCGTGGGGGGATGGGTTAGCCCGGTGATGGGTATTAAAGAGGGCACGTTCTGCGTGGAGCACTGGGTATTATGCACAAACAATGAATCATGGAACACTACATCAAAAACTAATGATGTAATGTATGGTGATAAACATAACAATAAAAAATTTAAAGAGAAAAAAACAAAAAAACACAAGAAAAAGAAAATACATAAGACATTTTTTGCAAGTAAATGGTTCTATATTATGTACGTGTGTGTGGATGTGTATGTAAAGTATAAATGGTGATCTCATGCTTAGGTCATTGTGTGTATAGTATGACCAAATTCCTATTTCCAAATAAATTCCTATTTCCAAATTGATTTAATTCTACTCATGTCTTGTGAAATTTCCAAGAATTAGATAAAGTATTTTATACATGCACTGAGCTATTACTCTGGGAAAGAAAAAGACATTCAAACCAAGTCAACTCCTTGCCTTAGGTCCAATCAGTTTAAAATGATACATGCAGTTTTTTGCCTTGTGGAAAAATGAGACCACAGTTTTTCTACTTGGTATCACCTGCTGAATTTAAGAAATAAAAGAAAAAGGAAAAATTCTAAATGTTGGTGGACAGAAAAACGTATATTGGCAAATAGGACTAAAAAAAAAATAAAACCTGAAATTATTTTCTAATTAACCTTAAAAGTCTCTGTTATCATGAATATAAAACTAGATAGTACCTGTCTTCATCAACATATAACTTTTATATTATCTTCCAGAAAATTATTTGCCTTGCTAGGCTGTACTGCTTGAACCTGAATCCAACTGGTTCATTTATTCATCAAATAATTCATTTATTTGTTTTCCAAAGGTAATTTCTGTTATTCCTTTATAAACACACTTTTCTATTATTTTCCTCTTTCACCATGTAATGCCAAAAATTTGATATCATCCTTATTCCTCTGGTTCTCTAATGTACCATATACTATCCATCAAGAAAGAATGTTTGTTCTCTGCACAAAGTAGATCCAAAATTAACCTTTGTCACCACCTTTACTGCCACCACCTGGCCCGAGCCACCATCACCTCTCATTTGGATTTTGTAACAGCCTCATCTGAAAGATGGTCTTGCTTACTTCTTGTGCCTTTACAGAATGTTCTCACTTCACAATCAGAATAATCCTTCCAAACTGTAGTCATATCACTCCTGTGCTCTAAACCTTCCCATAGGTTCCCATTTAAAAAAAAAAAAATTACTTATTTATTTGACAGAGAGAGCTAGCAAGAGCAGGAACACAAGCAGGGGGAGTGGGAGAGGGAGAAGCAGGCCTCCCGCGGAGCAGGGAGCTGGAGGTGGGACTCGATCCCAGGACCCTGGGATCGTGACCCGAGCCAAAGGCAGACGCCTAACGACTGAGCCACCCAGGTGCCCCCCATAGGTTCCCATTTTAATCACTCTTACTCTTGCCCCTGATCATTCTGCTGTAGCCCCACCAGACTACTTGCTACTCACGGAACCCACGAACCTGCTCCCACACATCCTGTCCCCTCTGCTTGAAATGCTCTTTTGCCAGATACCTCTATATCTCTGTTCTTCACTTTCTTGGGGTCTTTGTTCAAAGTCACCTTCTCAATGGTATATACACTGATCAACATACTGAAAATGGCCCCCTCCATCATTCTCTATTCTCATTCTCTTTCTTTCATTTTTTTATTTTTCTCTTTAGCACTTATCACTAAGTGGTCTATTATGTGTTTTACTTCTTTGTTTATTGTCAGTCACCTCTTTCCCTTTTAGAGAAGTGAGGAAAGGAACTTTTATCTAATCGTTTTCAGTGTTGTCCTCCCTTCCCCCCAGCAGCTAGAAATTTACCGGGCACAAAGGCATCAAGGATTCAAGGAACGAGCATTGAAAGAATGAATTTGTTTCAGACAATGGAAAGGAAAAATAAAAGCCTAATTTCCTAAGTTTGGGAACATTGAAGGGACTGTTGTATGTGGAACAAAGATTCTATGGGGAGACTTGAGTAAAGAGCTTGCATATAAATTACTTTTGGGAAAAAGTGTAGAGAAGTGTAGAGAGAACCACACTCATTTCTAATATTTACCTTTTAAATCTTAGTCAGTGTATATCTGGCAGTAGGCATGGATTTACCAGGGGTCTGGTTGAAAGGCATATTGACATGTACAGTGATATTTTATGCTTGTTTGCTTCCAACATAATCCACCTTCATAGGTCAAGTAAGGGTATTTGATGGGCAAATGTAGAACCCTGTGAGGCAGCACTGTGTCCCTGTTGACTGCGAATGTGGGGTTTCTTGCCCATACAAATGGAACAATCTCATATTCCTTATCAGTAAAATCAGGATCACGTCACCAGAGTTACCACCTCACATGTTAGTGCAAATGTGAATTACATACTGTTTCAATAGATGGATGCCATATCTGAGAGAAAGAGAGCAACAATAGGTTTGTTTTCCAGTGTTAGAATAGTGGTTTAGGACACAGGTTATGGGGCCATCATTCTGTTTTTCCACTCACTCTGTGTAAACTGGAGAAGTTATTGAACTTCTTGCACTGATTCAATTTTCACCTCACGAGTCACTGGGAAGATCAGGCAGGTTAATATATATATATATATATATATATATATATATATATATATATATATATATATATGGTTTAGAGCAGACAATACATAATGTAGACTAGCAAGTTTAGCTGCTAACTTTATTTGTGAAATGTTACAGTTTTAAAAGCTGGTTTCTGTCTATAGCAGGGCAAATAGAAACAAAACAGTACAGCTCCCATCTCAAACAGCTTGAAGCCCACAGCACAAGACCATCTTCATTTCCTTGTTGGGGGTAGTTATTCTTAAGTGTAATTTGAAGTGGATGTTGTAATCAAACCAACTGCGGAGAGAATGAAATAGAAAGGAATGGATCCCAAAGATGATGGGCAATGAATAAAGGTTTTAGTAGAGAAAAAAACAAACACTGCCCAGTAACTGTGTCTGGGAAGGAAATTATTAACTCTGACCAAGAAAACCACACTCATGTTTTGTATTTTAGAAACATAATAGACATAGCTGGTAAAATGGGATGAAAAAGAATGATCCTTTTGAAAGTTTATTTTTACTTTTTTTGTAAAATCATATGGCATCACAGAATCTCTGCGCCATCTCATTACATAAGCAACTTGAGCTATTTTATGTGAAGTACACACAGAGCAAGCAAGGGCAGAAGAATAGTCTCTTTCTTTCTTATTGAAAGGTGATTTGTAAATTGTCGAATGAGTAAAGTATGAGCCTGAAATACAGTATTTTCAAAAGCACAGGTACTGGAGAAGTCTGATTAAATGTACCTCTTCACAGATTTTGAAAGAAGTGGCTTGATTTTTTTTCCTTTTTAATCTAGAGTTCTAGGCAATTTGGCAATTACGTGAAAACACTTGGTTTAGAAGTCCAGTGAGTAATTTATTTCAAGTTTGGAAATACTCTTCTTTTGCAAATCCTGCAATTTCTGTATATCTGGCAGAAAATACAGCAAGAGTCATGAGTTTGAAGGCATAAAAACACAGGAAAGTGGTTGAATTCATAATAATATTTAAGAAAAATTAGGCCAGAATATCCATTAGATTTTTTGAACCAGTGAGAAAGAAGCTAACACTCTTGCAAGGAGAGTCACTGTAATTAGAAAGTCAATCATTACTTGGAAGAGTAGTGAGGAAAGAGTCCACTCGAAAAGGGACTGTGAATCTGCTTTTCCAAACAGAAATCTGATTTTGCCATTCTTTTGCTTAAAATCCTTTAGTGAGCCCCATTGCCTATTTTAGCTTGTAACCTTATCTTCAAAAACTCCTGTTTGGTAATTCCAGAGCCTGTTTGCCCAGATGTCAGTGACACTCTACATTTACCACATAGAGTACTTGTTACTAACCCTATTACGCCATGTCCTTCCCATGTACCTTTGAAATTCTCACTTCTTCTGCCTGAAACATACTGGGCTCCACTCTCTTAACCAACAAACATTATCACTGTATGTCTTTTTGCCTGATTAAATCCTTGCACATCCTCATATATTAATATATTTATATACTGCTCTTTCTAGAATGTCTTCCCTAACCCACACTTCCTAACCTCTGTAGGTTCTATGGGATCTGTCAGGACTCTGTACCTACTTCTAACCAGGTACAAAGAGTGAATAGTAAATGTTCATTTAGCTGCCATCATTGAAAGCACCTCTCCTAAATGAAAACTACCTTGTTTCTAATTTTATTTATATTTTAAGTTTTATAAATGCTTGATGCATAGTAAGCACTCAAAATTGTTTGTTCCCCCTTGAGAAAAGAATACTTTTTGAATCATAAAATGTTTACGTATGAAAACCATATTGCTTTTTTTGAAGCATTTCTCTTTGCTAGAGACAGAGAGATATTTTAATTATGGTCCCCCTTTCAATGATTTTCATAATCAAACATTTGGGTATAATTTTGTGAAAGTACCAATGAGTCCACTGGACTTATTTAATTGTAATATGATTGTTTATACTACTGAAGGCACCTTACTTTTCACTGATGTGATAATGACAGGCTATTATGAGTCTATTAGGGTATTCCTTATGGAACCAACATAGAAAACAAATGCTGTAATTTGCAGATTCATGTTTGGTTATGAAAAAAAAGACATTCTTTCTTCCAAATGATCCTATGCTATTTGGTATCTGTCATGGAGAATGGGACAATAGGGGAAGGACAAATATTACATGAAAGCCTATAAGTGCCATCACAAGCGAAACTGGATACACTCAGAAGCTCAACTGGGAGCCATTTCAAATCCACCTGATATTGGTTCCCTCTACTTCTTTGTGCCATGCCCATTTCTAGATTAAATTTCTAGAGCTTCCCATGACCTTTTACCCAGTATGGACACTCATAGAAACAGCATATGAAACTCATTTTTCCATTGAATGCTAAAATTTGGCAGTAAGAAAAGCCATGTTTATTACCTGTAGGATCTAGTACTTTTAGAATTACCCCCAGGTTTGTTTGTTTGTTTGTTTTTTAAGGTGAAACTAAAACCAAAGTTAGTTTGAACTTTGAATTCTGCAGTACTTGAAGATTTTTGACATATAATAATCTTAAAAAACACCCAAAAAAACCACAAGCTCATTATTTGAACCAGAATAGGATAGAGTATGGTTTGTCAGAGGCAGCCTTCGGAGTAAGGCCCAGTTCCTCAGGTCATTAGAGATCCACTCAGATACAAATATTCACCTCCATGTCCACACTGTCAAATAGCACATAGACTTTGTTTTCCTTCTGTGGTTTCAGCTACTAAGAATATCTTCTACCTATCTGAATTCTATTTTATTTTCCTCAGGGCCAAACTGTATTCTTCCTTGCTTTGTGAAAGTTTCCTGACAAACCCAGACCTCAGTCATCTCTCCTTTCTTCAAAACATTTCAGTACCTAGAGATTATATCATGTAACTTGACATCTAATTACATTTATCATACAATTATTTGAAGCTCCTTCAAGGCAAGACATAAATCTCAGTTTACTTACAAGCTCTCCCATAATATACCAAACATTACGAAGTCCATGGTAGTTCTTAATAATAATAATAATTATATTTATTTATATAATATAAATATTTATTATACATATTTATACATGATGATTGTTTTTGAGTATTAGGAATTCAATTAGTAGATAGTAACCTAACTACATTACTAATCCATCTCCCTGGGGATATTTTCATTAATTTTCAAAAGTGAGTTGAAACAGATTACATAATTAATTAAAAATAAAGCAGAGCAAGTTGTAAAATAAACATCAGCAACCACATGGAAGAATTTGGTTATTGAACTTAACATTGAATACATATCCTGAGTATCTGACAAATAAAGAATATCAATTTAGCTTTACAAAATCTCAAGCCTATCTTGAGAATAAAAATATTTCATTACTCTAAGGGCTGTAAAAACATGATATGTGGGTGCTTATATATTTTTTCAATAAAATGTAAAATGTTTTCAAGTACACTTTTCAGAAGATGCATATTTATTCTCCAAAAGGCTGTTTCTTATTTTAAACTTATTTATTTTTTATTTTTTTAAGATTTTATTTATTTATTTGAAAGAGAGAGAGAGACAGCAAGTACAAACAGGGGGAGAGGTGCAGAGGGAGAGGGAGAAGCAGACTCCCTGCTGAGCAGAGAGCCTGACATGGGGCTTGATCCCAGCACCCTGGGATCATGACTGAGCTGAAGGCACATGCTTAACCGACTGAGCCACCCAAGCACCCCTAAACTTATTTTTGATGTCAATAATAATGCATGTCAGTTGGATATTTTTTATATCAAAATGGTGACAGAATGCCAATCTTCAGGAAGCCAAGAGAATATGGTTAATATCTGCTGATTTCTAATAACGAAAAATACAAGGAGTGAAATTAAAATATCAACAGAAATAGATAATACATCTACCTTGGATTTGCTTTCCCTTCTGTTATCTCAAATAAGCCTTTAAAAAGAGCAAAATTGCAGTGAATTCATGGATTAATTCTCTAACGAATGTTTGAATGCTTTGTTCTATTGATTAATAGAGAATCATAAAAATCTGTGTAACAATAGTTTAGAAGGAATTCTTTGAGAAAGTTTAAGAGTATGAAATGAATGTTGGCCCAAATAAAAAGGAAGAATGCATTCTAAATATACACTGAAAAATAAAAAAGAGAGTGGTGAACGGAATACAAATATATTAAAGTAAAATATACCATGATTTTATAGGAAGTATTTCAAGAATGCTGGGATAGACAAATATTAAAAAATCGATTAATATAATTCTTCAAATAAATAACAAAGAAAATAACGTCATTCCAACAAATGTAAAAAAAAGCTTTTTTGTACAATTAAATATATACACATACACATATACATATATGTGTGTATTATAACAGGAAGCAAATATATCTTTTATGTGTTTAAAAATACCATTATCATATGTAATCATTAAAATGTAGAAAAATCTCCACTAAATTCAGAAAAAAGGACAGGATTTCCCACTCTCACTGAAGAAAAGTATATCAGAAGTATAAATATTAAAAGAAGAAAAAAAGAAAATAAAAAAACTCCACAAAATATTGACTTGAATGCTGAAGATGCTCGTTTGAAAAACAGAGGAAATATATACAAATATTTGTGATATGGTTATATTAAAGTCTTTTTTCCTAAAGATTGTATTTATTTATTTGACAGAGAGAGACATAGTGAGAGAGGGAACACAAGCAGGCGGAGTAAGAGAGGGAGAAGCAGCCTTTCCCGCGGAGCAGGGAGCCCCATGTGGGGCTCGATCCCAGGACCCTGGGATCACGACCAGAGCAGAAGGCAGATGCTTAACGATTGAGCCACCCAGGCGCCCCATGGTTATATTAAAGTCTTATACTTTTCCATCAAATATATAAAATATAAATATTTTAAATAAAATTTAAATATTTTAAATTAAAATAATTTTTAAAAATTAAGTTGAACTAGTGAAATCAAAATATTTTAAAATAAAAGATTTTAGAAAAGATACCTAGTTATTAACACATCAACACCTTCCCTACATATAAGGAACATAAAAGAAAATTTATCTTATTAACTTTCAGAACACAGATATACACTCTGGTAACTTAACAATATCCAAACTAAAAACGTGAAGAAACTTATATGATTCATATATCCAAACTAAAAATGTGAAGAAACATATAATTCATATATTTTAATAAAAAGAAGGTAAAGATTAACTTGTTATATCAGATGTTAAGCTCAAGAAATCAGAAATGTGTTGTGCCAGAATGTGGCTGGTAAAATATATCAACACCCAAAGAAGCTTAGATGGTTTTAACATTTTTAATAAATTGAAGGTGGCATTTCAATTCATTGGGGAAAGATGCTGTGTTTATTAAATGAGATTGGGAAATTTATCATTTTGAAAAAAAAAGAAAAGTTAATTTTCAAACCATTATTTAAATAAAATTCTGCATTGGTTTTCTGTTTAAATGGGAAAAAATTAAGCAGAATTACTTAAAGAATAATTTTTTCTTAATTTTATTATGTTACATTAATCACTATACATTACATCATTAGTTTTTGATGTAGTGTTCCATGATTAATTGTTTGCATATAACACCCAGTGCTCCATTCAGTATGTGCCTTCTTTAATACCCATCACCAGGCTAAACCATCCCCCCCACCCCTCCCGCCTAGAACCCTCAGTTTGTTTCTCAGAGTCCATAGTCTCTCATGGTTCATCTCCCCCTCTGATTTCCTCCCTTCATTTTTCCCTTCCTATTATCTTTTTTTTTTTTAACATATAATGTATTATTTGCTTCAGAGGCACAGGTCTGTGATTCAACAGTCTTACACAATTCACAGCACTCACCATAGCACACACCCTCCCCAATGTCTATCACCCAGCCACCCCATCCCTCCCACCCCACCCCCACTCCAGCAACCCTGAGTTTGTTTCCTGAGATTAAGAATTCCTCATATCAGTGAGGTCATATGATACATGTCTTTCTCTGATTGACTTATTTCACTCAGCATAATACCCTTCAGTTCCATCCATGTCGTTGCAAATGGCAAGATTTCATTCCTTTTGATGGCTGCAGAATATTCCATTGTAGGTATATACCACTTCTTTATCCATTCATCTGTCAATGGACATCTTGGCTCTTTCCACAGTTTGGTTATTGTGGACATTGCTGCTATAAATATCAGGGTGCACGTACCCCTTCAGATCCCTACATTTGTATCTTTGGGGTAAGTACCCAGTAGTGCAATTGCTGGATCGTAGGGTAGCTCTATTTTCAACTTTTTGAGGAACCTCCATACTGTTTTCCAGAGTGTCTGCACCAGCTTGCATTCCCACCAACAGTGTAGGAGGGTTCCCCTTTCTCCGCATCCCCGCCAACATCTGTCTTTTCCTGACTTGTTAATTTCAGCCATTCTGACTGGTGTAAGGTAGTATCTTATTGAGGTTTTGATTTGGATTTCCCTGATGCCGAGTAACATTGAGCACTTTTTCATGTGTCAGTTGGCCATTTGGATGTCTTCTTTGGAAAAATGTCTGTTCATGTCTTCTGCCCATTTCTTGTTTGGATCATTTGTTCTTTGGGTGTTGAGTTTGATAAGTTCTTTATAGATTTTGGATACTAGCCCTTTATCTGATATGTCATTCACAAAAGTAGACTCAAAATGGTTGAAAGACCTAGATGTGAGACAGGTGTCCATCAAAATCTTAAAGGAGAACACAGGCAGCAACCTCTTTGACCTCAGACACAGCAACCTCTTCTTAAAAATAATTTTAATTTGGCACTAGGTTTAAGGCAGATAATGTGCTCAGGTTACAATCAACCTTTTCCATGAGAGATTTGATACCTCCCTTTCTTTTTTCTTTTTTTTTTTTTTTAATTTATTTGTCAGAGAGAGAGAGAGAGCACGCACACAAGCAGGGCAAGTGACAGGCAGAAGGAGAAGCATGCTCCCTGCTGAGCAGGGAACCCGATGCCAGACTCGATCCCAGGACCCTGGGATCATGACCTGAGCCGAAGGCAGACACTTAACCAACTGAGCCACCCAGATATCCTGATGCTTCTGTTTCTTGATGTTGAGTGATAATTATCAAAAAGAAAATATATTAAATGATGAAATAGATTTACTTTGGTAGACATATAAACCACATAGCCAGTAAATTTATGGGAGCACATAACAGATGCCCAAAGTATTATGGGGATTCAGAGATTGTATAGATAAACACTATTTCAATCACAGTAAATATAAGTGTGAAATGAACCAAGTTGAGCCAAGCACAACTGAATTACGATATTACAGAGGGAAAGGACATAATAGAAAATAAATAAATAAAAACCCAAAATAGAGCAAAACGTGAGCCAGTTCACTCTTCCTTAGGGGGCTATCTGGAGAGGACTTTATGGAGAATTTGGGTAGCTCACAATGAGGGAGACGGCTAGAGAAGGAACTTGGTTGGGGCATAAGAAAGAATAAATTGAGCAAAGCCTGCAGATGCAGAACCTTGTTGGGTCCTGCAGAGCTGTTTTTCCCTGCCCTGCATTTGGTCATAGGCAATGTGGGTCACCATATCTGTGGGGGATGCTGCCTTTTTTCAGTGTGCAGAGCTGTGGCTGCTTCTTGGGTTTCCATAGATGGGTGACTGGCCATCACACTCATGGTCTGGTGGAGTATTGGGACTGGAAAGAGAAGAATATGACAACATAAAAAGGTATTTTAACAATGTTATGAAGCATAGCATTTGTGTTAGACATATAGAAACAGGATCGATATTCAACTTTAGAAAAGACACTTTAGCTTCCTTGTAGAGAACAAAGCAATGAATAGAAGGAAGCATGATCGTGGAAGAAAAGAGAGCCATTTAGAGATGACCAAAATGATGTAAGTAAGAGTTAAAATCACCTATGCTGATAAAGGTGGAAAGGCCAGGAAAGGTAGATGTAGAGGTGGATGATACAGATGCAGGTGTGGATATAGATACAGACATGGATATGGACATACAGATACAGGTACTTGAAGTTTGGTTTTCATTTTACTCAGTCTTTTGATTGCATTTGACAAAATGATTACATCCTCTCTCTTTGAAACATTTTCTTTGTTTGGCTTCTCTTTATTATCCTACTTCTCAAGCCATTCCTTTCCAATGTCTAGCTCGCCTACCCTCCTCAACCTGACCTCTAACACTTGGAGTGCCTCAAGGCTCAGTCCTTGGTTCTTTTCTTTATTCTATCTGTGCTTAATTCCAAAAGATCACACAAAGCTCCTTAGAGTTCAATAGCATCTATATCATCTCTCTGAGATGAAATGGTTTTTTCTTGTTTTTTTGTCCTAATCTATCACGAATCGATACATTTGTATCACAAACACCACACCTGACTATCGTGTGATCTTGCTAGAACCCAATAATACAATTTTTAAGCAGTTAGTGTCTTTGAGTGGTGCTTGATCTGTTTAATAGCAATCCCCTTATCGATAGTCCCACTCCTAATCTTTGCACTTAACTCTGGGTCCATTTATACATTGTCTATTCAATTTTTCTAATTGGACATCTAATACATATATACTTAAACACAACATGCCCAACATGGAGCTCTTGACTTTGTTCTTCAAACTTACTCTTCCCAAAGTGTCCCCCATTCTAGTGAAGGGCACGAACACTCCATTGTTCTGGCCAACATGTTCAGAATCATTTTTTATCCCTCTCCTTCTCTCAGGAATCTATATATTGACTGCACCTTCAAAATAGGTCCTGATTCTCCTGATTCTCCCATCACCACTCCACTACTATGAATAGTCTGGGCTGCCTCATCTGTTCACAAGAACTGGCACAATGATGCTAAACTGACTTCTACTAATTCTTTGTCTTTCTCTGTCTCTTCTCCACAGAACAATCCAGAAATATGTTTAAAACATAAATTATACCATTTATCTGACTTGGGCAAAACTTTTGTGGCTTCCCATCACACATGGAACCAAAATCCAGAATCTTTACCATGGCCTATAATGCCCTATATTATCTGATCCTTAATTATCTCTCTGATGTAATCTTCTCAAATTCAATTCCATAGCTTATTGTTGTTCCTCAAACATCCCAAGAATATTCCCTGATGGACATTACACTTACTATTTACTTTATCCAGAATATTCCTATATTTTACAGGGCTAATTCCATCAACTATTTCAACACTCTCCTAAAAAGTCACATCCTTGGAGAACAGTTCTAACTATCCCTTCTAATAGTGAAACTTCATCATCTCTTTCCTTATCCACATTTCTTTTCCTCTCTAGCATTAGTCAATGCTTTGTTATACATTTTGGTATATGTAACTTCAAAAAAAAATTAGCTGTGTCCTCTTACTGGATTATAAGTTATTTGGTAGTGGAGACTGTATCTTACACACTGGTACATTGTCATGCCAGAGTGTCTGGCACATAGTGCCAAATACGTGTTTGCTAAATATTCATACATATTTCTAATATAAAAGGAACTTAAACATGTTTACATATGAAATCCCTGATGAAAAGGGATACTAGATGGAGAAATGTTGAATCAAAATTCATAAATAAGAATAAGGTCATTGGAAAGACATGAGAGTTTAGGATCAAGAACACAAAACTATTAGCTTTAGACATAAAGATGTAATTCTTCTATGATAAAAATATGAAAAGAGAATAGGTGTAGAACATAGCAAGTTTGTAAGTATTACAGGAGAAGGCTGCAAGAATTCTAATCTGATAATTCATCATGGAACCAACTTATGTTCTTGTCAAAACTTGCTCCAAATCACTGAGCCACTTGGAAGCAGTCCAGTCAGAGGCAGAAAGCTGAATTCATACAGAGTTAGAATTTTTCCAGGTCACTATGATAGTAAGGCAGTGGAGAAAAATGTACAGAAATTGGGGGGAAAAGAGTGAAGTGACAAATGAATCACTGCATAATTGTTAGCGAAAGGTGTGGTAGTGTTATGGGCAGATTTTGTCCCCCACACCATCAAATTCATATGTTGAAATCTTAACCCCCAGTACCTCAGAACGTGACTGTTATGTGGAGACATGGTTAAATTAGGTTAAAATGATGTCATTAGGATTAGCCTTAATCCAACATGACTGGCATCCTTATGAGAAGAAGAAATTTGGACACAGACACATACAGAGCAAAACCATGTGAAGACACAGGAAGACAGTCCTCTACAGCCCTCAGAAAAAAAATCAACCCTGCTGACACCTTGATCTCAGAATTCTAGTCTCCAGAACTATGAAAGGATAGATTTCTCTTGCTTAAACTACTTTGTTATAACAGCCCTAACAAACTAATACAGGTGGGCTCAAAAAAACAAAACAAAAACAGGAGGGCTGTGATCCATATTATCCCTACACACTGGAGATCCATCTTCTATATGGAAGTGTGTGAGAAAATGAAATTCAGAGGTTATGAAAAAGAAGCTTTTATCAGGATTACTGAAAGAATCACCTTATAAGTAAGAATAAGGATAAAGATATGTTTATTGGCTTTGATTTGCATTTGTATTTCCCTGATGATTAATGATCTTTCAATGTGTCTGTTGGCCATCTGTATGTCTTCTTTGGAAAAATGTCTGTTCATGTTTTCTACTTATTTTAATTGGATTATTTGTGGGGTTTTTTGGTGTTAAGTTGTATAAATTCTTTATATATTTTGATTATTAACCCTTTATCAGCTATGTCATTTGCAAATATCTTCTCCCATTAGGCGAGTTGTCTTTTTGTTTTGTTGATGGTTTCCTTTCCTGTGCAAAAGCTTTTTATTTTGACATAGTCCCACTAGTTTATTTTTGCTTTTGTTTCCCTTGGCAAAGGAGACATATCTAGAAAAATGTTTCTATGGCTGATGTCAAAGAGATTACTGCCTATGTTTTCTTCTGGGACTTTCATGGTTTCAGGTCTCGCATTTAGATCTTTAATCCATTTTGAATTTATTTTTGTGTATGGTATAAATAGTGGTCCAGTTTCTTGGTTTTTTTTTTTTTTTTTTGCATGTAGCTGTCCAGTTTTCCCAACACCATTTGTTGAGGATACTGTCTTTTTCCCATTGCATATTTTTGCCTTCTTGTGGTCGATTAATTGACCATACAATTATGGGTTTATTTGTGGACTTTCTATTCTGTTCTATTGATCTAGTGTCTATTTTTTGTGTCAGTACCATACAATTTTGATTACCACAGCTTTGTAGTATAACTTAAAGTCTGGAATTGTGATTCCTCTAGTTTTTTAATTCTTTTTGAAGGTTGTTTTGGCTATTTGGGGTCTTTTGTTGTTCCATACAAATTTTAGTATTATTTGTTCTAGTTTTGTGAAAAATGCTGTTGGTATTTTGATAGGAATTGCATTAAATCTATAGATTGCTTTAAGTAGTATGGATATTTAAACAATATTGGTTCTCCCAATCCATGAGCAAGGGATATCTTTCCATTAGTTTATATCATCTTCAATTTCTTTCATCAAAATTTTATAGTTTTTGGATTACAGGCCTTTCACCTCCTTGGATAAGTTTATTCCTGGCTATTTTATTATAATTGGTGCAATTATAAATGGGATTATTTTCTTAATTTCTCTTTCTGCCACTTTATTACTTTATTAGAAATGAAATGGATTTCTGTATACTGAGTAATGTACAGAATTGTTGAATCACTATATTGTACACCTGAAAGTAATATAGCACTGTAGTTATACTGAAATTAAAAAATAATTTTAAAATATATATATGCTTATTGAGATGGCTACAGATAACAATACAAGAAATTTTCCACATGAACGTTGGTAACACAAGGGTGATGGTTGTACTTGGGAGAGAGAAAATCAGAGCTACCTGTCAAGTTCTTCACTAACATTTTGCTGACAAGCTATTAAAAGTGATGACATTAAGCAATGTATTGGTAAACAAGACTCTATAATGTTTAAAATGTTGAGTATTCACAAACAACCTAAATAAATTCAAGTGACAAATAAAACCCAGGTAAATAGTACAAACAATGAAAAACAAACAGTATTCTGAATATGTAAAAAAATCTCTTCAAATGTAATTTTAAAAGTAGAAAATAAAGACAGAAGAATGAAAAAAACTATTCTAAAAAAATTAAAACACAATAACATGCCAATAATCATAGGGAAGTTCAAAATCACTAGTAAGGGACACCTGGGTGGCTCAGTCATTAAGTGTCTGCCTTCAGCCCAGGTCATGATCCCAGGGTTCTGGGATCGATTGAGCCCCGCAGTGGGAAGTGTGCTTATTCCTCTCCCACTCCCCCTGCTTGTGTGCCCTCTTTCACTGTCTCTCTCTTTCTCTGTCAAAAAATAATAAATAAAATCTTTTTAAAAAATCTCTAGTAAAAATTAAAATAACCATTTAAAATCATTAAATTCTTATAAAAATTAAAATTCAAAACACCTTTATTTCTATTTTTATTTATTTATTTATTTTTAATTCCCAGGGTTTGGAGGAATAGGTACTTAATTTGACCTTCAGTCCCTCTGATTTATTTTCCTCAGTGAAGTTTCCCTTCTTACATAGAAATTGGATTAATCAAATTATGACACATGCATTTTAAAACTATATTGAGTTGGAAAAAAATTCACTCACTTATTTTTAATTTATAAGTCATTTAATTTCATATTTACTGGACTCTAGGTTCTTTTGAATATATCAGTATAGTGGTTGGTTCTGAAATATTAGTGTACTTATTCCTTGGGAAACATATTAAAACGCAAAAAGCCAAGCCCCCTCTTCCTGATTCTATGGGTTTTAGATGGAACATTTTAACAAGGACCACAATTCAAGCACAGAGAGGTAGAGGAAATGACAGAACTTATAGAACATTTAAGGAAAGGAAGAGCTTCATACAAAGTTAGATGCTAGACTGATCATGACCTTTGTCTGGTGAAGATGACATTCAGGAAAGGAGACTTAAGATCTGAAGGCCTGGATGTTCCCTGTAAAAAAAAGCTGAGAAACAGGTCATGGAGGCCCAAGGTATTAATGTAATCTACTACAGACCCTCATCAGGAAAAGGTCTTCAGGGGAACATCATAAATCAATTAGGAGAGTATCTGGAAGATAGGTCAGCAGTAGGAGACAGTGACCAGATGCTCCATGACAAATATGTTATAAATTAAAATTCTGTGTGAGAATAATTGAAGTTAGAGCTTAAGTACCAATTTTTAAAATCAAGAGTGTCTAAATCTTGTACAAGTTAATCTTCTGTTTGTATTTAGGGAAATATACTTGTTAGGCGCCCGGGTTGGGGAGTAGAGAAAATAGGAATAAATAAATAAATAAATAATAAATAAATAAAAAATAAAATGGATTCCACCACCACCACCACCAACAACAACAACAACAAGAATCCTAAAATAATTTGCTGTTTAAGAAACTTTTGATAGTCTGGAATTTTGCCTTACTAATTATTATTATTATTCCTAACAAGTCACTACTGAAGATCTTCCAGGTGTCAGACAGTGGTTTAGTCACCTGGGACACATCAGAGTACAATGCATCCAGATCCATGGCCTCATGGAGCTTAGGTTCTAGAATAGGATGACAAACGGTAAACAGAACAGTAATTACTATGGAACACAAAAACAAGAATAGAGCAAGATTAGGAGGGTTTGAAGTGTGGGGTGGTGATTAACATTTAAATAATGTAAAAAGTAAATTTGATAAATGATCTGAAAGTGGTAAGGAGATTAAGCATGACCAATGAATCACATGATTCATTTGAGGGCAGGGTACTACAGACTGCTGTGATAAAACAATCACATTTGTCAACATTATCTTAATATTCATGGTTGAAGATGGGATGTCAGAGAAACTGAATACCAGGAGAATACTTTAAAAAACTCTTTTGGTAAAAGTAAATTCAGGTATACTTTAGGAGTAACCACACTCAAAAAATAGGCCAAAGTTTCGTTAAGGACACTGTAACTATCCTTACTTAGTATTATAAAATGATTAAGAACCAGGCAGGAATGGCTTAGAATTCATCTTTTGGAAGAATTTTTCTGGGAAGACCCCTCTGGTTATAACTTCCTCCTCACTTCCTTTGTAGCCCATGATCTAAATTACTGGAACACTTGGCTAATTTTAAAAAGTGAATTGAAAGGCACTCTATTTTAGTTTCTGGGTAGGACCACTGCAATCTAAAAATACCCAGAAAAAAACAACACCCTTCCAGGAGTTCTCTAGAGTCTCTCTGGGATGGACATATTGTCATAGCAGGAACATGATAAATGCAGGGATAGGAAAGAATCTAAGCCTACAATTGCAACGAAATGGTTTTAGCCCTGCAAGATTCTATATCCTCCACTGAACAGTACTTACTGGAAAGCAGACTTGGGGTGAGAATTCAGTACCTGTTTCAGGTTCAAAATTAGATTTTCAGAGTTAAGTAAAGATCAACCAGCCTTCTTTGTGACATTGGATTTCCACAGTGTGGTTGCCTTTGTCTGGTGCTTCCCTTCGACATGGAAATTCATAACTACAAAAACCCCAAGGAAAGACATCTAGCCCTTTTCGAGGTAATATGCAAAAGCCAGAATGGATGGGTCTTAGTGAGCAAGGGGCAGGATGGCACAAATGTATTCAAGCACATATAGCTTTGCAAATGATGGTAAAGTGTAAGATTTTATTTAGTCCAAGTGTGGAAAGAATGCCTTGAGCCATTTTAAGCAGAGGAGTGATTTGATCTGATTTTCACAATTAAAAATTTATTCTGGATGTTCTAAAAGAATGGGTGGGAAGGGAGGCAGACATGAAAGCAGGGGAACAGGGAGGTGTCATTTCAGCCAGAGAGGGAAACAATGGCAACTTCTCCAAGATACTGTAGTGTTGTGAGAAGGAGCAGTGTTTCAGCTCTATGTTGGAGGTGAAATTCAGAGGACTCTCTCATGAGATGTAGAGTGAAATAAGTCAGGGTCCCAGGTTCTTGCCAAGCATTTGAGTGGGTGATGAGGGTATTTCTCTTTATCATAGACCATATGCCCCATTTCTTTTCAATCCTATTGAATGCTTCTAACAGAGACAGGCAAACCTGGAATTTATTAGCTTTGTGCCCTTGGGAAAGTTACATGATCTCTATGAGTTTCAGATTTTTTTTTTAATTCAAATAACAAAATAGTATTTACAGAGTTTCTGCAACTTAAAGGTGAGTGTGTGCACACGTGTGTGTGTGTGTGTGTGTGATGCATCACATGAAAAAATCTTCTCCTTTACCTGACAAAGTGCAAGGGTTGAATACATGATAGCTATAATTGTAGTTATTGTTGTTATTTTGTAAATTGTTGCTATTATGTTCTGATTTACTCTGGTGGAGATTTTTGTTTTCTGTTATCCAGTGATTTTTAGCCTTTGTTCTCTTATTGCCCTGGAGTATCTTCCTGAATCCCAGCAGAAATCAGAGGGATTCTGGTAGGTTTGCTGATACTTTCCAATGCCACATGCCCTAGAATGTTTTCTGTGCAAAACTGGAAAACAGCAGCTCCCTCAGCAGGGGCAAGGAGCATCAGTTGATACAGTTCAATTCTAGGTAAAGGTCGATAAACCTATGCAAGATGGTTAAAGTGAAACAAAACAAGACAAAACAAAATAAAAACAGTCTGTTGAGACTGTTGGGTAATTAGGAAAATATTTCAGTAAGGGGAGAGAAGAAGGAGGTAAAAATATATTCACCCCAAGTGATCCAATCTGCAAATGGATAAACAATTTTTTTAAAAAATTTAAGCCTGTATAAAATGTTCAGCCAGTACAGATGAGTAGGAAATGAAAAATCCTCTATCCTTAACCCACCTTCAGAAGTAATTAATTTTTAGAATTTCTGTTTTCATTCTTCTGGCAATTTGCTAATATGCTTATTCACTCCATTTATTAATATTCTCACATTTAGACCTACTTATTTATTCCCTGCTCTAAGATGAGGAATTTTGATCACTTCCCCTGGTCTTGCTTTTCTCCCCCAACCACCTCCCAGGTTTCATTATATTTTCCTTTCATACATCTATTAGTCACATTTATTTTTAAGTCTATTAACCTTTTAGACAGTGTAATGGATTCCCTGTTTACAAAAAATAAGTAATGGAGAATCACTACACTCATTCATTTCTCTATTTCCTTCTAATGCCTAAACTCTTTGAGCTAGACCATTATGTCTACAACTTCACAGTTTACAGTATTTATTTTCCACACTATAATTCTACTTTAACTTTCAGTTCTTACCTCTATTTCAACCTTAAAAGTTGAAAGTCAATAAGTGATCTTTATGTTGTTAGAAATATATGAATATCATTCACAACAATCCGCTAGGCTCATAGGAAATCAGTGATCCTTTCACGGCAGCATTGTGCTCTAGGAAAATTTTTTGAGTGTTGAGGTCACATGTTTACTTTCTCTTCTCTGTCACTTGCTCAAGATCGTGCCACCTTTTAGTTTTCTCCATAGTTGAGCCATTGCTCTCTTGTCTAGCATTTTTACGTAGAGTTTCTAATTGCATTTGTTCTTGTTGAGAGATGAATTATATGTATATTTCACTAAGATTATCAAATTCTGTTAACTGTATTATTTGTTGAGGGAGAAATGAGCACAGAACCTGAGACTGATTTTCTCTGTTCTCATCATCTGGAGTCCACTGTTTCTGGGATCTAATATCCTCTTGCTCTCCCTTCTCTGTTTTTCTTTCTTTCTTTTTCTTTTTTTTAAGAATTATTTATTTATTTTGGGGAGAGAGAGAGAGAGCACATGGGGAAGGGGCAGAGGGAGAGGAAAAGAGAGAGAGAATCTCAAGCAGACTCCCCGTTGAATGTGGAACCCAATGTGGGGCTCTATTTCACCACCCTGAGATCATGACCTGAGCCAAAACCAAGAGTCAGGTAGATTGTCAAGTAAATGGTGAAAAAAATATTACAAAGCAATTTTTTTTACAATGCAAATTTTTAATGTGAGAATTTGGAAGAAACTGTTATATACAAAGTGATGTCAGGGTCTATGCTGTGGACCAAGATTTCATATGATGCTTGTATACTCCTGATTGTGACATTTTTATTTATTTAATTTTTTAAAAATATTTACCTATTTATTTTAGATAGAGAGAGAGCACAGGAGTGCAAGCAGGGGGAGGGGAAGAGGGGGAGGGAGAGGAGGAGGAAGAGCGAAAGAATCCCAAGCAGACTCCATGCTGAGCACAGAGCCTAACATGAGGCTCAATCTCATAACCCATGAGATCCTGACTTGAGCCAAAACCAAGAGTTGGAGGCTCAACTAACTGAGTTACCCAGGTGCCCCATGATTATGAAATTTTTAATATAACATTCTCAAAATGGTATGCCAAAGAATATTTCTTCTTCAGGATATAAAAATATAATACTCCAAATAGGGTTTGTGTTTGAATGAATTTAGGGAACATGAGGTAAAATAAGTTAAATAGGGTTTTTTTACTACCAAACCTCTTAAAGTCACAAACATATCTTAATATGTGTTATGAATTTTCAAGTGTGTGTATGTGTGTGTGAGGTTATGAATAGAATAAAGGTCTTCCTAAATTATGTCGCCATGGGACACTTCTTCCTTAGAGCAGCATGCTAAGCTAGTGTGGAACCCACTTTGTAGAATATTGAATCATATCTCACACCAAAATAAGATGACTTCTTAATGCAAGGATAAAATGTCTCATGAGATATTCAAGATTATAAAACAGAACATTCTCTATTTTCACACATAAAAATACAAGAAGGGAGGATATCCTCCAGGCCACTGGAGTTTCCAATAATATCCTTCCAATAGTATACTTGCCTTTAATAGCAGGTATAGAGAAACTTGCTCCATTCCAATATTGCCCTTTTTAGATATTGACCATATCTAGGTTGTATAAATTCCTTTATATGTACTTGTATACAATAATTTTATTTTCTATTAGTGTAATCATCTAGCACTGACTTTCCAGTGTGTGGAGGGCAGGAAATGTTCATAAGGATGTTCATAAGTATGAATTTAGTAAAAATGGAAATTAACAGAGTGGACTTGAGAGGCTTGGATGAGGGCAAAGCATTTGTCTTTCAGGTAGGGTAGTAATTAATCAAATAATCTAGTCTAGTGCCGGGGAACAGTGGGAAATTAATATCTACTAACAGATGATCTTCATTTGGAATATGAACAGCTTAGTGAAGTGTTTACTTCAAGGATTTTTTTTTTTATATTAATTGGGGTCTTTTTTTCACTTAGCTGAAGGGGGTAAATGTATGTATGTCTTTTCTATTAAAAAAAAAACTTTGCAAAGAGATGCCATGTTTGTTCAGCAAGCAGAGCACATTCATTTTCTGTTTCAGTCTTAATGAGCACCCCTGATCTTCAAGGATTTCAGTGTTAAGAAGAAGAGAGCATTAGAAAACAGCAACAACAACTTTTATAGCAAAGTCTCCTAACAGCAGGGTAGATGGTATGTCTACTATGGAGATGTTAAAATCAAAATAAAAAATAAAAGAATTCCCAAGAAAAATTTATAGTTAAAAAATGCTTCCCTACATATGAGACAGAAGTGGATGATTAGAAGTTCAAATACAGCAGTTTCTTAAGTCAAAGAAGGATATTACTTCTCCAGTTCTGAAATATGTATGAAAATAGTATGAAACTGTGGTAGTATGAAAAAGGATACTACAAAATAGTACGCATTAGCTTGAAAACAGTATAGTATAATACAGTATGAATTACTATGAAAATAGCATATTATCAGACATTTTGCAAATAAAAGTGAAACAACAAAAATATGCACAGAAAATAGCATATTATCAGACATTTTGCAAATAAAAGTGAAACAACAAAAATATGCACAAAAAAATAGGGTATAGAGAATATAATTTCATTTCTATTAAAATAACATTTTTATGAATATATTTGGTTACAGGAGATATTAACTTATGGTTATGGTTGGTTTTTTGAATATACTAGTAATACACACTCATGAAACAAAAACAACAGAAAATAGAATATTATATAAAAGAAAACAAAATAATCTATACTATTAGCTGCTCAAACATATGAATCCATCCTTAACACATATGTATACATTATAACACATACAGTTATATAATATTACATATTTATATTCTAATATATATTTATATTAAAGTTACATACAACAAAAACTTGCGAAGGAAAGTAGTAGACATTATTTTTGACAGTTTAAAGTACTTTACTTTTAAGTATTTTATCAGTCAATAATATTTTCTTTACATTTCCTTTGAATTGCTACTTAATAAGCTTTCATATGAAACTCAGGATGTATTTTATAATTCTCATTTTGTTATGCACTTAAAATATTTTTGAGCTTTCACTATTACATTTGATGGTAACTCTTAAACTCATATATACAATTTTGTGTAAATCTATGATTATTCTAATTGTTTATATAATCAGGCCTCTTTTTTTAAGATTTTTATGTATTTATTTGAGAGAGGGAGAGAGAATGAAATAGAGCGTGAGAGAGGGAGAGCATGAGAGGGGGGAGGGTCAGAGGGAGAAACAGACTCCCTGCTGAGCAGGGAGCCCGATGCAGGGCTTGATTCCAGGACTCCAGGATCATGGCCTGAGCTGAAGGCAGTCGCTTAAACAACTGAGCCACCCAGGCACCCCAAATCAGGG
Source organism: Zalophus californianus (assembly GCF_009762305.2). Lineage (NCBI taxonomy): Eukaryota > Metazoa > Chordata > Mammalia > Carnivora > Otariidae > Zalophus > Zalophus californianus. The sequence goes on along the minus strand of NC_045595.1, from coordinate 63,838,733 downwards.
TTCTTTTATTGAAAACTAGTACCTACATATGGTAAAATTTTTTATACAAATGAACATGGAAAAAGAAGTAAAAATAGTTATAATTCCTGAGCCCGTCTGACATTAAATAGTTGTGAATGTCCTTCAATAATTTTACATATTACAAAAATAGGAACTATCTACTTACAAGCTTGCCTTCGCATTATTCATTTTGGAACATGTTTCTATATCATTTTATCTTCTGTATCATTCTCTCAACTTATTAGAAGGGATTAATATAGTGACTATTCTCATAAGCCTATTTGTGACATAGGCCACTGTGAACAAGCTATTTAATCTCTCTTGCTCTTACTTCATTCATCTGCAGGAAGAATAAATCTTAATTATACCCTTTTCATAGGGCTCCTGAGAAAATTTATATATATAATATTTATATTTATATGTTATATAAGTCTATAATATAAACATAAGTATAGATGAATATTTTATATATACATGTGATATATATATGTTGTATATAGGTGTAGGATACACACATTTACCAACATATAAACACTTAGTTTCTGAAAGGATAATCAAAAAACCATTGAGTGTTTACCTTTAGGCATGGAGTTTTTGCTACTTAAATATTATAAGTAATTGTACCATTTTCATTTTTTTAATGTCAAAGAGGCTTCTCAATTCTTAAATCATGAGTCAATTTAGTCTTTAAAAAGTGCTTCTTTGTGCTATTGGAAATTCAAATATTAATAAATATATAGTTTAAAAATATGAAAAGAAAACTGTGGTCTAATCCTACCCATATTGTAAGACTACATCTCACTTACCATGTTTAGTTTTAGAGTCTTGCATTATATAGGATTTTGACAAATCAGAGCACCTTCAAAGGAAGATTACCGAATTCTCTAGTGGTATAAAAATATCTCTTGCATGTAGGGAATGGCTAAAGAAGCAAGAGTTAAGGAAACTCTGGAGTGGAGGAAGGAGTAATGACACTTGTTAAATCCTAGAGGGCTGTCCTTTGGAAGATGGAATCAGCTGGCTCTGTCTAGCTCGAAGGATTTATCTATATAATAACAGATCCTATTCAAAGATGATATAGAGAGTAATTTTGCCATTAATCCATTTGCTAATTCAGTCATTCAACAAATATTTATATGCCTGTCAGGAGTACTCTACTAAAGTACAAGGATACTTTTGAGAATAAGGCTGAAATGTTCTGCTTTCAAAGTGCATCTTTAATGCCAGATAGAATGTATATATACCTTGCCGGTCACAGAAGTAGTAATACCTCCCTGTCCCAGGATAAAAGAAGAGAATAAGACTCCATAAGTTTTTTTTTTCTTTAATTAAACTTTTTTTTCTTTTTAAGATAACTGTAGAGTTAGCTCCATGCAATTTGTAAGAAATAATGTTGAGAACTCCTGTGCACCATTTACCCTGTTTTCACAATGGCATCATCTTGTAAATCACAACCATCATAAGCAGGGTATTTGAAATCCAGAAGAGTCCCATCAGCACAAGGTTCCCTCCCATTGACTTTGTTTAAATACACCACTCCCCTCCCACTCCCTCCTTCAACCATTGCTAATCTGCTCTCTAGTTCTGCAGTTTTCTCGTTTCAAAAATATTATATAAATGAAATCATACAGTATGTAACCTGTAACCTTTTCTTCATCTGAGAAAGCCTTGATTTCCCTTTCCTTTCTTTTCTTCATTTTAATTTTTTTTATTGAGTATAGTTGACACTCAATGTTACATTAGTTTCAGCCGTACAACATAGTGATTGGTCTAGTTTATCTGTAATGTTGTGCTCACCACAAGTGTAGCTAACACCCATCACCATACATTGCTATGACAATATCATTCTCCACTCTGTACATTTTAATCCTATGAGTTACTTATTCCATAACTGGAAGCCCATACCTCCCTTTCACCCATTTTGCCTATCCCCCAACCCCTCCCCTCTGGCAACTACATTCGTTCTCTGTATTTATAGGCCTGATTCTACTTTTTGTTTATTCATTTGTTTTCTTAGATTCCACATTTAAGTGGACATTTCACTCAACATAGAATTCTGTCTTGGGGCACCTGGGTGGCTCAGTCAGTTAAGCCTCTGACTCTTGATTTCAGCTCAGGTCATGAGTTGAGGGTTGTGAGATTGAGCCCCGAATTAGGCTCAGCACTGGGCATGGAGTCTGCTTGATTCTCTCTCCCCCTTTCCCTTTCCCTCTCCCCCCTCTAAAAAATAAAAAAAAAAAAAAATCTGGCTTTTCTCAGCACATGAAAAATGTCATGTCATCTCTTAATAACTTCCTTTGTTTCTGATGAGAAACCTGCTGTCATTTGAATTGATCTCCATCCTCTCCTCAGGTAAGTAAAAGGCCATCACCCTGGCACTATCCCTTGTGGTGGAAGTCCAGTTTCCCCTCTTCATCTTTAATGATGCCCTCCATTGACAGGGAGAGAGTTCCTTGTTGGTACTGGGCAAGGATGAAAGTTTTGGTTTTTGTTACTCTGGCTAGAAAAGACAAGTGTACCTTTCTACTTCTCCTCTCATGGCCTTACTGATAACACAAGTAGGTGGACTCATTGACACTGTGGGGTGGTGAAAGTTTTGACTCTCTACTTGGCCTCCTCCGACTTTTCCCCATTTTCCCTCATTACTTCCAGTTTGTGGTGAAAGTCTAGACTCCCCAAGTGGTCTCCACCAATACTGCAGTACTGGGGCCTCATTATTACCCAGGAGAGCTGAAAGTTCTCATTCCCTACTTGGCCTACTTGGCTCCTCGTTACTACCTGGTGATGGGAATGGTGGGAGTCTAGGTTCCCTATTCAGTCTTTGCTGGCAGGAGTGGGCATCAGTCCATGGTATTTCCTGAGTTGTTTGGTTACAAAAGAGCAATTATTATCTACTTTTTTTTCCTTACCAGATGCCCTTTCTCTGGCTCTGTGGCTGGAGCTAGCAGGCCACTTTGGGGCCAGTATGGCGCATATACACTTGTATTTCCAAGGTGCTGGTTTCTTCTACTTCCAGGCTCAGAAACATGGGAAAAATGAAAACTGAGGAAATTCACCATTGTGTGTTCCTTCATCCCCAAATCCCTGACTGACCTGCCTTCAGTGTCCTCTGAAACAGAGTTATCTTGTGTTTGTTTTATATCTAATGTCCAGAGCTTTCATTTGTATGAAGTGGGAGAAATCGGGAAAAGTACTTCATCATCCTGGAATTTGAAATTAACCCAAATCTTTAATTCACTAAATTCTATCTCCACAGGGCCTCTTAACCAGTTGTCTAATTTTTTATATCATCTTATCTAGATATGTGCATGCTCAGTCCAAGATGGGAGCTGGAATTTGATTTCACTTAGTGGAAACCGTACTTCTAAATTAAAAACATGAACCATTTGGAATAATGCTGAGCAATGAAATAATTATAAAATAAAATGAAGAGAAAGAAGAAATTAGAAGTAAAGTTGCCCTTCCTAAAATTTTGGCTCGTCAATCCACTGACTTCTTGGGCTAGTCATGATCCTGTCTGGATCTGTTTCCTTGTGTATAGATAACCTACCAGTATATTTGTAGATGTGATTCTAAGAGCATCTCATAGGAGGAAGGATTGAAATGTTAAACTAGTGAAACATATATTATTTTTTATTATAAATGTGTATATTTTTATAATATTATATATTTATTGTGTCTGTGTATTATGGATTTCATTACTCTAAGTCTTTTAAAACTGAACAATTTGTATTTGTTGGTAAAATTTTGCTCACATTAAAAAAAATCTGCAGTAATTTTCAAAATCCCCATTTCCTCTGTCCAAAACATTTTATGACTAAATGTGACATTCTTATGTGTTTTTTATTTAATAGCTCGACTAGTGTTATTTGCCATAAAATAGACACAACCGGAAGTGAAGCAATGTAAGTTCTGTTATAATGAGCTTACTTTATCACCAGTTTCTCCTAATGGGATTATAGTCTATAAATGATTGTGTTACCATAGCAACATGATTTAAAAGCCACACTGGGCTGTAAAGGCAATAACAACACCTGTGTATCATCATTTTTTTGGGTAGCTTATATCAATTTTGGCCCAGCAAAATAAGAGGACACCAAAACAACAGCCCATTGTTTCAATCATGATTTCCTATAATATTCATTTTAGATTCAGTCATTTTTGAATTTGAATCAGTAAATTCCACACAGAAGATGGAAGGAAAACTATTTTGATCACTTAGCTGAGTTAACCCTGAATAGCATCAAAAGAAAAACTTAATTAATAGAAAGATTGAATTTCCAATTGGAATACAGTAATATACAAGAAATACATTTAAATACATTTCAGAGACCGTTGCCTTCTGAATTAACTTAGTTCTGCACCTATTTCTGCTTAACATTAGTGTAAGTATGATGTAATGGGGATAAAACTGTTTTGTTTTGATGAAAATAAAACAATTTCTGTTAGATGTGCATTGGGCGTTGGTTCAGAAAACAAGTTCTGCCTTCACTGTTTGGCCTCTGATGATAGTAAAAAAATTGGAAATCTTACCCTCATATCTTTGACCTAAAAGATGAGGTCAAGGAGCAAGTGTAGAGGGGGAGAGGAAAAGATTGTCAGGAAAAAAACATGCCCTCTCTAGTTCAGTCCTTTAATTTGAACTCTCTCATTGTGTCAGTCTGGATGCTCTGGGTTTGTTGGGGTTACTGACAACTCCCGATCCTCAGTGGCTTAACCAATGAGGATGTATTTCTCCCTTCATTCCCTTATGTATATTTGCTCCTTGCCTGGGAGAGGAGTAGGGCCCATTCATTCTCCAGGACCAGGCTGACAGAGCTCTGCTATTTAGAATAGAGGAAATGATAAAGGGACAAAAGAGAGAATGAAGAATTGCACATGGCTTTTAAATGCCTCTTCCCAGCAGTAACACCTGTTACTAATATTTCATTAGCCAGTGTAGGTGCCAGAATGAGAGATATATCTCTAACATCTACCAGTTGTGAGACCTTTGTGGTTTCTTGCCTGGTTCTCCAACTCCTTGCATTTAAATTTCACTTCTCTGAAAGGCCTTGTTCAAATACTATGTCTTCAAGACATTCTTCCTCTTCCCCAACACCTTACTTGCTTTTTCCTCTGGCTTTCCCAACACTTTATTTGCTTTTTTTTTTCCACATAGTCCTTATATTTGTCTTCTTGGGGATATTTTTATTGTTTTTATGAGTTTGTGACAGGTGGTATAACTGGGTAGAAATTCTGAAAGGAAAGTTGTTTGTTCCTTTCTCACTAAAGATAGATGAGTCTCTTGTCTCATAAAATTATAGGATCATATGCCTCAAATACCTTTCCAATTTGCATTAAATGTGAGAATAATAAGACAAATCATAATGATAATTGTAATAGATAACATTTAGTAAGTTCTTTTTTTTTAAGATTTTATTTATTTATTTATTTGACAGAGAGAGAGAGAGAGCAGGAACACAAGCAGGGGGAGTGGGAGAGGGAGAAGCAGGCCTCCTGCTGAGCAGGGATCCCAACGTGGAACTCAATCTCAGGACCCCGGGATCATGACCTGAGCCGAAGGCAGATGCTTAACGACTGAGCCACCCAGGCGCCCCAACATTTAGTAAGTTCTTACTCATACCGGCCACGTGGCAAGTATAACATACAGGGATTATCCTATTTACTCATTGCAAAATCATATAGTGCTGATAGTATGATTATATCTATGGTTAATGAAACTGAGTCAGAAAGAGGCAAAGACTTACCCCAAATCACACAGTTTGTAAGTGGTAGTGATGCAGTTTGAATCTAGATATTTTATACTCCAAAGCCCACATTATTTGGTGTGATTTAACCTTTTTATTTTACTAAGACAGGATTATTTGAGAACTCAGTAAAAGTAGGATATGACTAAATAAATATCCCTTATTTAATAGATTATACATTTATACTAATCTATTTTCATTGTTAATTCAAACATAAGCAAATGTGCAGTTGTAAATGCAAGATCTATAATGAAAGAATGGCTTTAGAATTATTAATTCCTAAGGCGGAGGAAGATGGTGGAGGAGTAGGAGACCTAGATTTTGTCTGGTCTCAGGAATTCAGCTGAATAGGGATCAAGCCATTCTGAACACCTACGAACTCAACAGGAGATCAAAGAGGAGAGTAGCAACAACTATCTGAACAGAGAAGCGACCACTTACTGGAAGGTAGGACGTGTGGAGAAGTGAATCTGAGGCGATATTCGAGAGGATAGACGGTGAGGGAGGGGCCTCCGCCGGCTGCTTCTGGCAAGTGCTAGAGCTGCGGAGCACAAAATTGGAACTGTTAGAAGTCCGCTCCGCTGAGGGACGTCGCTGCAGTGGCTAAGCAGGGGGTGGAATCCTCCCGGGACAGTGTGGTCTCAGGACCCTTGGGGTCACAGAAAGACCGGGGGAACCTGAATGCGCCAGAGCTCCCAGGTATCGGAGCAGGGAAGCCGGCTGCAGAGACGGAGCTGAGGTGTGGGCTCTCAGCTTGGGGTTGCCATAAACTGTGATCCGCGGCCCAGTCGGGCCACTGCTCCTGCAGCAGGGACCCAACAAGCGGCAGAGCTGGGGAGACTCCCCTTCCTTCCAGGGGAGGAGCGGCGCGGGAATGCACCGCAGGGATCTGCTGGGTTTGAAGACTCCACACGGGGTCGGGTGCCAGAGATAGAAATGCTCGGTCAAAGGCCTGGTGAGCACGGAGTGCGGCCGGAGACCGGGGACACGGGAGTGACTGCTTTTCTCTGGGGGCGCACTGAGGAGCAGGGCCCAGAGTTCTCAGCTAGTCCAGGTGGAGATTGGGAGGCCACCATTTTTGCCCTGGCCCTCCAAGCCTGTACGGAGAGCTTGCAGGGAACAAAAGCTCCTGAGATCAAACCCGAGCAGCTTGCTTAGCCCAGACCGACAAGGGCGGGGCAATTCAGCCTCCGGCAAAGACATTGGAAACCACGGCAACAGGCCCCTCCCCCAGAAGATCAGCATGAACAGCCAGCAAGCCAAGACCAAGTTTACCGATCAAGGAGAACGGGAGAACTCCAGCGCTAGGGGAATACTGCACATAGAATTCATGGCTTTTTTTTACCATGATTCATTAGTTCATCAAAGTTAATTTTTGTTAACTGTTTTTTTTTTCTTTTTCCCTTTTTCAACCAACATCTTATCAATCTCTTTTTAAAAAAAAAAAACATTTTTTATTTTTCATTTATAGAATCATATTTTATCCCTTCATAGTAGTTACCCTTATTTTTGACATATATATATATAAGTTGTTCTCTCTATAAAATTTTGAGATACAGTTTCTTCTAACAGATCAAATATACCCTAAATCACTAGTGTATGTTCTAGTCTCCTGCCTGATCATATTCTCTCCCTTTTTTCTTTTTTTTTTAAATCTTCTTTCTTTTTTCAAAAAACTTCTTATATTATCAAGTCCTTTTATAAAATCTTTTATAATTTTCATCTTTACACTCATCTTCTATCCCTTCATTGTATCAACCCTTATTTTGTACATATATGTCTTTCTTCCTTTAAAATTTAGGAGACACTTTTTTCTAACAGACCAAAATACGCCCAAAATCTAGTGTGTGGCACTGATCTATGCACTAGCCTGATCATATTTGATCACATTCTGCTTTTTTTGTATTGTTCTGTTTTTGTTTTTATCTTTTTTTTTCTTTTCTTCTTTTTTTTCTTTCTTTTTTCTTTCTTTCCCTTTCTTTTCCCCTGGTTTCAGGTCTTTTCTGATTTGTATACAGTATATTTGCTGGGGACGTTGTAAACCTGCTATCATTTTCTTCTCTCATTCATCTATTCTCCTCTGGACAAAATGACAAGAAGAAAAAAATCACCTCAGCAAAAAGAACAAGAGGTAGTACCATCAGCCAGGGACCTACTCAATACGGACATGAGTACGATGTCGGACCTAGAGTTCAGAATCATGACTTTAAAGATACTACCTGGGCTTGAAAAAAGCGTGGAAGTTATTAGAGAAACCCTTTCTGGAGAAATAAAAGAACTAAAATCTAACCAAGTCAAAATCAAAAAGGCTATTGATGAGGTGCAATCAAAAATGGGGGCACTAACTGCTAGGATAAATGAGGCAGAAGAGAGAATCAGTGATATAGAAGACCAAATGATGGAAAATAAAGAGGCTGAGAAAAAGAGAGACAAACAACTACAGGATCATGAGGGCAGAATTCGAGAGATAAGTGATACGATAAGACGAAACAACATTAGAATAATTGGGATCCCAGAAGAAGAAAGAGAGAGAGGGGTAGAAGGTATATTGGAGCAAATAATAGCAGAGAACTTCCCTAATGTGAGAAAGGAAACAGGCATCAAAATCCAGGAGGCACAGAGAACCCCTCTCAAAATCAATAATAATAGGTCAACACCCCAACATCTAATAGTAAAACCTACGAGTCTCAGAGACAAAGAGAAAATCCTGAAAGCAGCTCGGGAGAAGAGATATGTAACCTACAATGGTAAAAATATTAGATTGGCAACAGACCTATCCACAGAGACCTGGCAGGCCAGAAAGGACTGGCAAGATATCTTCAGAGCACTAAATGAGAAAAATATGCAGCCAAGAATACTATATCCAGCTAGGCTGTCATTGAAAATAGAAGGAGAGATAAAAAGTTTCCAGAACAAACAAAAACTAAAGGAATTTGCAAACATGAAACCAGCCCTCCAAGAAATATTGAAAGGGGTCCTCTAAGCAAAGAGAGAGCCTAAAAGCAGCACAGATCAGAAAGGAACACAGACAACATACAGTAACAGTCACCTTACAGGCAATAAAATGGCACTAAATTCATACCTTTCAATAGTTACCCTGAATGTAAATGGGCTAAATGCCCCAATCAAAAGACACAGGCTATCAGATTGGATTAAAAAACAAGACCCATCGATATGCTGTCTGCAAGAGACTCATTTTAGACCCAAAGACACCCCCATATTGAAAGTGAGGGGGTGGAAAACCATTTACCATGCTAATGGACACCAAAAGAAAGCTGGGGTGGCAATCCTTATATCAAACAAACTAGATTTTAAAACAAAGACTGTAATAAGAGATGAGGAAGGACACTATATCCTACTTAAAGGGTCTATCCAACAAGAAGATCTAACAATTGTAAATATCTATGCCCCTAACATGGGAGCAGACAATTATATAAGGCAATTAATAACAAAAGCGAAGAAACACATTGACAACAATACGATAATAGTGGGGGACTTTAACACCACCCTCACTGAAATGGACAGATCATCTAAGCAAAAGATCAACAAGGAAATAAAGACTTTAAATGACACACTGGACCAAATGGACTTTACAGACATATTCAGAACATTCCATCCCAAAGCAACGGAACACACATTCTTCTCTAGTGCCCATGGAACATTCTCCAGAATTGATCACATCCTAGGTCACAAATCAGGTCTCAATTGGTACCAAAAGATTGGGATCATTCCCTGCCTGTTTTCAGACCACAATGCTTTGAAACTAGAACTCAATCACAAGAGGAAAGTCGGAAAGAACTCAAATACATGGAGGTTTAAGAGCATCCTAATACAGATTGAATGGGTCAACCAGGAAATTAAAGAAGAATTAAAAAAATTCATGGAAACCAATGAAAATGAAAACACAACTGTTCAAAATCTTTGGGATACAGCAAAGGCAGTCCTGAAAGTATATAGCAATACAAGCCTTTCTCAAGAAACAAGAAAGGTCTCAAATACACAACCTAACCCTACACCTAAAGGAGCTAGAGAAAAAACAGCAAATAAAGCCTAAACCCAGCAGAAGAGAAATCATAAAGATCAGAGCAGAAATCAATGAAATAGAAACCAAAGAGCAGTAGAACAGATCAACGAAACTAGGAGCTAGTTCTTTGAAAGAATTCACAAGATTGATAAACCCCTGGCCAGACTTATCCAAAAGAAAAGAGAAATGACCCAAATCAACAAAATCATGAATGAAAGAGGAGACATCACAACCAACAGCAAAGAAATACAAACAATTATAAGAACATATTATGAGCAACTCTATGCCAGCAAATTAGATAACCTGGAAGAAATGGGTGCATTCCTAGAAATGTATCAACTACCAAAACTGAACCAGGAAGAAATAGAAAACCTGAACAGACCGATAACCACTAAGGAAATTGAAGCAGTCATCAAAAATCTCCCAACAAACAAAAGCCCAGGGCCAGATGGCTTCCCAGGGGAATTCTATCAGACATTTAAAGAAGAATTAATACCTATTCTCCTGAAACTGTTCCAAAAAATAGAAATGGAATGAAAACTTCCAAATTCATTTTATGAGGCCACCATTACCTTGATCCCAAAACCAGACAAAGATCCCATCAAAAAGGAGAATTACAAACCAATATCCTTGATGAACATGGATGCAAAAATTCTCACCAAAATACTAGCCAATAGGATCCAACAGTACATTAAAAGGATTATTCACCACGACCAAGTGGGATTTATCCCTGGGCTGCAAGGCTGGTTCAACATCCGCAAATCAATCAATGTGATACAATCCATTAACAAAAGAAAGAACAAGAATCATATGATCCTCTCAATAGATGCAGAAAAAGCATTTGACAAAGTACAGCATCCTTTCTTGATCAAAACTCTTCAGAGTATAGGGATAGAGGGTACATACCTCAATATCATAAAAGCCATCTACGAAAAAACTACAGCGAATATCATTCTCAATGGGGAAAGGCTGAGAGCTTTTCCCCTAAGGTCAGGAACGTGGCAGGGATGTCCACTCTCACCACTGCTATTCAACGTAGTATTAGAAGTCCTAGCCACAGCAATCAGACAACAAAAGGAAATCAAAGGCATCCAAATCGGCAAAGAGGAAGTCAAACTCTCACTCTTTGCAGATGATATGATACTGTATGTGGAAAACCCAAAAGACTCCACCCCAAAACTGCTAGAACGCATACAGGAATTCAGTCAAGTAGCAGGCTATAAAATCAATGCACAGAAATCAGTGGCATTCCTATACAGCAACAACAAGACAGAAGAGAGACAAATCAAGGAGTCGATCCCATTCACAATTGCACCCAAAACCATAAGATACCTAGGAATCAATTTAACCAAAGAGGCAAAGGATCTGTACTCAGAAAACTATAAAATACTCAGGAAAGAAATTGAAGAAGACACAAAGAAATGGAAAAACGTTCCATGCTCATGGATTGGGAGAACCAACATTGTGAAGATGTCAATGCTACCTAGAGCAATCTACACATTCAATGCAATCCCCATCAAAATACCATCCACTTTTTTCAAAGAAATGGAACAAATAATCCTAAAATTTGTATGGAACCAGAAGAGACCCCGAATAGCCAGAGGAATATTGAAAAAGAAAAGCAAAGCTGGCGGCATCACAATTCCGGACTTCCAGCGCTATTACAAAGCTGTCATCATCAAGACAGTATGGTACTGGCACAAAAACAGACACATAGATCAATGGAACAGAATCGAGAGCCCAGAAATGGACCCTGAACTCTATGGTCAACTAATCCTTGCCAAAGCAGGAAAGACTGTCCAATGGAAAAAAGATAGTCTCTTCAACGAATGGTGTTGGGAAAATTGGACAGCCACATGCAGAAGAATGAAACTGGACCATTTCCTTACACCACACACAAAAATAGACTCCAAATGGTTGAAAGACCTAAACGTGAGACAGGAGTCCATCCAAATCCTAAAGGAGAACACAGGTAGCAACCTCTTCAACCTCAGCTGCAGCAACTTCTTCCTAGAAACATCGCCAAAGGCACGGGAAGCCAGGGCAAAAATGAACTATTGGGATTTCGTCAAGACAAAAAGCTTTTGCACAGCAAAAGAAACAGTCCACAAAACCAAAAGACAACCGACAGAATGGGAGAAAATATTTGCAAACGACCTATCAGATAAAGGGCTAGTATCCAAAATCTATAAAGAACTTATCAAACTTAACACCCAAAGAACAAATAATCCAATCAAGAAATGGGCAGAAGACATGAACAGACATTTTTCCAAAGAAGACATCCAAATGGCCAACAGGCACATGAAAAAGTGCTCAACATCGCTTGGCATCAGGGAAATCCAAATCAAAACCTCAATGAGATACCACCTCACACCCGTCAGAATGGCTAAAATTAACAAGTCAGGGAACGACAGATGTTGGCAGGGATGTGGAGAGAGGGGAACCCTCCTACACTGTTGGTGGGAATGCAAGCTGGTGCAACCACTCTGGAAAACAGTATGGAGGTTCCTCAAAGAGTTGAAATTAGAGCTACCATTCGATCCAGCAATTGCACTACTGGGTATTTACCCCAAAGATACAATTGTAGGGACCCGAAGGAGTACGTGCACCCCAATGTTTATAGCAGCAACGTTCACAATAGCCAAACTGTGGAAAGAGCTAAGATGTCCATCGACAGATGAATGGATAAAGAAGAAGCGGTATATATACACAATGGAATATTATGCAGCCATCAAAAGGAATGAGATCTTGCCCTTTGCAACGATGTGGATGGAACTGGAGGGTGTTATGCTTAGTGAAATAAGTCAATCAGAGAAAGACATGTATCATATGACCTCACTGATATGAGGAATTCTTAATCTCAGGAAGAAACTGAGGGTTGCTGGAGTGGTCGGGGGTGGGAGGGATGGGGTGGCTGGGTGATAGACATTGGGGAGGGTATGTGCTACGGTGAGTGCTGTGAATTGTGTAAGACTGTTGAATCACAGATCTGTACTTCTGAAACAAATAACGCAACATATTTTAAGACAAAAGAAAAAGAAGAAGATAGCAGGAGTGAAAGAATGAAGGGGAGTAAGTCAGAGGGGGAGACGAACCAGGAGAGATGATGGACTCTGAAAAATAAACTGAGGTTTCTAGAGGGGGGGAGCGTAGGGGGATGGGTTAGCCTGGTGATGGGTATTAAAGTGGGCACATTCTGCATGGAGCACTGGGTGTTATGCACAAACAATGAATCATGGAACACTACACCAAAACAAATGATGTAATATATGGTGATTAACATAACAATAAAAAATTAAAAAAAAGAATTATTAATTCCTTCTTCCTGGGATATTGTAGAGTTAGCCAGGAGTTTCTAAAGCATGTGTTTCAGCCTGAAATTTTCTTCTTTTGCTTTATGCCATGGTTCAATAACATTCTCTGATCTGTGTGTGCTGATGATGTCTTGTGCTGACTAATGTTAGTTCAAAATGAATTTTAAAAATTCCTCCAGCCACAGCTATTGTGCTCATTGCAGGGGAAAAATAATCTTAGGTAGAATTGCTCAGCGAAAGAAAAGAATCTTCACAAAGAATTTGTATGGCATGTGATATATCTGATTGTATTTATTAATACACATATTTCTGCAAAAGATGGTTAATTTTGTAAGCATTCTGATTTGGTCACTTGTGAATTCCTAAAGCACACCTTAGTTCACGTTGTGGAATGACCACCTTAATTTTGCAGAAAAGAAAAACACCTTTCAGAGCCATTGCTCCTGAAGTATGCCTTCAGAATTTTCTATTGCTACAATGGCAATTCTCCTCTTGATGAATTAAGTGGAGCTAAATCATTAATTTGTAATTCTTTTGAAGGGAAAATTTGCTCCACTAAATTTTTTAATGCTTATTTATATGGATAACGTTTTTATCTCTGTATCCTTTCCCAATATATGTTACACTCTGAAGGCAAGGACTTGTTTTTAAATCTGTGTGCTCCCTGATCCCTTTCTTTTTCACAACCAACACCTATTGTTCTATTTACCATTTTCTATATGTACTTAATTGTAGTTTTTCTGAGTATGCACTGAAGAAATTTGGGGATGTTTCAGCCAGGAGAAGTTGTGGTATAGATCTAAGTAGATGATTCCAGGGCAATTTTGTGATCTAAACTGAGTTTTGAAAGATCTCATAATTTTAAAAATCTGTTTATGATAATTTTACTCTCTTTTGGGGCCACTTTGTGCACACATGTGTGTGTGTGTGCAAATGTTATATGGTGTATGGTGTAACTAAATATGTAGATACCTAGTAAATTATTTATAGTACTTCGCTTTGTCTCTCTAGGTATCCTCCAGAGCAACTGGATTTTGTACCAATTCTTTTAAAAATCTAGAATTTTTTAAAAAAATTGTAACAATGCTATATACAATTACTGTGAAAGAATTAAAGTTTGGAAAGACTACAATAACTGGGAAGTTTTTCAACTGCTTTCTATATAATGGTGGTTTTAAAATATACAAAAATGGATTCATTGTTGGATATTATATTGAGGTTTTTAAAAAATTTCCTAACAACTGAAACTGAAATTTTCAGAGTCTTGAAGTCTTTAGAGAATTCAGTTGAGAGATGAGACCCAGCAAGGAGGAACGTGGGATTTCATAATACGTGACATTCCAAGATCATTAAGTTTTCATTGGAGAATTAAACATTAACCAATAAACCTGAAGGTAAACTGTGAGGAATGGAAGAAGCCACTGTACTCTTCTATTTTAATGGAATTCTCTAACAAGACATTAGGATTTGAAATGCTTTAATTTAGATGGTCTTGTTAGTCACTGGAGATATCAAATACCAAATGCTAATTAGATCATAAGTTATAATAACTAGCTAGATGGAAATGCCAAAATATTAAAGGTTATTTAGTCATCTAGAAATGAGAATTTTCCCCCAGAAGACACACGATATATACTCCTTTTCCCCCAGAAGAAGAACTGAATTTAGAATGGTTTAATTTACAAGACTAGTTGCCTTATATTTATAGTAAAAAAGCTGCTATATACAATCATAAATATCCAGCCTAGCAAATGATTATGGCAATAATTGATATTTATCTCAGAGAAGGTACTATTATTAACATACATATTTATTTATATATCACTTTAAATATAAAAATTCATCCAAATAAATATATATGCATATATAAGTCAATAACTGAGTGAAGGAGGAATTTTTTAAAAATATTTTTATTCATTTCAAATAACTATTGTAATGTCAACTGACTAGAGACAAATTTTATGGAAACCAGGATTCCTTGATGCCTCTAATCAGTATTATCTGAGTCATTTAATAAACAGAACTTATAAACATATGTGCATTTATATTTTGCCTTCTGAAATATATACATAACCCTATTATATTTACCTAGTAAATACTTTTAGTAGCGAATCTGTAGACTTCCAACTTAATATAGTCATCAAAGCCTTAGATGTAACTATTTTCTATGCTAAGTCCCAACTGAAATGTGTGTGCGTGTGTGCACAGGCACCTTCATGCTGGAAAAAAGTGGATGATGACATTATTTGAAGTAACTTGGCTTATTAGGTGTGAAACCTAGCACAAGAAAAGTATACCTAATTTCTCCAAGCCTTGATTCCTCATCTGTAAAATAAGGACCATCATATTATTTTGTCAAATCGTTGTTATAAGAATTAATGTGGTAATGCATGAATTGCAGATATAGTAATGATTCACTGTTAGTTATTATTTGTATTTTATCATCATCATTATTATTCATAGCCTAATATTTCAGTGATTTATCTTTGCAAATTATAACAGAGGAAGTAGATTTTAAAGATCTAGTCTTCATGGCAACTAACCAAATACGGAGGGAAAAACAAAACCAAAAACAGAGACAATACATGGGCATTAAATAAGAGACATAACAGCAAATCACATCGATTGTCTAGTTTTTCACCTTTAAGGTCAAAACACTGAAGTGGAGACTGCATTATCCCAGTCTAATTCTGGGGACAGGAAAACTCTCAAACAATCCTGCTTTGTAAGCATAAAATTGGTGCACACAGAATGGCATGTTATGAATCCTCTGTCAACTCACAACTCAAGCTGGAGGAAGTAATCAGTAGTACACCTACCTAAGAAAACTGTTGCTCCCCTGTCTCAGAACTGCCAACTCAAAATTAGCATATAAACCATGCAGCCCTGATGAGAAGTTCCTATATGCCACCAGAAGGAGAAACAGGTGAAAAACAGTTATAAAGTCATTAATCCAAAACAACCCTACACCCCAAAAGACTATCTGGCATTACAAGCTATTGCAGTCAATAAGGAAGTTAAAAGAAAAGCTTGATACAACCATTGAAATTCAGGAAGTACAATGGAGAACCAAAAATGATATTCCTTTTTAACTTGGGAATGTTGTTAAAGTAAGCAGGAACATTGCTGCAAAGGGCTTATGGTGAGGAAGTTGTTGATGATTATTAAAAAAAAAAGAGCGAGCGGAGCCTCAGTTAACTTCTGATAACTATAGCAAATGTGGAAAAGTCAATGTTATGAACAACAATGAAAATGAGAGTATGTGAAGGTTTTGATGTCTGGATATTTCCTTTCTTCCTTTTGTTTTTGTTTTTTCTATTTTGTTTTTCTCCAGCTTTTGCTTTTGTCCTTTCCTCTTGCAATATATCCAAAAGGTATCTGAAGAATTCCACATTTTAAATTTCTTCTGTTTGAAATAACATGAAGTTGTTTCTGCATTGATCATGACCCCAATTGATATACTACTTGGCACCAGGAGGCAGACTTTCAAAGATGGAATACTGATTAGATAATGATATGATTGAGAATAAATCCAAGTATGACCCAGTCATCATTAGAAAATGGGATTCTAGGGTAATTCACAAGATGCAATAACAGAACAGTTAAATTGTCACCTGTATACACTTGACATAAAGTTCACAGTGAGAAAAAACTGCAATACCAACTAGTTTTTATCCTCAATTCTTATATTTTGACTATAAGGTTTTTGTGATGGTCTTTTGTATCTGGTTAACCATTAAGTTTATACAAAGGCAAACAAGAATGAGCTCAAAGCGTGGTCAGAAAACTACAAAGCTTCTACAGAATCCTCCAATTAATACCATATTTGTAGTTCACACAGTGCACACATAGCTAAAAATCTGACCACAAGTTTTATAGTGCATGTTTAAATTTTAAGTACCTATTGAATTTACAGGCTCATGAGTCTTATATGTGAAAATTGTGGC
The DNA here is from genome assembly GCF_009762305.2 of Zalophus californianus. NCBI lineage: Eukaryota > Metazoa > Chordata > Mammalia > Carnivora > Otariidae > Zalophus > Zalophus californianus. Next base: position 63,821,701 of record NC_045595.1, on the reverse strand, counting down.
ACTGATTGAGAAGATTTGGAAAGGGAAAATTTGAATCCCTAAATCCCCCTTGAGCCTCCCTCACCATGTCTGAATTAAACAGCCTTCTCTTGTCCTGTGATAACCTTGTATGAAGCAAATAATTTGTAAAGAAATGTCTATTCTCCTCACAGTGAACCTCTGGCGCCCATCATTGTCTTCAGATTCTAATCTGAGGCAGATTCTAGCAAACCCAAGGGAAAATATACAAAGTCTGTACTAGAAAGAGCTTGAATATTAAAACAATTACAAAACTGTGTTAATTTATATTTGTAGAAATTTGGGATATATGTTTGAAAATATATTCTAAGATACTATGTCAAAGAAGATATAATGTTGGATTGGTATGAATGTACAGAAATGGGATTACATATTAGAAATTCTTAAAATAAATGTTAGCTCGAACAGTTTGCTTAGTTGACTAAAAAATGGTTTCCTATATTAAAGAAAGATGAGATGCCACCATTTTGGTGATGGGGGAAGGGAGGCAGAGAGGGAGGGGGAGGAGTTGGAGGAGGGAGGGGGAGGAGTTGGGGGAGAGAGACAGAAAAAGGAATATGAAGGTTCAAGATACTAGCAATTTTGGAGAGGATTTATTATATGAGACCTACGTACCCATCTGCCCAACATGTCCCACAAGAGGATTCAGAGGATCCTCCCATAACAAAAGTATCAAAGAATGCACTAAAAAAAGGAACACCAGCATCTTTGTAAATCAAGCGTGGTGCCTATCTTCTGTAGACTGAAGATGATGTTAAGAGATACCGCCATTGAAGTCAACTATCTCATTTTAATGCATTGATGGAATCCAGAAGTGGCAGAGGACTCAGGTAGCTTTTAACTGCTAGATACAACATAGGATGAATAATGAAATACATAGCAAGGAGAGGTACATTTTGCTCAACCTGAAGGGATTATTAGCTTTGGCTAATTGATTACAGTGTCCCAAGAAATAAGAACTGAACCTGAGAACAAAGAAATATATAGTGCTTAGTTTATAGTACTTGGTTTCAAAATCCTTCCTCACAAACACTTTTTGATCTAAAATAGGGTAAGAGGTATGTTAAACTGAAGCAGTTAAAAAGATGGCTTTACTTTCAAGGTTCTATTTGTTTTGTATCACAAGCTGGTGCAATTTCTATAGCTCTTATTACACACATAAGAATATGGTTATGATACACACTACCCTCCAGATCATTCGTAGGTCCCTGACACCTCAATGTTAAAGCATGAATGCAACCTCTCTATTTGAATGGACAATCATGGTAACTGTCAAAAACTTTGGAGAACCTTGGGAAAATTACTGGATGTTTTTATCTATAAACAAGAGATTCATTTATATTTCATATCAAGACCGTTGAACCCAACAGTTGAGATCCATCCCATAAAAAAGGCACAGAGATGTCGATTGAAGTCAACTCTCTGTCATGCATTTTCAGTGTCACTGAGCTTTTTCTGAGGCATGATCTGAGTCAAATTCAGAGATTATAGGTATAATTGTTTAAACTCAACATAAACATAGCCAGATGTATTTGTTTGAAGTGTATATTTTCAAACGCCAAATGTGTGTAGGTAGCTTTTCCTCTTTGATTCTCATGTAATACCCTTGCCCATTTCTTTTGATTCTTCTCATTTGCTTCTCAACTCTTATGTAGATGTAAGATATTTTTTTTAAAGATTTTATTTATTTATTTGAGAGAGAGAGAATGAGAGATAGAGAGCACGAGAGGGAAGAGGGTCAGAGGGAGAAGAAGACTCCCTGCCGAGCAGGGAGCCCGATGTGGGACTCGATCCCGGGACTCCAGGATCATGACCTGAGCTGAAGGCAGTCACTCAACCAACTGAGCCACCCAGGTGCCCAGATGTAAGATATTTTTGTTGTTTTTACTTTTGGAGACCAGCAAATACCACAAAATGATCCTTTTTTGGACTTGTTTTAATAAAGCGCTTGTCTCCCATGCCTAAAACAAACAATACTTGATAAACAATGTACCAAACCACACACAATATATGTAAATACATGTAATACTTTACAATGCATGTAAGCATCCCACATCTTCAAAGTCCAGAACATTTTTCCCACTCTGTCGATTCCTAATTCTAGAAAGGAAATACAAAATAATAATAAAATAAAAAAATAATAAAATAAAACGACAGAACAACCAAAAACACCAATTCCCAAATCATCAACATCCAATTTCTCATATTATTAAAGTAGTAAGAAGCAATTATTCCCTTTTTCCTCTCCTAATCACTCTTTATCTTTGAAAATACCATAGTCTGGCAGCCCACAAAATGGGAGAAGATATTTGCAAATGACATTATAGATAAAGGGCTGATATCCAAGATCTATAAAGAACTTCTCAAACTTAACACTCAAAAAACTAAAACCCAGTCAAAAAATGGGCAGAAGACATGAACAGACACTTCTCCAAAGAAGACATACAAATGGCTCACAGACACATGAAAAAATATTCATCATCATTGGCCACCAGGGAATTTCAAATCAAAACCACATTGAGATACCACCTTACACCAGTTAGAATGGCAAAAATTAACAAGGCAAGAAACAACAAATGTTGGTGAGGATGTGGAAAAAAGGGAACCTTCTTACACTGTTGGTGGGAATGCAAGTTGGTATAGCCACTCTGGAAAATAGTATGGAGGTTCTTCAAGAAGTTAAAAATAGAGCTACCCTATGACCCAGCAATTGCACTCCTCGGTATTTACCCCAAAGATACAGATGTAGTGAAAAGAAGGAGCACATTCACCCCATTGTTCATAGTAGCAATGTCCACAATAGCCAAACTGTGGAAAGAGCCGAGATGCCCTTCAACAGATGAATGGATAAAGAAGATGTGGCACAGGAGACTTTCCAGAACACTCGGTGAGACACGGAGGAGTGGCGGCTGCCCGAGCTGTGCCCAGCAATGTGCTCCTTCCTGCTCCCCCACACCAGCCTTGGCCCTCTCACCAGCTGTAGAAAATGGTGAAAGAAACCACTTACTATGATGTTTTGGGGGTTAAACCCAATGCCACCCAAGAGGAATTGAAAAAGGCCTACAGGAAACTGGCCTTGAAGTACCACCTTGATAAGAATCCAAATGGAGAGAAGTTTAAACAGATTTCTCAAGCTTACCAAGTACTCTCTGATGCAAAGAAAAGGGAATTATATGACAAAGGAGGAGAAGAGGCAATTAAAGAAGGTGGAGCTGGTGGTGGTTTTGGCTCCCTCATGGACATCTTTGATATGTTTTTTGGAGGAGGAGGAAGGATGCAGAGAGAAAGGAGAGGTAAAAATGTTGTGCATCAGCTCTCAGTAACCTTAGAAGATTTACATAATGGTGCAACAAGAAAACTAGCTCTGCAAAAGAATGTGATTTGCAGTAAATGTGAAGGCCGAGGTGGCAAGAAAGGAGCAGTTGAATGTTGTCCCAATTGCCGAGGTACTAGAATGTAAATAAGAATTCATCAGATAGGACCTGGAATGGTTCAGCAAATTCAGTCTGTGCATGGAGTGCCAAGGCCATGGGGAATGGATCAGTCCCAAAGATAGATGTAAAAGCCGCAATGGGAGGAAGATAGTTAGAGAGAACAAGATTCTAGAAGTTCATATTGACAAAGGCATGAAGGATGGCCAGAAGATAACATTCCATGGTGAAGGAGACCAAGAACAAGGACCGGAACCAGGAGATATTATCATTGTTTTAGATCAGAAGGACCACGCTGTTTTTACTCCACAAGGAGAAGATCTTTTCATGTGTATTGACATACAGCTGGTTGAAGCACTGTGCGACTTTCAAAAGCCAATATCTATTCTTGACAACCGAAACATTGTCATCACCTCTCACCCAGGTGAAATTGTCAAGCATGGAGATATCAAGTGTGTACTAAATGAAGGCATGCCAATTTATCATAGACCATATGAGAAGGGTCGCCTAATCATTGAATTTAAGGTAAAGTTTCCTGAGAATGATTTTCTCTCTCCTGATAAACTCTCTTTGCTGGAAAAACTCCTACCTGAGAGGAAGGAAGTAGAAAAGACTGATGAAATGGACCAGGTAGAACTGGTAGACTTTGATCCAAATCAGGAAAGACGGCGCCATTACAATGGGGAAGCCTATGAGAATGATGAACATCATCCCAGGGGTGGTGTTCAGTGTCAGACCTCTTAATGGGGTCAGTGAATACCACTGCTGGCATTTTATATGCAGTAGTGAATGAGTGAAGGACTATAATCATAGCTCACTACTTGCTATTGTTTTTGTTTTAATATTCAACTATAGTAGTGTTTTAAAAGTTAAATGAAGAATAGACTCAAATATAAAAGCTCAAAAAGAAAAAAAAAGATGTGGCACATATATACAATGGAATATTATTCAGCCATCAGAAAAGATGAATACCCACCATTTGCATCAACATGGATAGAACTGGAGGGGATTATGTTAAGTGAAGTAAGTCAATCAGAGAAAGACAATTATCATATGGTTTCACTCATATGTGGAACATAAATATGGAGGACCATAGGGAAAGGGAAAGAAATCCAAAGGGGGAGAAATCAGAGAGGGAGATGAACCATGAGAGACTATGGACCCTGGGAAACAATCTTAGGGTTTCAGAGCAGGGGAAGGGTGTGGGGAGGGGTAACAGGGTGATGGGTATTGAGGAGGGCACATGTTGTGATGAGCACTGGGTGTTATACTTAACTAATGAATCATTGAACACTACATCAAAAACTAATGATGTACTCTACAGTGGCTAACTGAACATAAAAAAAGAAAAGAAAATCTCATATTTTGTGTATATATGCAAACATATTTGTGTGCATGTTTATAGAGACTATAAAATTTATGTTATAAACATATAAAATTATTAAGATAAAATCACCTGGGTAGCTTAAGTCTATATATGCTTTATATGAGGAAAGAGTAGATATATTTATGTAAATATGTACCGATCATATTTAGAAACAAATAGCTTTTGAGTATACATATGGTCAAGTAGCTAAAGCGAGATAGAATTATTTATTATAACAATTGCATTTATTGTCTATATGATTGACATTGTATATAAATACCTAACTGTGTATATATGTCTGTGTGTATCAATCTTAAAAATATATTTTTTGATCCCATAATATTCACCAAGTGATAGACTATATTGTCATCTTTGAAAGATAAGGATGAAAAGGGTATCCATCAGTCTGTACTCAAAGAGCTCAGATTCAATGGAAGGTAAGGGGTTGGGGAAGGTCAAACAGAGAAAAAAAAATTACAGTACACGGTAATGTGAGCCACAGATGTTGGAATAATAGAGAGCTTGCAGCACAATGGAAGAGCACATATCCAATCTTAAAGGGATCAAAATAGCCTCATATAGTATGAGATACTATGTTAAGTCCTGAAGGAATGTGTGTGCAATGTGTCTGGTCTTGAGAAGAAATTTATGTGTGCCTAGGTCTACATGTGAATGCACAAACAAAAGGACTTCAGTTAGATAGAATGCTTTATCTCCATCATTTAACCCGTCCATTATGCTATCATGCAGGGCAGCTAAGCATGTGCTTATACAAATGGGCTTAGTAATATAAACAACTTAATTGAAATGGCTGGTCCCAAGAAACTCATTGAGGAAGGATGATGCTTCCTGGTGGAGTTGGCATAAGATGTATCAATGCTAAATCCTTGACATATGCAACTCTGTTCCCCTTGGTTTATGGCTCTTTTAGGAGATGCAATACCCATTTGCTTTTATCATTCCTCTGAAACTGCATTAGAGAAATTACAGGGTATTATCAAGATAAGAAAATAATTGCATTTTAATTTGACATGAGAGTTTCTTTGGAGAATAAAGAGGAACTTGGATCAAGAAAACTGAGAACATGTCTACCTACCTCCCACACAATAGCATGAGAAATGACAGAAAATGTACTTCACAAGACTTTAAATCTGTTATAAAACTGGACAACAAAACAGGAATGCAATAGTGGGCCTGCCATTTTGAAGAATTCCTAAAAGATTGAAAGCATAATGAGTTATCCCTTTGGAGAAATAGGACTTAAACAGATCTGAGCTGAAACCATGTTCAGAAGATTGCTATGCAGAGAAGCATGGTTGGTTCTAGGTAATCTTCAGGGTCAGAATATGAGTTAGTTCATGGAGCAAAGGAGGGAAGCTGGGTATCCCTCTAGCTGATATCTTATGGAACAGTTTTCAGGAAAGATGGGCTTTCTGTACACAACCTTCTTCCCACACTCACTTGCAGGCTATAGGGACTCATGTGCTCTGACTAAAGCAAGGAGTGTTTGTCTTCAAATTGGAGAGGCAGGACAGAGTGTCCTATGGAGACTCCTATGCCCATAACCCCTATATTACAACTAAAATCTCCAAGGACAAATCACTATATAATCAGAACCAACGTTTAAAAAATAAATCAGGAAATCTAAAATGCAAATATGAGCAAACAAATGGTAATTTCAAAAGCCAGAAAGACAAAACATTGGAAAGGGGGCATCTACGTAAATAGAGGAACACCAAAAGAAACAGTTGATAAAGTCAACAGAATAATTAAAAGTGAGCTTATACCTGAAACTAATATAATATTATGTGTCAACTATACTTCAATTAAAGATTTTTTTTTAAATACAACTTTAAAAAAATAGTGACCTAAAGTTTAGCCATTGGTAAAAAGAGACAAAGAAGTTCATTATATATAATGATAAGGGGTCACTACATCAAGAAGATATAACAATCAGAAATATATACACTCCCAACAGATTAAGCTGGAAGTTAGCAGAAGGAAGGAAATAATACAGATCAGAGTGAAAATAAATGAAATAAATACAAGAAAAACAATAGAAAGGATCAAAGAAACTAAATGCTATTTGAAAACATAAACAAAATTGACAAACTCTTAGCTAGATTATCTAAGAAAAAAAAGAGGACACATAAATAAAAATATAAGTAAAAGAGGAGATATGAAAACTAATACTACAGAAATACATAGAATCATAAGAGATTACAATAAACAATTTTATGCCAACAAATTACATAATCTAGAAGAAATAGATGCATTTCTAGAAATACACAACTCATCAAGACTAAATCAGAAAGATATAGAAAATCTGAGCAGACCAATTACAAATAAAAAATTTGAATCGGTAATCAAAAAATCCCAACACTGTAAACTCCAGAACCAGACAGCTTCCCTGGAGAGGTCTATCAAACATTTAAAAAGAATTAACACAATCCTCTTCAAACTGTTCAAAAATATCAAGGAGGAAGGAACACATCCAGACTCATTCTACAAGGTCAGCATTATTTTTGTAGCAAAACTAGATAAGGATACCACACAAAAAGAAAAATATATACTGTGATAGACACCAATATCCCTTGATGAATATAGATGCAAAATTTCTCAACAAAATATTAGCAAAGAGAATTCAAGAACATATTGAAAGGACTATACACCATGACCAAGCGGCACTTATTTCTAGGATACAAGAATAGTTCAAAATAAACAAATCAATAAATGTAATATGTCACATCAATAAAATAAAAGATAAAAACCACATGATTAGCTGAGTATGTACAGAAAAAGTGACAAAATGCAACATTTTTTCATGGTAAAAACGCTCAACAAACTGAGTATAGAAGGAACATATCTGAGCATAATAAAGGCCATATATGACAAGCCCACAGCTAACTTTATAGTCACTGGAGAAAAGTTAAGTGTTATCCGTAAGATCAGGAACAAGGCAAGGATGCCCTTTCTCACAACTCCTATCCAATATAGTACTGGAAGTTCCACCTAAAGCAATTAGGCATAATTGAAATAAAAGGCATCCAAACTGGGAAAGAAGAAATAAACTGTCATTTTTTGCTGATGACATGATTATATATATCTATATATATCTATATATATAGATATATATCCCAAAGAATTAGTCAAAAAACTGTTGGAATTAATTAACAATTTCAGTAAAGTGGTAGGACACAAAATCAACATGCAGAAATCAATTCCATTCCTTTATACTAATGATGAAACATCTGAAAAAGAAATAAAGAAAACCATCCTATTTACAGTAAGTATCAAAAACAATAAAATATTTAGAAATAAATCTGACCAAAGAAGTGAAAGATCTGTAAAATGGAAACCACAAAATTGGCTGAAAGGAATTGAAGAAGACACAAATGGAAAGACATCCCTTGTTCATGGATTAGAAGAATTGATATTGTTAAAATGTCCATAGTACTCAAAGCCATCTACAGATTGAATGCAATCTCCAACAAAATACGAAAGGTATTCTTCAAAGAAATAGAATAGGATAAAATTTGTGTGAAACCACAAAAGACACCCAATAACCAAAGCAATCCTGAGAAAAAAGAACAAAGCTGAAGGTATCATACTTTCAGATTTCAAAGTATACTAAAAGACACTGTAATAAAAAAACACTATGGTATAAGCAAAAAAACAAACAAACAAACAAACAACAACACATTAACCAATGGAACAGAATAGAGAGCCTAGAATTAAACCCTAACATATATGGTCGACTAATATTCCACAAGGGAGCCAAGAATACCTAATAGGAAAAGGATAGACTCTTCAACAAATGGTGCTGGGAAAACGAAAGAAACACATGCAGAACAATTAAATTGGACCTCTGTGTCATACCACTCATAAAGATTAACTCAAAATTGATCAAAGATTTAAACTTAAGACCTAATACCATAAAACTCCTAGACGAAAACCTAGGGAAGAAACTCATTGGCATCGGCAATAATTTGGGGGGCAAGATGCCAAAAGTATAAACAATAAAAGAAAAAATTAACCAATGGGACTATATAAAACTGAAATGCTTACACAAAACAAAAGAAAAAATTAATAGAATGAAAAGACAACTTACAGAATAAGAGAAAATTTTGCAGACCACTTATTGGATAGGGGTTAATATCCAGAAAGTATAAAGAACTCAGTCAACTCAATAACAACAACAACAAAAAGAATCCAAATTAAAAAATGGGTAGAAAAACTAGTCATCAAGATGGCTAATGGACACATGATGAGACACTCAACATCACTCATCATCAGGGAACTGCAAATCAAAACCACAATGAGATATCACCTCACCCTTGTTAGAATGGTTAGACTCAAGAAGACAAGAGACAACATGTGCTGGTGAGGATGTGGTGGGGATAGAAATTTGTCTGATCATTATGATGAACATTATGGAGCTTCCTCAAAAAAAAATAAAACTATATCCACCATACAATCCAGTAATTCCACTCCTGGGCATAATACACAGAGGAAATGAAAGTTGGATTTCGATGAGATATATGCACTCCCACATTTGTCACAGCTTTATTCACAATAGCAAGATATGGAAACAACCCAAATGCCCATTAAGAGATGAATGGATAAAAAAGATATGGAATGTATACACGATGGAATTTTATTCAGCCATGATAAAAGAATATATCCTCCCATTTGTGACAACATGGATGGACTTTGAGCACGTTATGCTAAGTGAGATAAGTCAGAGAGAAAAAGACAAATACCATATATATAATTTATATGTGTAATCTAAAAAAAAATTAAACCCATAAAAAACAGAGTAAAATAGTGCCAGGAATGGGAGCGTGGATAAGACTGATGGTATTTCAGGGTACAAATTGTATGCATATTAAATAAGCCATAGAGACCTAAGGCATAGATTAATGAATACGGGCAATAACATTACATTATAGTTATGTAATGTGATAAATATGGCTACATCAGCAGTTATAAAATACACATGTATCAAAGCAACATGCTGTATACCTTACTTTTTTTAAAAAAATAATATTTTATTAGAATACAGCCACTGACACTCATTTAGAGTTTTGACAAAGACATTATGGCCCACCAAGTCAAAAATGTTTACTTTCTAGCCCTTACTTTTATACAATGTTACACACCAATTTTTTTCAATAAAAAAGTGAACTTACTGCATATTCACAGAGATAGTAGAAGACTATTATGTCTCTGGAAAATAAATTAATGATCTTACACTATAAAAGTAGAGACATTGAAACTCAAAAATTAAATAGATTGTGGAGGAACAGAAAAAAAATTAGATAAAAAATGGATTAATGAACTGGAATGCTGAGCCCAGTGATCATCCTTGAATAAAGTATAAAAGAAATAAATAAATGGATAATATGGCAGAAACAATGTACAAACATAGAATGTACATCTGGAAGTTCCAACGTGTGTGTATTGTGAGTTCCCAAAGGATAAAACATAAATATTGGATAGAGGGAAAAAAAAACATAATGAAATAACATACTCCACTGTTTAAAAGATAAGAAAAATCTTAAAAGTATCATGGAACAAGAAAAATAAATGACTCCTTAGAAACATTTGAGAAAGAATCAGATGTGAGGGTGCCTGGGTGGCTCAGTTGGTTGAGCGACTGCCTTCGGCTCAGGTCATGATCCTGGAGTCCCGGGATCGAGTCCCACATCGGGCTCCCCGCTCAGCAGGGAGTCTGCTTCTTCCTCTGACTCTCTTCCCTCTCGTGCTCTCTGTCTCTCATTCTCTCTCTCAAAAATAAATAAATAAATAAATCTTTAAAAAAAAAAAAGAATCAGATGTGATGTGTTTTGAGAAAAATATAGTTTTGTCACAGTTTTATTCACAATAGTTTTGAAAATTGCTTTTCAATTTCTCAGTACAAATTTGTTTTAAAGCAGAATTAAAAAAATAATAAACACAAACTACAAATCAAGTAGGAAGACAAAAATAGGACAATTTCATATATTCCACACCTCATAAATTTGCTCTCCACAAGTTTTTTGTTGTTGTTGTTGTTTTGGGTTTTGTTTTTTTTTATGGGGGGTGGACAAAGGAAGAAAGAGAGAAAGAATCCCAAGCAGATTCCACTCCCAGTGTGGAGCCCCAACAGGGCTCGATCTCACAACCCTGAGATCAAGACCTGAGCCAACATCAAGAGTCTGATTCTTAAATGACTGAGCCACCCAGGCGCCCTGCCACAAGTTTTTCTAAAAAATATATATATATTGAATATGTTTTGTTTTCTTATTACATAAAATTTGTATTTATAATTCAAAGAATACAAAAAATAAGAGTGATGTAATGGCTTTATTTTAAAAGCTAATATTCATAAATCAACAGAAACAACAAACTTGAAACTCTTTGTACTTACAATAACAAATTTAAATATTAACCAAATATGGGAGAGAATAAATATTATTTCAAAATGTTTTGATTGGTCTACCAGCAAAATGTTAGACCACTTATTGCCTAAGAGAGGGCAGGTCATATATAAATAAAGTCCAGTACACCATCTATTGTTCCTTTCACTGACACATATTTTACCACCCCATTTTATGATACCCAAAAAGGAGGTCTTACTGTTATTCAGAGGTTGGTGTCTTGGAGACTAGTGATAAGAGTGAGTTTTAAATCAACCCTTATTTCAGGGTGCCTGGGTGGCTCAGTTGGTTAAGCATCTGCCTTTGGCTCAGGTCATGATCCCAGGGTCCTGGGATCGAGTCCCACATTGGGCTCCTTGCTCAGCAGGGAGTCTGCTTCTCTCTCTGCCTCCCCTCTGCTCATGCTCTCTCTCACTCTTTCTCTCAAATAAATAAACAAATAAAACCTTTTATTTAAAGATTTTATTTATTTATTTATTTGGCAGAGAGAGAGAGATAGCAAGAGAGGGAACACAAGCAGGGGGAGAGTGGAAGAGGGAGAGGCAGGCTTCCTGGGGAGCAGGGATCCTGATGGGGGGCTCCACACCAGGACCCTGGGATCATGACCCCAGCCGAAGCCAGACACTTAACGACTGAGCCACCTAGGTGCCCCAATAAATAAAATCTTTTTAAAAAATAAATCAACCCTTATTTTGATGGAAAAGACAATAAGGATCCCTTTCATATTGTGAATAGAAATGTGAATAAAGCAGCAACTGCTAATGTAGAATAGTTATAGAATATTTAACATACATCACCCTGGTGCTTGAGTTTCTTTGACAGAAATATAAAAGTTGACTAACTTGAAAACCTGTTAAAGTCTTTTCAATGGATGCCAGGAAGCAATACCATCATCACCTTTTGGAGGTTAAATGTGCTTGTGATGGAATTTTTATGATTATTGTGTGTAAAGGCCTGGGATTTTGGGAGAGTACAGAGCAAGTTCTGTAAGCTTCTACAACATATTATTCCATTTTTCAGCCTCCAAAAGAAATGAGATTTTTGCATTTCATACCATAATATGTGACTCTGGTCAAGTTTTCCATGATCTTGTACATACTGATGGTGATGTCCCTCTTGAGGTTGATGTATGTCAATGTATTTTCAGAAGCAAAATAGACTATAGATTTTAATTTTACTACAATCTGCATAAGCCCAGACAGATCTGTTCTTTAGTTCCTTAAAATAACTTCTGTGTTTTAGTTGCTATATCTTCAAATAATAAGTCTAGATCCCAAATTGTGAAGACTTGACATCATTAAGATACCCCACTGTGATTTATAGATTCAATGCAATTCTAATCAAAATCCCAACAAGTTATTGTTTGAATATTGAGAAACTGATTCTAAAGTTTACATGGAAAAAGCAAAAGACATAATACTAAAGAAGAACAAAGTTGGACAGACAGTACTGAACCTCAAGACTTACGATAGAGCTACAGTAATAGAGACAGTGTGACATTGGAAAATAATACATGAATAGATCCATGGAATAGAAAAGAGATCCCAGAAATGAATCCACACACATACAGTCCATTGATTGTTGACAAAGGAGCAAAGGCAATTAAATGGAGAAAAGATCTTTTCAACAAATAATGTTGGAACAACTGCTATAAAACTTCTGGAAGATAATATATGAGAAAACCTAAGAGAGAGGTTAGGCTAGGACTTTTTGGATACAACACTAAAACAAACACCTGATCTATGAAAGAAAAATAATAGACAAGTTAGACTTCATTTTAAAAAAACCTGCAAATGACACTGTTAAGAGACTGAAAAGACAAGACCCACAGACTAGAGAAAATATTTGCAGAACACATATCTGATAAAGGACTTGCATTCAAAGTATACAAAGGACCTTAAATTCTCTTTGATATTTACTTAAGTGATTTGGAAATGTATGTCTACACAAAAACTTGCACACTATTTATAGCAGCTCTATTCATAGTTCCCCAAACTTGAAAGTAACCTAGAAGTCTTATAGTAAGAGAATAAACTATAGTACATCCGGACAATGGAATATTATTCAGCAATAAAAAGAAAAAAAAAGCTGTCAAGCCATGGAAGGACAGGGAGGAACATTAAATGCATATCATTAAAGGAAAAGAAGCTGCCTGAGAAGGCTACATATTGTATAATTGTAACTATATGACATTCTAGAAAAGGAAACATTATAGAAACAGTAAAAAAAATACCATCAATTGTCAAGGGCTTGTGAGGAGGTAGAGAGGGACGAATAGTTCCAGCACAGGGGATTTTTATGGCAGTAAAACCATTCTGTACAATACCGTAATGGTGGGTATGTGACATTATACATTTGTCTAAACCCATAGAACTGACAACACAAATAATGAATCTAATGTAAACTATGGACTTCAGTTAATAATAATATACCAATTTTGGTTCCTCAGTTGTGACAGATGTACCACACTAATGCAAGATGTTATTTATAGTGGAAACTGTGTGTGGGTTGGGGGGAGAGGGATTTTATGGGAACTCTGTACTTTGGGGTCAATTTTCCATAAACACAAATCAGTTCTACAAAATAAAGTATTATTTTTTAAAAACTCATTCTTTTATCAGAAAATCTGTTCCATTAATATAAAAAAGACTTCAAATTCATTTAGAGGTTAGTGTGGCTATAAGAGTCCATAAAAAATCAATAAGACTCACAAGTATCATCTTCTCAGTGCATCTATCTATATACATATGATAATTTTGAGATATTAAAAAAGTTATGTTTGGAATTTGACCTTATAATAAGTTTCCTGTAACCAAATGGTTTAAAAGTAGAATGGATAAATTTGCTTACTGTTTCTTCTCATGCCCTCCCATATTTTTCTGTTTTATTCAGCCATAAAAAAGAATGAAATCTTGCCATTTGCAATGATGTAGATGGAGCTAGAGAGTATTATGCTAAGTGAAATAAGTTGGTTAGAGAAAGACAAATACCATATGATTTCACTAAAATATGGAATTTAAGAAACAAAACAGATGAATATAGGGGGAGAAAAGAGAGAGAATGAAACCAGGAAACAGACTCTTAACTATAGAGAACAAACTGAGATTTGCTGGAGGGGTGGTGGGTAGGGGGATGAGTTAAGTAAGTGATGGGGATTAAGGAGGGTACATGTGATGAGCATTGGTTGTTGTATGTAACTGACGAATCACTAAATTCTACACCTGAAACTAATATTACAGTGTATGTTAACTAACTGGAATTTAAATTAAAACTTAAAATTTTTAAAAAATACTATTTTAAATATCTTATAGAATAGATTCTAATATATTTACTTTCTAATATTTTGTGTTGTATAGTCTATGTATTTGGAAAATATACATATACAAATAATATGTAATATATTTAATATAGAATACACATGCATGTAGAATGCGTATCAATATACTACATATGGGTATACATACAGAGAGAGCACATAGAGAACAAAATAGGGAGGAAGGGAAAGCTTAAACCACTTTAAACATCCTAAACCACTTTGAACATCTTAAAACACTAAAATTTTAACATTTCTGCTCTATAATTTAATGCAATGAAAATGAAGTTAGAGTATATTATCCTAAAGGATGTTCAAAAAATTTTGGATAGCATAGACATTTTAACAATATTTATTCTTCCAATCCATGAGCATGGAATGTTTTTCCATCTCTTTGTGTCTTTCTCAAATTCTTTCATAAGTGTTCTGTAGTTTTTAGAGTACAGATCCTTTACCTCTTTATTTAGGTTTATTCCTAGTATCTTATGGTTTTTGGTGCAGTTGTAAATGGGATAGATTCCTTAATTTCTCTTTCATTACTCTCATTGTTAGTGTATAGAAATGCAGCTGATTTCTGTGCAATGATTTTGTATCCTTCCACATTGCTGAATTGCTGTATGAGTTCTAGAAATTTTGGGAGTAGTCTTTTGGGTTTTCCACATAAACTATCATGTCATCTGCAAAGAGGGAGAATTTGACTTCTTCTTTGCCAATTTGAATGCCTTTTATTTATTTTTGTTTTCTAATTGCTGAGGCTAAGACTTCCAGTACTGGGTTGAACGGTGGTAAGTAGACATCTCTGTCATGTTCCTGATCTTAGGGGAAAAGCTCTCAGTTTTTCCCCACTGAGGATACTATTCACTGTGTTTTTTTCATATATGGCTTTTATGATATTGAGGTATGTTCCCTCTAAGCCCTACTCAGCAGAGTTTTTTCTTTAAATATTTTATTTATTATTTATTTATTTATTTATTTATTTATTTGACAGAGGAAGAGAGAACACAAGCAGGGGGAGCAGTAGAAGGAGAGAGAGAGAAGCAGGCTCTCCACTGAGTAGGGAGCCCAATTTGGGGCTCGATTCCAGGACCCTGGGATCATGACCTGAGCTGAAGGCAGACATTTACCCAACTGAACCACCCAGGCACCCCTCAGCAGACAGTTTTTTATCAAGCAAGAATGTTGTATTTTGTCAAATGCTTTTTCTGCATCTATTGAGAGGATCATCATATGGTTCTTGTCCTTTCTTTTATTAATGTGCTGTATCACATTAATTGAGTTGCAGATGTTGAACTACCCTTGCAGCCCTGGGATAAATTTTTGAATTAGATGATGTCCATGATGTCCATGAATTAGATGATGTCCATGATGAAAAAATCCTTTTTGATGACACAAAGAAATGGAAAAACGTTCCATACTCATGGATTGGAAGAACAAATATTGTGAAGATGTCAATGCTACCTAGCGCAATCTACACATTTAATGCAATCCTTATCAAAATACCATCCACTGGGGCACCTGGGTGGCTCAGTTGGTTAAGCGACTGCCTTCGGCTCAGGTCATGATCCTGGAGTCCCGGGATCGAGTCCCGCATCGGACTCCCTGCTCGGCAGGGAGTCTGCTTCTCCCTCTGGCCCTCTTCCCTCTCGTGCTCTCTGTCTCTCATTCTCTCTCTCTCTCAAATAAATAAATAAAAATCTTTAAAAAAAAATACCATCCACTTTTTTCAAAGAAATGGAACAAGTAATCCTAAAATTTGTATGGAACCAGAAAAGACCCCGAATAGCCAGTGGAATATTGAAAAAGAAAAGCAAAGCTGGTGGCATCACAATTCCGGACTTCAAGCTCTATTACAAAGGTGTCACCATCAAGACAGTATGGTACTGGCACAAAAACTGACACACAGATCAATGGAACAGAATAGAGAGCCCAGAAATGAACCCTCAACTCTATGGTCAACTTATCTTTGACAAAGCAGGAAAGAATGTCCAGTGGAAAAAAGACAGTCTCTTCAAGATGGTGTTGGGAAAATTGGACAGCCACATGCAAAAGAATGAAACAGAAGTTTTTTATCTTGATGAAGTCCCATTAGTTCATTTTTGCTTTTGTTTCCCTTGCCTTTAGAGATGTGTCTTGCAAGAAGTTGCTGCAAAAAAAAAAAAAGTTGCTGCAGCCAAGATCGAAGAGGTTGCTGCCTGTGTTCTCTTCTAGGATTTTGATGGATTCCTGTCTCACATTTAGGTTTTTCATCCATTTTGATATTTATCTTTGTGTATGGTGTAAGAGAATGATCCAGCTTCATTCTTCTGCCTGTGGCTGTCCATGTTTCCCCACACCATTTGTTGAAGAGACTGTCTTTTATCTATCAGATATTCTTTCTTGCTTTGTCAAAGATTAGTTGACCATAGAGTTGACAGTCCATTTCTGTGTTCTCTATTCTATTCCATTGCTCTATGTGTCTGTTTTTGTGCCAGTACCATACTGTCTTGATGATCACAACTTTGTAATATAGCTTGAAGTCAGGCATCATGATGCCCCCAGCTTTGGTTTTCTTTTTCAACATTGCTCTGGCTATTTGGGGTCTTTTCTGGTTCCATACAAACTTTAGGATTGTTCCAGCTCTGTGAAAAATGTCGATGTATTTTGATAGGGATTGCACTGAATGTGTAGATTGCTCTGTGTAGCATAGACATTTTATTTTATTTTATTTAGATTTTATGTATCTGTCAGAGAGAGAGAAAGAGAGAGAGAGCAGAAGCGGGGGAGGGGCAGGCAGAGGGAGAAGCAGGCTCCCCACTGGGCAAGGAGTCCAATGTGGGACTCTATCCCAGGACCCTGGGATCATGACCTGAGCTGAAAGCAGTCATTTAACAGACTGAGCCACCCAGGCATCCCTACCATAGACATTTTAACAATGAAAGAGAAGAGATCATGACCAACACTACGGAAACACAAACGATTTTAAGAACATATTATGAGCAACTATATGCCAACAAATTAGGCAATCTGGAAGAAAAGGATGCATTCCTGGAAACTTATAAACTACCAAAACTGAAACAGGAAGAAATTGAAAATCTGAACAGACCAATAACCAGCAAGGAAATTGAAGCAGTAATCAAAAACCTCCCAAAAAATGAGAGTCCAGGGCCAGATGGCTTCACAGGGGAATTCCACCGAACATTTAAAGAAGAAATAATACCTATTCTACTGAAGCTGTTTCAAAAATTAGAAATGGAAGGAAAACTTCCAAACTCATTCTATGAGGCCAGCATTACCTTGATCCCAAAACCAGAAAAAGACCCCATCAGAAAGGAGACTTACAGACCAATATCCCTGATGAACATGGATGCCAAAATACTCACCAAGTTACTAGCCAATAGGAACCAACAGTACATTAAAGGATTATTCACCTTTGATTATTCAACCAAGTGGGATTTATTCCAGGCCACAAGGGTAGTTCGACATCTGCAACTTAGTCAATGTGATGATGATGATGACCCCATCAAAAAGGATTGAAAAAAGTGGATGGCATTTTGGTAAGGATTGCATTAAATGTGTAGATTGCTGTAAGTAGCACTGACATCTTCAAAATATTTGTTCTTCCAATCCATGAGCATGGAACATTTTTCCATTTCTTTGTGTCTTCCTCATTTCTTTTTTTTTATTATTATTGTTATGTTTATGTTATGTTACATCATTAGTTTTTGATGTAGTGTTACATGATTCATTCTTTGTGTATAACACCCCATGCTCCATGCAGTATGTGCCCTCTTTAATACTCAATCACCAGGTTAACCCATCCCCCCAACCCATCCCCTCTAAAACCCTCAGCTTGTTTCTCAGAGTCCATAGTCTCTCATGGTTCGTCTCCCCCTCCAATTTTCCCCTCTTCATTTTTCCCTCCCTGCTATCTTTCTTTTTTTTTTTAACATATAATGTATTATTTGTTTCAGAGGTACAAGTCTGTGATTCAACAGTCTTACACAAGTCACAGCACTCACCATAGCACATACCCTCCCCAATGTCCATCACCCAGCCACCCCATCCCTCCCACCCCCCACCACTCCAGCAACCCTCAGTTTGTTTCCTGAGATTAAGAAGTCCTCATATCAGTGAGATCATATGATACATGTCTTTCCCGAATTGACTTATTTCACTCAGCATAATACTCTCCAGTTCCATCCACGTTGTTGCAAATGGCAAGATTTCATTCCTTTTGATGGCTGCATAATATTCCATTGTATAAATGACATACCAGATAAAGGGCTAGTATCCAAAATCTGTAAAGACCTTATTAAACTCAACACCCAAAGAACAAATAATCCAATCAAGAAATGGGCAGAAGACATGAACAGACATTTTTCCAAAGAAGACATCCAAATGGCCATCAGACACATGAAAAAGTGCTCAACATCACTCGGCATCAGGGAAATCCAAATCAAAACCTCAATGAAATACCACCTCACACCAGTCAGAATGGCTGAAATTAACAAGTCAGGAAACAACAGATGTTGGCGAGGATGTGGAGAAAGGGGAACCCTCCTACACTGTTGGTGGGAATGCAAGCTGGTGAGACCACTCTGGAAAACGGTATGGAGGTTCCTCAAATGGAGCTATCATATGACCCAGCAATTGCACTACTGGGTATTTACCCCAAAGATACAAATGTAGGGATCTAAAGGGGTATGTGTACCCTGATGTTTATAGCAGCAATGTTCACAATAGCCAAACTATGGAGAGAGCCAAGACGTCCATTAACAGATGAATGGATAAAGAAGAAGTGGTATAAATATACAATGGGATATTATGCAGGCATCAAAACGAATGAGATCTTGCCATTTGCAATGACATGGATGGAACTGGAGGGTATTATGTTGAGTGAAATAAGTCAATCAGAGAAAGACATGTATCATATGATCTCACTGATAGGAGCAATTCTTAATCTCAGGAAACAAACTGAGGGTTCCTGGAGTGGTGGGGGGTGGGAGGGATGGGGTGGCTGGGTGATAGACATTGGGGAGGGTATGTGCTATGGTGAGTGCTGTGAATTGTGTAAGACTGTTGAATGACAGACCTGTACCTCTGAAACAAATAATACATTATATGTTCAAAAAAAAAAAAAAAGAAGAAGAAGAAGATAGCAGGGAGGGAAAAATGAAGGGGGGGAATCGGAGGGGGAGATGAACCATGAGAGACTATGGACTCTGAGAAACAAACTGAGTGTTCTAGAGGAGAGGGGCATGGGGGGATGGATTAGCCTGGTCATGGGTATTAAAGAGGGCACGTACTGCATGGAGCACTGGGTGTTATACACAAACAATGAATCATGGAACACTACATCAAAAACTAATGATGTAATGTATGGTGATTAACATACCATAAAAAAAAGTTAAAAGGCAAAAAAAAAAAAAAAGATAAAACGCTTCTGCACAGCAAAGAGAACAGTCAACAAAACTAAAAGATAGCCTATGGAATGGGAGACGATATTTGCAAATGACACTTAAGGTAAAGGGCTGGTATCCAAGATCTATAAAGAACTTCTCAAACTCAACATCCAAAAAGGAAATAATCCAGTCAAGAAATGGGCAGAAGACATGAACAGACACTTCTCCAAAGATGACATACAAATGGCTAACAGACACATGAAAAAATGTCCAACATCATTAGCCATCAAGTAAATACAAATCAAAACCACAATGAGATACCACCTCACACCAGTTAGAATGGCAAAAATTAACAAGGCAGGAAACAACAAATGTTGGTGAGGATGTGGAGAAAGGGGAACCCTCCTACACTGTTAGTGGGAATGCAAGTTGGTATAGCCACTCTGGAAAAGAGTATGGAGGTTCCTCAAGAAGTTAAAAATAGAGATACCCTACAACCCAGCAATTGCACTCCTCGGTATTTACCCCAAAGATACAGATGTAGTGAAATAAAGGGGCACATGCACCCCAATGTTGATAGCAGCAATGTCTATAATAGTGAAATTGTGGAAGGAGCGGAGATGTCCTTCCACAGATGAATGGATAAAGGATCTGTGGTTTATATATACAATGGAATATTACTCAGCCATCAGAAGGGATGAATACCTACCATTTACATCAACATGGTTATAACTGGAGGGTATTATGCTAAGTGAAATAAGTCATTCAGAGAAAGACAATTATCACATGGTTTCACTCATGTGGAATATAAGAAATAATGCAGAGGATCTTAGGGAAAGGAGGGAAAACTGGGAAGAAATCAGAGAGGAAGACAAACTGAGAGAATCTTAACTTTGGGAAATGAACTGAGGGTTGCTGAAGGGAGTGATGGGGCAACTGGTTGATGGCCATTAAGGAGGGCATGTGTTGTGACGAGCATTGGGTGTTATTTGCAACTGATGAATTATTGAACACTACATCTGAAACTAGTGATGTACTATATGTTGGCTAATTGTATTTAAATTAAAAAAAATTGGAGTTATTGGGTCAACTTATGTTCATGGTTGAAAGGAATTATCTTCAGCCCTTCCTGGCTGTACATTGGACACTGTAACCATGAACTTCTCATGTAGCAGTTCCATGAGACCTATGTCCACATGCTTCATAGGACTCACTGCAGGCTGTTAAAATAGGGACACTGTTAGAAGGTGGAGGAGGATCAGTAATGTATCCTCTACTGAGAAGGCACTTTAATACTGAAGAACAACACAAATCACTCCATACCATTTACACAGAGTTTTTTTCAGAGTAACTTACTGACAGGGGATTGCATGGATTGACAATCCAGGCAGCTATGCAACTATTCTCTGCCCCCATTTTCTACCCAGTCCAGAACTTAAGCCACAACTTTTATAGCATGAGGGGCATGGGGTAAGGTTAAAGCATAGTTATCTTGAATGGTACCATCTGTGGGTCACTTCAGGGAAGATCAGAACAAGCTTTCCTGCATCTGGTCAGGGCAAACATTAACCTCCACCAGGCCTGGAACACATGGCCACAAGGGAGGTCACTATGCAGGCAGGAACAAGATGGAAAGCCAAAGACAGAGTCAGAGTTGACAGCACTCCTACAGGTGCAATGGCAGATCCTTCCTTTGGGCATGCACCCAGTGTTGCACCAGGATAGCAATATCTGAATATTACACGTCATGCTTTCTCTCTGTTAGAACCAAACAGTTCTGAGACCTGAGAGGATATTCTTGTCTCATGGCATACCTGAGTCCCATACATGGAACTTTGGTGTTCTGCACACATCAGTAGGGAAGCCTGGAGTTGCAAGACAGTATTAGAAGTCAAAGAGGAATGATGTCCATGTGATGCTCTGTAGCACTGCTGCCAATTTTAAATTAGATCTGTAATATTTTTTGGTTCTACTTTACAAGAAAGTCTGAGTCTACTCTTTAAGAACTTAAAATATTCTTTTTCTATAAACTGATTTTCATTAAATGCCTATGATGAAATCATTAATTTTTTTAAAGAAATAGAATAACATTTTAAGATGGCAAACATTCCTTCTTGTTAGATGTTCCAATGCTAAATGTTGACATCCAGTGAATCCCTTATCATCATAGGCAATGGCTGCTCCTCATGGTTCATCCTCTTTATATCCTTGCAGCTTTTTGGTACAGATGATTCTGCCTATTTCTCAAAAGTTTCCATTGCCCTATAATGCAAAACATCACAATCTCTTTGTCCTTGCCCTTCTTCTTTATTCAACCTTTGTCTGTCTTCTTCTATAGATTATCCTCCTTCTGGTCCCTAAATATATGCATGCCATGTTCTTTTGAACTCTCCTTTGAACTTACAAAACAATTTACCCACCCTTCCTTTTTGGCAGTCATCAGTTTCTCCTTGTATAATTCATTCTGTGTACAGTCTCTTCCAAGACTATACAATTTCTGAGGTCTTAAATTCGATTTATTTTACAATCACTGTGACCTCCAGAAAAACTGCCTAGGGGGCTAACAGAGCCTCAATAAATATTTATTTTTAATAAATGAATTTAATAAATGAATTGATCTATAAAGAAACTTTCTGTTATATAAGTAGGGAGAGAAAACCATGAATTTAATAATGTAGTTATAATATAGTTATAACACAGTTATATAGTTATAACACACTATAACTATAATATAGTTATAACACAGATTCCTTGTGTTCCCCTTGTGTTCTCCTTCTTTTCTATCAAGAGAAGGTCAATCTCCCCCTGGCTCAGATGTTTTAAAGCAGGAACAGAGTAGCTGTCCTTCAGGAACCCCTCAGGGAAGATATTATTGAACCCCTAACTGCTCAAGAAAACTAATCTTAAAGAAGTGTATTAATGGGGAATGAGTTTGAAAAATACATACCATTCAATCTCCTAATTCTTCTAAAATATACCCCTGAAAAAAAAATAAAATAAAATATACCCCTGAATAATATGGACAGAATACTATCAGATCATTAAAGAAATCATGTTTGTTGAAATGTGTATTGATACCATGCCAGCTACTTGTATTCAAGGAAGTTGAAAGAACCAATGCTACTTAACTTACAGCTATGTTTAATATGTGGGCATTGTTGAGGATGGTGCTCATGATTTTATGCAGTGTTCTATTCAGGGTGACCAACAGAAGAAACTTAACAATTGTCTCAAAACAAGGAAGGAGCTAAGCTTTCACTGAGGAAAGCTTAGATTCAAATGTGTGGCACCTTGAGCAAAGTATGGAAGCTCTGAAGTTGTTGTTTATCTATCAGCTGGTTCTGCTTTACTTTTTGCATTTCTTCCTTTATTTCAAACTTTTTCACTTCTTTAATTCTGCTTGAAGACATGCCTCTTTATAAGATACTTCACATTATTTTTGAACAAGCCAGGTTATGAATAAATAAATACAATATAAATAGACAAGCAAATGAGAGCAAAATTGAATTTATTATGTTAGGAAAATTTATATCCCTGGGAACTTTTTAAAGCTTGTTAAGATTTACATTTATAAAACTCTGCACCCCCTCCTGGTATTTTTTTAAAGCATCAATATCCAAGAGATGAATGTACCACTCATTCCAAATTATCTCCTTATCTTAAAGTAAGCATTGTCATTCCCTTTTCCAAATTTATATTTTAAGAAATGAAATCTATGATTAACATCTCGAAAATAATATGTTTAAAGTAGCTGAAAATGACTTGGAAATATTTTGAATATATATTTCAAGGTCCATATTGTGGATATTTTTCTTTCCAGAAAACAGCATGTTTAATACTCCTGGTAGTCAGAGCTATGTGTCTTTGTGAATCTGCTCCCTTTCATATAGAGCCTCTGTTGGTTTTAAGCCTGGGTTCTCTGATGGTAACAACTCCACTATTTGAATTTGAAAAACAGCTCATTAAAAAAAAAAAGGTATTTGGCAAAGATATTTTAATTGATACTGTAAGACTTGATGCAAATTTACCTATGGATGGGAGAAAAGTAGATATTTTAAAAAGTGAGTCAATTGTTTAATATTATGGAGTTATTCTTATCTGAAAAAGAATTTGCCATCACTTCTCTTAGCCAGTACCCTTAGATTTTCAGTAAGAAAAATCTCTGAGTATGAGACAACTTGAATAATTGGAAAATCTATTTTAAGAAAAGTTTATTTTAAGAAAGAAAAGGACAGTTAATCCATCCTCTTCTGGAAGCAGGGAATCATAGGTGGGAAAAACAGCAATAGCATGCCAGGAGAGACAGTTGTAGCCATAGTTTTGCCACTAATTATCTACAGAAGTTGTTAAAATAAAGATTATTATGTCCTATCTTAATTTAGTACTCTCTAGGTGCCAGCACATTGAGACAAGATTTGCATGTGTCATCTTATCTAATGATACAATAACCCTAAAAGACAAATATGCATCATATCATGTAATCCTCATCATCACCCTAGAATTCAGCATTATTATTATAATACCTATTTTCAGATATGACAACTGAGGTCCACAGTGAGTAAATATTTAGCTGTAGTTTACCACAAAGACTGTGCTCTTCTTTGCATTTTCTATCTGGTTCAACCACCTCATTATCAACTGAGACCAAGTTAGAAATCTACCAGCTTTCTTATCTTCCCCTAACATTCATCACATCCCCAAATCTCACTTCTCCATTTTCATGTCATACCCAAAATGTATTTTCTGCAAAATTGTGTAGCGCTTGACTCATTGCCAAGACGGTTTTCTTTTACTGAGTTCTGATATCATCTTTCCTCTCTTTTAAATTCTGTAATAGTTTTCCGTTGTTAAGAGAATGAGAAAAGTCTTCCCTTATATATATGTCTAATCATTTAAAATTGCTCCTTCTACCCACTGTTCTACCTAACCTATTCCTCTACTGACCCAGAAACTGCCATACACATTCTGTCCACTTCTTTGTTATATTAGTTTTCTTAATCTGCATAACAAATGATCAGAGATTTATTGGCTAAAAACAAAATCCATTGATTAGCTGATGGTTTGGTAGGTCAGAAGCTCAGACAGGCTCAGCTGAGTATTCTACTTAGAATCTGAAAGGCCAATTAGGGTGTTGAGAGGGCTGCATTCCTTTCTGGAGGCTCCAGACAATAAGCTACTTCCAAGCTTATTCAGGTGGTTGGCAGAATTCAGCTCCTTGTGTTTGTTGGATTGAGATCCTGTGCCACCTCCATCTTCTCTCTGCCTTCCTCTTATGCTACATCTCTCCGACTTCAGCTAAGAGACACCTGTTTTTGAGGTCTCATATGATTAGGTAAACCATGATAATCCAGAATAATCACCTTATTTTAAGACCAGTAACCTTAGCTACATCTGCAAAGATTCCTTTGGAATGTGACATAACACATTTGCAGATTTCAGAGACTAGGGCATGGCCATATTAGGAGGGTTATTCTGACAACAACAGTCATGCAGTTAGATGTATGTTGCTGACTCATCCCTCCTTAAACTACAGAACTTTCTAAAATCATCACAAAGGTAACGCCTTTCAACCTTCTCAGTCAATTGCTTCTTCTTCTATTCTGAATTAATGCCAGCTATATATGGAAAATAGTGCATTTAAATTTTCTAGGTCTTCATTTTCTTAAATAAAAAAATGGGTATGTATGGTCAGGACCACGTTTATCACTTTATATATAGAACTATACTATGAATATAGTCTGCCTGTATGATCTTAATAATATACTCTCCTTCAAAATTCCTTGGTTTCCTGATAATTTATTTGCTTCAGTAGGTACATTAACCATTTGAATTTTTATGATAAGTCTATGTATTATTATCCTCATTTACAGAGGCTCAGAAAGGTTAAGTGACTTGCTAAGGTCAAATTTCAAGCAAGAAGTGAATCTCAAATATGAGGATATAACTGAGATTACAGTTTATTCCATGCATTCTCTTCACATATGTTTTCTTGCACAGAGTATAAATCCTATCTGCAATTTCTGAATAATAGTAACAATTTATCTGAAAATAATGTAATAACATTGAAAACTTTGACAAAATAACATTGAAAAAAGAAGACATCATCAAACTGCTTCTCTACTGAATCAATGAGACATGGGCAAAAATCAACAATTATAATTTGTTTTATACTAAGGTTTTAGTTAAGAAAAATTAAAACATTTAGGTCTAAGATGGAGGATAGAGCATATATATATTCACTTCTTTCTCACACCCAGATTCAAATGAAATTAAAGTTTAGAGTTATCAGGGCACCTGGGTGGCTCAGTTGGTTAAGTGTCTGACTCTTGAATTCAGCTCAGGGCATAATCTCAGGGTCATAAATTTGAGCCCCACATTGGGCTCGGGGCTCTGTGCTCAGTGGGGAGTCTGCTTGAGATTCTCTCTCTCCCTCTCCTTCTGCTCCTCCTCCCCTGCACACACACACATGCTGTCTCTCTAAAAAGAAGTTTAGAGTTCTCAAAAGGGGCAAACCCATAAAAGTAAAAAAAAAAAAAATTGGATTCAGCAACAGATGAGACACTTCATGAAAATCCTGGACAATAGAAAAAGGAATGGAAGAAAGCTGACTGAGAGAAGAATGCAACAATGAGGAAGCTGCAAAAGAAGTATAAGATGTTTTAATCTGGGATCAAGAGAGTCTCTGGACCCAGAGAGGGATATATGTTAGGGAGCAGGAGTAAGAAACGGGCTAGAAGGTCATTTAGTCAAAAGTGACTATACAGTATAATATACCTCTCTTCCATTTGTACAACATGATTTTAACTCCCAAGTGGAAAAAAAAAAGTAGAAGTCTCATCATGGTACCATCTAACTCAAGCTAAAGCATCTCGTATGCTTATTGGTGATCCTGCATTTATCCTTTTAATTTGGTCAGACTTTTGGTCTTCTCCTTAAACCCTTATTGGCAGAATCCAACATAAACATAGTTTCCAATGGAGAAATGTGCTTTACAAACTCAGCAGAATTATAGAAGGATGGTTCTGAGGCTGAAAGAAAATACCTTAAAAACCAGCACATCTCCATGGGAATGTATTCTCCTCCTCCACTTTGGTGCAGGATAGGGCTCTACTATAATTAATTAGAACATTCAGAACCATGACATTATTACCTAATAACTTCAAATATTGATTCTATCTGAAAATGCCCTGGACCTCTTTGATCCAGGCTGGATCTCTTTTGTACCCCTCCAAAAGCCCAACATAACTATGCTTCTTTAGGTTACTGCTTTTGGCCCAGTGGCTATATAACTTCAGGGCAAGCCTTTTGACCAGGTCCCCTTCCTCTGTCATCTACCTGGGCTGCCTCATCAGAGCTCCTTTGCTTTATGTACTGGCTAGGAATTAGCTTACTGCCGGCCACATATAGTACATTGACACATTTTGTTGACCAAAGGGCATCAAAAGTTACATTTAAAACTCCAAAAAGTTGCGTTGTTTAATTAAAAAATAAATATTTTTCATTATATTCAGACAGATCCGTCATTACTCAATCAAAATACTTTCCTTCTCTATTGCAAAGAGTGATCATTTCCTAAATTTTCTGAAAGGCAATTCTTCCCTTTACAAAATTATTCCCCTTTAGGAATTTTCTCTTTCCCTTCTACTCATATTCAAGGACTTCTAATTATAAAACTAGGAAACCAAGTTGAATAGAATAATGTAAAGAGATGAAAACAAAAGAATACTGATAGATAATGGAAGTTACTTATTTGTTGGAGGGGATCATTAAACACTTTCACTTCTGTTTGTTACAAAGAAACAAGGACTCACTATTATCACAAGCCTATTGTGGACATTGGCTATTTCTTCTTGGAGCCCATCCATCATTCAAACTGGCAAAGGACATGTATTATTGTCCATTCATTTCCTTTTTAAAGTGTTTTCCTTTTTAAAATTAGAAAATTGACCAAATAAAGCTGTGGCAAAATATTCTACATTAAGTACTGTCTTCTTAATTACATTGCAGAATTTCTTCCTAGTCACATTAAAAACTGATTCACTCAGCATCTTTTCCTGGGAAACTTTTCCCCCAGCTGTCACTTTTTAATTCATTTAACATCAGTGATGATAGATACATAAAGGATAACTCTAATAAAGTATTCCTTGTAAGCTAAAATACTTTTGTGTTGACAAGGAGAGAGAAAATCATCTATTATAGGATTATCTTATTATGTTTTAATCATTTAAAAATTAATTATCTGTTTATGGCCCTTATGGTTGACTTTATTTGACAGGCATTGAGAGAATCAGTTTTTAAAAATTTGAGCTGTATAAGGCCCCTCCTACCAAGTGTTATCTACTCTATTATCTTATTGTACAGATGAATAATCTACCCCCACAAATATGGGCAAATTGCCCAAATTCAAATAATAATAGTGTTGGGATAAAACCTCCAGTTTCCACAGTTTCATTCAGGGCTCTTCCCAATATGGTATACCAAACTAACCATTTCTTTCTCAGGCTGCTTTAGAAAGTGTTCCTTCATTCTCCCATTTATCACCCTCATGTGTATTTGACAATGCAGACAATATCTGAATACCTAAAGTAATGTAAAAGACGAAAAAGAATGAATAATTGAAAGCTGTATGTTTTGATATTCTGCTTTTGGCAGTTGTTCAAACATCATCTCAAATAAAATTTGTTTCAGATTTTCTAATACATCTCAGACCAAACTATCATGTGTTATATTATTAGACGAACAGACTTACTATAGAATGATGAATAAAACTCAAAAAGTATCCTAACAAGAAATGTGTGACTGGGCACGCATGTTTGAAAAACTACTGGTAGGTCAGGATATCATGAGGGTAGTACAGGCTGAAGATAAGAAAAGGCTCTGGATATAATGTATGGTAGAGCAATACCATGAAAAATCATATTAAGGAATTTTGCCCTTATTTTTGAAAAGGGAAGTCACAAAGTGATCATTCATGTTGCAACACATGGGATAGACTGGATGGAACAGTTTGAATGAAGGGAAAAAATAAAGAAGTTATCAAATCAACCCATATTATGGAGGAGTAAATTAATTTGAATGAGTGGAGATTGAGAAGAGAAATATGAGAAATACTTGCAGAGAATACTGGAAGAGGTTGATAATCCATTGGATACACAGAAAAAGATGATTCAGAGGCAAAACTCGGTTTTTGGATTGAGAATGTAAATATTATTGGGATAACAATTGCTATGATCAAATATAAGAAGCACAAGATTTTGAATATAGTAGTAGATATTGAGTTCAGTCTTAGGCATTTATTTGCGAGCCCCTCAGAAATCCTGATGGAGATATTCACAAAGGACTTGGATAGAAATTTCTGTGACATAGAGAAGTTACTTCTAAAACCACAGCTGTTTTTTAATTGTTGGCATCCGTTTGGTAATCAAGATCATGTACATAAATGAGATCATATATCATTTAACCTCCCTGAGTTTCTTTCTTGAAAGACATGGAGCTCAGCCTGTGCAGTCTCTAAGGTAGTACTGAATAATTTTGTTAATAGCTGGAAATATCATTTATTCTTTGAAATGCTTACCTTTTTACTATGAAAATCATTTATCTGACTACTGTTACTTTGATTATATATACATATAGGCAGATATAACAAATGTATTAAATGTTATTCACTTTGATACAGATAATTATTTTTCCATAATAGGTTATTTTTTCTTAAAAATAATATATTAGTTGAATTAATATTGAATTATTGTTAGTTCTACTGGATGTTACCTGTTTGTGAAGCATAAAAATACAAAATGTATGAGATTTGGAAGCTACTAACAAGGGGACGAAAAAAATAATATGAAACTAATACTAATTTCTCGAGGTAAGCGTTAATGACAGTAGTTTGAGTCAAGTGCTCCTGGAACAGAGTAGAAATGCCTGGCATCATTAGAAGAAAGTTTTACCAAGATGTCAAAGGAACTATACCTTGAAGAAAAAACAAACGAAATGGTGAAACTTATTCAAAGTAGAGAAAGAACATGAACAAAATTGCAGGAGAACCAAAGAACATGGCTTAAATCTATAATGGTAAGTTTTCATTAAGGCAAGATTCAGGAGAATGTGCCATCTCAGTCCACTAGTATATCAGAGCTGGAAAGCTCAGTTAAGAAATTACCGAGAGCCTTATGTTCCCTAGCTTTGACTGCGGCTTTAACTACAGTTGGTGAAGCTACACTGGGCACTTAAATGAAAGAGGGGACCATGCTCAAAGTTCTTCTGATTAATATTGTCTCAATTATTCTCTCAGATCAACTGAATACACAATCTTATGTCTTTCTGCAATCTGTAGAATACTTGATCACCATAGAACCCAAAATATGTCTGGTGACATAAGAAACAGGCCTGAACACTGTGGTCCTACAAGATAAGGATGATATTTCCCTTTAGGGAAGATAAACATGGTAATGAAAAATATTTTGTACCAGGTTGTAAAATTCAATAGAATCTAGGGATATAACATCAGGACAACTTCACTTTAAATATCCTACTAAATGTGTTTTAAACAAACTCTTAACATGAGAACTAATAATCAAAAATTTTAATTTAACTTGTTGATATAAGCAATAATTTTATTTTCCAAATTTTTGACTGTGAAATATACAATTTTACTTTATTTTCCCTGACTCAACTCTGGCACAAGGACTTTGGGCTCATTTTCTCCATAGAGATATACATGGTGAACCAGTTGTTTCTATTCTTAAACACCATGAACACCCTTGGACACCACCACTGGACATTTTGGACTTCGGCAATGTCATATCTTACTAAGAGATAGACATGTAGAAGAAAGTGGCTAATTAGAAAGGAAATTGTTCTCAGGTAACCGCCACCCAAAACCACTTTTCTGTTTGGATTCTAAGCTTATAACATAGTCAACTGAGAAAGTGAAGACACAAAACCGACATGGGTGGGGTGCCTGGATGTTGAGTCAGTTAAGCGACCAACTCTTGGTTTCAGCTCAGGTCATGATCTAAGAGTTATGAGATCAAGCCCCATGTTGGGCTCCATGCTCAGCATGGAGTTGGCCTGAGATTCTCTCCCTCTGCTCTTCCCCCCACTCATAGGTACCTGTGCTCCCTCTCAAATAAACAAATAAAATCTTTAAAAAGAGAAAAAATGACAAAACACACATGGGTAAAGGACAACTATCTAAAAACTGCTCTAAAGAATTATACTATTTTCGGGGACACCTGGGTGGCTCAGTCAGTTAGTATCTGACTCTTGATTTCAGCTCAGGGTTGTGAGATCGAGCCCCATGTTGGGCTCCATGTTCAGTGTGCAGTCTGCTTGAGATTCCTTCTTTCCCTTTGCCCTTCCGCCCACTCACGCTCTCTATCTCTAAAATAAATAAATAAAATCTTCTTTAAAAAAGAATTGTGCTATTTCTGAAGATTTACCCTTGATAAAAACCAGGAGATAGTATGGAGTGAAGCACCTTAATGTGTGCTATTCAAGTAGAAACAACTTTTGATGCTTTCCTGGAGTAAAGACTATATACTATAACCACAAAATTAGTTTAGTAACATAATTCTTAGTCAATACTTTGGGACTTTGGAAACTAGAAATGATAAGAATGTGGAGAGAGTAAACTAAATTTGGATAAAGCCCATTTTTTCCAAATTTGTTGAATGATATAAAAGTGTTGTTTTACAGATGGCAATTGTAAACAGCTTTTCAAATGAAGGAGTATTGAATTATCAGTTTCTGAGGACAGCCTGGAGCACCTAATTCCTCCCCTGCTCTCTGACAATGTAATCAGAGTGCTGACCTCAGGCATCACTGCCTGCCTTGTGCTATTCTTAGCCTAATGTTAAGAATGCTAAGCTCATCAGAAGCTACAAGTATTTGAAATGCTGAATTAGAGACTGACAACTTCTCCAACACTGGCACATGAGTGACATTTATTTTAAGCCACTTTCCCTAAATATATTATGTGATGAACAGTGTATTGCCTGCCAGATGCACCATCTGGGATTCATCTCTTCTTTGTCTGTCTTTCCTTGGTTCTTTTGTTAGACTTCTTGTTCTGTAATAGGCCTGGTGTTCCCAATCATAAATCTATGTGTCTATCTCTTGCATTAGACTGTGAACTTTGTTTAAAGATATTATTTATTTATTTGACAGAGAGATAGAGAGAGAGCACAAGTAGGCAGAACAGCAGGCAGAAGGAGAGGGATAAGCAGGCTCTCTGTTGAGCAGGGAGCCCGATGCGGGGCTTGATCGCAGGACCCTGGGATCATGACCTGAGCCAAAGGCAGATGCTTAACAGACTAAGCCACCCAGGCACCCCTAGACTGTGAACTTTTTGAAGCAGAGGCTGTCTTCTTCCTATTTGTATTGTCCCAAAGACACTGCTCATGTGATAAATGTTTGCTGAATTGTATTGAATTGCATAATGGAAGTTCTTTAGAAGCTTTCTCAATGATCTCAGGCTTGTGAATTGGACAAGGCCCTGGGGAACACTTAGGGATAATAATACCAACCTTGAGGCTCTAATCTTCTTTTAGGGACCCAACAGGGATTTTCCCAGTGACCAAGATAATCTAAATTTTCTTAGGCACCATTTACCAGTGCTTTGGGACTCTTTCAGGTCATACTCTTTAAAAAATAATGTTAGTGATAAGCAATGTGGTTTTTCTGGACATGAAAGTCTGGTCTTTGAGGATCCAGGCTTTCTTAGTAGTGATGGTGGTTGGGGAGAGACCTCCCACCTTATTCAATTACCAAAAGCATTTGAAATAACATATGACTTCTTCAAGGTCTGTTTGAGCTTTGCCAATAAACCCAGGAAACCCCTTGTCCTAGGCTTATACTGAAATTATTACAGAAGAAAATAAGGGCAGATATTGAATCCAGGATGAAAATTATTTTGTTTTTCAGCATGAAAATCAAAATATGAAACTAAAATTAAAAGTTACTCATGCAAAACATACCAAAAAAATTGAAAGGAATAACAAAGTGGGAACTTTCACTGGAAACTCAGAAAATATCACTAAGAAGACATTAAGCTGATATTTGAATGAATGAAATGAGCCAGATGTGGGAAGTTCAGAATAAAGAACAGCAAGGAGTGAGAACAGAGTCTACAGAGGCCCAACTGTGGGAACCATCATCCTGGTCAGTTACAGGGACAAAAAATATTATGAGACTAGAAGATACTGGCTGGCCAGTAGATCAGAGGCACAAGGTGATTTGGAATGGTAGCTGGAACCGTGCACAGAACAAAATCATATCATATTCAGCAAATCAAACTGCCCTCTATTTTGCTTACAGAGTATCTCAGCCTCCCAAATTGTCACAACCTGTGGAAAGTGGTTCCTAGTATTAGTCATAACCTTACCACATTGAAGTGTAACCATTAAACATCTTGAAAAAGAAGACCAATTTGGGAGCAGCATGAAAGAATAACTAGAATAGGGGCTCAGTCTAGAATAGAGACAACTGAGTGGATCTCTCTCTAGAGAAGTCTGCAGAAGGTCTTAGATTTCTGAGCCCACAATTCACAGTGGGTTAAGGAACAAACAGAAGCCATCCTGAGAAGGTCGTGGGCCTTGGCAGATTCACCGTTGATCAATGGGCCACCTGCTTGCCCAATCAATGCTGACCTGACAGAGCGTTAATAGACCATTCAAAATGTGGTTTCTTCCCTGCAGACACAGCTTTACTGTTGGATGGAAATATATTTTACAAATATTACGATCTAATGACAGAAGCCATCCCCATGAATGCAAAATTCAATCTGAAGGGTCTCTTAGGATAAACAAAAGGCTCTGTGTTCCTTTTGACAAACCCAGAATCAAGAAAATTGAAAGCGTACCTACACCCTTGGAAAATTAAATTCTGATTTAGTTAATGCTCTCCTCATGGCTGAAGTGGCTACTTAAGGAAAGATAATGACAGTGTAAGGATGTTTAATTGCTGCTTAATCAGTATCTCTATAGCTCCTGCTGGAAAGAGTGCATGTGTTGGGGGATAGGGTAGTTAAATTAGAAACTGAATGAAATTCCACTACCTCAACCCTAGAGAAAAACCTCACGTGTATCTGAGTAAGACTCACAGACTTAGGTGGGTTGTTTATAGGCCCCTGGGAGCCTGTGTGCTGTAAGGCCCCTCAGAGAGAAGACAGGATGGAGCTGCGGGAGTTACCTAAGTAGCAGAGCCCATCAGTGTGCTGGAACCTAGCTCAAAGCTTGAACGACCAAGTCCAAAGCTGTAATCACTAATTCCACACTTAACTCCCATATTTCTAAATGGAAGAACAGGTTTTTCTTAGTCTTACATCAAGCTGGAAAACATCCTGATGATATATGTTTGTGTATGGCAATGCTAGAATCCAGGCTAATACCAACAGTAACACAAAGCTGGCCAGGATTAGGGATGTAGCTGGGGGCTGAGGAAGGACTTCCTTCCTTAAGCTTCTATAATTGGCCAATAAAGGTATTACGCCTAGGAATATTGGGAACATTCTCCACCACCAAAGCTAAAGCTAACTTCATCATGGGACATTGTTGG
This sequence comes from Zalophus californianus, assembly GCF_009762305.2. Lineage (NCBI taxonomy): Eukaryota > Metazoa > Chordata > Mammalia > Carnivora > Otariidae > Zalophus > Zalophus californianus. Next base: position 63,787,214 of record NC_045595.1, on the reverse strand, counting down.
GCACTGTGGTCTTATTCACGATCAAATCTGTAGCATCCAGCACAGTGTCTGGCACACAGGTAGACACTCGGCAATTAGCAGTTGAATTAACTGCTGTGTACATCTAGACATCCCCAACATATTTTGAGGAATTACATCATGTTGGAGGGTTGTGGTTGTTGTTGTTGTTGTTTTTTCAATGATCCCCATTATATCATACTGGAGAAGCCTCCATATCATAGCCACTTCCAGCAAAATACATGGGGGCTCCTTGCTCTACTCATACAGTGTAAATAGAAGGCATTTGCCATTCCCTTGCAGTTTGGGTCCTCTGGGATGAGAGGAAGAGCAAGCAACAAGCAGCCAAGCAGCCATCTCTTATTTGCAGCTTAGTGCCTCAGACTGCAAATTAGATATTTTCTGGAGGATTAAGGCCTGTCTCAGGCAGCCAAATACAGGATCATCAAAAACTCATGAATTCAACCTATTGGTGAAGTTTAACTGCTTAAGGATACTTCATTCATCCTAAAATTTAGGGCTAAACAACAATTTTTAGGTAAATACAAACATCCACAGTATCACATCACGACAAGCGTGAGTGATTTTGAGACAAAATAAAATTCACTTATTTATAGTAAGCGTGAAACAAAAACAGAACTGCTGGGCACATCCTCATAGAAAGTAATTTTGGAAAGCAGTATGATACAGTGTTCTAGACTCTTCTTAGTAAAAATGAGGTCCTTGGATCATGATCTTAGCTAAGTATCTACATGATCTGGGGTTTCTTAGGAATGCAGAATCTCCATTCTGCAATCCTATTCCAGATCTACTAAATCAGAATCTGCATTTTAATAAGATCCCCAGGAAATTCAGGTGCATATTAAAGTTTCAGCAGCACTACTTTAGGTTCAGATTATTACCCCCAGCTGGGTAACTTTCAGAAAGCTGATAAATGTTCCCTTGCCTCAGTTTCTTCCTGTGGAAACTGCAGATGATAATTAAATTACCAACTTTATGTGCTGAACTGAAGATAAAATGAGACAATGCACATATATTGCTCAGAGCAGGATTCAGAATCTTTTAAGTACCCAAATATATCAATTATTCATTATAATTTGGCAAAGGAAAATCTTTTAGTCCAAATTACTAAATCCAGGAAGGTTGTGGGTTTTGTTTGTTGTTGTTTTTTTTTTCATATGGAAGTTGGGAATCACCAAGGAAAGAATGTTTGAAATATAGAAGAGTTTTCCTAGAAATATTCAGCTGAGATAACTTTGTTTTCTTTGCCTGTACCTATAACAGAGATGCCCCTTCCTGCTACAATGGTTGTCATGTTTCCCAGACATTTTAGGGCAATTGGAGGATTTCCCCAAGCATGAGTTATCTTTCATTCTTGCTTTGCAAGGATTTGTGCTCTAGATGATAGGAAACTCACAGTTTTGCCTGATGTGAGCAGACTTGCTGCATTGGAATAGCTGATGTAGGTGGCAAACCTGTAGTAGGCACCCTTGGTGCACTGCCCAGATCTCCTTTACTAGACTGTTGCATCCATCTCCAAGCTGCCCCCTTGCCTAGAAAAATTGCCCCGTGGAGACCCTGGCTGACCTGTATTGAAATAAACACCCTGGTATTCTGATGGGCTATGTCTTGGTGACATAGATTTGAAGGTATGATACATTTCCAGGGGGAATCCCATAGTTAACAAAGGTCCCTACCAAAAAAAGGGACTCTTCAAAAACTCTTTTATTCTTGTTGAATTATGACAATACTTTATCTTTTGAATTATTTGAAAAAGTATAAATATTTCGTATTTTCCAATAATAATGTCAAATACTCACCTGGATGTGACTACTTAGAAAGAAAGAACTTCATCTCCTTTATTTATATAAGACAATACTGATAACTCAGATAATTGAAATGACTGAAGAAAAGTAGATGACAAGCTCAAATTCTAAAAAACTTAAAATATTTTATAATATAGACTTTAAGAAGAAAAATTTTTTTTCACAGAGATTTTCTAAATTGTTTGTTAATGGTATCATGTTGTATGTAAGCTTTCACAAAGACATTTATCCAGTGGTTAGTAGGAGAATTTTGTAAAAGTTTCAAAGGAAGGCTTGCTTTTCCTTAATGAAAACATTTAGCTAGAACATATATAGAAATAAGTTCTGCAATTAGCGAAAATTATACAGACCTGGTGAACTTATCCCAAACCTGAGCTAGTACTAACAAGAATAATTTGAATAATGTAATTAAAAATTCTTTACACAAGTCCTCACAAAGCAAGAGTATATTTGAAGAACTACTTTCCTATAGTGTATATTTGAAGAGCTACTTTTCTATATCATACTGAACAGTTTTGAGAAATTACTCAGAAAATATCAAAAATCATGCTGTAGATTTTCCGGCATTAGGAATGTACAGGAGCTTGGGGATGTGATTGGTCATTGGACCTCGTATCTCAAGTACTGCTGCTGAATGAAATATGAACTACTTGAGACAATCTGACTTAAGATTTCTTTGTCTTCATGCAGTAGCTTGTGGTTTTTCACATTGTTTGGAAAAAGAAGTTTGTTTCTCTGACAGCAATATTTGTCTCTTCTTTCTCTGCCTTTTTTCTTGGGGGGGGAGGAAAAGTTGCTATTTTATGAAAAGAAAACCAAAAGAGAAACAAACAAACAAAAAAAACAGTAATATTCAGCACAAAATTCTTTTGACAAATTTAAGTTTTGGAGGTACCTTCTGAGCTCTTGTGCTCTTTTATCTTAATCTCTAGATGTGTTCTGCTTCATGGAGGAGTTTAGGGTTAATGAGACCACACACTCTTAAATGTTCTACCAGAGCATGAATAAGGTACAGGATCGCTTGTGTTTTAAAAAAAAAAAAAAGTGTTTTGTTGTGTTGTTGTTGTTGTTTGAATGAACTTGATAGTCAGTTGTAAAATGACCCTACTGTGGAATGTTTATAGAGATACAATTTTTTTTTAATGGACAAAATACTGAAGGTAAAAGTTTTGTTTTCACTTTTACATTTCAGACTTTTTCTTTGTTCAAAAGAGCTCAACAATACATCTTGTACAATTCTTTCTAGATATACAGACTCGTGTGACTATTTGAAACAGCTTCAGAAATTCCAGATGCACCAGGAAGCTTCAAATCTTCAACTCTCTGAATTTCCCCAGAATGTCACCATCATCCACTCTCCTATTAAGAGTTGCTTAATAGTCCCTTCAGAGAGTCAGAAAACACCCAACTAGCAAGGGACAGCTTCATGGAAGAAGCAGTGTTCTAAGACCTGACTATGTTTTGAACGAAGGAAGGTGCAAAGGAAGAAAATGAACACTTATTGGGTATATTCTACCAAGAATTCTAATTAATTCTAATTATTTACATGTCACGATGCTACTAAAAGTGAAGACCTTTTCTCCACATTAGAAATAAAATAAAATTTGTGAAACTAAAAGAACATTTCTACCTTTCACTATCAATTTGAAACAGAATATATGATAGTTAGAAAGGGCATTTTCCCCTAATGGGTTGCTATGACAAAGTAGATGACGAAGCTTTGCTTTTGGTAGATTATCCTTGGGTTTGTTTCAGGCAAAACTGTGAGGCAGATATATGTTTATCTTCATATATTTAGATTTTCCCACTTACCCGCTTTCTCCTTATTGTTCCCTTTCTCACCATTTCAAGGATATAAGGGATGTGTGTGTGTGTGTGTGTGTATAGGCATTTGTGTGTGTGTGTGTGTGTGTGTGTGTGTGTGTGTGTGTGTATTAGCACTTGAAGATTTTTTAGGCACTCTGAGGAGATAATTAGGGAGCAGAATAGCCTTTGAAATTACACAAAATAACATCCTGAGGCCAGGTGTAGGGCGCTACGACCAGACCCCAGCAAGGTAGAATAGACACAAAGAAAAAGGTACAAATTTCACCCTCTCTTATGCCAAAGATTTCCTTGGTCCTTCCCTCAGTTTATCATCAGTGTCAGTGCCCTTCAACTAACTGTTCAACCCAAAGCCTCAGGTTGTACAAGATTCCTCTTATTTCCCCAGTAGCATATTCCATTCATCTATTTCCAGCAGATGCCCAAATCCTATGACTTTTCCCCATCTCCACCTCATCATCTTGTCCAAGCCTCTACTTCTGCCCTGCAGCTCCAATAGTGTCTAACTGACCTCCTAAGTCTGCATTTCCCCTTATGATCTGTGTTTTCTACATCATCAGAATGACCCTTTTAAAACTTATATTGATTATCTCACACTCCTAGTTAAAACCTCAAATGACATTTCCTAATAGCCTTGGATTACAATCCTTTCTCCTTTTCCTAAATGTCCCTACATGACTGGGATCCTGGCTACCTGCCCTCTGCTCTACCTCAGTCACTCCACCCTAGCTAGCCCCTAACATCTAGCTTCCTCATTGTTCTTGAATATGCCAAGTTTATTTTTCCTCAGAGATTCTTTGCTTGTTGTTCCTTCTGCCTGGGATGCTGTTACCCTGATTTTCACATCTCACACTTACTTTACTAGATTTCTATTCAAACATTGACTATTTAGAAAAGGGACCCTATCTTCACCTCAAATGGTTCCTTGACCTCAGACTCTCTGTAAACCTGCTTTATAAGACCTCTATTTAATTTTTCTTCATAGCACTTATATTTATCAGAAAGTATAATATAGATCAATCCATTTGCTTGTTTTTGTTCTTTGTCTATTTTCTCTACTAAATATACACACATTCAAGGCATGGACTTTGTGTTAGTTACAGGGTATCTGGTACAAAGTACACCTTCAATAGATAATTTGAATGGATAAAATACTTTTACATAATGTATATAAGAAAAAAGAATTCTTATTTATGAAATGTTTTTTTAAACTCTAAAGAAATGAGTAACAGCTTAAGTAAATTCCGTCTATAAATTAGTTTGTTTTTTTTAGTAAGAGATATCTACATTCTAACTTCAACCAACATGAACCAGCTGGAGGAGATTTCTTAAGTTTGTCCACTTCACATTAAATGGTGCCCTTGCAATTAGAAGAAGGACCTACACTTTGAGCAACATCTTCCCTATTGTTTGGAGACTTCACACACCAGGAAATGTGGCTCACTTAATATTTTATTTCTTTACACTTCTTAGTCATTGTCAGCTTGGTAAGTTTCAATTTTAATAGTACATAAATAAAAACAATATTTCTTAGACTTTTAGAAATGGACAGGGCTTTGACATCATATAATCAAACTCCTTCACCATATCAGTACTAGTATCATTTCCACCCTTATTAAGAGGGAAGAGTAGATTGAGAAAAAGGTGAATGAGCTGTTTATGATCACACAAATCATTAGTAGTGAAGATGGTCCTAGAGTCAGTTTTCCTGATTCCTAATCTACTGCCCCTCACCTCCTTACCGTATTGTTGAACACTTGTCACATACTTTGTCAATTATATGGATAAAATTGAGTATATAGTGGCCTTAGCTTTATCAGTTCTAAAATTCATAATTTTTCTATGCAGTTGAAATATATCTAAGACAATATGAGTCAATATTTTTTGAGCTTTTACTATATGTTAAATAAGGGAGTAAGTTCTTTACACATATTAACTAAAAACTAGAACCCATTTAAACACCCCCCCAACACTCACACACACACACACACACACACCTTACTGTCTGCAATAGCACAACTACCATTTTGGGACATTCTTCCCCAGACCAATAACTTGATTGTTCATTATAAGAACTTCCAGAACAATCCATCCACTTTTCAATAAGAAGCATCAATGGACAGTTTTTGTCTCAGAACCCTGAACTTGCTGTTTCTACCCATGCTAAACAGTATTAGTGTGATCTTCACCCAAACGTGACTAAGCTCCTGCCTTCAATCAAACTCAAGTTCTCAATAAATGTGCTATATTGCCTTCCTTGTGATGAGATAATACTGCACCTTTGTGGAGGTGGTGTCTTCCTTTTCACAGGATCAATAAACTCAGTTTGTCATATCAACTGATTATATTAGTGATGTTTGGGGAGCTGCCATTGGACATACATCATCACATTCTCATAAAAACCAAGGCAGGTATTATTTTCCTGACTATTTAAATGAGGAAATAGAGGTATGAAAAAGTTAAAAAATTTGTCCAAGAACATTGTAGCAGTGGCACAACCTAAATGTAAGTCCAGGTGGTCTGGCTCCAGAATGCACTCTCCCAACCACTGTTGGCTTGCCTATCACTATGTAACAGCACAGCTAATCTGGAAGCAGTTAATTCTGTTCAGTTGAAACCAGCCACCACTTCATTAGAACATGAGAATAAATTTTAGATTTTAGTTTTTTTATTCCAAATTTCAATCCCTTTAAAAATTTTTTCTATTATTCCCTGTGTTAACCACAAGGCTAGGAGAAAGACATTAAATCATAATCCTGCCAGTTAACTGGTTGGTGAGTCCAAATGTTAATGCCATGCATGAGCTTTCCTTTTGGCTGGGAGATCTGAAGAAATCTAGCATCAGAAAGTCTCTGCCCTTCCTCAAGGATTCCTTGACTGAGTCTTCATTGGCTGGGTGAGCATTTGCATTTCCATCTGTCGGCATCATCTTCATCAAATTTCATCACCTCATTTTCTCTTAAGAATGTATATAACCAGCATGAGGAGGAGGGGAGTGGTACACCCAGCAAAGCTAGTCATCTTGATTGGTTGCCTTAGCATCCTGTAGAATCTCAGACTTTGCCTCTTCAGGGCCCATATTGAAGGGCACTCAGGATTATCAAAGATTTGGACTTCAGGGAAGTGGTCTGCTGCTTGCACTCTCTGTGAGCAAACACAACATAGGGCAAACTTAGAAGGCTCAACATTTGTTTACTTTAGGAGCACAACAGCAGATTCCAAGCTACACAGAAATATGGTGAGTCTGAAGAGTGGACATGGTACCATAATGTGCATGTTGTTAAAGGGAATTGATTTTTTACCAAAAAAAAAAAGAAAGAAATATGAATCCTATTTTCATGTATGTAAATAATGATGATATACGTAGTCCCATATTTTTTTTTTGCTTTTGATGTCATATTAAAAAGATAATTGCCAAGGCCTATGTCAAGTGCCTATGTTTTCTTCTAGAATTTTTATGGTTTCAGGTCTCATATTAAAGTACTTAATCCATTCTGAGTTAATTTTTGTGTATGGTGTAAGATAGTGGTCAAGTTTCATTCTTTTGCATGTGGCTGTCCAGTTTTCTCGGCACCATTTATGGAAGTATTATCCTTTCTTTATTGTATATTCTTGGTTTCTTTGTCATAAATTAATTGACCATATAAGTGTGGGTTTATTTCTGGGATCTCTATTCTGTTCTGTTGATCTATGTATCTGTTTTTATGTCAATGCCATACTATTTTAATTACTAAAGCTTTGTGGTATAGTTTGAAGCCAGAGAGTGTGGTGTCTCCAGTTTTGTTCTTCTTTCTCAACATTGCTTTGGCTATTTGGGGTGTGTGTGTGTGTGTGTGTGTGTGTGTGTGTGTGTGTGTGTGTGTGTGTGTGTGTGTGTGATTCCAAAAAAATTTATGATTTTTTGCCTTATTTCTTTGAAAAATGTTATTGGAATTTTGATAAGGATTGCACTGAATCTGTAGATTGTTTTTGGTAGTATGGACATTTTAACAATATTGATTCTTCTAATTCATGAGCACAGAACACCTTCCCATTTATTTGTGTCCTCTTCAATTTCTTTCATTAACATCTTGTGGTTTTCAGCATACAGGTCTTTCACTTCCTTGGTTAAATTTATTCCCAGATATTTTATTTTTTTCATGCAATTGTAAATGAGATTGTTGTCTTTATTTCTCTTTCTGATAATTTGTTATTAGTACATAGAAACACAATAGATTTTTGTGTATTGCTTTTTTTTATCCTGAAACTTTGTGGAATCCATTTATTAGTTTTAACATTTTTTTGATGAAGTCTTTAGGTTTTCTATATGTAACATCATGACATCTGCAAATAATGACAGTTTTATTTCTTCCTTTCCAGTTTGGATGCCTATTATTTCTTTTTCTTGCCTAATTGCTCTGGCTAGAACTTTCAATACTATGGTGAAGAAAAATGGTAAGAGTGGGCACCCTTGTCTTGATCCTGATGTTAAAGGAAGAGCTTTCAGCTATTCACCATTCAGTATGATGTTAGCCATAGACTTGTCATATAATGACCTTTATTATATTGAGATATGTTCCCTCTATACCCAGGTAGCATTCTTAGTCTCAATTTTAAATTTCCAAAGCTGAGTATTGAAGCATTCTATAATCTTCTAAACTGTCCTTATAGCAATAAAAATAAACTTATTTACTTATTTATCCTTTAAAAATTGACCAATGTGAAATGATTATTGACTGTGCATAACTTTTATGAATGTGTTGATCATTGTTTAAAGATTTTATTTATTTATTTGAAAGAGAAAGCACAAGCAAGGGGAGCAGCAGGCAGAGGGAGAGAGAGAAGCAGGCTCCCTGCTGAGCAAGGAGCAGGATGGTCCTGGGATCGTGACCTGAGCCAAAAGCAGAGTCTTAATCGACTCAACCATAGAGGTGCCCCAATAAATATTTTTTAAACTAAAACTAATTGTTGGTCATATACCTTGGAGAAATTGCCATCTAAGACTATAAAGAAACATGTAAAAGAATATTCCTTATAGCACCATTAGCTGTAAAAAGCACTAGATAACTAGGCAAATGGATGAGTTAAGCAGAGTTGATACACAACGCTGTATGGAATGCTCTGCAGCACTCTGAAACAAAGTACTAAAAGCACATAGAGCAACATAAATAAATAATTAAAAATATAGTGCTATTTCAAAAAAGAAATAAGAAAACACAATCTATAGCATCATATCAAAGATTTGCAAACACCACCACATATTTTTCAAAGATTAAATATATGAGGACAAATATCAGATCTAGTTTATTGTGTACTAGAGGAAAAGGTAAAAGAGAAAACAACAGTCACAGATGAAAGGGGCTAAAATATTAAAATAAAGTTAAATAAGGTAAAATAGAGCTTGCCTGCCTTAAGGATAACGATATTCCAGAACAAAGACACATAATTAATTCAATTCTATGCTCCTGAGATTCTTAAATACTAAAACAAAGTAAAACTAAAGTGAATATGTAGTAAAAGTAAAATAAAAATCAAGTAAAATAGAGGTAAACTAAACTGTGTATGCATCTTAGGACAAATATTTGTGTGTGTTGGGAACATAGCTTTCAAAGAATTAGCCATAATTTTTATAGGCAGCAATATAAGTTGACTATTCTTGCTTTCATGCCCCTCAATGCAGTCTTTCAGGATACTGTCAGCTCTACCTGCAGAATATATTCAGAATCTGATCACTTGTCACTACTTCTATCACTTGCCATCTGGTCTTTTGTTCATAATTGTTTCCACTCTTGCCCCTTTGTAGTTTTTTCTCCAGAAAATAGATAGAAAAATCAATGTCAGATCATGTCACTTCTCTGCTCAAAACCCTCCAATGCTTCACATCTGCCCCAGGATAAAATCTCAACTCTTTAACAGCCTTCAAGTCCCTACATCATCTTGCCCCTTGCTTTCCAACTTCGTCTTCTACCAAGTTGCCCATTGCTTACTTTGTTCTATCTGCAGTGACCTCCTTGTTCTTCCTGAAACACACAAGGCATGCTCCTGCCTCAGTGCCCTTGCACTTGCTATGCCCTCTTCAGGAACATTCTTCCATTATTTAACTTATTCCCTCTCTTAGTTGTGATCTATTCTCAAATGAGACCTTATCAGAGAAGACTTTTGCATTTATCTAATCCAAAATAGCACACTTCCTCATCATTTGCTTTTCCCTTGCATTACTTTTTTTTATTTCTTTTTAGCATTTGACAGCACCTGACATATTGTGTTTTCATCTGCTTCTCTCATTGGAGCTGCAATTGCACCTGCAATTGCTTTGTCTACAGAACCTAGAACAATGTTAGGTTCAAGTCTGTGTACACAACTTCAGAAGGAGTGCATCACTGTGACATTCTGACCTAAATAATATGCAATGCATATAATATGCAATGGAAAATAATTGAGCAAGATACAGCAATAATAATAGCACAGCATTTTATAACAACTTGAAAGTTAATACATAACCTCATTTGATAACAAAAGTTATGTCTCCTTTTATTAAAAAAAAAAAAAAACAGTAAAACAAATTGAGGCTAAGTAAACTTTAACCTTTGCCTAAAACTCCCCAGCTGGGAAAAGTTCATTTTATTCTTAGGACCAAAATTGGTAGACTCTTTGTTTTTAACCCTTTCCATTGAAAGCTATTCCCCAATGTATTTTCAAAGATTTATCTTCCCCTGAAGTTCATCATTTCATCTCAAATTAAGACTCTCTGAAAGGTTCATCTGAAAGTAGACAATGTGTGAAATTTTAGGCATGTGGTCTGACTCCTAAAGAAAGATTCCACTTAAATAAATATAACAGCCAGTAATTATTTATACCTTCATGATAGCTTTCAATTTGACAGGTTTAAAGGGGGCGGGGCAGGTTGATCAGAAGAAAAAAAGCTACTAAGCTCAGCAGTATTTGAATCAAACAGCTGCAAATTAGTCATAAAATATGAAGTTTGTTGCAAAGCTATAGTGTCATGCAGAAGACATAAGACAGCTTTATCAACGGGCATGAATCAAGAACTCTCTTTAGTAGCTGGTTCCATAGGGGAATTATCCCTCCATAAAAATTGTTTTAGTAAACAAACACATTGTGAAATAATCATGGCCCCTTACTCCATAAAAACACTGATCTCAAGCTTGTTTTGCAAGGAGCAAGGAATCCTTTTACAGCAATATTTCATGCAGTTTATGGAGCCACAAATAGATTGCATTGTTCTCCCTTTGGAATGTAAGGGGAATCAGGATGGTAGGAAGAACACTTTGGTATGGCCTCTTAAATGCAAGCATTGTTAAACTGTTGGGACTAATTCTCTTCAGCTTCTGTTAGAATGCCAGGTATGTAGTAATGAGGTTCCATGATAGATAGCAGATACAGGATTCAAGCTAATTTTTCCTGCAGATTTTAAGGAAGGTTCAGAGTGGTGCATAAAATCATACAACTTTATGATGAGAAGATACTTAACATCTCCCAAAAATGAAAACAGGATAGACAACCAATTCTATTTACTCAAGTGTCCAACTAGCTTTGTTTTTTGTTAGTGATCTTGTTTAGCAATTTAGGTAAATCAACATATTAGGTATTTACCAAGCTGAATTTTTAGTTTCAGCTATGTGATTCCAGAGCTTGTATCTTTTGAAATCATATTCCTAATCTCTTTAATTAGTCACGGTTGTTTCCAGAGACTTTAGGTTGGCACAGTAAGCAATATCTTAAAATGAACATTAAATTTGAAATGATGTGATGTGTGACTAACATAACTGTAGTTTCCAGTTTCAACCCTCTTAATACCTAAATGTTTGTGCCTGCTCTTAAAGGTTTCTTGTTATGCCCAGTCTTTGATAATCTGCCAACCCCTGGCCCACACAACATACCTGAACCCAGTGAGTTAAACAAGGAGTTACCTGGGATCCAGCATCATCTCTATATTCCAGAGTAGTAGGAACTTCCAAAATACCTTTCCCACTCAAAGCCTGAATTTCTGCACCTGTTGGACTAGAGGATTTTACAGGAATTACCCTACTTTCTCCTTCTGAATCACTATGACAGTGTCCTTTGTTCAGAAAGTGTTATTTGGGGGTTTGTTTTTGTCCTCCACTTTTCATAAGCCTTACATTAATTCTGTGCCTTCTTATCTACTCTCTTTCTTCAAGAGTTAGTTTTCATGAAATTGTCTCCCACCATCTGCTGAGGTCTGGGAGTGGGCTCTAGCAACCTTCTATACTCCTATAGTGAGGGCTATGGACTCTAGAGTCAGGTTACTAACTGAAAACCCTGGCTCCTTACTTATTTCTTGCCAAACTTCTGCATGCCTCCATCTCCTCACCTCTAAAATGATGATGATAAATGCTTCAACTTATAATGTTTCCAAGAAATAAATGGAGAGATAATTACAAAGAACACGGGAGAATACTTACCATAGAGTAACTGCTTAATAACAGAAAGATGCTTTTAATCTACCCCAAATACTCTTAATTTAGAAAGTCATTCCTTTGGACATTTATTAATCTTTCATACTTTATTCCTTCAAAAGTAAAATATCTACTGCATAATTTATTAAACTAATATCAAAGGAAAGGAAGAAGTCCAAATCCCATCAGTCCTGCAAATGATTTCATATATTCTATACTTTCATATTTGCTTGCATTTTTTGTTTCTATACTGCAAAAAAATGTTTGCACCAACTTACTCCTGCTATCTGAACTGGAGACACATGGGCATTTTAGATACAGTTCAAATTTTGTTTATGTTCACTCCATGGAACTTTGACTGTAATATCATTTCAAGGGTATACTCTTTGTTCTTTCTACTAGGTTATAAACTTATCTAAAATAAATGCTAAGTTCTTCAACTTCTCTAATATTTGTCACCAATGAGTTGGGCATCAATTATTCTTATGAGCTCTTCAAATTAGATTGTTGGAAAAGTTCAGTGAAGTGGAACTGACTACTGCCAATATTACATTTAATGAGACTATATAGCTGCATATTTGAAACCTGTAAATGACTTCTTCCTGAGAATTCTGACTTACTTAGCCTTGTCCAGAGTTCCCCTTCTTGGGTGAGCTGTTCTGGGACTTTCTACATATTTGATCTGTAACAAGTAATTCTGTCTGTAGAAAGAATACATTGTCCAAAGAACAGAGAGCCACTTTAACAGCAAATAAATCCAAATGAGAGTTGTATATTTTTAGGTGATGATGGATCTAGAAATACCATCCAGGCTCAAACACTGGCCATATGAAAGATGTGTAAACAGAGGAAATTTGTCAAAACAGACAATTTGGCCATATGAGAGATGTGTAAGCAGAGGAAATTTGTCAAAAGAAACTATTTCCAACAATCAATATTTATTAAGCATCTACAATTAGCCATATTTAGATACCTGACTAAAATAATGAAAAAGACTGACAGATTTCTGACTTCATGAAGATTTCAGTAAGGAAAGAGAGACAAACATAAATTGAATGTGGCAATCATTTAATATTTTTTTAAAATGGAGTTAGCGGGGCGCCTGGGTGGCTCAGATGGTTAAGTGTCTGCCTTTGACTCAGGTCATGATCCCAGGGTCCTGGGATTAAGCCCCATTGGCTCCTGGCTCAGCGGGGAGCCTGCTTCTCTCTCTCCCTCTGCCTCTCTCCCTGCTCATTCTTTCTCTCTTTCTGTACCTCTCTGTCTCAAATGAATAAATAAAATCTTTTAAAAAATAAATAAAAATAAAAAATAAAATGGAGTTAGCTAATATTTATCAAATGCTCACTATGTACAAGGCCTTGACTTGGTATTTTGGATCCAAAGATAATTAAGATTCAATCCCTTTTGTCAAGGAATTAGCCATTTAACAGAGGAGATAAACACAAAAACACGTAGACAACTGCATTCTGAGAGTTCTACTCTTTAATATTCTCAGATGCTCATTATGTGCTAGATACTCTGCTAAGTTTTTACAGAAGGGTCCTCATATGTTGTGTGAGTTTGTCTTTTTGCTACTTTGCTGTATGTACCCACAATTAGACTCAGAGCCCCAAGAGTGAATAGCTGTTGAAGATGTAGCTCACCAGATTCAAAGACTAACAAAGGAGATATAGAAGTCTTCTAGCTTTTAATAATTAGAATGTTGGCCTTATACCCACACCATATCAAGTTTCTGCAATTCTCTAAAGGGCCCTATTCATAAAGTTGAGTCAAATAGAATCCTTGAACTAACCGTTCTTATTTATTCTCACTTCTCTTCCCCTCTGAAGAGGAGATACTTTGATGAAGAGTCTATCCTGGCCCAAAAAGGCTGATATAAAGCCCATGTATTATCATAAATCATTTTTGGAACTTGTCACCTCAAATGATTATAATTAAGTTAATTGGGAATCATTCTCTACCTGATTTAGATCTTATCAGAAAGTTAAAGTTAAAATAATATCGGGAATGCCTACTTTACACTTATGGGTGTAGAGAGCTGGAAGGAACATCACCTCTACATTTACAACAACAGAAGAGCTGGACAAACCATAGGTTTATGAATTCTCTTGTAACTATAAGAGCTAAGATCATGGGGCAATCAAAGTCCAGGGAGAGAAAGGTGTCTACAGGAGGACACAAGGTGAAATGTGAACATTGTCTTACCTGGGGTGGATGAAACCATTCACTGGTAGGAAGAGCTTAGCCAGAGTGTCTGGAAAATTGTTAGAGACCAAGTGTGTAAAGACCAGAGAAACCCTTGTGGCCTTAGCAACTGGGATAACAGGGAATTTAAAATTATGATGATTAATATGTTAAAGGCTCTAATACAAGGGTCAGCAAAGTATGGCCCCAAGACAAAATTTAGCCAACATGCTTTTGTATGGTCCATGAGCTAAGAATAAATTTTAGATTTTTAAAGATTTGGAGAAAAAATTAAAAGAAGAAAAATATTTCAAGCCATGTAAAAGTTACATGAATTGCAAAGTTCAGTATCCTTAAATAAATGATTGAAACACAATCATTCTCATTTACATATTATGTGTGGCTGCTTTTCTGCTACAACAGAAAGGTTGGTAATGACAGAGACCACATAGACAGGAAAGCCTGAAACATCTACTACTTCACCATCTACAAGAGAAGATTTTCCAACCTCTGCTCAAACAGGAAAGGTGTACGACTACAAGATCACATGGGTAATTTCCTCAGAGAGATATAAATTATAAGAAATTAAATGGAAATATTAAAAAAGAGAAACAGTAACAGAGATAAAGGATGCCTTTAATGAACTCATCAATCATAGCTGAGGAAAAATCAGTGAACTTCAAGACAGTTACTAGAAATTACTCAAATTGGAATAAAATAAGTAAAAAAAAACAAAATCAGAACAGAGCACCTAAGAGCTGTGAGACAATATTATATGGCCTAACATTTGCAAATTGGAATACTAGGAATAGAAGAAAGAACAGAATATAAAACATAATTAAAGATATGAAGACGCAATGGCTGAATGTTCAAAATTTATGAAGGACACCAATCCAGAGGTCTGAGATATGACACTCAGAGAAATCCAAGCAGAATAAATACACACACACACACACACACACACACACACACACACACAGTCAAACTGCTAAAATAATAAGAAAAAAATCTTGAAGGCAGCCAGAGATAAAAGCTACATTAGATAGAAAGGGTCAAGAAAATGAAGTATAACATTTGTCTCATCAGAAACCATGTAAGCAAGAAAACAATGGGATAGCATCACTTTTTTTTTAACAGAAAGAAAAACAAATGTAAGCCTTGAATTTTTATCCAGTGAAATCATCTTTCAGAAATAATGGATAAACAAATGTTTTTCTCAAACAAAACTGAGGGAATTGAGGACCTATTACAAAAAACATTAAAGAATATTTTTCAGACGAAAGGAATTTGATATCAGCCCAAAAAAATCTATACCAAAACTGAGGTGCAATAAATGAAGGGAAATATTATATTTTTGTAAAATTTTTAATAGGTAACTCACTGTCAAGCAAAATTAATAACAATGTGCTACATGCTTATAGCATATGAAAAACTGAAATGTATGGCAAGAATAGCCCAGAGGATGAAAGAAAATAATTGGGAATATACTTCTGTAAGGTCTTTACACATTAAGTCTACAATACAATTTGGAGCTATTCTCTGATTAATTAAAGATGGATATTGTAAATCCTAGGAAGTATCACTGAAAAAAATCAGTAAGAGGATAATAAGTCAGCACAAAAGATAAAATTGAATTATGAAAATATACTTATTTAATCAAATACAAGGTAGAAAAAGAAAGACAGAGAAAGAAAAGAAGAGATGGTCAAATAGAAAGTAGCTACTAAGATGGTATATTTTAATCCAAGCATATGAATAATTACATTTCAGTGGGCTAAAATCCTACTTGTATGTCAGATACTCTCAGATAGGATTTAAAAAAGCAAAAATCAACTATATGTCATTTACAGTAAATTAATTTAATTATAAATACATAGATAAGTTATAAGTAAATGATTAGAAAATATACACAGTGCAACACTAACCAAAAGAAAGCTAGAGTGACTATATAAATCTCAGAAAAAGTAGACTAAAGGAGAGGGAATAAGGAGATAAAATGGGATAATACTGATAAAAATTTCAGTGAACTGGAAGATAAAACTATAGGAATTATTCAATCTGAGCAACAGAAAGAAAATAGAGTGGGGAAAAAAAATGAACAGAGCCTCAGAGATCTATAGGACTGTATTAAAAGATCTAACGCTCCTTCCTCAGGGTTCCAGAAAGAGAGGAGAAAGTGAAACAGAAAAGATACTCAAAAAGAAAATTCCTGAAAATTTCCCAAATTTGACAAAAGACCTTCAGATTCAAACTGAGTAAACTTCAGAAAGGAAAAACTCAAAAGAAAAAACAAATGCACACCAAGTCACATAAGAGTCAAACTTTTGAAAAAAAAAGGTAAAAATTTTGAAAGCAATGAGACAAATGGCACTTTAACTATAGAAGAAACACAATTCTAGTAGCAGCATATATCTTGTCAGAAACCATGGAGACTGGAAGGAAGTGACACGACATTTTTCAAATGAAGAGAAAAAAGAACTGTCAACTCAAAATTGTAAATCAGTGAAAGTATCTTTCAGGAATTAGGGCAAATAAAGATATTCTCTGATGAACAAAACTAAAAGAATTTCTTACTAGAGGATCTACCCTAAAAGAATGACTGAAGGAGGTTTTCTAAAAAGGAAAGAAAGTGATGAAAAAAGGTATCTGGGAATATCAGGAAGAGAGAGAATGATAGAAAGAGTAAAAAATCTGGGTGAAATACATATTCCTTCTCCTCTTGAGTTTCCTAAATTATTTGATAGTTGAAGTAACAGTATAACACTGTCTGATGTGATTCTGAAGGTAAACGTATGTAGAGTAAGTATTAAACATAATAAATATTTAAGGTAATTTTATTATAAAGGAGTATGAATAGACCCAAAGATAGGAAGATTTCTACACTTCACTCAAACTGGTATAATAGTGACATTGCAGACTGTGATAAGTTTTATGTATATAATACCTACAAAAACCATTTTAAAAGATACACAAAGAAATATAGTCAAAATACATAAATAAAGGGGAATGCTTTAAAAATAATAAATAAGCCACAGAAAAGCATGAAAAAGAAGATTAAAAACAAAGACAACAAAACAAAACAAAATGCAAGACTTAAACCCTAATATATCCATAAATTCACTAAATGAAAATGCCTTACATAATTAAAAGGCAGATTTGACAATTAAAAGTAGAAATTGACAAGGTAAATAAAAATATGACTCAACTATATGCTATCTACAAGAAACTCCCTTCAAGTATAATAATATAAACAGGTTGAAAGTGGAAGAATGGGATAAGCTATGTCATGAAAACATTAATCAAATGAAAGCAGGAATAGTTACATTAATATCAGTTAAAGTAAACTCAGAGCAAAGAAAATTACCAGAGGCAGAGAGAGCTCTACATAATGGTAGGAGGGAAGTAGTTATAGCTAAAAGGGTACCGTGACTGATCTTTGTGCTTCTGGAAATGTTCTGTATCTTATCTATATCAATGTCAATACCCTGGTGTGATGTTGTATCCTAATTTTACAAGATGTTACCATTGGGGGAAAGTGAGTAAAAGCATATGAAATCTCTCTGCATTATTTCCTATGATTGTATATGAATGTAGAATTACCTCAAAATAAAAAATTTTCATTTTAAAATAATGGACAAAAGATCTGAACAGACACTTCATGAAAGAACAAATATGGATGACAAATAAACATGAAACAATGCTTAAAATCGTTAGTTATTAGAAAAATTTAAATCAAAACACAATGAGATGCCACAACTATTGGAATGGCAGAGAGAGAGAAAGCATGTGTGCACGAGAGAGAGAAGAAAAAAATCCTGTTGTTAGATATTGGTGGGAGTGTAAAGAAACTGGTATCTTATACATTGTTGAGGAAATTTGTAATGGTATTCCTACTTTGGAAAACAATTTGAAGTTTTCATATATTTAAATATATGCCTACTATGTGATTGGGCAATTTCACACCTAGCTATTTTTCCAAAAGAAATGAAAATTTATGTTCACAAAAAAATGGTACATAAATGTTATAACAATTTTTTATAAACTCCCAAAACTGAAAACAGCCCAGATATTTTTCAAGGAGTGAATGGATGAACAAATTAATACATCCACACAATGGTATACTATTACCAATAAAAAGGAATAAAATATTGATTCATGCAACAACGTAGATGAAACTTGGATTCTTTTTGCTAAGTGAAAGTGAGAAGAATCAAAATGTTACATATTATATCATTCTACTTATACAGAATTTTTGAAAGAACAAAACTGCTCAGATGGAGAACAGGTCAATGTTGCCAATTGTTGAGTTGACTACAAAAAGTCACCTTGGGAGAGCTTAGCAGGAGATGGAACATTTTTAAATAGAAAAATGATGGTGCTTTTCTCAAAATTCACACAAATTTATACCAAAAATAGTGAGTTTTACTATACATACCTTTTAAAGTAGCAACCATGATGTGGGGGAGTCCCAAGATAAACTGCACATTCTAAACAATGAATTTTAAATGTATGACAAAAATGTTGTATAAGCCACACCGAAAGAGGCAAGGAGGAAAGGAGTTGACCTAATTAAAGAAGAGTGTTTTGACTGGATGTTGTAAAGGTAGAGACAAAAAAAGTAACACTACATCAACATTGTGCTCTAGATGGTAAATTGGTTTTCAAAGATGTATGAGTTAGCAATATTCTGTGGTATACTAGAATTGCACATATAAACAAATACAACCCAGATAATTAGAACCAGGCTTTTCATTGTCAGAAAAAAAACAAATTATAAAGAAAGGAGGAAAGCTAGAGCCCTCTGATGCTAGATCAGACTCAAAGTTATGACTATAAAAATTGTGTGTATTTGTGTGTGTGTGTGTATGCTTGCATGTGTCTGCTGAGTGGGTCATGAAACAATGAAATCCAATTATTAATGAGTGCACTCAGCAGCTGGATCTTGGATTCTAAATGCTTTTCAGTAAAAGGGGCCAGAGATTCTTGATAAAGTAGATTCTAACTCTCAGGCAGGAAAAGTCCAAGAGAAATTTTAGAGTACTGCTGATGCCAGAATATAGAGAAAAAAGAAAAAAAAGGAGAAGGAAAATAGGAAAAGAAGGAGAAAATAAGGCATGTCAAAAACAAACAAAAATAGGAGTCAAAAAACATAAGAGTCAACCTGAAAGAGTTTCTAATAGCCACATCATGGAATATTAAGAAAAAATTCAGTAATAGATTATTATAAAAAGAATAAAAGAAATATCCATGAGCCCATACTGTCAAAAAGAAAGAGAAGAAAGAAAGAAAGAAAGAAAGAGAGAGAAAGGAGGGGAAGGAAGGAAGGAAGGAAGGAAGGAAGGAAAGAAAGAAAGAAAGAAAGAAAGAAAGAAAGAAAGAAAGAAAGAAAGAAAGAAAGAAAGAAAGAAAGAAAGAAGAAAGAAAGAAAGAAAGAAAGAAAGAAAGAAAGAAAGAAAGAAAGAAGAAAGAAAGAGGAAGAAAGATTTGCTAGAAAGAAGGAAAGAGAAATTTGATAGAAAGAGGAAAGAAAGAGAAAGAAAAATTTGATAGAAAGAAAGAAATTTGATAGAAAAAAGGAGAAAGAGAAAGAAAGAAATTTGATAGAAAAAAGGAGGAAAAAAAGTAAGAAAGAAAAAGAAAGAAAGAAAGAAAGAAAGAAAGAAAGAAAGAAAGAAAGAAAGAAAGAAAGAAAGAAAGAAAGAAAGGTGAAGGAAGTGAGGAAGAAAGAAAGAAAAGATCATCTCAGGACAGATTTCAATGATTAAATGTAGAAGAAATGAAAAAAAAAAAACAGAAATGCACCTTTAGAACACTATGGTAATAACTGCTGCACTCAGGACCCATGCTAAAACTAAGTAGGTAAAAGTGGAAGGAGAAAAAAGATATTTGCAGTCTCCAAATATTATCCCCACCCCAATATTTATTAATTACAAGGGAAAACAGGAACTCTGCAGTGGAAAGCATGGCAACAGATGCCACCCTAACCATGTGACCAAGGTTCACATCATCAGGAATAAGATATATCTGTGTAATGTACCCACTGGCACAATGTACAGTGAAGAACATATTGCATCTGAGGAATAATTCTCAATAAAGCATAACTTCAATCTAATCATAACACTCTCAAATTGAGATGAGAGAGAGAAATGAGTGACCTGTTTTCTGAAAAAGTGTCAAAGTCATAAAAGATAAGAGTGAGAAATTATCAGTTTGGAAGAGACCAAGAAGTCATAACAACTAAATGCAATGTGGGTTTTAGTTTTAACCTTAGAACAGGGGAAAAAATAATTACTGGAAAACCTGATGTAATCAGCATAATTGTCACTGAATGCGAAAGTCAAATGCATGATGTAAACATGCAAAAAAGAGCAAATTTTCCTTTTTTTCCTAAAGATTTTATTTATTCATTTGAGAGAGTAAATGAGAGAGAGCGCGTGAGAGAGTACAAGCTAGGAGGAGGAGCAGAAGGAGAGGGAGACTTCCCACCGAGCGGGGAGCCTGATGCAGTGCTGGATCCCAGGACCCCGGGATCATGACCTGAGCTGAAAGCAGTTGCTTAACAGACTGAGCCACCCAGGTGCCCCGATAGATTTTCTTAAGAGTGAAGATTTTGATCCAAATGAAGCTATGGAGTCTTAGCTCATTAATAGATCCATATTGGTCTATGAATTAAATTGAGTTTTTCAGCCAAGACTTCTTAATCTGCCTAGTCTTGTAACCAGGTCCCTCACTGTGCCTTCTGATGGGCTAATGCAGGATAGATTGACAATAGTCAAGCAATCATGAGTATCAACAAGCGGGTAGTGAACTTTGTTTTCCTAGACCAACTGGGTTAGAATCTCAGTTTTTCATATGGCAGAATAGTGTGACCATATAGTCTTCCTCCTCATGACTGTCAGCATGCTGTCATGAAATAGAATGTTCAAAGTTGAGGGTGAGTGGCTTTTATTAATTTTATTAAAGTCCCACTGAGGCAAAGGCACTTAATACATGGAATCCCACTAAATCCTATGACACAATCCCAAGTAGTTATAATAAATTCCATTTTACAAATGAAGAAACCGAGATTCTAAGAGTTAAACACTTCCCAAGGCCACAGACAATAATGGGTGGCAGATTCAGGATTTGAAATCAAAATGGTCTTTCCCCATCTTCCATGGTTTTTTTAGGTGGGGTTGTTAAACTCTTTTAAAAATATATGACATTTTCCCATAATGTGGCTATTGTTGATAATTCTGCTATAAACATTGGGGTACATGTATCCCTTTGGGTTGTATTTTTGTATTTTTTGGGTAAATACATAGTAGTCCAATTGCTGGATAATAAGGTAGCTCTATTTTTAACTTTTTAAGGAAGCTCTATTTATTTTCCAGAGTAGCTGTACCTGTTTGCATTCCAACCAACAGTGTAAGAGGGTTCCCCTTTCTCCAAATCCTCTCCAACACCTGTTGTTTCTTGTGTTGTTAATTTTAGCCATTCTGACAGGTGTGAAGTGATATCTCATTATAGTTTTGATTTGCATTTCCCTGATGATGGGCGATGTTAAGCATCTTTTCATGTGTCCGTTGGAAAAAAAGAGAGAGGCAAACCAAGAAAACAGACTCTTAAATATAGAGAACAAACTGATGGTTACCAGAGGGGAGATAGGGGGAATGGGTGAAATAGATGATGGGGATTAAGGAGTGCACTTATTGTAATGAGCACCAGGTGTTGCATGGAAGTGTTGAGTCACTAAATTCTGCACCTGAAAGTAATATTACACTATATATTAACTACCTGACATTTAAATAAGAACTTAAAAAAATTTTAAAAATAGGGGCACCTAGGTGGCTCAGCTGGTTAAGTCTGACTCTTGGTTTTAGCTCAGGTCATGATCTCAGGGTGGTGGGATCAAGCTCAGTGCTCAGAGGGGAGTGTGCTTGAGATTTTCCCTCTGCCTCTCCCCCTGCTTGTGCTCTCTCTCTCTAATAAATAAATGTTTAAAAATTTTTAAAAATTTGGGCACCTGCGTGGCTCAGTCAGTTAAGTGTCTGCATTCAGCTCAGGTCATGATCTCAGGGTCCTGGGATCAAGCCCCACACCAGGCTCCCTGCTCAGGGGGAAGTCTGCCTCTCACTATCCCTCTGCAGTTCCCCCTGCTTGTGCTCTCTCTCTCTGTCAAATAAATAGAAAAAAATCTTTTTAAAAAATTTTTTTAATTAAAAATAAAGGAACAGAAAGCTTTGCAGACCTTCCCTTTATGTAAGTATACCTTGAGAGTCATCAATAAATATAAGTACATGGCTCATAGAAAGGGAACAAGATTTGGATAAGTCAAATGTTTAAATTGGGCTAAAGTTTTTAATATTAAAAATACTATCACTTGTCATAAAAAATAAAATATATTACATTTTTAAGGAAAGTACACAAAATAAATGTAAAACGGAATGGATTATCTATAATGGGCAATCCGCTTGTAGTCACAATTCAGATCAAAAAAGAGAATATTGCCAATATTTCAAAAGACATCCCCATCTGTAACCTCTCTAGATCATTACCCTTCCCTTCTCCCCAAAGTTATAGGGTATTTTTATTTCCATTGCCATTATTTATGCCTGCCTATGTAAATTATAATAAAGGAAATACAAACACACAACACATATAAAATGTAGTTTTTTGTGGCTGACTCATTTCGCCTAATATTATATCTGTGAAATTCACCTAATATTAAATCTGTGAAAACAAATTGAGAAAAATAAGTTTATAACATCTCTTAGGTTCTAATCTTTCCATGAATTGCATCCAAAACACTTTTTGATGTCTTTTACATGTTTCTCCTTTCAATTAGGCTCATATTTTACTTCAGTCTAGAATTCTATAAAAATTTTGTTTTGTACTTAAAGACTATGTAACATAAATTATCACCAAAAAAGTTAAATTTAAAAAGACGTGTATCCACTTTCACTTTACTTCTCCAATGTGTTGCTAAGATGGGTCATATTTGATGAAGACATAAAGAATCTAACAATTAAAAGTCTATTTCTTTATTAAGAAAACTATAACTTCAAAGTTCTTTAATATTAATTTATTAGTGACAAATATTGGACCCTGCCACTTAATATTACTCTAAATAATAGTAATAACAAGAAAAGAAAAACACTTTTACCTGTAAGGAAACCTCAGTTTTTATTTCAAATTGTTCTTAACACAAAATGACTACATCCTACAGAGTGAATAGCATGCTTTTGTAAGAACTAATTGAGCAAATCACCAGCGAATTACATAAGATCAAATAGTATTGATTCCTAGTTAGCCATGTGACAGAATCAATTTCTTCTGCTGTATCTGGAAAAACTGGAAGATGTCACTATTTCATCATTGAAGATGTACGATATAGGAAGGACATTAGAAATAACAACTCTGTTCTGGGTTTGCATGAATTCTGGGACATCAAATAACCTGTGTAGCTCAGTTTCTGAGTTGAAGTTTGTCATACAATGACAACCTCTAATGAGATAAAGCAATTCCTTAGTTTAGAATTTCCCAAATTGGACTCTCCCAAATAGTGTTTTATACTATACTCCAAGAAACAAAAATCCAAGGGCAAATAAATTTATGAAATTTTGTGCATAGAGCCCCTTGTGATTCTTAACATAATAAATAGTATGGGAAGTCCTGAGGTAAAGAAGCCAGGTTCACATCTATGCCTGGCTGATCCATAAAGACATTGATTTGTACCAGGTTTGGTAGCTATAAGGTACACCTATGGAAAATGTTGATATTCTCCCATTCTTTGACTCCACCCTCTCCTCACTCAAAGAAGAGTGGGCTTTTCTGTTCTATGGTTCAGGTTCTTGACAACTTCAAAGGTTGGTTTCATCATTACTTGCCCTGAGCCACCTTGGAAGGGAAAGTAATGGAGTTTGGTTGGGAAGATGGAGGATAAAAAAGTACCCAACTCTATGAAAGAGCCTAAACTCACGGGGAGAAAAGTGTAATGGCCACATTAAGGACTGTCTACAATAGTAAGGCAGGCTACAGAAAGCAGGTGTTGCTGCAACATACCCAGAGGAGCTACAGTACAAAGCAAAAATAAAGTGTAGCTATTGACAGAGGGGTGGCAAGCTAAAAAGCATCAGTGACCATGGCAAGCTTAAGTCGTGGGAACCTCTAGAAAATTTGTTGGATCATAAAAGCCTAAAGAGTTATTATATTATCAACAGGGACAGGAATGACACCTTAAAAAATAACTCAAATTAGACTTTCTGCCAGTTTTAGTAGATGAGAAACAAACTGGATTTAATTTGATGTGGGATGGATATGACTCAAAGCAAATATGATTATCAATGACCTTTCCCTGTACATGTTTCAGGCACTTTTCCCACTTAGTAGATATTTGTTGTTTTTTGCCACATCTCCTTTCTTACTTGCTTGTACTTTATTCTGAGGCTCATCTCATTCTTTTAAATTTATGTCATAGGTGTTTGGTACAAATGCTTGGCTATATAGGCATTTTTGAAAAATATACAGTGATGGGGCGCCTGGGTGGCTCAGTCAGTTAAGCATCTGACTTTGGCTCAGGTCATGATCCCAGGGTCCTGGAATCAAGCCCCGAATCAGGCTCCCTGCTCAGCGGGGAGTCTGCCCGTCCCTCTCCCTCTGTCACTGACCCCTGCTCATTCTCTCTCTCTCTGCTCTCTCTCTATCAAATAAAGAGATAAATTAAATCTTTCTTTAAAAAAATGAAATATATACAGTGTCATTTTGAATATGTGTGTGTTTTAATTTCATGTACGTATTATTACACTATATATCTTGTTCTTATTCATGACTTTTTTACTTAAAAAATACGCTGTTAAGATCCATCTTATTATGGTATATACTTGTAATTTACTTTAGACTGCTGCGGAGTATTCCATAGAAGTGTCTACCATATTTCATAGGTCTATTATCCTAGTCAGCCTCCAACTCTTCCACTACCACAAATAATGTAGTGAGGAATATCCTTATAGGTGTCCACAAAAGGACACATATTTGATCTTCCTTGGGTGGATTTTAGGTAATAGGTCATGTGAGAATTTAGTGTTACTAAACACTCACAATGTCACTAAGGAACTAACATCAGAAGCCTACTAAAAGTTCCTATATCCCACTAACCTATCAATATTTACAATAATAATTAAATAATTTATTTGCCAATCTGATATATCTTTTATTGTTTAACTATTGTCCTTCTGATTAATATGACAGAGGATGTTTTTAAATGCTCACTTGTCATTCAGGTTTCCTCTCTTCTAAATAGTCTAGTATCATTTTATGTACATGTGTGTTGGAAGGTGAGGATGTGTGAGTAGATGTGTGTTATACATTTCTTATAATGATATTCAATATTTCTTTGAATATTCTCTATAGAAATCAATAGTTTCTGTATATTTTTGTGTTTGTGTTTTATTTAAGAACTCATTCTCCATCCTAAGGTTCTAAAGATATTCCTTAACATTTTTATTATATTAGTTTTGTAATTTTAGCTCCCCATTTATGTTTTGTGAAGTAGGAATAAGACTGTATTTTTCCTCAATGTAGTGTCTCAGTTTTCCCAATACCATCTGTTTAAATAATATATTGTTTACTCACTGGTTTGTGTTGCCAACTCTATCATATGTCATTTACCATATGCATTTTGAGAGGTTCTCTAATCTTTTCCACTGGTCTGTTTTTATGTTGTCACAGCAATGTCACCCCTTGAAAATACTTCGGCTTTATAGACTGTCTTTAACTTTGAAATAATGGATTTCACCTTCATACTTTTATTTTTAAAACTTGTAGTAGCTTTTATAGAAATATATTCTTCTATATAAACTTAAGAAAAAGTAGTCAAATTCCTCAATAAAACTTTTAAAATTGGGAATCTAAATTGAGTTTGTAGATACTCTCAATGTAAATTAACATTTTATGATCTTAAATCATCTATTGCATGAATGAGGTATTTCTTCACATTTCTCTAAGACTTTCTCCTTGTTAATTCGAAGGTATATTTAATTTTTTATAGACCCTTGAGAATTCTGGTAAGTTAATTCTTTAATTAATTCATAGTTTTGTTTTATTGCAAATTATATCACATTTTTTTAACTAAACTTTTCATTTATTTTTTTTTTGGTATATAAAAATGCTATTGATTTTTGTAATTTGACCTTTTGGACTTTCTTTTTTTTCTTAATAATTTTTTATTGTTATGTTAATCACCATACATTACATCATTAGTTTTTGATGTAGTGTTCCATGATTCTTTGTTTGTGCATAACACCCGGTGCTCCACACTGAATGTGCCCTCTTTAATACCCATCACCAGGCTAACCAATCCCCCCACCCCCCTCCCTTCTACAACCCTCAGTTTGTTTTCCAGAGTTCATCGTCTCTCATGGTTCGTCTCCCCCTCTGAATTACTCCCCTTCATTCTTCCCCTCCTGCTATCTTCTTTTTATTTTTTTTCTTAACATATATTGCATTATTTGTTTCAGAAGTACAGATCCGGGATTCATCACTCTTGTACAATTCACAGTGCTCACCATAGCAGATACCCTCCCCAATGTCTATCACCCAGCCACCCCATCCCTTCCACCCCCCACCACTCAGCAACACTCAGTTTGTTTCCTGAGATTAAGAATTCCTCATATCAGTGAGGTCATATGATACATGTCTTTCTCTGATTGACTTATTTCACTCAGCATAACACCCTCCAGTTCCATCCACGTCGTTGCAAGTGGCAAGATCTCATTCCTTTTGATGGCTGCATAATATTCCATTGTGTATACATACCACTTCTTCTTTATCCATTCATCTGTCGATGGACATCTTGGCTCTTTCCACAGTTTGGATATTGTGGACATTGCTGATATAAACATTGGGGTGCACGTACCCCTTCGGATCCCTACATTTGTATCTTTGTGGTAAATACCCACTAGTGCAATTGCTGGATCGTATGGTAGCTCTATTTTCAACTGTTTGAGGAACCTCCATACTGTTTTCCAGAGTGGCTGCACCAGCTTGCATTCCCACCAACAGTGTAGGAGGGTTCCCCTTTCTCCGCATCCCTGCCAACATCTGTCGTTTCCTGACTTGTTAATTTTAGCCATTCTGACGGGTGTGAGGTGGTATCTCATTGACGTTTTGATTTGGATTTCCCTGATGCCGAGCGATGTGGAGCACTTTTTCATGTGTCTGTTGGCCATTTGGATGTCTTCTTTGGAAAAATGTGTGTTCATGTCTTCTGCCCATTTCTTGATTGGATTATTTGTTCCTTGGGTGTTGAGTTTGATAAGTTCTTTATAGATTTTGGATACTAGCCCTTTATCTGATATGTCATTTGCAAATATTTTCTCCCATTCTGTCGGTTCTCTTTTGGTTTTGTTGACTGTTTCTTTTGCTGTGCAAAAGCTTTTTATCTTGATGAAACCCCAATAGTTCATTTTTGCCCTGGCTTCCCTTGCCTTTGGCGATGTTTCTAGGAAGAAGTTGCTGCGGCTGAGGTCGAAGAGGTTGCTACCTGTGTTCTCCTTTAGGATTTTGATGGACTCCTGTCTCACATTTAGGTCTTTCAACAATTTGGAGTCTATTTTTGTGTGTGGTGTAAGGAAATGGTCCAGTTTCATTCTTCTGCATGTGGCTGTCCAATTTTCCCAACACCATTTATTGAAGAGACTGTCTTTTTTCCATTGGACAGTCTTTCCTACTATGTAAAAGATGAGTTGACCATAGAGTTGAGGGTCCATTTCTGGTCTCTCTATTCTGTTCCATTGATGTATGTGTCTGTTTTGCTGCCAGTACCACACTGTTTGATGATGACAGCATTGTAATAGAGCTAGAAGTCCGGAATTGTGATGCTGCCAGCTTTGCTTTTCTTTTTCAATATTCCTCTGGCTATTCGGGGTCTCTTTTGGTTCCATACAAATTTTAGGATTATTTGTCCCATTTCTTTGAAAAAGGTGGATGATATTTTGATGGGGATTGCATTGAATGTGTAGATTGCTCTAGGTAGCACTGACATCTTCACAATGTTTGTTCTTCCAATCCGTGAGCATGGAATGTTTTTCCATTTCTTTGTCTTCTTCAATTTCTTTCATGAGTATTTTATAGTTTTCTGAGTACCGATCTTTGCCTCTTTCGTTAAGTTTATTCCTAGGTATCTTATGGTTTTGGGTGCAATTGTAAATGGGATCGACTCCTTGATTTGTCTCTCTTCTGTCTTGTGGTTGGTGTATAGGAATGCCACTGAGTTCTGTGCATTAATTTTATATCCTGCCACTTTACTGAATTCCTGTATGAGTTCTAGCAGTTTTCGGGTGGAGTCTTTTGGGTTTTCCACATACAGTATCATATCATCTGCAAAGAGTGAGAGTTTGACTTCCTCTTTGCCAATTTGGATGGCTTTGATTTCTTTTTGTTGTCTGATTGCTGTGGCTAGGACTTCTAATACTATGTTGAATAACAGTGGTGATAGTGGACATCCCTGCCGCGTTCCTGACCTTAGGGGAAAAGCTCTCAGCTTTTCCCCTTGAGAATGATATTTGCTGTAGGTTTTTCATAGATGGCTTTTATGATATTGAGGTATATACCCTCTATCCCTATACTCTGAAGAGTTTTGATCAAGAAAGGATGCTGTACTTTGTCAAATGCTTTTTCTGCATCTATTGAGAGGATCATATGATTCTTGTTCTTTCTTTTGTTAATGTATTGTATCACGTTGATTGATTTGTGGATGTTGAACCAGCCTTGCAGCCCAGGGATAAATCCCACTTGGTCGTGGTGAATAATCCTTTTAATGTACTGTTGGATCCTATTGGCTAGTATTTTGGTGAGAATTTTTGCATCCATGTTCATCAAGGATATTGGCCTGTAATTCTCCTTTTTGATGGGGTCTTTGTCTGGTTTTGGGATCAACGTAATGGTGACCTCATAAAATGAGTTTGGAAGTTTTCCTTCCATTTCTCTTTTTTGGAACAGTTTCATAATAGGTATTAATTCTTCTTTAAATGTTTGGTAGAATTCCCCTGGGAAGCCATCTGGCCCTGGGCTTTTGTTTGTTGGGAGATTTTTGATGACTGCTTCGATTTCCTTAGTGGTTATAGGTCTGTTCAGGTTTTCTATTTCTTCCTGGTTCAATTTTGGTAGTTGATACAGCTCTAGGAATGCATCCATTTCTTCCAGGTTCTCTAATTTGCTGGCATAGAGTTGCTCATAATATGTTCTTATAATTGTATTTCTTTGGTGTTGGTGTGATCTCTCCTCTTTCATTCATGATTTTGTTGATTTGGGGCGTTTCTCTTTTCTTTTTGATAAGTCTGGCCAGGGGTTTATCAATCTTGTGAATTCTTTCAAAGAACCAGCTCCTAGTTTCATTGATCCGTTCTACTGTTCTTTTGGTTTCTATTTCATTGATTTCTGCTCTGATCTTTATTATTTCTCTTCTCCTGCTGGGTTTAGGCTTTATTTGCTGTTCTTTCTCCAGCTCCTTTAGGTGTAGGGTTAGGTTGTGTATTTGAGACCTTTCTTGTTTCTTGAGAAAGGCTTGTATTGCTATACACTTTCATCTTAGGACTGCCTTTGCTGTATCCCAAAGATTTTGAACAGTTGTGTTTTCATTTTCATTGGTTTCCATGAATTTTTTAATTCTTCTTTAATTTCCTGGTTGACCCATTCATTCCTTAGTAGGATGCTCTTTAGCCTGCCTCCATGTATTTGAGTTCCTTCCGACTTTCCTCTTGTGATTGAGTTCTAGTTTCAAAGCATTGTTGTCTGAAAACAGGCAGGGAATAATCCCAATCTTTTGGTACCAGTTGAGACCTGATTTGTGACCTAGGATGTGATCAATTCTGGAGAATGTTCCATGGGCACTAGAGAAGAATATGTATTCCGTTGCTTTGGGATGGAATGTTCTGAATACGTCTGTAAAGTCCATTTGGTCCAGTGTGTCATTTAAAGTCTTTATTTCCTTGTTGATCTTCTGCTTAGATGATCTGTCCATTTCAGTGAGGGGGGTGTTAAAGTCCCGCACTATTATTGTATTGTTGTCAATGTGTTTCTTTGCTTTTGTTACTAATTGCCTTATATAATTGGCTGCTCCCACGTTAGGGGCATAGATATTTACAATTGTTAGATCTTCTTGTTGGGTAGACCCTTTAAGTAGGATATAGCATCCTTCCTCATCTCTTATTATAGTCTTTGGTTTAAAATCTAATTTGTCTGATATAAGGATTGCCACCCCAGCTTTCTTTTGGTGTCCATTAGCATGGTAAATGGTTTTCCACCCCCTCACTTTCAATCTGGGGGTGTCTTTGGGTCTAAAATGAGTCTCTTGCAGACAGCATATTGATGGGTCTTGTTTTTTAATCCAATCTGATAGCTTGCGTCTTTTGATTGGGGCATTTAGCCCATTACATTCAGGGTAACTATTGAAAGGTATGAATTTAGTGCCATTGTATTGCCTGTAAGGTGACTGTTACTGTATATTGTCTGTGTTCCTTTCTGATCTATGCTGCTTTTAGGCTCTCTTTTTGCTTAGAGGACCTCTTTCAATATTTCTTGTAGGGCTGGTTTTGTGTTTGCAAATTCCTTTAGTTGTTGTTTGTCCTGGAAGCTTTTTATCTCTCCTATTTTCAATGATAGCCTAGCTATCATTGGGTATAGTATTCTTGGTTGCATATTTTTCTCATTTAGTGCTCTGAAGATATCATGCCAGTCCTTTCTGGCCTGCCAGATCTCTGTGGATAGGTCTGTTGCCAATCTAATGTTTCTACCTTTGTAGGTTACATATCCTTTCTCCCGAGCTACTTTCAGGATTTTCTCTTTGTCTCTGAGACTCTAAGTTTTACTATTAGATGTCAGGGTGTTGACCTATTTTTATTGATTTTGAGAGGGGTTCTCTGTGCCTCCTGGATTTTGATGCCTGTTTTCTTCCCCACATTAGGGAAGTTCTCTGCTATTATTTGCTCCAATATACCTTCTGCCCCTCTCTTTCTTTTTCTGGTATCCCAATTATTCTAATGTTTTGTCTTATGGTATCACTTATCTCTAGAATTCTGCCCTGTGATCCAGTAGTTGATCTCTCTTTTTCTCAGCTTCTTTATTCTCCATCATTTTGTCTTCTATATCGCTGATTCTCTCTTCTGCCTCATTTTTCCTAGCAGTTAGTGCCCCCATTTTTTATTGCACTTCATGAATAACCTTTCTGATTTCGACTTGGTTAGATTTTAGTTCTTTTATTTCTCCAGAAAGGGTTTCTCTAATAACTTCCACCCTTTTTTCAAGCCCAGCTAGTATCTTTAAAGTCATGATTCTGAACTCTAGGTCCGACATCGTACTAATGTCAGTATTGAGTAGGTCCCTGGCAGACGGTACTACCTCTTGTTCTTTTTGCTGAGATGATTTTTTTCGTCTTGTCATTTTTCCAGAGGAGAACAGATGAATAACAGAACAGAATGCTAACAGGTTAACAACGTCCCCAGCAAATATACTCTATACAAATCAGAAAAGACCTGAAACCAGGGGACAAGAAAGGCAAAGAAAGAAGAGAAAAAAAAAAGGAAAAAGAAAAAGATAAAAACAAACAAAAACAGAACAAAACAAAACAAAACAGAATATGATCAAATATGATCAGGCTAGTGCATAGATCAGTGCCACACACTAGCTTTTGGGCATATTTTGGTCTGTTAGAAGAAAGTGCCTGATAAAATTTTAAATGAAGGAAGACATATATGTACAAAATAAGGGTTGATACAATGAAGGGATGGCAGCTGACTGTAAAGATGAAAATTATAAAAGATTTTATAAAAGGAATTGATAAGATAAGAAGTTGTTTTTAAAAAGAAAGAAGAAGATTTAAAAGAAAAAGAAAAAAGAAAAAAAAGGGAGAGAATGTGATCAGGCAGAAGAATAGAACAAAGCCATACACTAGTGATTTAGGGTATATTTTGATCTGATAGAAGAAATTGTATCTCAAAATTTTAAAGAGAGAACAACTTATATATATATATATAATGCCAAAAATAAGGGTAACTACTATGAAGGGATAAAAATATGACTCTAAAAATGAAAAATAAAAAATGTTTTTTTTAAAAAGGGATTGATAAGATGTTGTTTGAAAAAGGGAAAAAGAAAAATTCAAAAAAAAAACAGTTAAAAAATTAACTTTGAAAAACTAATGAATTATGGTAAAAAAAAAGCCATGAATTCTATGTGCAGTATTCCCCTAGTGCTGGAGTTCTCCCATTCTCCTTGATCGGCAAACTTGGTCTTGGCTTGCTGGCTGTTCGTGCTGATCTTCTGGGGGAGGGGCCTGTTGCTGTGGTTCCCAAATGTCTTTGCCGGAGGCAGAATTGCCCCACCCTTATGAGTCCAGGCTAAGCAAGCTGCTCCGGTTTGCTCTCAGTAGCTTTTGTTCCCTGCAAGCTCTCAGTACAGCTTTGGAGGACCAGGGTGAAAATGGTGGCCTCCCAATCTCCGCCCAGAGGAGCTGAGAACTCGGGGCCCCGCTCCTCAGTGTGTCCCCAGAGAAAAGCAGTCACTCCCATCTCCCCAGTCTCCGGCTGCACTCCGTGCTCACCCGGCCTGTGATCCAGCGTTTCTATGTCTGGCACCCGACCCCATATGGAGTCTCCAAACCCAGCAGATCCCTGCAGTGCCCTTCCGTGCCGCTCCTCCCAGGGGAGGAAGGGGAGTCTTCCCAGCTCTGCCGCTTGTTGGGTCCCTGCTGGAGGAACAGTAGCCTGACTGGGCCGCGGATCACAGTTTATGGCAACCCCGAGCTGAGAGCCCGCGCCTCGGCTCCGTCTCTGCAGCCAGCTTCCCCGCTCCAATACCTGGGAGCTCTGCTGCACTCAGGCACCCCCAGTCCTTCTGTGACCCTGAGGGTCCTGAGACCACACTGTCCCACGAGGGTTCCACCCCCACTTAGCCACTGGTGCGACATCCCTCAGCAGAGCCGACTTCTAAAAGTTCTGATTTTGTGCTCCGAGGCTCTATCACTTGCCAGAAGTGGCCGACGGAGGCCCCCTCCCCTGCCATCTATCCTCCTGAATATCGCCTCGGATTCACTTCTCCTCATGTCCTACCTTCCAGAAAGTGGTCGCTTTTCTGTTCAGAGTGTCGTTACTCTTCTTATCTTCGATCTCCTGTTGAGTTCGTAGGTGTTCAGAATGGTTTGATCCCTCTTCAGCTGAATTCCTGAGACCAGATGAAATCCAGGTCTCCTACTCCTCCGCCATCTTGCTCCACCCCCCCTTTTGGACTTTCTTACTGATTATGTAATTTGTATGTGGAGTTTTCTATATAGGTGATCATATTTTCTGCTATAAATGAGGATTTTATTTCTTCCTTCCTCATCTCATACTTTCAATTAATTTATTTATGGGGGTTCATTTTATTTTTTTCTTGTCCTATTGCATTGGTTGTTACCTGCAAAACTATATTGAGCAGTGATAGTGGTAACAAAATTGTTAGCTTTTCATCATTAAAGCAGATACACCCAAAGTTTTATATAAAGTAAGATGTCTGTTTAGGTTTTGATCCATAACTTCCAAATTTAGGAAGCTGTCTTCTACTTGTAGTTTTCTTCTACTTGTAGTATAAAAATAGATCATTTTTATCTTAGTAAATGCTGAACAATATTAAATGTGTTTTCCAAATCTATTACGATAAATTGCTTTCTTTTTATATAGTAAGAAACACTAATATATTTTCTGTTGTTAAATTGTTCCTTCTTTTCTTGGGAAAGACTCTGTTCTATCTTAAAATATTATTTAATGAATGTCTTCATTAGGTGATATATTTTATTTAGAATTTATGGCTTTATGATAATAAATTAAATTATCTGTGCTTGTCTTTCTCTTATCAACTTTTGGAATCCAATTTATAAGAAAAGAAAATGTCTCTCTTTTTCTTTTCTAGAACAATTTATATAAGATAGGGATTAACTATTCCTTCAATGTTTGATAGACAAAAATATTATAAAGTCTATAAGATACAGGACTTTTTGTATGTGTATGTGGAAGGGGACTGATAATATTCTGATTTTTTAATATTTAATTTTCTATTGATTTCAAACAAAGTATTGAAAGTCTTAACACATTTTCATTTTGTGTCCTAGACAATTCAGGCTTCTATAAAAAGAATATCATAGACCAGGTGGTTTGAAAAAAATTGTTCATTTTTCCCAGTTCTGGAGTTTGGGAAGTCAGATTGGGATACCAGCATAGCTGGGTTTTGGTGAGAGCTCCATTCCTTCCCTTCCATCAATACCATCATGCAGCTCCACCCCTATGACCTCATCCAAACCTAATTACCGCCCAAAGTCTTCACTACCAAACATCATCATATTGGGAATAAGCCTTCAAAATATGAATTTTCAGGGACACAAACACTCAGTCCAACATAGCATTGTGAGTACATAACTGAAAGAATTTAATCATACCATAATAGAACTGATATCTTAACTGAATAGGAATATTCTTTTAATCTATATTTCAAATCTTTTCTACAGTTTATCACCCTGTATTAGTTATCTATTTTTGTATGACAGCCATTCCAATACTTAGTCACCTAAAACAATAGCTATATATTATTAGTGTTCACCAATCTATAGGTCAGCTGGGCAATTATGGTGATATAGGCAGACTTGGCTGATTTTGACTAGGATTCCTAACTGTGGGCTGTCAGCTGACAGGTTGTTTGAGTTTTCCTTGTCTAATGTAGTTTTACATGCGTGTGATGTTTGGATGGCCCCCAGATGTGTCTGGCCATCATATCCTTCTTCATTCAATAAGCTGGCCCAGCCTTGTTCACATTTCAAGGGAATAGTTTTGATAAAGAGTGAGGCCTCATCTCAAAACTGTTACAAAGTTATTTCTCCCACATACTATTGGTCAAAGCAAATCACAATCACAGACAGCCCAAATTCATAAGGTGGAGAAATAGATTCTACCTCTTTCCGAGGGAAGCCACAGTTCTACTTCAAAGGGTTGTGGATATAAGGAGAGGTATATAATTCTAGTCATTTTTGTAAACAACTACCCAACAGTAACTACATTATAAAAATTAAAAATTATAAAAATAGTAAAACACTACTTTTAGCGTTCCTTATATCTCAACTCCTTACTTACCTGCAGAGAACAGTGGCTGCACCATGTTGGTGGTTCATAAATATTTATTAATGATACATCGATGGAGGGTATGAACACTTATAATACACTTGCTTTGTAAGGAAGCCCATCCTACTCACATATAGAGCAAATATTTGTGTCAATCAGTCACTATTTGTGTGTGTTTGACATGCAAGTAGAGATAATTCCATGTTAGATTTTCTGACTTCAAACCTGCCCCTCCTTTTTTTGTCCCACCATGTATTAATAATATTCCCATCCAGAAGCTCTCAGACTGGACTCAGCATTGTCACTCTTACCCCACCAGCCTGTTATTAATCACACAGATACTACCTTTGCAATTACTTTAATGCCCACATTCTCATTTTGTTCCCCATTGAGACTACTTTGGCAAAAACACCTTTCACTTCCTCTCCAGAGTTACTGAAAGAACCTCTTGACTTGACTCTCCAAGCCCAAGATAGTCTAGTCTAGTATACCACATTCTCCTCTGCCTTATTTATTTCCCCAGGGAATAGTTCTGATCATGTTATTGCTCCACTTGCAAATTTTAATGGCTCCTTTGAAACTACTAAAAATAGTTTAAATTCCTTAATATGGCCATGCCATTCCTTTAGAGCTTTTCCATTATCTCCTGCAAATATTCTTCTGCCGTTTAAGACAGGAAGCGCCCTTGAAAGATCACCACTGAGATAATATGTCAAAAGTATTAGCCAAATGAAAAAATGTTTAAAAAATATTTGCTTCTGTAAAACCCTCCAATAGCTTTTAAATGCCTCAGAATAACTCCAACTCTATGGCTCAGTCTGACAAAGCTGACCCTACCTTCTATCATTCTCCATCTTCTTTATTTCAGATACATTGCTCTCCCCATTCTGTTCCTTGAATAAATGCATTTGCATCTTATTTCTTTTACGTTTCCCCTTGTGGCACTGCCTTGCCTTAGCTCTTCACAGGGCTTTTTATTTTCATCATTTAGACCTTCTGTAAGAAGCCCTCATCCTCCAATATTCTCTTTTTAGAGAACCTACTATATTCATGTTTATTTGATGGGTTGCTTACCAGTTTTCCATTCCCCTGCCCACATAGCCTTCTCAGACACTTTAGAAATCCTAATTTCAGAAAAACATAAACAATGTTCCCAGGAATTTACCATAATGTTGGTACTAAACTAATAGTAAATGGTATGGTACTAAAATAGTAGGCACTAAATAAATATTTGTTGAATCCATAAATAAATGAAATATAGCTAGCCTCTGAAATTTATATAACTGGACATTTTCTTCTACAGTAATAATAACTATGACACATTTTTTTCATTATTCCAAAGTCAAAACTAGAAAGAAAACTATCAGCCCAAATATGAAAATGGGAAGATGATTTCACCAATGAGGGGGGGCTCTTTATTTTGAGGACATATTGAACCATCTTTTGTGTTCTGTGCAGGTCATGGCCTCTGACATAAATTGTATCCAATGACCAGAGTTTAAATCTTACTCTCTTCACTGCCACCCATTTTGGAAAAATCCCTTCAGATCAGTTCTCTTATGTGCATGTGGTTCTTCACAAGTCATGGCAGGCTTGAGATCCAAGGACAGCACATAGGGTACTAATTTCAACCACCAACCTCAAGTCAGTCTACAAAGGTGGACTATTCTGTCTACACAGGAGAGCTATGTGGAATGAATTTGATGGCCTGCAGACCCAGTCACAATAGTTAACTCTCATATCAGATGTATGCCCATGTATTCATATCATTAAATGTGTTTATCTATTGTTCATCTTCAGATCAAACAACATGAGACACAGAAGTAGAGCGTAGTTTCATCTGCAATCAGCATATATAAGAATATTCATTTGCTAGGACTGCCATAACAAAATACAGACTGGGTGGTAAGCAACAGAAATTTACTTCTCACAATTCTAGAGGCTTAAACCACACAGTCAGCAGGTTTGGTTTCTTCTGATGCCTTGCTCCTTGTCTTCTCCCTGTGTCTCACATGCTCACCCTCTATGCGTGTGTATCTCTGATGTCTCTGTCTAATCTCCTCCTCTTATAAGGACACCAGTCAGATATGATTAGGGCCCACACTAACTACTTCATTTTAACGTAATTATCTCTTTCAAGGTTCTGTCTCCAAATACAATCACATTCTGAAGTACTGGGGTTAAGGCCTCAACACATGAATTTTGAGGGGTGACAATTCAGTCCATAACAGGAAAGAAAGCAAAAATCTCTTCAATCAAGTGTGGAGAACAATACTTTGTTGGTTCCATTCCTTGTTTGCTGTTCTCTGCTGGGATCCTGTCTTTTATATTGTCCCACACCCCATTAAGCTGATCAAAAAGACAAACTCCTGTGAATTTCAAAGGGGGTCTTCACCTTAGAAGACCTCTACAGATGAGGAGAAGACACGGATGGGCTGGATTTACCCACGACTTCAAACAGAAGTTCCAGCACCCCCACAGCTGAATTTCCTTCCAGCTGACTCTCATCAACACTTATTAGAAAAATCCTGACTTTTTTGGCTGAAACACCCCAAATTCAGCCTGGAGTCTGGTCATTATCATGACCATACCCAAGAGCCTTATTGGTAAGCTTCCCTGTGTGATTTTTAATAAGGATCTTGAGGGGATGCTGTTTCTAATAGGCCAACTGGAAGCTCTGGATCCAAATCTCAGGGGACTCAGGCTCTCTGCACCCCAAATGTGGCAAAAGCTTTGACAAGCCCTCAGATAGCTCTCCTAATAGATGATGAGTCAGGATTTGGGAGCTCTGGCCCATCAGAGGATCAGGCAGGTAAAGCAGATTTTTCTGCAGTTTGAACCAAGCAGCCCCCTCACTGGCATCACCACCAAGATAGTATGTCATGAGTGTCAGTAAAGATATTGTTACTCTGTCAGGAAAAATGGAAGATATTTTTTATTAAAAATTATTATCATCATTATGCTTTATGGGCTGCAGTACAATGTCAATTCAAGGGTCAGTTATACTTTGTTAGAAGAAAGTGTTTTTTAAATAAGTATGTTCTCTTTATATAAAATCATTTATAAAAAAACAAAAAATTAAATGGTCTTTTTTAAGTGAAGATATAAAATGTTATTAAAGTGAAGATCATATTAGAGGAGGGACTTTTACCCTTGGCCTTGCACTGAAATAAGTTAATGCGCTGAATGAATATGAGTGTGTCATGAAGATGGGGAGCTTTGGAAAACACACTTTTGTTTTCCAAACTCCAGATTATTCAAAAGAATTCTAAAACGTTTTTCTGACTAACATGATAGACAGTTTTTGGTTGATGTTACTGTTGCTTTATTTTGTTTTGTTCCTAGTCCACCATGGGCTGATATTTTAGTAAAATGCAATATAAATGCATTATTAGAAAAATGAAGTAAAAAGCAAAGATAAAATATAAACCCCATTTAATTTTATTACTAGATTAAACAGACATTAAATTACTTTGCTATCAAAGTTTCCAACTACTTACTTTCAATTTCTGTTGTTATCTTCTTGTGTACTGTTGACAAATAATTCACATGGTTGGAAAATATGACAGTTATGATTTAAGAATAGATGACCTCAGTCCAGCTGGCTGAATATCAGTGTTTCAAGGAAACACAGTTTGACAACCACTGTTAAAGTACTAAATGCATGGTGCATATATAAACAATTCTGAAAATAATTATCTTTAAGACACACAGTTTTGTAATGGTCTTCTGTGTGTTTGTCTTTGGTTGTTTTTGTTTTTCATTGCAAACACATTTAAGATATCATTTTTGTTTTATTTCAAAAATTAGTTCTATTTTCAGTGATTTTGCTGATTTTATCTTTGCTTATTAAAAAAATCAATTCAATCTGAATTCAGACAACTAACAGATCTTCATACCTTGTGGTTTTTAAAGGCAATAATTGGCCTGCAAAGTTGTTTAGATTATGTAAAAGAAAATGAGCAATTTTATCTGACCTTCATAAACTATTTAATATGAAAGAATAAATTAATGGAAGCCTGGATGGATGGATGGATGGATGGATGGATGGATGGATAAGTGGATGGATGGGTGGATGGATGGATGCTGTCTCTAGACCTTTTAATTTCTCTGCAAATCAGAAATTGCTCCTTCCCTATATGTCCTTCAAACTGAAAGACCCAGGAACAATCAGATAAAATCTGAGCATGACTCATAATTCCCTATAGGCTATATAATTCTGACCCCAAATCCTCATTCACACTTGAAGTTGGGTATGAATTACAGGGAACTCCATAACCCATCACCATCACAATAGCACCACACACATTTCCCTCAGAACCCTGATAATGTGCTATTTTTCTGACATACTTAATTAAAAATTGGCTGTGCTAAATTATCATTGTTTTTAATTCTGCAAAACACCAGACACAACTTTCATAAACTTGATGGAACTAAAATAGTTAAGAAGGCACTATACCACTTACTGTGAATACTTTTCTATAAGGCTATATGCAACATTGCATTTCCAGGATAAAGCGACTGTGTGAAGGTTATACAATGACAAAGAGTATGTCTCGCATTGCTTGAGTGAATCATTCTAGTCCCTCTCTGATCGCATTAAATCCTGTGCATACACACCACCACATCAATATTGAAAAGCCACTGTGAAGTGGAAGTTTCAAAACCAGACGAACGGCATTAGTCAGTTGAAGGCAGTATTTTCTGGCTCTTGTTCAAATAACAGAAAGAGCTTTCTGTCCAAAGCTGTGCTTAGAAACTGATGGATACTAGGAGCAACAGCTTCAGGGCTTCAGATAATTTCTCTGTGTTTGAGTTCTCTTCATTCCATCCTTCTCAAGCAGTGTTTTGTCTCAGGGGGCTGTTTAAATTTAAGTTCTATCTTTGTGATTGCTGCATTAAGACAAAAGTCAGAACTGAATTTTAAAGAAGTGTCTCTGGCAAAATCTAGAAAGGTAGTGTGATCTATTTTCTGTTTGAGTTTTGTAAGATGTCAGCAAAATGCCCTTCTATGCAGAGGAAAGGCCTTCCTTTTGTCCTCTGGGCCTTCTGCAGTTCATTTATAAGGTTTCTTGAGGCAGGATGTATATCCTCAGCAGGTATGCAACATTATGTTGTGGGGGGGATAGGGGCAACAGAGGGCCATTAATAAAGTTAAAAGATAAGCATAACTTATTTCTCCATCTTTTTGGAGCACCAATTGTATCCCTTGGTAATTAAATTTAGTGTTATTTCATGTAAAAATAAAAGTAGATATATTAGGAAGTAGAATGTAAATTATACACATATTAAGATAAATATACAAAGATTAAAATTTCCACCACGCATAAAAGACTTATGCTTCCGGGTTTCCCTTAGAATGCCTGGGATTTCACCTTTCTGACCTCATTTAACTTGAAATACCTCCTAAAGATCCTATCTCCAGAAATAGTTTTGGGGTTTAGGGCTTCAACATATAAATTATGGGGGGGCACAATTCAGTCCATAGTACCTGTAACAGCTCCTCCACCCAAGACTCTTACTCATATTGAACAATCAGAACTATAAATAGATGACTTGCCATTGAGGAGCTGAGAGACACTCTTCTTCTTGAGTATAAAGTGCCAGGAATAACCCCACAAACACTTGGTGCCCAGGATGCACCAGAGGCCATTTTGGAAAGAACTCAATCTTGCTCTCCAGAGTGGGACATCTTAGAAAGAACTCAAATAAAACAATATCAAATGCCACTGCTACATAATAAGGAAGACTAAGGTCAGAACAATACAACCTACAATAGTGATTTGATACTGACCTCACCAACCACTGCCCGACATGGAAAGATTTTCAAGATATCTTAAGTGAAAAAAAAGGTGGCAAACAAGTATGTGACATATGACTTCTTTTATACAAATAACATGTAATAAATATACTCACATTAACCACAAGTATATATTCACACACATGTGGTAGATTTTTAAAAATAGATGGATAGATGGATAGTTAGATGAGAGTAGATATGATACATAGATGATGATAGATGATGATAGATGATAGATAGATGATAGATAGATAGATAGATAGATAGATAGATAGATAGATAGATAGATGATAGATAGATAATAGATAGATAGATACATCTTCTAGAAGGACATACCAGAAATTTTTAATGTGATTAAACTAATGGGGAAACAATGATTGATGTGAAGACCAAGGCTTTTATTTTCCATTTCATATGTTCATGTTCTATTTAAATGGTCTTAGAATGCACAGATACTTAAATATATATATTATTTAAATCTTGAATAGGTAAGTAGATCTCTTGGTAGTGGATTTAGAGATTTTAAAAAATTTATACCATAATAAAAATTTTGTACTGTTAAAAATAAAAGATGAAAGAAGTTTAAAGCCCTAAAAAATCATTATTGAATATGAGGGTTCACCTGGAAAAACCACTAAGGACATGACAGAAGCTTCTAAGAAACATTTCTCCCTTCCAGCCCCCCAGCTCCTCAGCCCCCACCCCCCAAGCCCCCAACCATGAGGTCACCAACATGCAACAGGATGTGTGACAGACCACAGAACCTGGAATGAAACCCTGGGGCTTGAGTCCTGTTTCTACCACTGATAACAATATAAACTTACACATTTTAAACCATGGAACATTAATTTTCTTGTTTGTAAAAGAGATATGATATCTGCCTTACAAAGCTCTGTGAATTTAAATGATAAAATATATGTGAAAACATTTTTCAAACCATAAAACAATACATAAATATTCTTTAAAATGAGTGAAACTGCATTGTAACAAAGACCTCATAATACTTTAGTAATTAGATTTATCTTCTTTGTAGTACTTGAGATGGAACTTCTTCATATTCAGTTTTTCTCTTTTAAAAATGACAGTTTTAGGTCATCTGTGTTTTGAAAAGCCTGCAGAGAAGAGATAGAGGAAGAAGCAAGGAGGGAACGGAGGGAAGACTGAAATTCTTTCCAAAGAAGAAAGAATTTTTTGTTCTTACCAAAGAAACATTGGGCTAGTTTAATCCCCTAGTATCAAATATTAATACAAGAAGCACTGGCAGATTTTTTAGCAGTGTCTGACATATAGTAAGCATTCGATACAGTTTTTTCAATAGATGTAATCAACTTCAGAGGATAATAATTTGACTAACAAGAACCCTCTGTGCATGGCATGAATTATCCTGAGCTTGCATAA
Organism: Zalophus californianus; assembly: GCF_009762305.2. Taxonomy (NCBI): domain Eukaryota; kingdom Metazoa; phylum Chordata; class Mammalia; order Carnivora; family Otariidae; genus Zalophus; species Zalophus californianus. The sequence continues at coordinate 63,744,646 of NC_045595.1, read as the reverse complement.
TTGTGTAAGGAGAAAATTCGGAGTTGAAGAAAAGTGAGCTGGTCCATGACTGACTCTCTTATTTTAGCTGTTCCCATTGGGTCCAGGAGATGGGGGGGTAAGTGGACTGCAAGTTAGAACACCCTGAATAGAAGGGATAATTAGCCATCAAACCAGGTAGAAAAGCAGTTCATAATAAACACAATACAATCTGCCAAAGTAAGAAATTCTTTCTTTCTCCTAAATAGAGACAGAGGGGGATAGAGTGACAAAGATATTCAAAGGTATTTTTTTTCCATTGCAAAAAGAAAACTGCATTAAAATATACTATTCTGTCAGATTTCTCTCATGTCTTTTTCTTTCTTTTATTTTTTCGATTTCACTCTTTTTTATTGTTATGTTAATCACCATATATTACATCAATAGTTTTTGATGTAGTGTTCCATGATTCATTGTTTGTGCATAACACCCAGTGCTCCACGCAAAATGTGCCCTCTTTAATACCCATCACCAGGCTAACCCATCCCCCCACACCCCTCCCCTCTAGAACCCTCAGTTTGTTTTACAGAGTCCATCATCCTCATGGTTCGTCTCCCCCTCCGATTTACTCCCCTTCATTCTTCCCCTCCTCTATCTTCTTTTTTTGTCTTAACATAAATTGCATTATTTGTTTCAGAAGTACAGATCTGTGATTCAACAGTCTTGCACAATTCACTTGTTTCAGAAGTACAGATCTGTGATTCAACAGTCTTGCTCACCATAGCACATACCCTCCCCAATGTCTATCACCTAGCCACGCCTCCCTCCCAACCCCCACCACTCCAGCAACCCTCAGTTTGTTTCCTGAGATTAAGAATTCCTCATATCAGTGAGGTCATATGATACATGTCTTTCTCTGATTGACTTATTTCACTAAGCATAACACCCTCCAGTTCCATCCACGTCGTTGCAAATGGCAAGAGCTCATTCCCTTTGATGGCTGCATAATATTCCATTGTGTATAAATACCACTTCTTCTTTATCCATTCATCTGTTGATGGACATCTTGGCTCTTTCCACAATTTGGCTATTGTGGACATTGCTGCTATAAACATTGGGGTGCACGTACCCCTTTGGTTCCCTACATTTGTATCTTTGTGGTAAATACCCAGTAGTACAATGGCTGGATCGTATGGTAGCTCTATTTTCAACTGTGTGAGGAACCTCCATACTGTTTTCCAGAGTGACTGCACCAGCTTGCATTCCCACCAACAGTGTAGGAGGGTTCCCCTTTCTCCACAACCCCACCAACATCTGTCATTTCCTGACTTGTTAATTTTAGCCATTCTGATGGGTGTGAGGTGGTATCTCATTGAGGTTTTGATTTGGATTTCCCTCATGCCGAGCGATGTTGAGCACTTTTTGATGTATCTGTGGCCATTTGGATGTCTTCGTTGGAAAAATGTCTGCTCATGTCTTCTGCCCATTTCTTGATTGGATTATTTGTTCCTTGGGTGTTGAGTTTGATAAGTTCTTTGTAGATTTTGGATACTAGCCCTTTATCTGATATTTCATTTGCAAATGTTTTCTCCCATTCTGTCGGTTCTCTTTTGGTTTTGTGGACTGTTTCTTTTGTTGTGCAAAAGCTTTTTATCTTGATGAAATCCCAATAGTTCATTTTTGCCTTTGCTTCCCTTGCCTTTGGCGAAGTTTCTAGGAAGAAGTTGCTGCAGCTGAGGTCGAAGAGGTTGCTACCTGTGTTCTCCTTTAGGATTTGGATGGACTTCTGTCTCACGTTTAGGTCTTTCAACCATTTGGAGTCTATTTTTGTGTGTGGTGTAAGGAAATGGTCCAGTTTCATTCTCCTGAATGTGGATGTCCAATTTTCTCAACACCATTTGTTGAAGAGACTATCTTTTTTCCATTGGACAGTCTTTCCTGCTTTGTCAAAGATTAGTTGACCATAGAGTTCAGGGTCCATTTCTGGGCCCTCTATTCTGTTCCATTGATCTATGTGTCTGTTTTTGTGCCAGTACCATACTGTCTTGATGATGACAGCTTTGTAATAGAGCTGGAAGTCCGGAATTCTGATGCCGCCAGCTTTGCTTTTCTTTTTCAATATTCCTCTGGCTATTCAGGGTCTCTTCTGGTCCATACATATTTTAGGATTATATGTTCCATTTCTTTGAAAAAAGTGGATGGTATTTTGTTGGGGATTGCATTGAATGTGTATATTGCTCTAGGTAGCATTGACATCTTCACAATGTTGGTTCTCCCAATCCATGAGCATGGAACGTTTTTCCATTTCTTTGTGTCTTCTTCAATTTCTTTCCTGAGTATTTTATAGTTTTCTGAGTACAGATCCTTTGCCTCTTTGGTTAAATTGATTCCTAGGTATCTTATGGTTTTGGGTGCAATTGTGAATGGGATCGACTCCTTGATTTGTCTCTCTTCTGTCTTGTTGTTGCTGTATAGGAATGCCACTGATTTCTGTGCCTTGATTTTATATCCCGCTACTTGACTGAATTCCTGTATGAGTTCTAGCAGTTTTGGGGTGGAGTCTTTTGGGTTTTCCACATACAATATCATATCATCTGCAAAGAGTGAGAGTTTGACTTCCTCTTTGCCGATTTGGATGCCTTTGATTTCTTTTTGTTGTCTGATTGCTGTGGCTAGGACTTCTAATACTATGTTGAATAGCAGTGGTGATATCCCTGTGGACATCCCTGCCGTGTTCCTGACCTTAGGTGGAAAGCTCTCAGCTTTTCCCCATTGAGAATGATATTTGCTGTAGGTTTTTCATAGATGGCTTTTATGATATTGAGGTATGTACCCTCTATCCCTACACTTTGAAGAGTTTTGATCAAGAAAGGATGCTGTACTTTGTCAAATGCTTTTTCTGCATCTATTGAGAGGATCATATGATTCTTGTTCTTTCTTTTGTTAATATATTGTATCACGTTGATTGATTTGCAGATGTTGAACCAACCTTGCAGCCGAGGGACAAATCCCACTTGGTCATGGTGAATAAATCTTAATGTACTGTTGGATCCTATTGGCTAGTATTTTGGTGAGAATTTTTGCATCCATGTTCATCAAGGATACTGGTCTGTAATTCTCCTTTTTGATGGGGTCTTTGTCTGATTTGGGGATCAATGTAATGGTGGCCTCATAAAATGAGTTTGGAAGTTTTCCTTCCATTTCCTTTTTTTGGAACAGTTTCAGGAGAATAAGTATTAAATCTTCTTCAAATGTTTGGTAGAATTCCCCTGGGAAGCCATCTGGCCCTGGGCTTTTGTTTCTTGGGAGATTTTTGATGACTGCTTCAATTTCCTTAGTGGTTATAGGTCTGTTCAGGTTTTCTATTTCTTCCTGGTTCAATTTTGGTAGTTGATACAGCTCTAAGAATGCATCCATTTCTTCCAGGTTCTCTAATTTGCTGGCATAGAGTTGCTCATAATATGTTCTTAGAATTGTTTGTATTTCTTTGGTGTTGGTTATGATCTCTCCTTTTTCATTCATAATTTGGTTGATTTGGGTCATTTCTCTTTTCTTTTTGATAAGTCTGGCCAGGGGTTTATCAATCTTGTGAATTCTTTCAAAGAACCAGCTCCTAGTTTCATTGATCCGTTCTACTGTTCTTTTGGTTTCTATTTCATTGATTTCTGCTCTGATCTTTATTATTTCTCTTCTCCTGCTGGGTTTAGGCTTTATTTGCTGTTCTTTCTCCAGCTCCTTTAGGTGTAGGGTTAGGTTGTGTAGTTGAGACCTTTCTTGTTTCTTGAGAAAGGCTTGTATTGCTATATACTTTCCTCTCAGGACTGCCTTTGCTGTATCCCAAAGATTTTGAACAGTTGTGTTTTCATTTTCATTGGTTTCCATGAATATTTTTAATTCTTCTTTAATTTCCTGGTTGACCCATTCATTCCTTAGTAGGATGTTCTTTAGCCTCCATGTATTTGAGTTCTTTCCAACTTTCCTCTTGTGTTTGAATTCTAGTTTCAAAGCACTGTGGTCTGAAAATATGCGGGAAATAATCCCAATCTTTTGGTACCAGTTGAGACCTGACTTGTGACCTAGGATGTGATCAATTCTGGAGAATGTTCCATGGGCACTAGAGAAGAATGTGTATTCCATTGCTGTGTTCTGAATATGTCTGTGAAGTCCATTTGTTCCACTGTTTCAGTTAAAGTCTTTTTTTCCTTGTTGATTTTTTGCTTAGATGATCTGTCCATTTCAGTCAGGGGGTGTTAAAGTCCCGCACTATTATTGTATTGTTGTCAATGTGTTTCTTTGCTTTTGTTATTAATTGCCTTATATAATTGTCTGCCTCCATGTTAGGGGCATAGATATTTACAATTGTTAGATCTTCTTGTTGGGTAGACCCTTTAAGTAGGATATAGCATCCTTCCTCATCTCTTATTATAGTCTTTGGTTTAAAATCTAATTTGTCTGATATAAGGATTGCCACCCCAGCTTTCTTTTGGTGCCCATTAGCATGGTAAATGGTTTTCCACCCCCTCACTTTCAATGTGGGGGTGTCTTTGGGTCTAAAATGAGTCTCTTGCAGACAGCATATCGATGGGTCTTGTTTTTTAATCCAATCTGATAGCCTGTGTCATTTGATTGGGGTATTTAGCCCATTTACATTCTGGGTAACAATTGAAAGATATAAATTCAGTGCCATTGTACTGCCTGTAAGGTGACTGTTACTGTATATTGTCTGTGTTCTTTTCTGATCTATGCTGCTTTTAGGCTCTCTCTTTGCTTAGAGGACCCCTTTCAATATTTCTTGGATGGCTGGTTTCGTGTTTGCAAATTCCTTTAGTTTTTGTTTGTCCTGGAAGCTTTTTATCTCTCCTTCTATTTTCAATGGCAGCCTAGCTGGATATAGTATTCTTGGCTGCATATTTTTCTCGTTCAGTGCTCTGAAGATATCATGCCAGTCCTTTCTGGCCTGCCAGGTTTCTGTGGATAGATCTGTTGCCAATCTAATGTTTATACCATTGTAGGTTACATATCTCTTCTCCTGAGCTACTTTCAGGATTTTCTCTTTGTCTCTGAGACTCGTTAGCTTTACTATTAGATGTCAGGGTGTTGACCTATTTTTATTGATTTTGAGAGAGGTTCTCTGTGCCTCCTGGATTTTGATGCCTGTTTCCTTCCCCACGTTAGGGAAGTTCTCTGCTATAATTTGCTCCAATATACCTTCTGCCCCTCTCTCTCTTTCTTCTTCTTCTGGGATCCCAATTATTCTAATGTTGTTTCGTCTTATCATATCACTTATCTCTCAAATTCTGCCCTCGTGATCCTGTAGTTGTTTATCTCTCTTTTTCTCAGCCCCTTTATTTTCCATCATTTGGTCTTCTATATCACTGATTCTCTCTTCTGCCTCATTTATCCTAGCAGTTAGTGCCCCCATTTTTTATTGCACCTCATTAATAGCCTTTTTAATTTCAACTTAGTAGATTTTAGTTCTTTTATTTCTCCAGGAAGGGTGTCTCTAATAACTTCCATGCTTTTTTCAAGCCCAGCTAGTATCTTTAAAGTTATGATTCTGAACTCTAGCTCCGACATCGTACTAATATCCATACTGAGTAGGTCCTTGGCAGACGGTACTACCTCTTGTTCTTTTTGCTGAGGTGATTTTTTTCTTCTTGTCATTTTGTCCAAAGGAGAATAGATGAATGAGAGAACAAAATGCTAACAGGTTTACAATGTCCCCAGCAAATATACTGTATACAAATCAGAAAAGACCTGAAACCAGGGGAAAGGAAGGGAAAGAAAGAAAAAGAAAGAGAAAAAAAAGATAAAGATAAAAACAAAAAAAACAAAAAAAAAAACAGAATATGATCAAATATGATCAGGCTAGTGCATAGATCAGTTCCACACACTAGATTTTTGGCGTATTTTGGTCTGTTAGAAGAAAGTGCCTCCTAAAATTTTAAAGGAAGAAAGACTTATAAATGTACAAAGTAAGCGTTGATACAATGAAGGGATGGAAGATGGCTGTAAAGATGAAAATTATAAAAGATTTTAAAAAAGGAATTGATAAGATAAGAAGTTGTTTGAAAAAAGAAAGAAGATTTAAAAAAAAAGAAAAGAAAAAAAAGGGAGAGAATGTGATCATGCAGGAGACTAGAATAAAGCCATACACTAGTGATTTAGGGTATATTTTGATCTGTTAGAAGAAACTGTATCTCAAAATTTTAAAGAGAAAACAACTTATATATATATGTCAAAAATAAGGGTAACTACTATGAAGGGATAAAATACGACTCTAAAAATGTAAAATAAAAAATGTTTTTTTTTTAAAAAAGGGATTGATAAGATGGTGGTTGAAAAATGGAAAAAGAAAAATTCAAAAAAAAAAACCAGTTAAAAAAATTAACTTTGAAAAACTAATGAATCATGTTAAAAAAGCCATGATTCTATGTGCAGTATTCCCCTAGCACTGGAGTTCTCCCGTTCTCCTTGATCGGTAAACTTGGTCTTGGCTTGCTGGCTGTTTGTGCTGATCTTCTGGGGGAGGGGCCTGTTACCGTGGTTCCCAAATGTCTTTGCCAGAGGCGGAATTGCCCCTCCCTTGTCAGTCCGGGCTAAGCAATCTGCTTGGGTTTGCTCTCGGGAGCTTTTTTGTTCCCTGCAAGCTCTCCGTACAGCTTTGGAGGACCAGAGTGAAAATGGCAGTCTCCCAATCTCTGCCCCAGAGGAGCCGAGAACTCAGGGTCCTGCTCCTCAGTGCACCCCCAGAGAAAAGCAGTCGGTCACTCCCATCTCCCCGGTCTCTGGCCGCACTCCGTGCTCACCCAGCCTGTTACCGAGCGTTTCTATCTCTGGCTCCCGACCCCGTGTGGAGTCTCCAAACCCAGCAGATCCCTGTGGTGTGCTCCTGCGCCATTCTCCTGGGGGAGGAAGGGGAGTCTCCCCAGATCTGCCGCTTGTTGGGTCCCTGGAGGAGCAGTGGCCTGAATGGGCCGCGGATCACAGTTTATGCCAACCGCGAGCTGAGAGTCCACGCCTCGGCTCCGTCTCTGCAGCCGGCTTCCCCGCTCCGATACCTGGGAGCTCTGCTGCACTCAGGCACCCCCAGTCTTTCTGTGACCCTGAGGGTCCAGAGACCACACTGTCCCGCAAGGGTTCCACCCCCAGCTTAACCACTGGAGCAACGTCCCTCAGCGGAGCCGACTTCTAAAAGTTCCGATTTTGTGCTCCGTGGCTCTATCACTTGCCAGAAGCGGCCGACAGAGGCCCCCTCCCCCGCCGTCTATCCTCCCGAATCTCGCCTCGGATTCACTTCTCCACACGTCCTACCTTCCAGTAAGTGGTCGCTTCTCTGTTCAGAGAGTTGCTGCTACTCTCTTCTTCGATCTCCTGTTGAGTTCGTAGGTGTTCAGAATGGTTTGATCCCTATTCAGCTGAATTCCTGAGACCAGATGAAATCCAGGTCTCCTACTCCTCTGCCATCTTGCTCCGCGCCCCCTCATGTCTTTTTCTAACCATATACAGAAATTCACTGAGGATAGCCTATTTGATGTTTCTATATTTTCCCTAGTTCTTTAGTATGTTAAAGATGGGGGGAAAAGAACAAGGGAAAATATTTAGGTTACTCTCTTCATTTAAAATTTTTTTCTAGAACATACCAAACATTGAAATATTAAAAAAATAATAAAACAGATGCCTATATACAAAACACATATATTCAACAACTAGTAGTATTTTACCCGATTTTTTTCATTCTTATGTTTAAAAAACTAATGACCAATACAGCTTTTGATTTTATCTTTTCAATTTTTCCATTTGCTATTTTATTTATTTGTGTTTTTTATCTTTATTTACCATCTTCCTACTTTCTTGGTTTTATCCTATTACTTCCAAACTAGATGATTAGTGAATTAACTCATTAATTTATTTCTCAGTCTTTGCTATAGTGTATGCATTTAATTTTTTAAGTTTTTATTTAAATTCAAGGTAGTTAACATACAGTGTAATGTTAGTTTCAAGTGTACAATATAGTGATTCAACACTTCCAGACATCACCCTGGAGATTATCATGACAAGTGCACTCCTTAATCCCAGTCACCTGTTTCACCCAACCTCCATCCCCTCCCCTCTGGTAACCATCAGTTTGTTCCCTATAGTTGAGTTTGTGTCTAGGTTTTTCTCCATCTCTCTTTTATTACCCTTTGTTCATTTGTTTTGTTTCTTAAATTCTACATATGAGTGAAATCATATGGTATTTGTCTTTCTCAGACTGGCTTATTTTGCTTAGCATAATACTGATAATGAGCATCTCTCTAGTTCCAGCCACATCATTGCAAATGGCAAGATTTCATTATTTCTGATGGCTAAGTAATATTCCAACATATATATAGATAGATAATGAAATAGATATATAATAGCTATAGATAGATGGTAGATAGATAGATAATAGAAAGATGATAGATAGATATAGATAGATAGCAATTCATCAGTCAATGGACACTAGGGCTGTGTCCATAACTCGGCTATTGTAGATAATGATGCTATAAACACTGGGGTACATGTATCCCTTTTAATTAGCAATTTTGTATTCTTTGGGTAAATGCCTCATAATACAATTGCTGGATCATAGTGTAGTTCTATTTTTAACTTTTTGAGGAGCCTCCATATTGTTTTCCAAAGTTGAGGCCCCAGTTTCCATTCCCACCAACAGTGTAAGAGGGTTCCCCTTTCTCCACATCCTCACCATCACCTGTTGTTCCTCATGTTGTTAATTTTCGCCATTCTGACAGGTATGAGGTGGTATCTCATCATGGTTTTGATTTGTATTTCCCTGATGATTAGTGATGTTGAGCATCTTTTCATGTGTCTGTTGGCCATCTGTATGTCTTCTTTGGAGAAATGTTTGTTCATGTCTTTTGCCCATTTTAATTGGATTATTTGGTTTTCAGGTGTTGAGTTTTATAAGTTCTATATATATTTTGGATACTAACCCTTTACCAGATATGTCGTTTGCAAATATCTTCTCCCATTCACAATAGCCAAACTATGGAAAGAGCATAGATGTCCATCAACAGATGAATGGATAAAGAAGATGTGTTGTTTCTTGCCTTGTCAATTTTTGCTATTCTAATTGGTGTAAGGTGGTATCTCATTGTGGTTTTGATTTGTATTTCCCTGTTGACTAATAATGATGAACATTTTTTCATGTGTTGGTTAGCCATTTGTATGTCTTTTTTGGAGAAGTGCCTGTTCATGTCTTCTGCCAATTTTTTGACTTGATTATTTGGTTTTTGGGTGTTGAGTTTGAGAAGTTCTTTATAGATGTTGGATACCAGCCCTTTATCTGTAGTGTCATTTGCAAATATCTTCTCCCATTCTGTGGGTTGCCTCTTTGTTTTGTTGACTGTTTCCTTTGCTGTACAGAAGCTTTTTATCTTGATGAAGTCCCAATAGTTCATTTTTGCTATTGTTTCCCTTGCTTCCAGAGGCATATCTAGGAAGAAGTTTCTAAGGGCAATGCCAAAGAGGTTATTGCCTGTATTCTCTAAGATTTTGATGGCTTCAAGTCTCACATTTATGTCTTGAATCCATTTTGAATTTTTTTTGTGTGTGTATGGTGTAAGAAAGTGGTTCCATTTCATTCCTTTGCATTTTGCTGTCCAGTTTTTCCAACACCATTTGTTGAAGGAACTGTCTTTTACCCATTGGATATTCTTTCCTGCTTTGTCAAAGATCAATTGGCCACATAGTTGTGGGTTCATTTCTGGGTTTTCTATTCTGTTCCATTGATCTATATGTCTATTTTTGTGCCAGTACCATACTGTCTTGATCACTACAGCTTTGTAATACAACTTGAAGTCCAGTATTGTGATGCCTCCAGCTTTGCTTTTCTTTTTCAAGATTGCTTTGATTATTTGGGATCTTTTGTGATTCCATACAAATTTTAAGATTGTTTGTTTTAGCTCTGTGAAAAATGCTGTTGGCATTTTGAATTGCATTAAATGTGTAGTTTGCTTTGGGTAGTATAGACATTTTGACAATATTTGTTCTTCCAATCCATGAGCACAAAATGTTCTTCTATTTCTTTGTGTTGTCTTCAGTTTCTTTGCATTTTTTCCAAATTTCCAAAAAAAAAACAATTTATGTATTCGACATAAATTGTTCTCATTGTTATTTTGCTCTAAAAAAATTGTAACTTTCAGTATTATTTCTTCTTTGACCTATAAATTATTTAGAAATATGTAAGCATAATTTTAAATCTGTGATATTTTTTATTTTCTATTTTATTTTGATTTCTAATTTTAATCCAATCTACTCAGAATATTTAGTTTGTATGGTGCTGATTTGTTTACATTTATTTTCATATTTTCTTCCATGTAAACTTGAAAAGAGATATAACAACAAAACCAAAGCAAGTCATCAGAATATATATGCATAATATTCTGACTCACAGAGACCTATGGCATTAGCTAGTTGATCATAGTGTCCCTAGAAAAGAAATATATGGGAAATATACTAGTTCTTACTTGATCTGTGAAAGAAAATCAGTTCCAGGTCTTATTAACAAAAGTTTAATTTGAATAGCCAAAACAGAGAATCATAGCCCCTTGATCTAGTTTACAGATTCATATTCCCTCGAATTGAGAAGTACAGTCCACTTGAGGAAGGATCCTGGAACACCACCAAAAATTTATACTGCTAATCTTTTTCTAAGTTTTACTCAGTGAAAACCCAGATCATTTACTGGGGTGACTGTGCTTTGGAGAAAGGCAAATAGGCCTTTCAGTGATGACTAGACACTGTCTTTTAACTGACACTAATTCCAGGAGACACAAAATATCACTGTTGTTCACTGGTCAGAGTAAGACATATGGAAGTCTGGCCATCAATGGAATTTCAGCTTAGATCATCTCACAGTAAGCCTAGTGGGTCCTGAACCCCATTCCAAGTTTATTTCCCCAGTCTTAGAATGCATAATAGATAGATATACTCAGCCACTGACAGAATCCCCACATTAGTTCTCCAGTTGAAAATATTAGAATTGCCTCTACCTACAAAAAAAGTAAAATAAAGGCAATACCATATTCTTGGAGGAATTGCACAGATTAGTACCCTCATCAAGGACTTGAAGATGCTGGAGTAGTGATTCCCATGACACTCTTATTCAATTCATCCATCTGGCCAAACTGTGTTGAAATCTCATCTCTGCTACTTGGGAGCTGTGTGATGTTAAGTGAGTTACATTATCTTTGAGGACTTTTTTTCTTTATCTGTAAAATGGTGCTAGTTACCCATTTCACACAGTTATAATGAAATTAAATAAAAAACTATCTAAAGAGTTTTCATTCAATTAATATAAACCAACTCTCTCCTTGAAAATGCTGGTGGTTGAGGGACTTAGCTTCATTCTCTACTTCTTCTACTGTTTTTTGTTTCCTCCAAAGTGCTTTTGTTCATTTATTCACTCACTCATCAAATATTTATAACCACTACATGTCAAACACCATGAAAGGCACCCAGAAAGCAATGATGGACAAGTCACACTTACTGTCTACAATCTGATGTGTACAGCTAGCTAAGAAGATAGTCACAGAAAATATAACTAAAGTGCTATGAATATTATGAAGAAGAGTTGCAGAGTGCTTTGGGAGTTTATAAATGGGTACCTACTCTCGTCTCAGTGCTCGGAGAAGATCCTTGCAAATGGGTAAGTCGAGAAGAATGAATAGGTTTTGGCAAGGAAAGGGGCCAGGAAAGTCTAGTCAGCTGAAACATATATGTAGAGATGCAGAAGGTAGAGATAGTCCGGGGTATTCAAGGACAAAAGGGAAAGTGACTGTGACTGAACCATAGTGAATGGTGGTAAAGATGGCCATGTTCAGCTTACAGAAGCTGGCAGGGACCAAATTAAGCCCTACCTTTCAAGCTTTTCTGAGAGTTTTGATCTTTATTCTGAGGGGGGAAAAATGGAACACTGTTGAAACAAATGAACTCAGCATTCTACCGATTGCATTAATCAACAGGAAAAATTGTTTTATGATGTCAGGGTACATTGTTTAGGTATTAATTAATATCTCTGTTTTCAGAATGTGAAATCAAAGTTTACATCAGCTAAATACCACTCCCCCAAATCACACAAACCTGTATTGTACAATTATGAAATGAACCAGAAGTGGAGAATGAAATGGTGAAAAAGAAAAGTTTAAGTATGTTAACTCATTTTTTTCAAGCTCCAACGATCCTTGACTGTCATCCCAGGACAAAACATAATCAAGCCAGTCACTTACTGCTCTGTCTGACCCAGAAAATCATGTAACTGACACACTGAGAAATAAGTAAATTCATAGGATGGCAGCTTCATTTTTTAATGGTCTGCTTTTGGAGAACAAAGGAACAAGGGTCCCTGATTTTGAAGAGATTCTGTACTCATTGTCTCTAAGTCTTCCAGGTAAATGTGTATGACTGAAAGTCTGTGTAACCAAATGAATAAATAATCAAAAATAAACCCAAACCCATAGGATTTGTTCATTAAAAATATCATATATCATATATCTATACACCAACCAAACAAGGTGAATTGTAGAGAACTGAGACTTGAAGCCCAAAGACTGAGCTTCCAACTCTAGCTCTGCCACTTTCTATTTGTGTGACTATGGGAAAATTACTTGGTTTTTTTTGTTTGTTTGTTTTATCTATTTATTATTAGAGATAGACGGGGGGGGTGGGACAGAGAGAGAGGGAGACAGAATCTCCAGCAGACTTCCCACTGAGCAGGGAGCCTGATGTGGGGCTCAATCCCAGGACCCTGAGATCATGACCTGAACTGAAACCAAGGGTCAGATGCTTAACCAACTGAGCCACCCAGGCGCCCCTCACCTGGCTTTTTAATTTTATCAGTCACCTTGGCAAAATGGGTCTATTTGTATTTAAATTATATTTACAGAAACTTATAGCTAGGAAGGTCCTAAAAGATCATTAAATAACTCAATGCTAATCTCCCCTGTATAAGGATGAAGATAATGAAGCCAGCCAGAATAAAAGGATTGTCTACAATAACCTATATTATTCTGAAATAATATGGATAATTTAGGAGGACAGAGGGTAAAGACTAAAATGAACATCTGGCTAGGATTTTTCAACTCTTCCATTTGTGTTAAACTGCCATGAGTCTCCACATGGTTTGTACCATTTGAACAATGATGAGAGAACTGGTAATGATGAGCTTGAAATGGTAAAAGGCTAGTAGTGCCTGAAGCAGCCTCACCTACCATCCCACTCATCAACCTTGAAGGCTTATGAGCAGGTTAAAATTCAAAGAGTAAAAACTAAATGCAGACGATAGCCTATCACCGTAATACATAGAATTGTACACCTGAAATGAATATAACACTGTATGTTAACAATACTGGAGTTAAAATTTACCACTTAATAAAAAATAAAATAAATTTTTAAAAAAGAAGATTGCCTATCACTAGACATTCGGAGAAAGTTTCACAAATAGCAACAATAGAACAGGAATTAAGGGAAAAAAATGGTGATATAAACATAAGTTTGGCTCTAGAAATAAAATAACCTTAACCAGCTGAAAGAAGGCAAAAAGATTTTTAAAGTCAGGTTTTCCTGAATGGAAATTTACATGCAGTAGTTTTATTGGGAAGAGTTTTTAGGAGCAACACCTACAAGGAAATGAACAGGTTTAGACTAGGGAAGAAGTTTAATTATGATTTAGTTATCATCTCTGAAGCTTGGACAGTTCCACAGAGATCTTCTCAACTGGGAGCAGGGCCTTTGCATCCCCACATTAATCAGTCCCCAGGAAGTGTATTTAACCTTTGATGGTTCAGCTCTCTTTGGTGACGGATAATTCACAGTGAGGACCTTGCATCATCAGCAGTTAGTACTCCCAACAGCTGGGAAAGATTTTGTCTGTCCTAAAGGGAACATCAGGTAAGTGCACCACAACATTAACTAATAAAACCTTTCTTTTTGAATTTCTCACTAAAACCTCCCTGGATCAGGCTGTACCAAATGGAAAAACTGGGAATGGATATTATTTTAGGAGCTGACTAGATATTTCTCAAACTTTATCCCATCTCTACATGCACTCAGAGATGACAACTCCTTGAAAATAACAAATAATAGGACCCTTGAGGGAAGTGGAAGCAATGTGTTAAGTATTTGGAGGTATAATTCCTAGAAAAAAATATTTTATGAATATGTGGAGTTATGATGATGGCTGATTGTTCTTTAAATGCACCCACTAGTTCAGAGTTTAGATAAATATCATCAACATAGGAGACAATACTTCAAGTGCCCTGGGCCTTGCTAGAAAAATCCTGCTAAATACCTGTAGCTGGACTGGAAACCATGCACAATAATGCTCCCAAGTCAGACATCAGATAATGGAATAGCCAGAGTCCAATTCAAAAGTAGAGGAGCCATAGCCAATACATCGACTTATAGCTTGGAAAACTCCATACCTAGAAGGATGCACCCTCATTTTAAATAATGGGTAAATGTTATGTGTATATACTATTATATTATGGGTATATATTTATTATGGGTGTATAAAATATAGAAGTTATATAGAAGAGACTAAAACATGGAATTGTGAACTCTGTCCTGGACACTAGAATAATATCTCTTAATATTATCTCCTGTAGTATGAGATTAAATTTTATAAAGACAATGGAAATCCACTTTGAAGGAATAACTAGGTAGATAGATGAAATAACAAAGACATTGGGAATCACAAAAATTGTTTTTTAAAAATGAAATAAAAAATACAGGCTAAAAAAATCCAGCAATATGACATAAAAAATAGGATGAGAAACCAATGTGGCTAAATGAGATAAAGAAGCTTGCCATAAGACTATGCTTACAGTTAAATAATTAAAATTCATATTGTTGCATTGGAATTTCTAACAAAGCAAACATACATGGAAAAATCAAGCCATACATGTGTAACTCAAAGATGAGGATTTCTTCAAAATGCAGAACTGATGGTATAGTTCAATCTGAGTCCAAAGGACTGAGAACCAGGTAAACCAGTGGTATAAGTCTCATTCTAAAAGCAGAAGACAGATGTACCAGCTTACCCAGTCATCCAGAAGGAACACATTCTCCCTACCTCCACCCTTTGTTCTTCTATACAGGCCTTCCTTGGTTGATGCCTATCCAACTTGGGATAAGCAATTTTCTTTACTGAATCCACCAATTCAAGTGCTAACCTCATCTGGAAACACCGTCAAAGACACATCCAGAAATAACGTTTAGCCAAATATCTGGGCACCCTTTGACCCACTCAAGTTGGCACAAAAAACTAACCATAGCCCTAGCTTATATTAACAATTTCAGTAGGACTCAAATTTCATTGCTAAAAATGAGTATATATTCATTCATTCATTCACTCACTCATTCATTCATTCATTCATTCATCATGGCTTTACAAAATGCATGCCATCTACCAGGCACTGTACTATATTCTGAGTACAAAAATTAACAAGACAGACAAAACCTCTTTCCTCAAGTAATTAGAGTGTTACAAGATAGATAGACTAAGCAAGAAGTAATAGTTAAAAAGTAATTTCTATCATGACAGAGAAAGAAGAAATTATCAATTATCTATTAGGACAAAAGCTCAGTGCCATACAACAACAAATAGGCTTGGCACTTAGGCAGGTCTGGGCAATGCCAAACGGATCTTAGCCAGGTGAAGGGGCTGGCTAGGCCTTGTGTCCCTCTTCCTCCAACAGACGTTTTACACAGTGGAGGCAGGATCCAAGGGGCTCGTGGGCAGGAGGAAAGTGCCAGGTTCAGAAGTAGCCCCTGTCATTTCTGCTACAAGTGATTGGACAAATCAAGTCACAGGTACCACTCAGACTAAAGGGGTAGAGAAATAAGCTCCCTTCCTTGATTGGAGGAGCTACAAAGTAACATTGTAAAGGGTTTGAATAAAGGAAAGGCAAAGAATTGCCTTCACTGTTTAAAAAAAATTGTGGTAAAATTCACATAACATGAAATTAACCATTTTAAAGTGAAGAATTCACTAGTATTTAGTACTTAGTACATTCACACACTGTTGTTCAATCTCCACTTCTATCTACTTCTAAAACATTTCCATCAATTCCCCCCAAAATGAGAAAACTTGATCTGTTTTCATTTTTGGGGGGATATATAACTAGGAATGGAATTTCTGAATCAAATGGTCATTCCGTTTAATTTTTGAGGGACCTCCAACTGTGTTGCCTCCACTTTGGTAATCGGGCGATCACAGAGAGAGCAGAGGGACTCAAAGCAGGGACAGTTTATCTGTTCTACAGATTCAGGGAGAGTCACAGCACATAGTGACATTTATGCTGTTACTAAGGATAACTGAGATCTGGGCAGATGAAGTTATGGAAGGAGGAATGATAATGAGGAAAAAATGTTCCAAGAAGTATGAATCATTTCAAAAGTCTGAAGGTAGAACAATGGGATGATATATCTGATTATGAGATGGGCCCTGCCTTGATCTGTGAGAGCTGTGTGCTGTTAAAGATGGCCTTTCCCTGAAGAGATTTTTGTTTGTCTGCAGAGGACGCAACTATAAAGTATAGTCTTCAACAGTGACCTAGACCTTGCTAAGTATCCTCAGTAAACTAGTCTTCACCCTTACAGTGAAGGAATAGCTTTTTGTTTGGAGTTGCTGTCTGCTGTTCCTTCCAATCTATTGTAGAGCAATACTTTTGGAAAATACAATCCAAATGCCCGGGAGTGTACCATTGCTATAAAAGATTCTGAATGTTAATCCTCACTTCCTGTAATAGTCTCACTGTGGATACATAACAAATTTGCCCACTCTCTGAGTACGTCTGGTTTAAATGACAACTTGGATTGATTCTCTGCCATCATCTGAGAATCTAACTGGCTCACTCCAATCACACTTGGCTCCCCCACTATGTTAGTCAGCACCACTAATCTAAACTACTCAGGGCATCGCCCATCACCCAGATTATTAGTCTTATAAAGCTTTTTTGCCTTCAAGGATCTGACTGCTTCTTTCATCTCTTTCCATTTTACCTGACCTGAGGTCAGTTTCTTGCCACCCCATACCCACCTCGAGCTTCCTGGATTTGAATGTTCTTTAATATTGAGACAATACAGTGAAAAGCCTAAGGACCAAAAGCCAACTAGCTAAGGATGGCAGAGGAGAAAGCCAGAAAATATTCTGGGTCATGATGACACTGGTAGATGCCTGAAACTGTCAGTGGTATTCTCTCTTTAGACTTTGTTATATGGAGAAAATCTGAATTGGTATAACTCCTGGCATCCACTCTGAACTTTCTCTACACCACCTCACTCTAACAAAAATTTGGAGGCATTCTTTGGATGCAGCTTTCTCTGCAGTTCTCTCAAATAGAAGTATTTCTCCCTCCACTTTACATGTACCTTCAGGCTTAAATGTACAAGAGATATTCCTAACAGTACTGTTGTTTTTTAATCAGAGGTTGGCAAATGCTTTCTGTAATCATACAAATAGTAAACATTTTCAACTTTGTGAGAGATAAGTTCTGTCACAGTGTATGTAGCTCTACCATGGTGGCTCCAAAGCAGCCATAGACAATGCATAAATGAATGGGTTTGGTTATGTTCCAATAAAACTTTTACGAAAATAGGTAGTGAGCAACTTTGGCCCATAGTCTGCAATTTTCCAAGATCATTCTATTCTTTTCTTTTTAATTTAAAAAAAATTTTTATTTACTTGAATGTAGTTGACCCACAATGTGACATTAGTTTCAGGAATACAACTTAGTGATTAGAGAAGTTTATACATTATGCTATGTTCACCTTAAGTGTAGTGACTATGTGTCAAGTTACATCACTATTAAAATATCATTGACTGTATTCCTTATGCTGTGCCTTCTATTCCTGCGACTTACTCATCCCATAATTGAAAGCCTGAGTCTCCCTCTCTCCTTCAGCCATTTTGCCCAACCCCTACTCTCCTCCTTTCTGGCAGTATTATCCTATTCTAGATTATTGTTCTACCTTCTTCCATCAAAACTTCATATCCTTTGAAACACATGCCATTCTGACAGCTGACCTGCTATCATTCACCACTCTCTGATAACTTTCCTTCAATTCTTTGATGTAATTACAAACTGGCTCAGCAACTTCCTCACCACCAACTACTCCTTCCACTATTGCTTTTCACTACAGAAGCCCTAGCTTTTCAGTTCCTTGACCTCTTCAAAAGCAATGTTTTTCCTTGGAAATTCCTACTTAAGTCACTCACACTAATAGCCCAAACCTAAATATTGTTACCAACAATAGTATCACCTCTTTCAAAGCCTTGGAATCTAGAGTTCTAATTTCAGATCACTCTTTCTGGTTTTGCCAGCTTACTTCCTCTAGTCCCCTATTCTAACAATCTTTACCCTCCTTATAACTATTCACACCTTGGCATGCCCTCACATCTTTCTTTGCCTAGTGCAGAGTTTATGGTGCTGAACTATAACCAGTACCTTGAACACAGTCTTAATTCCACCTCTTGTTTCCATTCTGACATAATTATCAGACAATAAACAACTATGAATAAAACTTAAATGCCTGCTGTGATATTTAATTTTATATGTCAGTTTGACTTGGCTAAAGGATACACAGATTTCTGCTAAAACATTATGTCTGTGTGTGTCTGTGAGGGTGTCCCAGAACAGATAAGCATTTGAATCAATAGACTGAGTAAAGAAGATCTTTTTCACTAATACTGGTGGGCATCATCCAAATCTCTTAATGGCCTGAATAGAACAAAAAGGCAGAGGAAGGATAAGTTCATTCCTTCTGCTGGAGTTGAGACATCTTCTGCCACCTCCAACATCAGCATTTCTGGTTCTCAGACTAGAATTCTGAGATTTTCAGGCCTTTGTACTTGGACTGAAATTATACCATCAGCTTTCCTGGTTCTCTAGTTTGCAGATGGCAGATCATGGCACTTCTTGGCCTCCATAATCATGTGAGCCAATTCCTATAATAAATCTTCATATATATATATATATATATATATATATATATATATATATATATATATGAATATGTTGTGCTGTTTCTCTGGAGATTCCTGACAAATACACCTGCCTAGGATAAACATTCAAGGAGCTGAAGGTTGTTGGAGAAAATCCCCAAATGATGCTGACTGATCATTCAATTTTATGTTTATAGCCCCCAAACTAGCATTATCCAAAAATCCTACTATGTTTCCCTAGTAAACTCACTTTATCTTTCTCTAAGATAACTACTTTATATCTTCTCCTTGTCCCAATGCACTCTCAACTATTTGATCTGGCATTAGTTTTCATTCAAAAGCCACATTATTTATTTACTTAAAAAGTTAAATTCATGCTGTAGAAGTGTTACTTCCTCCCACTCCTAAATTTATTAATCTTCCTCATCTTTATCCTCATAATGTGTCTTCTCTTTACTTACAGTGGGCTGTTTATCATGGTAGCTGAGTATATGGCCTCTACAGTAGGACAGCTTGGTTTTAAGCCTTCTGGCTTTAGCCTTCTCTACTCTACTCAAGAGCTCTGTGAGTACAGAGGAGTGGCTTACCTATTCTGAACCTCTATTTTGCCCTCATTATATTCAAAATAATGATAGAAACCATCTTTCAAAGTACTTCTGGGGATTAAGTAAGTTAACATTGTTCAAGTACTTAGAACAATCCCTATCAAATGGCAAGTGCTTAGTAAATATTAGACATATTTCTAATTCATTATTAAAACAGAGGAAAAGTCTACTTTTATATAAAGCTAACTTCTTCTTTTGTGTTCCAGATCTATTTCCAGCTGTTCCACTTGGGGAGATCACAGTGAAAGCTGAAATGTAAACAGGTTATGGCAACAACTATATACAGTATGCTTTATGTATGCATACACCCAGGTTATGATGTAATTGAAATAAATAGATACAACATCTGTTATGATGGGAGATTTCTAAATCAGTGTCTTCTTTCCTTTATACTTTGTGTGTTTTTATGTTATATTAGGGTTGGTTAAAAAAATAAGTATGTGTGCCCTTGTATACTCCTAGTATCCGATATTATTTTATTTTTTTATTTTTTTAAAGATTTTATTTATTTATTTGACAGAGAGAGACAGTGAGAGCAGGAACACAAGCAGGGGGAGTGGAAGAGGGAGAAGCAGGCTTCCCGCTGAACAGGGAGCCCGATGTGAGACTCAATCCCAGGACTCTGGGATCATGACCTGAGCTGAAGGCAGACGCTTAACGACTGAGCCACCCAGGCGCCCTCCGATATTATTTTAAGAGAAGAAATATTGAAGCAAGCATGGATCCAGATTTGCTGGACCTAAAATTTATACATTTTTAAAATACACACATACAATTTTTAAGTATGAAATGAATTACAGGGCAAGATGGCAGACCCTGCTGCTTAAGCTTCATTGGCATCTCTGTTAATACCCTCAAGAATCCTAAAATGAGGATGTTATTATCTCTTATATATTGATGAAGAAAAACAAAGTAACTTTGTAATTACATAGGTAGTGAATGACCTAGCTGTGTTATGTCCTCAGTCTCTTGGTTCTAAGACCAGTGTCTTTTGCCTCCATATCCCAGCTTCCTCTATCTTTACTGGCAGAAAGGAAGTTGGCGTCCCAAAGTTTACACCTTTTGTTCAACTTCCTCTTTCTCAATATTTACTCCCATTATGGGTATAATTTTTCCCCAGTTTTTCTGCTGCCACTAGTAGAGGTCACATGGGGAAGCCTCTCATTCTCACTGGATTCTGAATCTCTGGAGAACATGTTGGACATTGAAACATACAACCCTGTTGATGGCATGATTACTGGGCAATCATTCATTCCTCAAAGTCATAACAACAGGTACCCTCAGATGTCCTACATCCTCCTCTGTCTGATCATCCTACTCATATATGGAAGGGTAACCAGTAATTGTAAGAATGCAGTCTTAGAAGCAAGCAGTGGGCATGTTAACACATGCCAGCATATATAAATACTTCCCTGACAACACAGGGAAGACCTCCTGCTGCAAGACAGGAAGCAAAGAGCAATGAAATTTAGATTCCTGAATAGTAGGTGGTCATAAGATGTCAGAGAGACTGGAAGTAAGAGAATGTTTCTAAAAGATAAGTCCAGGGGAAAAATGAAGAGGGGGATATTGGAGGAGGAGATGAACCATGAGAGACTATGGACTCTGAGAAACAAACTGAGGGTTCTAGAGGGGAGGGGGTGGGGGATGGGTTAGCCTGGTGATGGGTATTAAAGAGGGCATGTATTGAATGGAACACTGGGTGTTATACACAAACAATGAATCATGGAACACTACATCAAAAACTAATGATGTATGGTGATTAACATAACATAATAAAATTTAAAAAATGCAAAAAAAAAAGTAAAAAAAAGATAAGTCCAGGGTAGCAAAAGAACAAGAATCTGTTCTCTAATGAATGGATGCCAAAGATGCAATCACAATAATATCGCCGTATTTGGAGAAGAAGAAGCCATAAATTCCTTAAGGAACCATAAGCACAGTGGAATATCCTTCGTGGGGCTCTGTGGCTGAGTATATCCAAAGGGTGGGGACACTGCTAATCTGGGAAACTTTCCTCCTGATTTGGGAGACCCTGTTTCCTCTAACTTACGTATGAATGCAATGACATCGTCAAACATTCATTCGTCATAATCCATGGCATGATGGTAAATATACCGCTGAGTAAAAGGTCATTTATTCTCAAGCTATTAACTATCTGATAGGAGAAATTTGAAGGAGTAAAATGGCTAATCCCAGAGACCATTTTGCTCCAGAACCCTGAAGCCATTAATGATTTACACTGCTCTTTGTTATTCTTTTATGTAAATGTAAATCCCTTAAGAGAAGAATAATGTCTATTCCTTAATGTGCACCCAAATACAATTTTATGGAAGTAGCTCTTATGGGATTCAGAGTGATTCAAATCCTCTCTAATCTATTCATTGGCTATGGGCTATAAGTTACTTAACTTATCTGCTCCTTTGTTTTCTCACCTATAA
Source organism: Zalophus californianus (assembly GCF_009762305.2). NCBI lineage: Eukaryota > Metazoa > Chordata > Mammalia > Carnivora > Otariidae > Zalophus > Zalophus californianus. Next base: position 63,722,654 of record NC_045595.1, on the reverse strand, counting down.
ATTTCAAATTAGAGGTGTGGGTTTAAGGAGGTATCCCATATGACAAGCCTTTTGTACAGCTTGCTGCACAGAAATATTGTTTTTCCTCCCACCTTACTTTAGGCCCCATCCCATCATTTACCACATTTCCAGCACCCCCTTCCATTTTCTTCAAGCTTTCCACATATATTTGTCTTTCTCAAAAATTTCTCATCATAAAAATGATGAGAAAGTTCATTATAGCTCATTTGTCTACACATTTGATTTTTAAAAAAATGATCCAAATGATTTTTTAAAAAATGCTCCAAATATTCAAATGCTTCATTAATCCCCATGATGCTCCATCAGAGGGCATATATTTTAAAAGCATGCAATGACTGCATTTGAGCAAAGAAATAGTTACTGTGTGCCTACGCTGTGCCAGGTGGTGTACTAGAAACTGGGGAGATGAATATAATCATAAAATATAAGGCTTGATTTCAAAAAATTCACAATCAGGGAAGGGGAAGCTATTCATTATCAGTAAAAAAGGGACCAGAAAGGATGGGTTGAAGGAGCAAGGAGGAAGTTGGAATCATGCGAGCTATATTAAAGCCTAAGAAAAAAGGAAAAAACAGTAGTATAGAACCTGTCTTTATTTAAAATTTTGATTTTTTTATCATTGATTTTTTTGCATTGATTTTTTTTAAATTTTGCAGCAGATGTACCTTTTTAATTTGGTTTTATTTTAGGCTAAAATTACAATATTAAATTTTAATATTCAAACATTAGTATGACTTTGCATTCCTGTATATCTACCATCTCTGTCCTCCAGCATACACAGAATAGCAATAGGGAAGGGCGGGATGCAGCAATCTGGAAAGAGGACCAGGCCATGGCTCCTGGTCCAGTCACTGTACCGGAGTGGTTGTGTGGTCTTGAACACATGGCTTCATGCCTCTGAGGCTCAGTTACTGATTTTTGTAAAATACTGCATGAAAATATTACTTACCTTGATTGCTGTTTTTTGTTCTTGCGTTTTGCACATCTGATTGAGAATGTTATGGACTGAATTGGGTCCCCCCTGAATTTACATGCTGAATGTGACTACATTTGGAGATAGGACCTATAAGGAGGGAATTAAGATTCAGGGAGGTCATAGGGAGGGCCCTCAACCAATAAGACTAGTGTCCTTATCAGAAGAGGATGAGACACCAGAAAAAAGACCATGTGAGGACACAGTGAGGAGGTGGCTATCTACAAGCCAAAGAGAGAGGCTTCAGGAGAACCTTGATCTTGGAATTCCAGCTTCCAGAACTATGAGAAATAAATTTCTGTAATTTAGGTCACCTTGTCTGTGATATTTTGTTATGGTGGCCCTAAGAAGCTAATGCAGAGGGTAAGAAGAGATTTCATAAAAGAAGATTCATACAAGGGGGCCTGGGTGGCTTAGTTGGTTAAGCGTCTGCCTTCGGCTTGGGTCATGATCCCAGTGTCCTGGGATCGAGTCCCACATCGGGCTCCCTGCTCCGCGGGAAGCCTGCTTCTCCCTCTCCCACTCCCCCTGCTTGTGTTCCTTCTCTCGCTGTGTCTCTCTCTGTCAGGTGAATAAATAAAATCTTTAAAAAAAAAAAAGAAGATTCATACAGTCCGGATAGTGAGCAAATGAAAGATAATTCTGGAAATTTTAAGCATGGAATAGAAACTGAATGAGGAGCCAGGCGCATATCAGGCTGAAATGGCCTTTGACACAGACTTACGCTAGTGCTTATTTTTGTAAGGCCCATGAGCTAAGAAGTATTACATTTTTTAATTGTTGGAAGAAACCTAAAGGAGGGGCCCCTGGGTGGCTCAGTCATTTAAGCATCTGCCTTCAGCTCAGGTCATGATCTCAGGGTCCTGGGATTGAGCCCTGCATCAAACTCCCTGCTCTATGAGGAGCCTACTTCTCCCTCTGCCTGCCACTCCCCCTGCTTGTGCTCTGTCTCTCTCTCTCTGTGTCAAATAAATAAATAAAATCTTAAAAAAAAAAAACTAAGGGAGAATATTTCTTGATGTTGAAAGTTATATGAAATTCAAATTTCTATATCCAAAAATAATGCTTTATTGGAACACAGTCATGCTCATTTGTTCAAGTATTGTCTATGGCTGCTTTTGTGCTACAATAACAGAGCTGAATATTTTAGAGACCATATTGCCCATAAAACCTAAAATAATTGCTGTCTGACCTTTTACGGAAAAAGAGTGCTAGCCCCTGGACTAGACCAGTTTCCTTCCCAAACTCATCTCTAACATAAACATATTTAAGAGAAAGAAAGAGAGAGAGGGAGAAGAAGGAAGGAAGGGGGGAGGGAGGGAGGGAAGGAGGAAGGAGAGAGAGAGAAAGGAGGGCATAAAGGGAGAGAAGAAAGAAGGAAGAGCATAAAAAGATATGTATCTCTTTTATTTCCCCAATGCCCCTTAAGAATATGGGCAAGAGCCCTTAATTTAGCATGAACAAAGGTGAGTCTGGTGCCAGGCTGTTCTGAAAACTCATCATTTACAACACCAACAGCACCACTGTAAAAGCTACTGTGGTCAGCCATCAACTCTGATACAGCTCTTTTCTAAACCAAACAGGAGACACATGCTCACTTTGTTACAATGCTGAGCTCATTATCCTGAGCACACTTAGTAAACTGTCTTGGACAAAGTGCCTCATTTGCTTGCTGTAATGGAGGATTTGGCATACCAGTGTTCATTAAATCTCCATGCCCCAGTTGACACCACAGCTGAAATCACCCATAAACAAATTTATGGGAGAATCATTAAGAGTGAATGAGTTATCACTTTGGAGGGATGTTTTAGATAAATGAAAGCACTGCTAGGTCCAAATTTAAAGCAATAAGCCTTATATCTAAGTAGATCCATTTTGCCAAGAGAATAAACATGACTCAAACATTGATGATGTGATTGTCTTAGAGCAATCATTTGCAAAACTCCAGGGTCCCCAATCAGGTGGTGAAAGCATTATCTTACAGACCTTCAAGGTAATTGCTTCTGCTCTCCACCCCCATGCTGCATTGATCAGCAGTATTTTTCCAGCCTTGACTGAGACTAGAAAAACCACCCAGTCTCTGCCATTTTTATCCCCATGAAACAGACCACCATATTCATTTTCTGACATGTGATCTTGAAAGAATCTCTAGTCTCTTTAAGGAAAAAGTAAGATCTAAAAAGAGTAAAGATGATGGAATCAGAAACACCTGGATATAACTCTCAGCTTTGCCATGCACTAGCTTTGAGCAAGTTTCTGGCAAGTTACCTACCATCTCTGGGCCTGCTTCTCCATAAATAAATAAGGCTCAAAATAACAACCTCCTCAATTTGCTGTGAGGATTAAATGAAATAATGTAAGTAATCCTCTTTGTCTGGCACACACCAACTTTGGCGTACACGTGTTTAGTTTGCTTTTACACAATTTTGGAAATTTTCAGCACCAACATAAAAATTGATGCTGCCTAGATCTGATTGTATGTTCCAGAGTATAGCACAGCTTCTCTGTCTTTTAAAAAATGTCCTTCTGTGACTGTCTTAGCGATTTAAATATTTTTAATATTATTAAATCAATAAGGCACAAAATAACTCCTATTATTTTAAGCACATGCACAGATATCATTATGTTAGAAAATAGAGGAAAAGAAGTGTGGAGTGTTTACAATTTTTTTTTATTTGGGCTTACTTCTCTGGGTGATAGAATGTTTCCAGGCTCTTTGCTAGTTATAAAGAAGAGAATGAAATTTTGGAATAACTAGTCACATTCCTTCCTTTTCAGAAGCTGTAAAGCCTTCCAAACAGGAAGACATTTTTAGTCTGAGGAAGGGGAAAAGGAACAACATGTGGCCTGGGCATTCTGCTACCGGGGGAGGAATTGGTTTGGGGTGTTTGTTTGTTTGTTTGTTTGTTTTCTAGCAACCTACTCGAAACTTATTTCTTCATGATACCAGGGAAATTCTGCCAGCTGTCAATTCTATACTCAGATTCTTTCCTTGCAGCCTCCTCAATTCTTTCCCTGCAGAAGTAGAAGTGTAGGACTAGTCTCATCATGGAAGCACACATTTCCAAACACACAAGTTTCCTTCCAACTATGAAGGGATATGGTCTTTGATGGTATGCTGGCTCATACCATCAAAGACCACATCCCTTCATATTGGAAGGAAACTGAGATGTCACCAAGTTCAGCACTGGATCCTATGACAAAGACAAATTCACATAGGGACAAACCCCCTAGATTTGGCACACAAGTTTAAGCAACAATAGATCTCCCAAAGTCCACCCACGAAGCCCAAGCTTGGTTCATGGACCTCAGATGAAATCCTTCCATAGATAGTGTTTAACAAGAATGGGAAGAGAAATAGAAATTTCTTTGATCAACAAATTTCTCAAAACATTTTATAAATAAAAACGTCTGCTGGAAAAAGGTACTATATTCTCAGCAACTATTTTTGCTTGGTTAATATTTTCAGAGATCCTGTCAGAGGAGTAATTTATTTCCAGGTAAAATCCATCATTTCCACATACAGTGCATTTGTTAGTGTATCCAGGGCTTTTTGCTATCTTTTTGGTGTACTGTATTTATTCTATCTAAAAGATATTTCAACAGAATACATTTTGAATACTAGGGAATTTAGTAATTACTTCATGCTGAAAGAATAAATTAAAAAAGGAAAGGTGTGTGGCAAGGACGGTCACATAATAATATCCATTCATAGTGAACATCAATAAACTCATTTTTAATGGAAACACAAAGGGTAATTGTTTTAAGTGTATAGATAAATTTTTAAATTTTCAAAGATAAAAATTTTTTCAAAAAATTAAATGTTTCTCTGATATGAAGTTCTCCATGGCTATTAAAATTGCATAATTATGAAATAATATGGAAAATAGTATGAAAAATGAATGTGCCAAATTGTGTGTACAGAATGATTACCAAGATAAAGTGAAACATCATGTTATTAAAGAAAAAAGACCAGAAAAAATAACCTAAACTTTATTATGTGCCATAGAATACATAGCAGGAAGCTATTTTTGTATTATTTTCCATTTGCCCATTTTCCCATGACACGATTTTGCCACTTCTATAATGAAATAAAGATGTTTTAAAGAATAATCATGTTGGCCAGCGTTACTAAATTTTTCTCTACAAATGAGGTCAAACTGCAGCTTACTCTGTGCCAGGCCCTGGAGCAAGTACATTTAAATGCTATACCTCTTTCATTTTCAGAAAGCTCTTTAAAGAAAATAATCATAATAATAAGGTGAGCCTCTATTGCAAATAGGAATCTTACAAGTCACAAACCCAGTAAGAGAGAAAACTGGCAAAAATGCATGCCTCTTCTTCCTCTACCATATTTTTCAACTTTTTGAAAACTAACAACATACTACTTTGCAGTCAAGACCAGTGGGTTTTGAGGCACCTGGGTGGCTCAGTCATTGGGTGTCTGCCTTCGGCTGGGGTCATGATCCCAGGGTCCTGGGATCAAGCCCCGCATCAGGCTCCCTGCTCAGCGGGAGGCCTGCTTCTCCCTCTCCCACTCCCCCTGCTTGTATTCCCTCTCCCGCTGTGTCTCTCTCTGTCAAATAAATAAATAAAATATTAAAAAAAAAAAAAGGACCAGTGGGTTTTCTGAGCACGGACTGTATGACCTACAGAGCAACACCGTGTGGCCAGTGGGGGAGGGTGTGAGGAAGGGTGGAGAAAAATAGCTGAGACTCTTGAGTGTTTTTTCTTTTAATATTGTGGACTAGCTAGGGCATTTTATCATCTCACATCAGCCCAAGAAGAAAGGTAGATAGAGGAAATCTCAACTTCTCTCCATCAATTCAGCATCAGAGAATTCATCTTAAAGGGGACCTATCCAGAAAAAAATTGCTATGGCCGATGTCAGAGCTCTTTCAGTGGTGTCATGTGGACAAGCCAGATGGCAGCGGCTTGAAGGGTGACTGGCCAGAGATCGAAGAAAAGAGTAGCAGCAACTCTCTGAACAGAAAAGCGACCACTTTCTAGCAGTAGGACATGTGGAGAAGTGAATCCGAGGGGATATTTGGGAAGATAGATGGCAGGGAGGGGGCCTCCGTTAGCCGTTTCTGGCAAGTGATAAAGCTGCAGAGCACAAAATCCAAACTTTTAGAAGTCGGCTCCGCTGAGGGACGTCGCTCCAGTGGCTAAACGGGTGGTGGAACCCTCATGGGACAGTGTGGTCTCAGGACCCTCAGGGTCACAGAAAGACCAGGGGTGCCTGAGTGCGGCAGAGCTCCCAGGTATTGGAGGGGGAAGCCGGCTGCAGAGATGGAGCCAAGGAGTGGGCTCTCAGCTCAGGGTTGCCATAAACCGTGATCTGCGGCACAGTCGGGCCACTGGTCCTCCAGCAAGAACCCAACAAGTGGCAGAGCTGGAGAGACTCCCCTTCCTTCCCCCGGAGGAGCGGCGTGGGAGCGCACCACAGTGATCTGCTGGGTTTAGAGACTCCACACGGGGTCGGGTGCCAGAGATAGAAATGCTTGGTCACAGGTCGGGTGAGGGAGTGAGGCCGGAGACGGGAGTGATTGACTGCTTTTCTCTGGGGGCTCACTGAGGAGTGAGACCCCGAGTTCTCAGCTCCTCTGGGCAGAGGTTCACTCTCGTCCTCCGAAACTATACGGAAAGCTTGCAGGGAACAAAACCTCCTGAGAGCAAACACGAGCAGATTACTTAGCCTGGCTGGCAACTGGCAAGGGCAGGGCAATTCTGCCTCCTGCAAATACATTTGGGAACCATGGCAACAGGCCCCTCTCCCAGAAGATCAGCAAGAACAGCCAACCAAGACCAAGTTTACTGATCAATGAGAACGGCAGAACTCCAGCAGTAGGGAAGCACTGCACATAGAATTCATGTCTTTTTTCCCATGATTCTTTAGTCTAAGTGAATTTTTTTAACTTTCTTTTTCTTTTTTTTTTAATTTTTCTTTTTCCCTTTTCCAACAACATCTTAGCAATCCCTTTTTTTATTAAATCTTTTTTACTTTTCATTTTTAGACTCATATTCTATCCCTTCATAGTAGTTAACTTTATTTTTGGTACATACGTATAAGTTGTTCTCTCTTTAAAATTTTGGGATACAGTTTCTTCTAACAGACCAAAATATACCCTAAATGTCTAGTGTATAGCTTTATTCTAATCTCCTGCCTGATCACATTCTCTCCCTTTTTTTCTTTTTTTTAATCCTCTTCTTTCTTTTTTCAACCAACTTCTTATCAATTCCTTTTATAAAATCTTTTATAATTTTCACTTTACAGTCATATTCCATCCCTTCATTGTATCAACCCTTATTTTTGTACACATATAAGTTTTTCTTTCTTTAAAATTTTGGGAGGCACTTTCTTCTAATAGACCAAAATACGCCCAAAATCTAGTATGTGGCACTGATCTGTGTACCAGCCTGATCATATTTGACCATATTCTGGGTTTCTGTTGTTGTTGTTATTATTTTTTCTTTTTTTTCTTTTTTCTTTCTTTCCCTTTCTTTTCCCCCGGTTTCAGGTCTCTTGTGATTTGTTTAGTGTATATTTTTCTGGGGACCTGTTAGCATTTTGTTCTCTCATTCATCTATTCTCCTCTGGACAAAATGACAAGATGGAAAAAATCACCTCAGAAAAAAGAAGAAGAGGCAGTACCGACTACCAGGGACCTAATCAATATAGATATTAGTAAGCTGTCAGAAATAGAGTTCAGAATGATCATTTTAAACATACTAGCTGGGCTTGAAAAAAGCATGGAGGATTTTAGAGAAACCCTTTCTGGAGAAATAAAAGAACTAAAATCTAACCAAGTTGAAATCAAAAAGGCTATTAATGAGGTGCAATCAAAAACGGAAGCTCTAACTCCTAGGATAAAAGAGGCACAAGAGAGAATTAGTGATATAGAAGACCAAATGATGGAAAATAAAGAAGCTGAGAAAAAGAGAGATAAAGAAAAACTGGATCATGAGGACAGAATTAGAGAGATAAGTGATACGATAAGATGAAACAACATTAGAATAATTGGGATCCCGGAAGAAGAAGAAAGAGAGAGAGGGCAGAAGGTATATTTGAGCAAATTATAGCAGAGAACTTCCCTAATGTGGGGAAGGAAACAGGCATCAAAATCCAGGAGACACAGAGAACCCCACTCAAAATCAATAAAAATAGGTCAACACCCCAACATCTAATAGTAAAACTTATGAGTCTCAGAGGCAAAGGGAAAATCCTGAAATCAGCTTGGGAGAAGAGATATGTAACCTACAATGGTAGAAACATTAGATTGGCGACAGACCTATCCACAGACACCTGGCAGGCCAGAAAGGACTGGCATGATATATTCAGAGCACTAAATGAAAAAATATGCAGCCAAGAATACTATATCCAGCTAGGCTGTCATTGAAAATAGAAGGAGAGATAAAAATCTTCCAGGACAAACAAAAACTAAAGGAAATTGCAAACACGAAACCAGCCCTCCAAGAAATATTGAAAGGGGTCCTCTAAGCAAAGAGAGAGTCTGAAAGTAACATGAACCAGAAAGGAACACAGACAATATACAATAACAGTCACCTTACAGGCAATAAAATGGCACTAAATTCATATCTTTCAAGGGTTACCCTGAATGTAAATGGGCTAAATACTCCAATCAAAAGACACAGGGTAACAGATTGGATAAAAAAAACAGGACCCATTGATATGCTGTCTGCAAGAGACTCATTTTAGACCCAAAGACACCCCCAGATTGAAAGTGAGGGGTGGAAAACCATTTACCATGCTAATGGACACCAAAAGAAAGCTGGGGTGGCAATCTTTATATCAGACAAATTAGATTTTAAACCAAAGACTGTAATAAGAGATAAGGAAGGACACTATATCCTACTTAAAGGGTCTATCCAACAAGAAGATATAACAATTATAAATATCTATGCCCCTCACATGGGAGCAGTCAATTATATAAGGCAATTAATAACAAAAGCAAAGAAACACATTGACAACAATACAATAATAGTGGGGGACTTTAACACCCCCCTGACTGAAATGGACAGATCATCTAAGCAAAAGATCAACAAGGAAATAAAGACTCTAAATGACACATTGGACCAAATGGACTTCACAGACATATTCAGAACATTCCATCCCAAAACAACAGAACACACATTCTTCTCTATTGCCCATGGAACATTCTCCCGAATAGAACACATCCTAGGTCACAAATCAAGTCTGAACTTGTACCAAAAGATTGGGATCATTTCCTGAATATTTTCAGACCACAATGCTTTGAAACTAGAACTCAATCACAAGAGGAAAGTCAGAAAAAACTCAAATACATGGAAGCTAAAGAGCATCCTACTAAAGAATGACTGGGTCAACCAGGAAATTAAAGAAGAATTTTAAAAATTCATGGAAAGAAATGAAAATGAAAACACAACTGTTCAAAATCTTTGGGATGCAACAAAGGCAGTCCTAAGACGAAAGTATAGGGCAATACAAGCCTTTCTCAAGAAACAAGAAAGGTCCCAAATACACAACCTAACCCTACAACTAATGGAGCTAGAGAAAGAACAGCAAATAAAGCCTAAACCCAGCAGGAGAAGAGAAATAATAAACATCAGAACAGAAATCAATGAAATAGAAACCAAAAGTACAATAGAACAGATCAACAAAACTAGGAGCTGGTTCTTTGAAAGAATTCACAAGATTGATAAACCCCTGGCCAGACTTATCAAAAAGAAAAGAGAAATGACCCAAATAAATGAAATCATGAATGAAAGAGGAGAGATCACAACCAACACCAAAGAAATACAAACAATTTTAAGAACATATTATGAGCAACTCTATGCCAGCAAATTAGAGAACCTGGAAGAAATAGATGCATTCCTAGAGATGTATAAACTACCAAAACTGAACCAGGAAGAAATAGAAAGCCTGAACAGACCTATAAACAATAAGGAAATTGAAGCAGTCATCAAAAATCTCCCAACAAACAAAAGCCCAGGGCCAGATGGATTCCCAGGGGAATTCTACCAAACATTTAAAGAAGAATTAGTACCTATTCTTCTTCAACTGTTCCAAAAAGAAAAAAAAAAAAAAGAAATGGAAGGAAAACTTCCAAACTCACTTTATGAGGCCATCATTACCTTGATCCCAAAACCAGACAAAGACCCCATCAAAAAGGAGAATTACAGACCAATTTCCTTGATGATCATGGATGCAAAAATTCTCACCAAAATACTAGCCAATAGGATCCAACAGTACATTAAAAGGATTATTCACCACGACCAAGTGGGATTTATCCCTGGGCTGCAAGGTTGGTTCAACATCCACAAATCAATCAATGTGATACAATACATTAATAAGAGAAAATCAAGAACCATATGATCCTCTCAATAGATGCAGAAAAAGCATTTGACAAAGTACAGTATCTTTTCTTGATCAAAACTCTCCATAGTATAGGGATAGAGGGTACATACCTCAATATCATAAAAGCCATCTATGAAAAACCCACAGCGAATATCATTCTCAATGGCTCAAAACTGGGAGCTTTTCCCCTAAGGTCAGGAACGTGGCAGGGATGTCCACTTTCACCACTGCTATTCAACAGAGTATTAGAAGTCCTAGCCACAGCAATCAGACAACAAAAAGAAATTAAAGGCATCCAATTTGGCAAAGAAGAAGTCAAACTCTCTCTCTTTGCAGATGATAGGATACTGTATGTGGAAAACCCAAAAGACTCCACCCCAAAACTGCTAGAACTCATACAGGAATTCAGTAAAGTGGCAGGATATAAAATCAATGCAAAGACATCAGTGGCATTCTTATACACCAACAACAAGACAGAAGAAAGAGAAATTAATTGCACCCAAAACCTTAAGATACCTAGGAATAAATCTAACCATAGAGGCAAATAATCTGTACTCAGAAAACTATAAAATACTCATGAAAGAAATTAAGGAAGACACAAAGAAATGGAAAAATGTTCCATGCTCATGGAATGGCAGAACAAATATTGTGAAGATGTCATTGTTACCTAGAGCAATCTACACATTCAATGCAATCCCCATCAAAATACCATCCACTTTTTTCAAAGAAATGGAATAAATAAAATGGAACAAATAATCCTAAAATTTGTATGGAACCAGAAAAGACCCCGAATAGCCAGAGGAATGTTGAAAAAGAAAAGCAAAGCTGGTGGCTTCACAATTCCAGACCTCAAGCTCTATTACAAAGCTGTAGTCATCAAGGGACAGTATGGTACTGGCACAAAAACAGATACATAGACCAATGGAACAGAATAGAGAGCCCAGAAATGGACCCTCAACTCTATGGTCAACTCGTCTTTGACAAAGCAGGAAAGAATGTCCAGTGGAAAAAAAGACAGTCTCTTCAACAAATGGTGTTGGGAAAAGTGTACAGCCACATTCAGGAGAATGAAACTGGGCCATTTCCTTACACCACACACAAAAATAGACTCAAAATCATTGAAAGACCTAAATGTGAGACAGGAGTCCATCAAAATCTGAAAGGAGAACACAGGCAGCATCTTCTTTGACCTCAGCTGCAGCAACTTCTTCCTAGACACATCGCCAAAGGCAAGGGAAGCAAGGGCAAAAATGAACTATTGGGATTTCATCAAGATAAAAAGCTTTTGCACAGCAAAAGAAACAGTCCACAAAACCAAAAGACAACCGACAGAATGGGAGAAAATATTTGCAAACGACATATCAGATAAAGGGCTTGTATCCAAAATCTATAAAGAACTTATCAAACTCAACACCAAAAGAACAAATGATCCAATCAAGAAATGGGCAGACGACATGAACAGACATTTTTCCAAAGAAGACATCCAAATGGCCAACAGACACATGAAAAAGTGCTCAACATCACTCGGCATCAGGGAAATCCAAATCAAAACCTCAATGAGATACCACCTCACACCCGTCAGAATGGCTAAAATTAACAAGTCAGGAAACGACAGATGTTGGCAGGGATGAGGAGAAAGGGGAACCCTCCTACACTGTTGGTGGGAATGCAAGCTAGTGTAGCCACTCTGGAAAACAGTATGGAGGTTCCTCAAAAAGTTGAAAATAGAGCTACCATACGACCTAGCATTTGCACTACAGGGTATTTACCACAAAGATACAAATGTAGGGATCTGAAGGGGTACATGCACCCCAATGTTTATAGCAGCAATGTACACAATAGCCAAACTATGGAAAGAGCCAAGATGTCCATCGACAGATGAATGGATAAAGAAGAAGTGGTATATATATACAATGGAATATTATGCAGCCATCAAAAGAATGAAATTTTGCCATTTGCAATGACGTGGATAGAACTGGAGGGTATTATGCTGAGCGAAATAAGTCAATCAGAGAAAGACATGTATCATATGACCTCACTGATATGAGGAATTCTTAATCTCAGAAAACAAACTGAGGGTTGCTGGAGTTGAGGGGGTGGGAGAGATGAGGTGGTTGGGTGATAGACATTGGGGAAGGTATGTGCTATGGTGAGCGCTGTGAATTGTGTAAGACTGTTGAATCACAGACCTGTACCTCTGAAACAAATAATATATTATATGTTAAAAAAAAAAGATAGCAGGAAGGGAGAAATGAAGGGGGGAAAATCAGAGGGGGAGACAAACCATGAGAGACTATGGACTCTGAGAAACAAACTGAGGGTTCTAGAGGGGAGGGTGGGTGGGGGGTTTGGTAAGCCTGGTGAAGGGTATTAAAGAGGGCAGGTACCGCATGGAGCACTGGGTGTCATACGCAAACAATGAATCATGGAACATTACATCAAAAACTAATGATGTAATATATGTGGATTTTCATAACATAATAATAAAAAAAATGTGAAAAAAATAGTGTGGACTAGCTGAAGATGCATAGATGCATAAACACCTGACATCACAACCACAATTCAAAAGATCATGCAAAATTTGACAATATAGTCATGATATAATTCTTATTTTTTTTTTTAATTTTCATTTATTTGCTTGCTTTCTGTTCCCTGAGATAGGGAGACAGAGAAGAGTAACGAAAGTCAATATTACTGAGTAACTTGGATGTACCAAAAAGGTTAAGTGTTTCAATATTCACATAGGTTTGTAGAGGGACAAAAAATAGTTTGACAATTATAACTTTTGCAGAGGAATTTTTTAAATTCCTTTCTGAAGAGAGGTCTATGTAATACTAAGGCCATAAGCACATTGCATAACAATATCAGATACATAAATTTATTCATAAATCAACATATTTACAGTATAATATGTGATGGAATGGCATATCCAGAAGGCAATATGACTCACTTATTTAAGGATCAAAGTATATTTGCAATGGGCAGTGAGCACAAAGGTATGTAACCTTAGACGAGAAAAAAAAATCAATATTTAACAATTGTTATCATCTGGCTCATCCTTTACTCATCCTTAAGGTTTTCTTTATCTCTTAGTATTTTCCATATGAGAGTATTTCAAGACCAGACTGGGAAGAATTAAAAACCATCATGTGGAACACTATCCTTCATGCCTTACTCTTTGTAGGACTGAAAAATATGGAGAAAGTTTGAAATATCTGATGTATAACAGTACTGCTACGCAGGTCTGTCCTGTGCTTCCTTAGGGAATAAAATTAAAAAAAAAAAAAGAAAGAAAGAAAAACACACGAACAAAAGCGTCAGTGATTTTACCATAAGATAGCTATTTACTTGAAAGCTGCAGGCTATTTTTGTGAATCCCATGGATAATCAACACGCAAACTTGCCAAGCCTCATTCTTTTCTCATAATAGTGACACAAGGAAGCATCATTGTCTGGCTAGAACATATGTACCTACCACTTCCATTTATATTTGAGAAATAGTTTATCTTTTACTACAGTTCCCCCATTTTAATAAATTGCACATGTGGATTTTTCTCGGTTATTGTCCTATCATTCATTCTGGAAGTCCTCACTCTTTATCCTTGGATACCCACTGGCACTGTTCTCTGTCTGGCCTTGTTTACTTCTCCATATGTCATCAGCATTAATCACTTTATCATCGATTTTAGGGTAGTCTGGCTGCAAGATCTTAACTTCTGCTCCCCCTCCTGGCGCCTCATTTACTTTGCAGCTATAAAATGGAGCTGTATGTAGTATATGAGCCAATGCCACATCTAGGAATTGGCATCATGTAGGAAAACAAAAAAAGGCCAAAGCCAAGAGAACTTTCCTCCAAATTCTGAAGGTTTTTCAGGTAACTCTGTCTTCTCAGTTCAGATTCTTTCTATGACTTTATTCAGTTATTTTGAGAACTGGTGTGAAACATAATACAGTAGATATCTTCTGGATGTATTTCTAGCCTGTTTTGCAGATGTAACAAGATAAAGGTGATATTAAATTGATTTCCTACAAAATTATTGGTGATACGCTCAGAGAGGAAATTTTGCACAGAATTCTTTAAGACTGATTCTATGTTCTCATTAAACATGTAGTCACAGCTATAGGAAGCCATGGTATAAATTGTTGAAAGAATAAATCATTCAAAAGTTATTTCCACTTACCTTCATCAGCTGTTTCTTGATCTTGTTTGTTTGTTTAAATAAAAAATACTCTTCAGCATTGGCTGGAGTGTTGTACAGGGTGCTCAGTCCAACTGCACCTGTACTTATGCTCCAACCAACCACATCCCAAAGATTTCCCATGGAATATGCATCCATCAAGATGTCCTACTAAATGAGCAAACACAAAAGTAGAAGAATTTCTTTGGCAAATATGTTGAATGTTATATATTACTCTGAGAGTTTAATAAGAACATCATTATATTAAATATACACATACATATATGTAATAAATTCTTGACATAACACTTATAATGCCCCATAAAACTAGCATTCAGTGAAACACCTGTTGTTATTACTACATATTATTTTAGGGCCAAAATCAAAGTCCCCCCTTTTTTTGGCTCCCAGAGTCATCAAACTACAGTTATAGTTATCAAGCAGATGTCTCCAGGGTTTGATGTCCCATTAATTTTGTAATCAGTGCACAGTGCCTACCCTAGCTTGCACTTTTACTTAGAGTTGGTGATCACTTAATATTGAATGACTAAATGAGTAAATGCATGAGCCCCAACTACAGCTTAGAAATGCATATTCTCTGTGAAAGAAATGTTTTTAGCTATTTGTCTCATCACATTGAACTTTTACATCTATAAAAAACAAAAAACAACAAAGCCCACAGGGAGAAAAAAAAAAACAGTTCAACAGCATACTTTTACTTATTCAAATCATTTATCACCTCTTTTGTTCATAAGACACACTAAATTCTAAACTGTGTTTCAGAAAGTTTGTGAATCTTCCCCCAGATGCACGTGTTCTATTTGAGTACTTGATCTGTCTTATTTTTAGTTACAGTTATAAAACTTCTTAGTGGGAAGGAAGCCTTTATAGTTAAGATAGACCAATGGCTCCATTTTATAGATGAAGCAACTAAGTCTCAGACACACAGAAGAAATTCTTAAAGAAGCACTCCACACTTTTCCTATGTATCCATAGTCCCTAGCTCATTTCATAGATTGATATGTTAATTCCTTATAGTTATACCAATACCTATGTTACAAGGTACTTTTTAGGTAGACCAACCTTTCAAGTCTAGTGTCTTAAGACTTACTAGAAAGGAAACATTTTCTCACTAATGAATTAGATTATTGCATAACTTACTAGGAAATGATACACACCAGGTGTACTTTGCAAATAAAAGTCAGGTAGTGAGTAGCTGTCCATAAGAGCTTGCAGATTGAAGGTGAAAGTAAGCCACCAGTCAGTGACAGAAGCTTCCTCAGCTCTATATGACCTCAGTTCATCACATAACTTCTACCATGTATTGCTTCAAAAGGACACATCTAATTCTCAAAGTTTAAATTTAAAGAATTAGAGGGGCGCCCAGGTGGCTCAGTCACTTAGGCATCAAACTCTTGATTTCAGCTCAGGTCATGATCTCAGGGTCCTGAGATTGAGCCCTGCTTAGGACTCTGTGCTGGGCATGGAGGCTGCTTGAGATTCTCTCTCTTCCTGTCCCTCTGCCCCCCCCCAAAAAAGAGAAGAAAATAAAAGAATAAATAAATAAAGAATTAGAAAATACTGATAAGGAAGTGGTTTCAAAATTAGCATCAGAAAAAGTAAATTTTGAATAAATATATTATGTGAAATAAGAGTAGTTATTTACTTTGATACAAGATAAAATGCATAATGATTATATGGCTGAGAACAATATATAAGACAAAAACAGAACTATGGAAGAAATGGACACATTTATAAAAATTATAGCTTTTAACATAAATCTCAGTTTTTCAAAAATTTTAAATTAAATAAATATGGAGGTTTTTATAATAAGGTCTATACCTTATATAATACTCATACAATGGTTAAATAGCATTTTCTACATGCACAATAAAAAGTTATTTTTGAAATTTTCTTAGAATGTAACATAAATCAATTGTATGTAGGACCACAGGAAAATCTCAATAAAGTCCAAGAACTAAAAATGTGAAGGGCATTTTCTCTGTCATAAAGCAAATAAAACTAGGAATGAATAGCAAAAATTTAACCAAAGAATTACAGAAAAAAAAGGAGAAGACAACTTTGAGGATTTTTAATTTTATTCTCAGAATGTTAGTTAAAGAGAAAAGATTCATGTATTTAGAAAGCCAATGCAGATAGTTAAAAATAACCTGTTGTTAGAAATGTATATAAGGAAAAGAAAAATCTGAGAGCTGAATTTGAAGCAAAGCTTTGGATGTAGCAGTAGACTTGATACTGCAGAGAATCACATCACTAGAATAGAAGACAAATGGGCAGTTTCCTAGAACTTGCTGGAGAAAGCTAAAAAATAAGAGTTAGAGAACAGGTAAGAGTTATGGAAGGCAGATGACAGATCTGAATGATCCAGTTTAAGATAGGCCAAAATATTTAGATCCCACTCCCAATGAAAACTCTATGACAATGAGAGTAGAGTCTCCCTCACAAAAATAAGGCTATTCTATTTATATTAACACCCAGTTCAAGTTAAAGGGCAAAATGCTAAAAGCATTACCAAAAAACTCAGGAATAAAATTGAAATGTATAACTTCAAAACTATATTTAAGAATATTTAAGATATTTTGGGGATTAAAGAAGAAAGTCAATATGTGCTCAAAAAGGAACATGTTAATTTTACACATGAGCATTTCTTCTGTGTCATTTAAATTCCTACAATCCCATGAGTGGGAGACTAAGTATATGAGACCTAATCCCTCCAGCTCAGTCACTTCTAAGCCTCAGTTTATGCATAGGTAAAATAATGGGAATTAGCTAGATGATCCTTAATTCCTTTCCAGTGGTCATTGTCAGTAAGTCTGAGGCAAAAAAACCTAGGTACAAATAGCTACCTGATATGAAACACTTATTATGACCATGCCATTTTTCTCTAATAATAGCTAATATTTACTGAGTGTTTATTATGTGCCGGATATTATTCTCATAATTTAATCCTTTGAGTTGAGTATCAGGTCTATTTCATTTTTTTTTTAAGATAAATAAACTGAGGCCCAAAGGAGTTAAATAACTTAGCAGAGGTCACACAGCCACAAGGTGTCAGAGTGATGTCTCTAACTTTTGAGATATGCCCAGAGGGCCCCCGCTCTGAGCAACTAGTCAACACTGCTGCTCTATGGCGTTAGTTCTCAGGATTTTAAAACACTATAATCCCCAGTAACTCTCTTTGCATAGGACCTTATGCCCCCTGTATTCCTGGTTTTCTGTGGTTTTCTTCTAAAACCATGTTTTTAATTTATTTAAATTCAATTAACCAACACATAATACATCATTGGTTTCAGATGTAGTATTCAATAATTTATCAGTTGTGTATAACACCCTCTAGAATCATTTAAAACTATGTGGATCTGGGAGCTACTTCTGCTTGAGTATATGGTATGGAGATGTGCACCCATACCCAGTAATTCTTTTATGACTTGGCCCTCTTCCATAGAGGTTCATGTTATATTCAGGGAAAGGAAAAAGAAAAAAAAAAAGGTCAGTTTCCCAAACTGTGCTCTGCAGAACATTGAATAATATAAACTTTAAACTGATATTCCATGTCCAATAAAATATACATAAAATTCTGGAGCATATAATATTTAACCAATTTCTTTAATAAGAAATTTCCCAAAACTTAGTATGCTGTTATGCGCTATCCACGATTTCTTAGGTGTTTTCTACGATAGAAGCTTTGTTTTATTTATTACCAGAACACTTTGGGAAGTGCTTAATTACCCAATTATTTGTTCAAATAATAATTTTATCAAAACCTTCATGGAAGTTGATAACATTATGTTTCAATGGGAAGCTTAGACTCTTTGAGCATAATCTCAGAGAAATAAATGGTCAAAGAAATGGACCTGCCATTCCTGTTTCAGCGTAGCAAGAGATGAGCTATATATAAACAGTTAATCTACGTCTTCATTTTTGAGAAGAAAGGAGGAGCTGTTTTGGGTCACTGAGTTCAGTCCTATATGTCTGTTTCATCCTTTCTGACACAAATTGTTTATAACAATGGAGTCCAGGTGGTGTGAATAGGCAATATAGGAAACATGACCTCCATTATGGTTAAACCACTGAAGCATGGGTGAGTATGACTCAGGTGTGTATGTCAGCTTCTTAATTCCATTTCAAAATTTGCCTCCTCATCAGAGTTAGAAAGCAACTTCTGTTCATCTGTGGAAACAGGCAAGGTCCGGGTCCTTCCATTTATGTTGGATTGAAATGTTTCTTTCTCCTGTAGAGCATAGAGCTATTTATTATAATACTGGATGTCTAAAACCACAGAGCACATCATTCCTGGCTCGTTTGCAATGCTTGAGTATTACTGGTGATCAAACTTCTGAGAGCAGTCTGCAATAGGTCACATCATCACCGACAGATTACAATGGAAAGTGGGAAAAATGAGCTAACGGCTAAAATAAAGTAACTGTACATTTTCCCCAGATGGATTATATACAATAAAAAGGATATGTATGTATGTATACATATACATATATGTGCATATATATACATGTATAATAGGTATTATGTCTATATATGTATTATATATATGCATAAGCATATACACATCTATCATATATATTAAGGGAAATGACAGATTGCAACTTTTGGACCCAGTCTAATATATTTTATTCTTAAGTTCTAGAGTAAGATCCATAGACAAGAAATTAAATTTAGTTAACTTTTTTCTTCCCTCTGGACACTCTTGAACACTTTCCCTCCCCTTGAATTCCATTTTGATAAGTAGTGAAAATTACAAGAATATAACTAATTCACAGTTTCAATACAGGTGATTTGGTAAAAATGAAAGACCAGAAGGACCAATGAGTTTTTACTTGTTAATTTTAGCAAACTCTGAGATAATTTTCCAATTTTGCACTTTGTATCATTTTATAGTTTTATACTTTATATTTCATAACCTATAAAAGTTAGCATTTATTTTGAGTTTTTTTTTTTAATCTATAGTCCTTGTGCCTGTCTCATTGGTTTTAAGTATTTTATCTCTTGCTCTCCTTTGGAGACCCCTAGAATATCATACTCTGCTGGTTTCCTTGCTGGCTTTTTATGCAACCAAGCTCCAAACACTGCAATACTTGCGCATTTAGTCCTGGCTGTTCTGTTCTAATGTGTTAAACTGCAGAAATGTCCTCGATTCTTAGCAGCTCCTTCTGTCAGGAGTTGGAATTTGGGGATTTCAAGCCTTTGCCTCAAGAGGCATTGTGTACTTCCATCCTCCCTTTTGGATGTTAAGTGAACAAGCCTAAGATAGCTGGAAAATGAGAAACCATGTGGAACATTGATTAGCCATCCCAGCAGAGCCATTTTAGACCTGCCAGCCCTAAACTGATCTGTCTGGAAAAGCATGAGTAAGACCTGGCAAGAGCAGCAGAGCCTCACCCAGATATGCAGAATTGTCTACCAGAACCTGGCACAAGTTGACAAACTCCAGAATTGTGAGCTCAATACTTGCTAGTTGTTTTAACTAGTTTTGGGGTGACTTGTTAAGCAGCAATAGCTAATGGGCTATTTACTTCCTTTATACTATCATCTGCCATAGGCTGTTATTATTTTCTTGCTTTACTTATGTATTGGTGGTTTCCCGGCCAAAGTAGGTCAATTGCTTTCTTTGTCTTATTCTCTGACGTTTTCAAAACAGTGACTGGACTGGCACATTGAAGGGGTTCAGTGAATAGTTGTTGAACAAGTAAATACATGATTAGATGAATAAGTTTTTGTAAGTAAACCTTCCAAAATTACATAGATAAAAATGACTATTTCTATCAACTTTGTTAGTGATAATTTTTATGCTCCCTAGAATTATGCAATCACTTTTATGTATATTTTTAAAGTATATTTCTTATTTTTGTTTTAGATTATTTTTCTACCATTACCACCTACCCCCTTGTTTTAGCATGTTTCTACCATTTTTAAATTATGGATGTCCATTATATTTAAGTAGCTTGCATTAAATCTCTTTCACTTAAAAGAAATTCATTCACAATAAACATCCACTTTTATGTATTTATTTTAATTGCTTTATTTCACTACATATATAAGAATCATAGCATGCTACTAAAGTATGAATAAAAGTCAAAACCAGGAGAGAGAGAGGGAGAGAGAGAGAAATGCACTCAACTAGAAAAAATATGGTCTCAGAGGCTTTTAAGTTGCTAGAGTTACTCTGTAAATTTGATTCTGACTTTCCTGGTGGCCCAAATAATAAGGAAAGATGATTCTTATTTATCATAAAGAGAAAGCAGATTAGTTCCATCTTCCTTGCTGGGAATTTGTTTTGGTTTTAGAGCTTCAGCATCTAGTAATTGTTGTGATATAGAAGAATCTTACAGCAATTAATGTAGAGTGTTGAGGACATCTTTTACTATCTCATTAAGTGCCGGCTGCATGATGCCCAATTAAGATATTTCATGTAGATTAACTGAAAAACTCTCATCACTGAACTCTCCTACACTGAGCTCCTTGTTACCTGAGTTCCAAGCAGGCTACACTTTTCTGTACTCTAAACAATCAGGTACCACTGCTTGTACATTTCCTCATCTTCAAATTATTATTATAGTTCTAAATTCACTGAAACGCTCTCCTTTTCTCTCTCTGTTCTTCCATATGTTTATCCTTTCATAATATTTTACCATTGTTTTGGGGGGATCAGGAGGTTCAAGAGATGAAGAGTTGTACTCCTTATACAGTTTCTAACTAAACTTTTGCCACAGTGCCTTTGTCAAGCATAAAGACGAAAAATGACTACCTTCCTTGCAGACTCCAGGAACTGTATTTCCTCATTGTTTTAACCCTTGTGGTGGGTGTTATAGTGTTACAGCTTCCTATGTAGAGATGCTCAGTTGAGTTGTGTAAAAAAAAAAACTCTCCTACATTGCTCTTTGATGTCCCTGTCCTTGTCACCTATTGTTTCCTCTGCCTGAAATGACTTTTAATGCTGGTTAACTGGCAAATTCCAGTTCATAAATCAAAACCCAGCTGACATATCACCTCCTTGTAGGTCTTCTTGTTTACCCCCAGATAGAGTTAGTCACTCTCTTATTCTCACTCCATCAGTACCTTCCACATACTTACAGCAGCAAACTTAGCACAGCATACTATAACATACCCCTGCGCATGCTTACAGGTCTTACTGACGTTGAATCCCTGAGGAGACAGACATCTTACTCATTTTTACCGTCCTACATCTACCACAGTTCCTGGTACAGTGGACCTTTAATAAATGTTCATTTTTAATGTAATTTTATGCATTTCATTTTACATCTCTGGACCTCAGCATATTATTTCCAAACAAAATTGCCTTAGTTTTGAAGCTTTTCTCTCTCTGCCATTCTAAATTTGGAACTTTGGACAAACTATCTAAATTTTCTGTGCTTTATTATTTTATCCTACAAAATGGGAAGACTAATAATATCTACCTTATAGGGTCATGTTAAAAAATAAATGAATTGAATTATGGATGATACCTAGCACAGTAGCTGACATGTGTACTTGTGAATAATACCATCATCATCATTTTCTGCCGTGTTTATGTGCACATTAAGCAGCATATGCATCTCTATATTAGCACTGATGATGCTGTGCTGTCTGTTAACGTGTCTGTTACTCTCACTGAACAACTAAAGCACCTTAAAGTCAAGGATTTTCCCCATCCATATGTATTTCCCCAGCCCCAGGATTAGCGATTAAATATGTTTCTCAATTAAAAAGCGATTGAATAAATAGAAAATATACATATTAAGGCATTAAAGACTTAGAGATGGAAAGAATATCTGGGCCCTTTCATAATTCCTTAAAGAGTGCATTTATAATAAATACTGTCTGTTTGGACTAGTATCTGTCATCTCCACTCATTGGATGTAGTGTAGGACCAAAGTCATTATGACTTAGAAAATATGTAATTTACCTAAGGGACTCTTCTCCAAACCACCAACACTCAAAATATTGTATTATATCAACTATATTAACTTTTACATGTTAGAGTCCCTGTTACTGCTACTTTTCAGCATCACAAGGATTTCACCTACTGAAGTTGCCTTATGTGTCCCACTCTTCTTATAAAGAAGATGAATTAGGGAAATGGTTTCATGATGGCATCATCCTTGCAACCTCGGTCCCATATTCCACTTATCTCATCTCCATGATTTTGGAGAGAGGTGATGCAGTTTGGCCTAACACCTGGCAGTAAATCTGCTTCCCACTCATATGTGACAGGTGGCTCCCAAACAGGTAGGCTGGTAGGGCTGGTCTTCCTTTCATGCTGTCAAGAAGCAGCAGCATCCTGCTGGTTGATAGCCACAGCCTCACCATCATGTTGAATGTCTCTCTTTCTTTTAATTCCCCTAGCCATGAATCTTTCAGGGATTTGCTCCTGTTGTGAACAAGGCTGTTGCAGTTGGCAAAGCTCTACTGTGGTCTGCTTATCCGAATGAAATGTATTTCCATCTGTGTGGGGCATCTGCCTCCATTCTGCCATCTGACTTGTCTTAGACCAGACACCCAGACTTCCCTTAGGGAAGGCAGGAAAGAAGCCCAGAATTAACCCCAGGCTTATACTGTAGCTGATTCTACACTTGTCTTTCAATCTAGTGCTTCTCAAGATGTAATGAGCTTATAAATTGCCTTGGATTCTTGTTAAAGTGTAGATTCTAATTCATAAGTTCAGGTGTTGGCCTGAGATTCTGCATTTGTAAAAAGCTCCCAGGCAATGCTATTGCTGCTGGTCTGAGAAGGACACTTTGAGGAGCAAAGCTTTAATCAGCACATTTTAGAGGATAGTTTGTCTCCTACCTCTGGGCTCCCATGACACCCTATCTGTGGTTTCCTCAGTATACTTAGGAGTTTTCCTGGCATTCCAATTAGCATTCCACTTATCATTTGAAACTGGGCTAACTCATTGTCCTAAGCATCAATGCCTCAAGTGCTAAAAAATATACACTGAGCCTAAATGGATAAAAAGGAAAAAAACTCAGTGCACTTTACTCAGTAGTTAGTAAATCAATAGACTGATCAACAGATCAAATCTTATCTCTGTTTTATTTCATTCCTGATTTAATATTTCATGCTTGTCAGGGCTTCTAATAAGGGAAGAAAAAGGAAGGAAGATGGTTAATTCCATTAAATCCAATGCATTTCAACTTAACAAACCAATTATTGAACTAGATGCTTTGGAGATACCAAGAGGAACAGGCACAACCTTTCCCTCCAGGGTTTTGCAAGGCCACAGAGTGCGTGAATGCTGGGTAGGATGGGTAGGATAGGAAGGATGGGTAAAAGATATGTTCCCAAACTATGCTGAACACTACTAAATAAACAAGAGGGGAAAGGACTTTAGTTAGGGTCTTGCTACTAACAAGTGGAGTCCATATACCAGGAGTATCAATATCACTTGGAAACTTGTTAGGAATAGCAATTCTTAGACCCTACCCCAGAACTACCCAACCAGTCTGGGAGGAGACCAATTATCTTTGACCAAGCCTACCAAGTGGCTGTGATATACAGGATAGTTTGAGAACCACTGATACAGAAAATGCTAAGTACTATCTACAGCCAATGAAATGGAGGTGAACAAGCATTACATAGTGCTATGCAATAGAAATATATGTAACTTTAAATTTCCTCATACTGCACTAAAACATTTTAAGAGGGGGCACCTAGGTGGCTCAGCTGGTTAAGTATCTGACTCTTGGTTTCTGCTCAGGTCATGATCTCATGGGTCATGGGATTAAGGCCCATGTTGGGCTCCCTGCTCAGTGTGGAGTCTGCTTGAAGATTCTCTCCCTCTGCCCCTCCCCCCCAATAAAAAAATAAATCTAAGAAGAAACATTTTAAGAGAAACAAAGTATAATTAGTTTTAATGATATATTTTATTTAGCCCAATATATCCAAACTATTGCCAACATGTGATCAATATAAAATTATTAATGAGAAATTTTGCATTCATGCTTTTTTGGTAATAAATCTTCAAAATCTTATGTGTGTTTTGCACTTACAGAACATCTGAACTAAGACTAATCACATTTCAAGTGCTTGAGAGCTCTACATGGAACTACATGGTAGCTAACCATATTAGTGCAGCTGCAGATATTATTTCAAGTGTGGTCCCTGGACCACCAGTATCAGAATTCACTTAAGATCTGAATCAGAATCTGCATTTTAACAAAATCTTCAGGTAATTTGTGTGCACTTTGCAACTTGATAAATACTACCCTTGAATGAAAGGCATTAATTTCTCATCTTCTTGCATGGCAAAGACTTTCTAAAGTAAATACAGTGGTACTTACTTCCCTTCCCTCAGTGCCTTTCAGAGCTTCCAGACTTCTGTGGCATCCTTTCAATCCTGAGCTTTGGGGTCATGCTGACATCTAGGAGCTGGCAACAATGAAGAGGAAAGACCAGCATTTCAGCCGGTCAATCACAGACTGTTTGAGGAATCCTTAGGCATCCAAAAATACCTGAATTCCCACAGTTAGAACTCTGCAATCTCCCCTTACCTGTTCCCTGCCAATTTGCCAAGGATTATGTAAAAACAAACTATTATATTCAACATTAGCTGTTTTGAACAGAAAAATTCATAATGTAGAAGTTCCTGAGATAATGTAGTTGATCTTGGGCAGAAAAGAATAAGGCAGAGTTCTAGAAAGGTCAATGAAAAAAGAAAACAGTTACGAAGCAGCTTATGGGGAAGACAGATTACACTGTAAAAAATGAATTAATTAATCAGGTAAGTGAAAAATGCTACCTCAGCACCTGGACTTTAGGAGAAAGGAAAAAAAGGAAACAAACAAACAAACAAACAAAAACAAAAACAAACAAACAAAAAAAACAGTGCTGCCAACCCCCAGAGTATGTTGACCAAGAAGTGATAGCATAAATGGAGACCCTGTAGTCAAAGCCTTCCCTCTCTATCATGAGTCAGAATAGTGGGATATGCTCTGTTTCTGAGT
This sequence comes from Zalophus californianus, assembly GCF_009762305.2. Lineage (NCBI taxonomy): Eukaryota > Metazoa > Chordata > Mammalia > Carnivora > Otariidae > Zalophus > Zalophus californianus. The sequence goes on along the minus strand of NC_045595.1, from coordinate 63,697,145 downwards.
ATTTTGCTGAAGAACTCATGAAAATCTTAACCCCTTGGGGTATAGTTTTAAGACAATGAGCTGGCATATCTGAATGATCCTATTATTGGTAGGGAATGAGGCAGTGAAGGGAGAAGGGACTATTCCTCAGGGATGGGTCAAAAAAGCAAGGTGTTTTAGGACTCATTCATAAAAGCACATTTCAGCTCTACTTTTTATGCCCACAACAGGTTCTCTGGGAAACACTAGCAGATTGTGCTGGAAGTGTGCTTCTCGGGATTTGGATGCACATAAACCTAATAGTAAAGGGCTGAGCACAAAGACAGAAGTTCAGCTACAGATGCGTCTTTGTGAATAGCCCAGTTAAGAACAGACATATGGGGGAATTAGTAAATGCAAGTTTTTGCTTTTTACAGTTTATTCCAAGTACAGGTAGCAAAATCCTTTTAAAAACCCCTTAGCACTTTTTTAAAGTCACCCCAGGCTTACATTAAAAAAGTTTTTGTTGTTATTCCAGGCAATACCTTCTTAGGAAACAAATGATTTCTGTTATTACTGTTTAACACATTCCCAGAGCTCCAGTTCTCATTTATGCTGTAGAAGTCACATTGAATTACTTCTCCTTTTTCTCCCTTAAAAGGCCCAAAGTTATATACAACTAAACCATATAGAACAAAACTTCCTGTAGTGCTGGCCATGCTGAAAAAAACAAGTGATGAGAGATCAGAAACACAAAAACACTCCTCATACACATAATCTCACCAAGAGTTTCTGTGAGCAAAATGGATAAAAGCATCTCTGAGAGATCTACTTGCCAAATGCCTGTGAGGCTTGGAGGCTGGGGTTTACTTAGGCTGTAAAACCATAGCCCAGGGAGAATCCAGGACACCAGCTGAGACGAGCATCCAGCAACCTTTCTTTATAAGGATAGTCTTCACTATAACTTGTCTCATTCCTGGCCAGCTCTCCCATGCCTCACACTCTTGCTGTGCCCATGGACACAGGCTTCAAACACCAGCTGTCACTTTAGACCCTGATTCAGAATGTCACTTCCAGACACCAACACACGCATACACATAGTAATTCACACAGGTCCTGACTACTTGAGGGGCTGCAAGCTTGCCCTGTTGGCTCTTTACCTTTGGTGCAAGTGTGGGTTTGACATTCTTTCAATTCCCCAACTCTCAGATAGACCTGGGTTTTCTTCTGCATGCTTTCAGCCTGAGCTATCTTTTCTGGACCCCACACTTCTTTTTGTTATTAAGAGAACATATTTATGTTGTAAAAAGCAGCAAATAGCCCTTCCTACAGATGAGGAGAAAATTACAGAATCCTAGAACTCAGCAGTCAAATGTGAGAAGGCTCATAAACTCCCAACCCATCCAACAGATAAATGAAACCCCTCCACAACTTGTTGGAGGAATCAATATAAATCAGTATGTGCAGCAGATTTTTCTCAAGTGACTTGGCCTTTGAGTAAGTGGGGAAATGTGTTCTCTAAAAGGCTGAAAGCATGGCACAGAGAAAGATCTGCCCCTGGAGTGATGGGGAACAATCCCAGGGGAAGCTTTTTCAGGCTGTAACCCTCTCTCACATTTCTACAAATTGCCCCTGGAGTGAGGTTGGGTGGTAGTGTCTTCAAAGAAGACAGACTGAAAGAAAACTTTTTTTCTGCTCTCCCTGCAGCAAGGAGAATGAATCACACCCTTGGAGTGTGTTGTGAGTTTGTTAGGTCTGACTATGTGAGATTAGTATGAGGAGATGACAGTGGGTGCCATAAACCACTACAGTGGCATGGGGAAAACTGAGACTGTGGACCAACTTGGAACCAGAGGGCAGGCACCTGCCAGCTGACCATGAGCTAATCTCACACACTTCTGAGCCTCAATTTCCCCACCCATAGAATGGTTACATAACCCAGCTTCTGGGCAAGAGTTTGGATTGCAGTAGATAGAACCTATCAAGGCACTGTAACAACTACAAAGCACAAGACAAGTAACAGTTATGGCTATGAGCAGATGGAACTATTTTTTGGCATTAGTGGTGGTTAGTGGCATTCTCATCTCCCAGGACAAAGTACTGAGATCCAAGCATCAGGGAATAAACCTGTCATTCTCAGGAAGCTTCTCCCTGCTTGGTGAGGATGTAAAGAGATCATGAGCTCAGAGGGCCCAGCTTGATTCTATGATAACCATCTATAACATCTTATGGCCAAACCCGGTCATCGTCCTGATGTACACAACTAACCAAAGGAGGAGCTCAGAGGGAAATGGAGAGAAGCCAGTCCAATCTTGGGCCTATGACAGAAAGTGACCAACCAAAAGGGACAGTGGAAGCATTTCATTACTGGAGGGTACATTCATGAAGGATGATACATGTGCACTTAGGTAAGATATGTAGGTTCAAAGATAGGTTTTAAAGACAGATTCTTATATGTGGAATATAAGAAACAGCACAGAGGATCATAGGGGAAGGGAGGGAAAGGTCATCAGAGAGGGAGAAAAACCATGAGAGACCCTTAACTCTAGGAAACAAACTGAGGGTTACTAGAAGAGAGGTGGGTTGGTGGATGGGGTAATTCAGTGATGGGCATTAAGGAGGGCATGTGAGGGAGCCTGGGTGGCTCAGTTGGTTAAGCGACTGCCTTTGGCTCAGGTCATGATCCTGGAGTCCCGGGATTGAGTCCCGCGTCGGGGCTCCCTGCTCAGCAGGGAGTCTGCTCCTCCCTCTGACTCCCCCCTCTCGTGCTCTCTCTATCTATCTCATTCTCTCTCTCAAATAAATAAATAAAATCTTTTTTTAAAAAAAAGGAGGGCATGTGATGTGATGAGCACTGGGTGTTATACGCAACTGATAAATTATTGAATAGTACATCTAAACTAAGGATGTACTATATGTTGGCTAACTGAATTTAAATTAAAAAAATAAAAAACAATAAAGGCAGATTCTCACATGGAAAATATAGCATGACATTTAATGAGAAAATATAGTCTAAATTAATAAATAATTTGTAAATAATACAAAAGTGAAAAGAAAAGAAGACAACTTTAGCATCAGGAAATTTATGTACATTTTTATTCTTAATTCTTATGACAACTTGGAAAGGAGAGTATTATTGCTTACATTTTACAGAACAGAAAACTGAGATGGTAAGCCATTGAAGCAAGTGGAGAGCAGAAAGAGGATTCCAACATAGGGCTCAGAGGCTTAGGTTGTCCTAGCAACACCATCCTTGACACGAACACCATTGTCATCCTCACCATATAAGGCACAGAGAAATGAGAACCAAGCAGAATATAAATAGCACTCTATGAGAGTAAGAATCAGAGAGATTAAGTCTTTCTTGATTCAGAGACATCTTTATAGAAATGATGGCGTTCACACAGGACCTTGAAGACAGCAGACAACTGACTGGCTAGATAAATATTCAACAAGATTAGGACTATCATTGATTCAGGACTTGAGGAATTATTCAGATGTCTCAGAACCAGGGAGGCAGGAGTATTATCCAGCGATTGTTCAAAAAGGATATTTCAGGCCTGCCTTGCCCCACAAATCAAACTCTCTCCACAGGAAAAGGGTATAGATGGCATCCTCAGCAAGCACTCAGCTGGCAGAACCTGGGCATCTAACAAGAGAGGACCTAGGAGGTAGGTGTCAGCCTGGCCTCCAGAGAAACAATATAGACCTCCCTCAATTCCACCAGAGGGCTCACAGATGGATGGGGCTACAGAAGGCCAGGAGCCACTGCCTCTTATCCCTCCAGTTCACAGAACATGAAGTTGTCAGCATCATCACAGCGGGGTCTCTGTGGTCAGAGAAGGTCTTTGCAGAAAGTGGATCATTTTGCTTACAGGAATTTTATGTCTAATGGCCATGCTGTTGTTTAATGAGAACCATGCTGTAATACATATGCATTAGCTCCATTAAATTATGTCCAGAGGAGGAAAAAGCCCTATAGATGTGACTGTCAATTTTGTTCGACCACACAATAAGGCCACCGCACAATGCATTGTAAAAGCACTAAAATATGTGCTTCATTTTTTAACTTCTCCCCACCCAACGTGTTTGCTTCTTTAAGTGTTTCTAAAGATTTTAGAACAGTTATAGATCATTCTGTTATTTCAGTCAAATCTCAATTGTTCACCATGATTGTGATTGTGTGTCAGAATACATTAAAATCCTCAAATTACCCCTAACTTAATTTTGAAAATTCAGTCTAGTTTAGAAATAAGATTTTTAAAACTAAATGCTTTTAATTCATCTCCTTTTTCCTTTTATTATTTTCTTTATTAATTTATTTCATAAAGTTGACACAAATTAAGTCTGGGAGGTAGAAGAGAAGGGAGGCATAATTCTGTAATGGAGAAGTTTGAAAAACTTGACTGACTGATCTTGGGCATATTAATTAAACTCCCTGGGTGGAGGTCTCTCTACCTGCCAAGTGTGAATACTATAACAGTGTACCTATGCCTTATACCAAGGATTTTCAAAAGAATAAAACAAATAGTCCTGAACGTGTGCTTCTTAAACTGTAAAGGATCACAGGATTGTAAAATATTATACATATGAGAAAAATGCACAAGTTGTAAAGATAATGTATTGTTGCAAAAAATACAGCATATATTGAAAGACAACAAAACCAGTCAGGATTGCTGTTAAACATGACAGAGGAGCCATGTGTATTTATCTCTTCTTCCTGCAATATAAACTCTAATTAAATAATAGCAGAAGAATTGAACAAGGCATTCCAAGAAAGCCAAAGGAAAATAGAGAATGGTGATGGTATAAAAGAGATTTGGCAAACTTTTTGGAACTGGAAAGGCAGGGGAAGATTGGTACCAGAGTTAACAGAGTTAAAGGAAGCAATAAGCGAAGTGCCTGCAGAAAGGAACACCACTGAGAATGAGCAGCCCAATCTTTAGTCCTGAGAAAGGTGTAGGACTTGGAGGATCCAGGCCACAGGGAAGGTTTGAGAAAGACATGCACGTGAACACAGTTGAATTACCTGAAAATCTGCAAAATAAACACTGAGGCTGCCACCTATCCCACATGTGAAGACAAGATTCCTCACTATAAGAGTAAAATGGCTCATACAGTGACAATGATAATTCCACAACAAAGTCTCCTCTGCTCCAAATCACTTTACAATGGAGCTACAAAATTCAAGTCATGTGCCTGTACAAAGAGCATTGAGTGAGCACTTTTGTGCCTTCATTTTAAGAGGAAAATGGGCAGCTAACGGGCACCAACAATTGAATTAAGTTTCAACACACACACACACATGCATGCACACACACAGAAACCACACAAACAGAAAAACAGAAACCTAAAGGAAACAAGGAAAATGAAGTATGAATTAGATAAATAAAAATTAAACAAATTTAAAACAAAAAATTATTGTATCTCATGAGAGATAAGAGAAGATATTACAAAAGCAGAATATTATAAAAAAGCAATAATTAAAAAATACATAGATACCAAAATCTTATATCAGGAACTTTTTTAAAAGACAGAAAACTTTGAATCTAAAAAGTTTAAGGACACTTCCCAAAAGCAGAACACACACACACATACACACACACACACACACACACACACACACACACACCCCAGAGTGAGATTGAAAAGACAGGATAAGAAAATTAAATCAAAGTAACATGGTGTATACCTTAAATTTACACAATGTTATATGGCAAAAATATCCAATTAAAAAAAAGAATTAAAGGATAACTGAAGATGTTTCAACTGAAGAATTCTAGAAGGACAGAATAAAAATAAAATAATCAGAGCAGAGGATATTGAAAGATATAATACAAGAAAAAATGTCCAGAACTGAATGACAGGACTAACTGAGGTTCTAGGACAAAAATGAAGAAAAGAAAAGGGAAATCACATCATGTACACCAGAGCACATCACTGGGTTTTTCAGGACAGTGAAGATAAAGATCCTAAAAGCTTTTAAGTGAAAAGTTGGGTCACATGAAATAGAGCGAGACTCAGATGGCATACATAGGGCTTTTCAACAGCAGCATAGGAAACTAGAAGAGAATGAAGCATTGTTTCCAATTCTGATTTTCAACGTAGAGTTCTTACTCTGCCAAAGTACTCAATGATGTAAAAGTAAAATGGGGAATACCAAAACAAACAACTACAACCCCTTTCTCTTCATATCCTTCTTAAGGAAATTACCAGAGGATATGAGCTCCCACAGAAAAAGTTGGGTGCAGGAAGTGGAGTACCCAACACAGGACTGTGGTGAAAGGAAATCAACCTCTCCTGGAACGGAAAGAAAGGAGGTGAACTATGGGGAGGTGATAAAACTTAGCAGTCATCTCAAGAGTGTCAGTGTTCCATAAATTGGTTAGAACATTTACTAAGAAACTTGTAAGAGGTACATAGCTAGATCAGTGAATTAAGTAATTATATAAATATCTATTCCAAGAAGAAAAATGTAAAAATATGTTAAAAAGAAAAAAGAATCACTCAGCTTGGCAGAAGACATCATTTATACAGAAATAATAATGCACACATTGTGATTGGGAGCATGAGGGGAAAGAAATCAGATTGGGGATATATGTGGGTAAAATAAATTCATATATATCATAACAGGAGGTGTGCAAGGTCTGAACTCGATAAATACTAAAGCCAATGCAATCACTTTCTTTAGAAATATGGAGATACAGTTTGGATAGGTAGGATGGCAGAGGAGTAAGGCAACCCTAAGCCTGCCTCCTTACTGGAACACAGTTTAGATAAATAGCAAATCATCCTAAACACCCAAGAAATCAATCAGAAGTCTTAGAGAACAAAGCTGCATGTCTACAAACCAGAAAAATGACCTGTGGAAGGCAGGAACTGTGGAGAGTTGATCCATGGGAGGAAAGAGTGGTAGGTGCTCCCCAGAGGAAGGACCCCTGACCGAATAGGGAGTAGCAAGAGAGAAGGAGAGAGATAAAAAGCATGGAAAACATAAAAGAAAAAATGAAAACACATGCAGGGACTGCACAGGAAAACTAGTCCCCAAAACCATTGACGGGGGAAAAGGAGAAGTTTTCCGAAACTTCGAAACTTCCGAAAACACCAGTTTTCGGTAAACAACAAAACACAGATTCTGAAGTTTCAGAGGTCTGTGATATCGTCAGGTATTAAACAAAGATGGTGGCTGAGGGCTACAAACCCCAGTGGTGTTTGTTGTGTTGTGATTTACCATAAACTTTGAATCGATGTGCAATCACACCACTGCCTTCTGAGAAAAGCTGGCACCGGCCAGAGTTTGAGGGCATTTTGGAGAGGTGATGTGGCCTCTCCACAGGAAAAGGACCCTGAGGGCACCATGGAGCAGTCTTCCTGCCCACCAGTATAGGAACAAAGTCTGCGGGTGAGAGCTTCAAAACCTGGCACAGGCTGTGTGTTGTGATTCACCATAAACTCTAAACAGCTGCACAGTTGCACCACTGTCTTCTCCTACAAGCCAGCACTGGCCACAATGCAAGGAAACCTTCCCCCAGAGTATAAGTGTGAGTCCATGTCTTAGGGGGTCTCTTAGACTTAGACACACTTAGAAGTGTGGGGGTTTTGAAACACAGCCAGGCCTGAGATAAAACACAGAAGTGCTGCACCAATAGGCAGGCAGACATCTCTGACATAGGGTGAACGCAGGGATCTGACAGAAACTGGGGACTTAGGAGGGGTCATTGTTTGCATCTGCGAGGGCTCACTGAGGAGGGGTGGCATGGAATTCCCACTCCAGAGAGGAGAGAATGGGGCGAAGCCATTTTCTCCTCACACCCACCAGCTTCATCGACCTCAGTGAGCTAAACAGCACCAAGTGGAGAATAGAGCCACTACACCAAGCCTGCACCCCCACCCCTGTGCCCTGCAGGTACATCTCCACCAGGGCTGTTCCACCTGGAAATCAGAGCAGCAGGTCCTGCCCCAGAAGATCAACATAAACCCCTTGCCCAGACCTAGTCTGCTGATTATAGAGTGGTGCAAAGCTTCATTCAGCTCTAGGAGAAATAAGATCTAGCATCTTTTGGAGGAGTTGCTGCTTGTTTCTTTTCCCTTTTGTTTTGTTTTGTTTTGTTTTTGTCTGTTTTTTTTAAATTTCTTGTTATTTTGTTTTGTTTTTTGGATACAGAAAGAGCATTTTTAATTTTCTTTAATTTTATACACTTATTTAATTTTTATTTTTTTCTCTTCTTTTCTTTTGCTTTTTTTTCTTTCTACCTTTTTTCTAACAAGCTTCTCCTAACAAGCAGACCAAAACACACCTAGGATCAACTTCCTATATGTATCTTGTTTTATCTTATATTATTTTTTAATTTTTTCTCACTTTTTTATTTCTTTAATTTTTTCTTTTCTTTTGTTTTCTTTTCTTTCTTTCCCCTCCAAAATGACAAGATGGAGAAATTCACCCCAAAAGAAAGACAGCCAGAGATTTAATCAATACAGGTATAAGTAAAATGTCTGAACTAGAACTTAAAACAATTACAAGGATACTAGCTGGGCTTGAAAAACAAAACAAAACAAAAAAGACACTAAAGAATCCCTACTGCAGAGGTAAAAGAACTAAAATCTAGTCAGGCTGAAATTAAAAATGCTATAATGGAAATGCAAATACAAATGGACGCCGTAAAAATGAGAATGAATGAATCAGAGGGATGAATCAGTGATATAGAAGACAAAATTGTGGAAAATAATGAAACTGAGAAAAGGAAGGAAACAAAGACAATTGACCACAAGGGTAAACTTAGGGAGCTCAGTGAATTATTAAAACAGAATAACATTTATATCATAGGAGCCCCAAAAGATTAAGAGAGAGAAAAAGGGGCAGAAGTTTTCTTTGAGCAAATTATAGATGAAAACTTCCCTAATCTAGAGAAGGATACAGGCATCAAAATCCAAGAAGCACGGAGAACTTCCAAGAAATTCAACAAAAGCCGACCATCGCCAGGGCCTATCATAGTCAAATTCACAAAATACACAGACAAGGAAAGAATCTTGAAAGCAGCAAGGGAAAAAAGTCCTTAACCTACAAGGGAAGACAGATCAAATTCACAGCAGATCTGTCCATGGAAACTTGACAGGCCAGAAGAGAGTGGCAGGATACATTCAATGTCCTGAATGGGAAAAATACACAACCAAGAATTCTTTATCTATCAAGGCTGTCATTCAGAATAGAAGGAGAGATAAAGAATTTCCCAGATGAACAAAAACTAAAAGAGTTCATGACCACTAAACCAGCCCTGCAAAAAAATATTAAGGGGAACTCTCTGAGTGGGGAAAAAAGACCTAAAGCAAAAATGTTAGAAAAAATCAGAAAGCATCACCAGAAACAACTCTACAGATAATACATTGACACTAAATTCATATATTTCAATAATCACCCTAAATATAAATGGCCTAAATACTCCAATCAAAAGATATAGGGTAACAGAAATGGATAAAAAAACAAGATCCATCTATATGCTGCCTATAAGAGACTCATTTTAGACCTAAAGACACCTGCAGATTGAAATTGAGGAGATGGAGAACCATTTATCATACAAATAGATGTGAAAAGAAAGCCAGAGTAGCCACACCTGTATCAGAAAGGCTAGATTTTAAAACAAAGACTATAACAAGAGATGAAGAAGGGCATTATATCATAATTAAGGGGTCTATACATCAAAAACATCTAACAATCATAAATATTTATACCCCTAAATTGGGAGCACCCAAATATATAAATCAATTAGTAATAAACATAGAGAGACACATTGATAATAATACAATAATAGTAGGGGGTTTTAACACCCCAGTTAGAGCAACAGACAAATCATTTAAGCAGAAAATCAATAAGGAAACAATGGCATTGAATGGCATACTTGATCAGATGGACTTAATAGATATATTTACAACATTTCATTCTAAAACAGCAGAATACACATTCTTTTTGAATGCACCTGCCACATTCCCCAGAATAGGTCACATACTGGGTCACAAATCAGGCCTCAACAAAGTACAAAAAGATTGAATCATACTACGCATATTTTCAGAGTACAACACTATGAAACTTAAAGTCAGCCATAAGAAAATATTTGGAAAGACCTCAAATACCTGGAGGTCAAAGAACATGAATGGGTTAACCAGGAAATTAAAGAAGAAATAAAAAATACATGGAAGCAAATGAAAATGAAAACATGACAGTCCAAAACCTTTGGGATGCAGCAAAGGCAGTCCTAAGAGGGAAGTATATTGCAGTACAGTCCTACCTCAAGAAGCAGGAAAAGTCTCAAATACACAACCTAACCTTACATCTAAAGGAGCTGGACAAAGAACAGCAAATAAAGCCTAAATCCAGCAGGGGAAGGGAAATAATAAAGATTAGAACAGAAATAAATAATATAGAAATCAAAAAATGGTAGAACAGATCAATGAAACAAGGAGCTGGTTCTTTGAAAGAATTAACAAAATTGATAAACTCCTAGCCAGACTTATCAAAAAGAAGAGAAAGGACCCAAATAAATAAAATCATAAATGAAAGAGGTGAGATTACAATCAACACTGCAGAAATACAAACAATTATAAGAGAATATTATAAGCAATTATATGCCAACAAATTAGGCAATCTGGAAGAAAGGAGTAAATTCCTAGGAACATATAAACTTCCAAAACTGAAACAGGAAGAAATAGAAAATCTGGACAGACCCATAATCAACAAAGAAATTGAATCAGTAATCAAAAATCTCCCAGCAAACAAGAGTCCATGGCTGGATGGCTTCCCAGGGGAATTCTACTAAACATTTAAAGAAGAATTAATACCTATTCTTCTGAAACTGTCCCAAAAAATAGAAGTGGAAGATCTTCCAAACTCATTCTAAGAGGCCAGCATTACTGGGATCCCAAAACCAGACAAAGACCCGACTAAAAAGGAGAATTACAGACCAATATCTTTGATGAACATGGATGCAAAATTTCTCAGCAAGATACCAGCTAATCAGATTCAACAGTACTTTAAAAGGATTATTCACCACGACCAAGTGAGATTTATTCTTGGGTTTCAAGGGTGGTTCAACATCCACAAGTCAATCAACATTATACACCACATTAATAAAAGAAAGGGTAAGAACCATATTATCTTCTCAATAGATGCAGAAAAAGCATTTGACAAATACAGCATCCTTTCTTGATTAAAACCCTCAACAAAGTAGGGATAGACGGAACATACCTCAACATCATAAGGGCCATATATGAAAAACCCACAGCTAATATCATCCTCAATGGGGGAAAAGTGAGAGCCTTTCCCCTACAGTCAGGAAAAAAACAAGAAAGTCCCCTCGCACCATTACTATTTAATATAGTACTGGAAGTCTTAGCCTCAGCAATCAGACAACAAAAACAAATAAAAGGCATCCAAATCGGCAAGGAAAGAATCAAACTTTCCCTATTTGCAGATGACATGATACTCTATGTAGAAAACCTGAAAAACTCCACCCAAAAAACTGCTAGAACTAATTCATGAATTCAGGAAAATTGTAAGATATAAAATCAATATGCAGAAATCTGTTGCATTTCTATACACCAGAAAAAGAAATCAAGGAGGCAATCTCATTTGCAGTTGCACCAAAAACAATAAAATACCTAGGAATAAACCTAACTAAAGAGGTAAAAGATTCATACTCTGAAAACTATAGAACACTTATGAAAGAAATTGAAGAGGACACAAAAAAATGGAAAAGCATTCCATGCTCATGGATTAGAAGAACAAACGTTGTTAAAATATCTATACTATCCAAAGCAATCTATACATTTAATGCAATTCCTATCAAAATAACACCAACATTCTTCACAGAGCTAGAACAAACAATCCTAAAATTTTTATGGAAGCACAAAAGATCCCAAATAGCCAAAGCAATCCTGAAAAAGAAAAACAAAACTGGAGGCATCACCGTTCTGGATTTCAAGCTATATTACAAAGCTGTAGTCATCAAGACAATATGGTACTGGCACAAAAATAGACACACAGATCAATGGAACAGAATAGAGAACCCAGAATTGGACCCACACCTATATGATCAACTAATCTTTGACAAAGCAGGAAAGATTATCCAGTGGAAAAAAAGTCTCTTCAACAAATGGTGTTAGGAAAACTGGACAGCAACATACAAAAGAATGAAACTAGACTACTTTCTTATACCATACAAAAAAATAAATTCAAAATGGATGAAAGACCTAAATGTGAAACCAGAAACCATCAAAATCCTAGAGGAGAGCACAGGCAGAAACCTCTTTGACCTCGGCCATAGCAACTTCTTGTTAGACAAGTCATTACCAGAGGTAAAGGAAACAAAAGCAAAAATGAACTATTGGGACTTTATCAAGATAAAAAGCTCTGCACAGCAAAGGAAACAGTCAACAAAACTAAAAGGCAGCCTATGGAATGGGAGAAGATATTTGCATATGACATATCTGATAAAGAGTTAGTATCCAAAATCTATAAAGAACTTATCAAACTGAACACCCAAAAACAAATAATCCAGTTTAGAAATGGCCAGAAGACATGAATAGACACTTTTCTAAAGAAGACATCCAGATGGCTAACAGACACATGAGAAGTTGCTCAACATCACTCATCATCAGGAAAACACAAATCAAAGCCATGATGAGATACTGTCTCAGACCTGTCAGAATGGCTAAAACTAACAACACACATATAAAAATAGGTGTTGGCAAGGACGAGGAGAAAGGCAAACCCTCTTGCACTGTTGGTGGGAATGCAAACTGATGCAGCCACTCTGGAAAACAGCATGGAGGTCCCTCAAAAGTTAAAAATAGAGCTACCCTCCCACCCAGCAATTGCACTACTAGGTACTTATGCAAAGGATAAAAAAATACAGATTTGAAGGGGTACATGCACTCCAGTGTTTATAGTAGCATTATCAACAATAGCCAAACTATGGAGAGAGCCCAAATGTCCATCAATTGATGAATGGATAAAGAAGAGGTGGTATATTTATATTACTCCGGCATGAAAAAATGAAATCTTGCTATTTGCAACAACATGGATGGAGCTAGAGTGTATTATGCTAAATGAAATGTCAGTCAGATAAAGACAAATACCATGTGATCTCACTCATATGTGGAATTTAAGAAAGAAAACAGATGAACACATGGGAAGGGGGGAAGGTAGAGAGGGAAATAAACCATAAGATACTCTAAATGATAGAGAACAAACTGGGGGTTGAGGGAGGGAGGTGGGTGAAGGGATGGAGTAGATGGGTGATCAGTATTAGGGAGGGCACTTTTTGTGATGAGCACTGGGTGTTGTATATAAGTGATGAATCCCTGAATTCTACTCCAGAAACCAATATTAGACTGTGTTAACCAAGTAAAATTTAAATTAAAACATGAATTCCAATAAATATTTAGTTTGTAACAATAAAACATTAATAAAATCTCAGAGGAAAATGTATGAATTTTAATTAATTATTTAGAATAATTTTAATTATTTTTTTATTTTAATCGATTTTAATCAAATAATGTTATTATCTTTTTCAAGAAAAAATATGGAGATACATACCAGGAAAATTTTTTTTTACAAATGTAAAAAATGTATGCCTCTACAGAGTAGGGCTGAATAGGGAAAGATTTTTAAGTTCTTTTAGTGCCATTTGATTTTAATAACTATTTACTTGTACAATTTGATACGGAAAAACAATTGAATAATTTTAATGAAATAGGTTGGATTCCTGACCAACTCAGTTAGTTGTGACCTTGGACAATTTATTTAACATCTCTGTGTTTCAATATCTTCATCTGAAAATGGAGATTACAATAATGCTTACCTCAAAGGGTTGTTATGAAGATCATCTATGAAAAAATATAAAAGGCATTTAAGGGGGCGGAGCAAGATGGCGGAGAAGTAGGAGACCCAGGTTTCATCTGGTCTGAGGAATTCAGCTGAATAGGGATCAAACCATTATGAACACCTACGAACTCAACAGGAGATCAAAGAAAAGAATAGCAACAACTCTCTAAACAGAAAAGCGACCACTTTCTGGAAGGTAGGACGTGCAGAGAAGTGAATCGGAGGCGATATTCGGGAGGATAGACGGCGGGGGAGGGGGCCTCCATCAGCCACTTCTGGCAAGTGATAGAGCAGCGGAGCACAAAATCTGAACTTTTAGAAGTTGGCTCCGCTGAGGGACGTCGCTCCAGTGGCTAAGCGGGAGGTGGAACCCTCGCGGGACAGTGTGGTCTCCGGACCCTCGGGGTCACAGAAAAGCCGGGGGTACCTGAGTGCGGCAGAGCTCCCAGGTATCGGAGCGGGAAAGCCGGCTGCAGAGACGGAGCCGAGGTGCAGGCTCTCAGCTCGGGGTTGCCATAAACTGTGATCAGCGACACAGTCGGGCCACTGCTCCTCCAGCAGGGACCCAACAAGCGGCAGATCCGGGGAGACTCCCCTTCCTCCCCCCAGGAGGAGCGGCGTGGGAGCGCACCGCAGGGATCTGCTGGGTTTGGAGACTCCACATGGGGTCGGGTGTCAGAGATAGAAACACTCGGTCACAGGCCGGGTGAGCAGGAGTGAGGCCAGAGACTGGGGACACGGAAGTGCCTGACTGCTTTTCTCTGGGGGTGCACTGAGGAGCGGGGCCCCGAGTTCTCGGCACCTCTGGGTGGAGATTGAGAGGCCACCATTTTCACTCTCCTCCACCAAAGCTGTACGGAGAGCTTATAGGGAACAAACCTCGGGAGAGCAAACCCGAGCAGATTTCTTAGCCCGGACCGACAACGGCGGGGCAATTCCGCCTCCGGCAAAGACATTTGGAAACCACGGCAACAGGCCCCTCCCACAGAAGAGAAACACAACAGCCAGCCAAGACAAAGTTTACTGATCAAGGAGAACGGGAGAACTCCAGCGCTAGGGGAATACTGCACATAGAATTCATGGCTTTTTTTACCATGGTTCATTAGTTTTTCAAAGTTAATTTTTTTAACTGTTTTTTTTTTTTGAATTTTTCTTTTTCCCTTTTTGAACCAACATCTTATCAATCCCTTTTGGAAAAAAAAACTTTTCTTTCTCATTTTTAGAGTCATATTCTATCCCTTCATAGTAGATACCCTTATTTTTCGCATATATATATATAAGTTTTTCTCTCTTTAAAATTTTGAGATACAGTTTCTTCTAACAGATCAAAATATACCCTAAATCACTAGTGTATGGCTTTGTTCTAGTCTCCTGCCTGATCACATTCTCTCCCTTTTTCTTTAAATCTTCTTTCTTTTTTCAAACAACTTCTTATCTTATCAATTCCTTTTATAAAATCTTTTATAACTTTCATCTTTACAGTCATCTTCTATCCCTTCATTGTATCAACCCTTACTTTGTACATATATAAGTCTTTCTTTAAAATTTTAGGAGGCACTTTATTCTAACAGACCAAAATACAAGCAAATCTAGTGTGTGGCCCTGATTTATGCACTAGCCTGATCATATTTGATCATATTCTGTTTTATTGTTTTGTTCTTTTATCTTTATCTTTTTCTTTTTCTTTTCTCTTTCTTTTTTCTTTCTTTCCCTTTCTTTAACCCTGGTTTCAGGTCTTTTCTGATTTGTTTAGAGTATATTTGCTGGGGACATTGTTAACCGGTTAGCATTTTGTTCTTTCATTCATTTATTCTCCTCTGGACAAAATGACAAGACGAAAAAAATCACCTCAGCAAAGAGAAAAAGAGGTAGTACCGTCTGCCAGGGATCTACTCAATAGGGACATTAGTACGATGTTGGACCAAGAGTTCAGAAACATGATTTTAAAGATACTAGCTGGGCTTGAAAAAAGCATGGAAGTTATTTGAGAAACCCTTCCTGGAGAAATAAAAGAACTAAAATCTAACCAAATAGAAATCAAAAAGGCTATTAATGAAGTGCAATAAAAAAATGGGGGCACTAACTGCTAGGATAAATGAGGCAGAAGAGAGAATCAGCGATATAGAACCAAATGATGGAAAATAAAGAAGAAAGAGAAAGAAGAAGAGAAAAAGAAGAAAGAGAAAGAAGAGAAAAGAAAGAAGAAAAAGAAAGATAAACAACTACTGGATCACGAGGGCAGAATTCGAGAGATAAGTGATACCATAAGATGAAACAACATTGTAATAATTGGGATCCCAGAAGAAGAAGAAAGAGAGAGAGGGGCAGAAGGTATATTGGAGCAAATTATAGTAGAGAACTTCCTTAACGTGGGGAAGGAAACAGGCATCAAAATCCAGGAGGCACAGAGAACCCCTCTCAAAATCAATACAAATAGGACAACATCCCAACATCTAATAGTAAAACTTATGAGTCTCAGAGACAAAGAGAAAATCCTGAAAGCAGCTCGGGAGAAGAAATAGGCAACCTATAATGGTAGAAATATTAGATTGGCAACAGATCTATCCACAGACACCTGGCAGGCCAGAAAGGACTGGCATGATATCCTCAGAGCACTAAACGAGAAAAATATGCAGCCAAGAATACTATATCCAGCTAGGCTGTCATTGAAATTAGAAGGAGAGATGAAAAGCTTTCAGGACAAAAAAAAAAAAAAAAAAAACTAAAGGAATTTGCAAACACGAAACCAGTCCTCCAAGAAATATTGAAAGGGGTCCTCTAAGCAATGAGAGAGCCTAAAAGCAGCATAGACCAGAAAGACAGAGGAAAGACAAATCAAGGAGTCGATCCCATTTACAATTGCACCCAAAAGCATAAGATACCTAGGAATAAATCTAACCAAAGAGGCAAAGGATCTGTACTCAGAAAACTCTAAAATACTCATGAAAGAAATTGAAGAAGACAAAGAAATGGAAAAACATTCCATGCTCACGGATTGGAAGAAAAAACATTGTGAAGATGTCAATGCTACCTAGAGCAATATACACATTCAATGCAATCCCCATCAAAATACCATCCACTTTTTTCAAAGAAATGGAACAAATAATCCTAAAATTTGTATGGAACCAGTAGAGACCCCCAAATAGCCAGAGGAATGTTGAAAAAGAAAAGCAAAGCTGGCGGCATCACAATTCCGGACTTCTAGCTCTATTACAAAGCTGTCATCATCAAGACAGTATGGTACTGGCACAAGAACAGACACATAGATCAATGGAACAGAATCGAGAGCCCAGAAATGGACCCTCAACTCTATGGTCAACTTATCTTTGACAAAGCAGGAAAGAATGTCCAATGGAAAAAAGACACTCTCTTCAACAAATGGTGTTGGGAAAATTGGACAGTCACATGCAGAATAATGAAACTGGACCATTTCCTTACACCACACACAAAATTAGATTCCAAATGGTTGAAAGACCTAAACGTGAGACAGGAGTCCATCAAAATCCTAAAGGAGAACACAGGCAGCAACCTCTTCGACCTCAGCCACAGCAACTTCTTCTTAGAAACATCGCCAAAGGCAAGGGAAGCCAGGGCAAAAATGAACTATTGGGATTTCATCAAGATAAAAAGCTTTTGCACAGCAAAGGAAACAGTCCACAAAACCAAAAGACAACCGACAGAATGGGAGAAAATATTTGCAAATGACATATCAGATAAAGGGCTAGTATCCAAAATCTATAAAGAACTTATCAAACTCAACATCAAAAGAACAAATGATCCAATCAAGAAATGGGCAGAAGACATGGACACACATTTTTCCAAAGAAGACATCCAAATGGCCAACAGACACGTGAAAAAGTGCTCAACATCGCTCGACATCAGGGAAATTCAAATCAAAACCTCAATGAGATACCACTTCACACCAGTCAGAATGGCTAAAATTAACAAATCAGGAAACGACAGATGTTGGCGGGGATGCGGAGAAAGGGGAACCCTCCTACACTGTTGGTGGAAATGCAAGCTGGTGCAGCCACTCTGGAAAACAGTATGGAGGTTCCTCAAAAAGTTGAAAATAGAGCTACCACACAATCCAGCAATTGCACTACTGGGTATTTACCACAAAGATACAAATGTAGGGATCCAAAGGGGTACATGCACCCCAATGTTTATAGCAGCAATGTCCACAATAGCCAAACTGTATAAAGGGCCAAGATGTCCATCGATAGATGAATGGATAAAGAGGATATGGTATATATACACAATGGAATATTATGCATCCATGAAAAGGAATGAGCTCTTGCCATTTGCAATGACATGGATGGAACTGGAGGGTGTTATGCTGAGTGAAATAAGTCAATCAGAGAAAGACATGTATCATATGACCTCACTGATATGAGGAATTCTTAATCTCAGGAAACAAACGGAGGGTTGCTGGAGTGGTGGGGGGTGGGAGGGATGGGGTGGCTGGGTGATAGATGCTGGGGAGGGTATGTGCTATGGCGAGTGCTGTGAATTGTGTAAGACTGTTGAATCACAGATCTGTACCTCTGAAACAAATAATGCAATATATGTTAAGAAAAAAAAAGAAGAAGAAGAAGAAAGTAGCAGGAGGGGAAGAATGAAGGCGGGGAAATTGAAGGGGGAGATGAACCATGAGAGACGATGGACTCTGAAAAACAAACTGAGGGTTCTAGAGGGGGTGGGGGGATGAGTTAGCCTGGTGATGTGTATTAAAGAGGGCACGTTGTGCGTGGAGCACTGGGTGTTATGCACAAACAATGAATCATGGAACACTACATCCAAAACTAATGATGTAATGTATGGTGATTAACATAACAATAAAATTTAAAAAAAATAAAAAAATAAAAGGCATGTAAGATGCATGGCATTCTGTAAATACTCAAACAAAGAAAAAACTTATTTTATCTCCTCCTCCTCCGTCTTTACCTGAATTAAGAGCTTTCACTGAACAGTGCAAGGCTAAGAAGGTTCACAGTGGGCATGGCCCTATCTCAGTATAGAAGCTATTTGGAAAATATATAACTGTCTTAATCCTAGAAGCTTAGCTGTGTACTGGATCTACTTAATGCAATAAAAAGAAACAGAAACAGAGTAAGAGGCCAGAAGGAAAACGTTAACACACCAAATATCTTCTACAGGTTATAAATTACCTCATAAGGAAAGTAATTTTCCAAAGGTCAGAGCTATAATATATTGTCAACAAATTCCATGATGCAAAAGTTACTAAATGTTACCTTAGCTATTTCTTAAAAGAAATACACAAAAATACCTGAAAAGAGTAAAGAGACCACTTAACATTTAATAACATTGCTTTCGAATATCGAGGGCACAATGGTATATGGTCTCACTGTAATTGTTCCGAACTACATTGGCGTTTCTTGGTCCAGGAAGGAATGAAATGATTCCAAAGACATTTTTAACTCTTACAATAAGAGAAGTTAAGAGCATGTTTATGCTGCCCACACCGAATCTCCTTCTATATATTTAGGCTCAGTTTAAGCAGTGTCAGCCTACTAATGTTGTCTGGCAAAGACCCACTCCATCCCCTGAAGGAGGCCCAGGGGAAAGCTTCTCACTGTCACAGGATTCCTGATCAGGATCCTATTTCACACTGAGTGACAGCATAAGAATAGCAGAAGTCCCCAGAGAAAGCTGCTATGTTTGCCTCTGCTGAAAACACAGTAACTCTCCTTCACGGCTCCTACATCACATCATTTGTGATTTCTCCTCTGATCCACTGATGTCATCCCTGGTGCGGGGAACAAAGGTCTGAAGTTATTGGCTCTATATCACCCAGTCCCTAAACATTGGCAAGTGAAAATTAATGCTTGACAATAAAGCTTTGTCCATAGCTGCTTCCACATGCTGTATTTAGGGCCTCTCTGTAACATTCTCCAGTGCTTGTAAAAATTCCTGTTTGTTGTTGGAAGAAGCTCCTGCTGTCACTGTATCAGCCTAGAGAGAACTTCCTCTGAAACTTGCAAAGCAGCCAAAAGTAACTTCTTTTTGAAGTTTTGGAGAGTTCCAGAAACTTTCTTTGGAATACATATACACCGTCCGCTGTATCTCCTGCTTCCCCTGTGAAGTCTGTAGCACCATCATCCCCCAGGGAAGGAAGGTACTTGGGTTATTTTTAGCCTTGTTCAAAGCAAGAAGTTGCAGAAGCCTCAAGACAGACTCAAGTTTCCAGGAGCACTTAGGGTATTTTGCAGAATTATTGAGAATATTATTCAAAAAAGTGGCCAACAATGGAGGTCATTTTCAAAGCAGCAGTGAAGCCCTTCTTCCATAAAATTGAGGTATACCTTGCCCAAGACTTATCTAATCACATGTGCATAAATGTGTATGCCATGTTATGGATATTCTGTATATATTGACTAATGTCTATCATTTCTTGAGCACCTGCTATGTACCAGGCTCTTTGGTTTAATCCTCATAAAATCCAGTAAGGTTGTTGCATTATTAACACCACTGTATTCTGAGACAGTTGATATGCCTAGGGCCATGAGACATATATGACAGCACATATTCAAATTCAAGAAAACCTGTATTAAACATGTCTTTTTATTCTGCTGTTTTGACATCTCGGGGCCTTGCTGACCTAGAGGGACTTCCCCTCCAAGAGCTAGCCAATTCTTAGAGTTAGTAAAGGACTGGCCTATGCAAACCAACCAATCTAGAGCTCATAACCCAACCACTTCATCTATCAGGCTCTCACACTGTAGGCCACTGTCCCCCAACCTAACCACCCCAGAACTAGACAATAAAAGCTTTTGCCTGTGTTTTCCCCTAGTTCCCTCTGTGTCCTGATCAATCTTAATGCTTCCCTGTGTGGCACGGTGTACCCTTCCCTGGGAGCTCTGCATAACAAATCATCTTTCCAATGACAATCATCTTCCAATCTGTTAGCCTCACCTTACCTAAATAATAAAACCTACACTTAGAAACAAGGCTGACTCCAAAGTTTAGTACTTTCTCATGTCACTGGCTTTCCTAGAGGCTTATGATGTGCCAGGCACTCTACCGATCAGGACCTAGACTAAACTGAGACAAGCAAGGCAGGTAGAGTACAAATTTTAGGAGGTGCTCACACTCAGGTCCATGCAAGTGCTGACCCTGCACTGATGTAAACCAGAGAGCAGGTGCTTCTTTACCTGGGTGCCTTACATGTCTCTCTTTAGTGTCAGCCCTGATTCCCATGTCCATGGGCAATAGAGATGAAAGAGCGAGGTTCCGTGCTCAATCTCAAGGAAGAGAGAGACAGGTAAAACAACAATTAGAAAACAGTGCATTGGCCACTGGGATAGAAAATTGCATGGGTGCTCTGGGAGACCAGGGAGAGACTCCTGACTCTGTGGGTATGTGGGAAGGAGGAATCACTAAGGTGGGCTCTTAGCAAAGGAGTCCCTTGACTGGTAACTCCAGGCATGGCTCCCAATAGTTAGGGCTTAGGGAGAAGATGTGCTAACATACATGCAATGAAAGTGTCCTTTATTAGCAGTGGAATTTTTATTTCCACATTCCATAAAAAGCCTTAGTAAAATTGCATCCCATCTCCCTCTGTGATCTTTCAAACACTTTAAAAGGTCAATTCTTTTACAAAGCGATATTTCATTCTGACTTGGAGGGATATTCAAAGTGTCCTGGTTTGGATGATAAATTATAAGATTTCCCCATCTATGAATGACTTTAAGAACACTGGGGAACAGAGTGGAATAGAATAAAATAGAGTAGCACAGCATAGGGTACTTCTGTTAGAACTTCTGTGAATCTTGGGTATCATTTCATCAATCCTTTATTGATAAATGTGGATACATTTATCAAAGCCTCCATATTTTTATATTAATAAGATAAAATGTTCATGTATAAAAAAACATTTGCAATCTCTTTCTTTCTTTGCCCATCTCTTCTGCCTTCCCTCTTTCATCTGAATCCTTCCCATCTAAATTTTAAAGAAACCACCCAAAACTTTCTCATATTTCTCTTTAACCAGCAGGAAGATATAGGATCTATTTTGCCATGGGTACATGACTTAACTTTTGAATTACTCTGTTGAAGTCCAAGCCAGCTGGAAGCCTCTCTTGTCTGATTTTGAAGATGTACATCACAAGTCTTAAACACATCAACAATTATAAAAACAATTTAGTGCTGAATTTCCCCCAGCTGCACCTCAGAGGACACCTCAGGTGGCATGAAAGAAATGAGACTGTCAGATTGCTTTGTACCTGGGTCAAGCTGACCTCCAAATGGTCAAATCATTAAAATCAGAATGCCAAAAGTTAAGCAAACAACACAGAGCACTAGAAACTGTAATAAACAGATTGAGAGGTAATACAAAACTCAAGATTAAGAGTTAATATGAAATTCGTGGCTGGCTGCCTCCACAGCCACTCCAGCAGCAGCACCACACAACTGTCAAGCATGTTTGAGTTCTGATACTGTAATATTTCTTTGTGAACTAAGGAAACCTTTGCACTGACCAAAAGATGCAACCTAAGTGGAAGAAAACATATAACTACTGGTTTTGAGGTGGAAGACATTCTGGAGAAGGGACAAGACTGATTACATTCACAAATTATACTGTATAGACCAAGATGCATGCTGACATCTCCTGTGGGTGGTATGATCCAAGTTCAAATACTCACACTAAGAGAGAATGGAGGGAAACAAATCAAGAGGGATAAATGAGCCTAATCAGAGGGTTGGATAATAAAGCAAGGAAATATGCTCTGTATCCACCCTTAGAGAGCCAGGTGTGTGAGCAGAGAATATACTCATATTCATGCTAAGGAATTGCTAGAAACTGAATGTTTATTTCTCCCCCAAATTCACATGTTGAAGCCCTAAACCCTCATGTTGGAAATGGAGCCTCTTCATGGTAATTGGGTTACCAGACATGGAATCAGCTGACATCTTGGCCTTGGACTTACCAGCCTTCAAAATAGATGGTATTTTGTTATGGCATCCTGAGCAACTGAGTCAGATTTTGGAACTGAGAAGTGGGTGCTGCTGTAACAAATACCTAATCATGTGGAATTGACTTAGGAACTGGGTAATGGACAGAGGCTTGAAGTTTTTTGAGGAATATGGTAGAAATAATAGAAGCTAAAGGCAATCCCAGTGAGATTCCAGATGGAAATGGGAAGCATATTATTGGAGATTGGAAGAAAGAAGATCCTTGTCATAAAGTAACAAAGGACTTGGCTGAAATGTGTTCTAGTGTTTTGTGGAAGATGGAGCTTGTGTGATGTAATTGAATATTTAGCAGAGGAGATTTCTCAGCAAAGCATTGAAGGTATGGCTTGGATCCTCCTTACTGCTTATAGTCAAATACAAAGGAGAGACATGAATTGAAGAATAGTTAAGTGAAAGGAAACTGGAACTTGACTATTTGAAAAATTATAAGCAGATCCATGTTGCAAAAAGTGAGAAAGCTTGTTCTGAAGTGAAGACAATGGGTGTGACTGAACAGTCACTTGATAAAGAGATCATGGGCACCACTCTTGTACCGAAGCAGCCATCTCAGCAGATGCCATGAATAAAGATGGGCTTATGCAAGTGAAACACTGCCATCTGGTATTAAAGGGAACAGAAAAAGCAAGATAAAATGAAGGAAGTCTTACTGAACTTCTTTAATCCTGCAGGACTGGACCATACAGTTATCTGGTCCGTGAATGTGCACTCTTCTTCAAGAAAAGGGAAGAATCATCCAAGTGATTCAGAAATTATCATGACTACCTCTGCTGCCCTGGCTGCTGTCCAGAGCCTTGGAGGCGGGACTGCTTAAAGCCTTGAGAGCCTTCTGCCACCTGGCAGAGCTGTGAGGGCTGGAATGCCAACCCAGAGAGTCTGCAGATGGGACCAACACCTCTGTGGGTCTAGAAGATGGGACTGCCACCCCAGTGTGCCTGAAAGACAGAGCATTGAACCACAGATCACTTAGAATTTGCTTTACTAGGTTTTTTACTTTCTTGGGACATTGTCACCCTTTACATCTTTCCTATTCCTCCCTGTTGGAATGGGATGTCTATCCTACGCCTGCCCCACCATTGTCTTTTGGAAGCACATAACTTCTCTTGTTTGACAGAGTCACAGCTGGAGAGGAGTTTTGCCTCAGGATAAGTTATTCCTCCAGTCTCTCAATCTGATTTAGATAAGATTTTTAAACTTTGGACTTTAGAATTGATGCTGGAATTAGTGAAAACTTTGAGGGTGTGAGGATGGAGTGAATGCATTTCACATGTGAGAAAGACATGAAATGGGATAAGGGGCAAGAGTGGATCGCTGTGAAATCTATAAAGAGCTTATTAAACTCAACACCCAAAGAACAAATGATCCAATCAAGAAATGCGCAGAAGACATGAACAGACATTTTTCCAAAGAAGACATCCAAATGGCCAACAGACACATGAAAAAGTGCTTAACATCGCTCGGCATCAGGGAAATCTAAATCAAAACCTCACTGAGATACCACCTCACACCAGTCAGAATGGCTAAAATTAACAAGTCAGGAAATAACAGATGTTGGCGGGGATGTGGAGAAAGGGGAACCTTCCTACACTGTTGGTGGGAATGCAAGCTGGTTCAGACACTCTGGAAAACAGTATGGAGGTTCCTCCAAAAGTTGAAAATAGAGCTACCATACAACCCAGGAATTGCACTACTGGGTATTTACCCCAAAGATACCAATGTAGGGATCCAAAGGGGGTACATGCACCCCAATGTTTATAGCAGCAATGTACACAATAGCCAAACTATGGAAAGAGCCAAGATGTCCATTGACAGATGAATGGATAAAGAAGTGGTATATACCTACAATGGAATATTCTGCAGCCATCAAAAGGAATGAAATCTTGCCATTTGCAACGACATGGATGGAACTGAAGGGTATTATGCTGAGTGAAATAAGTCAATCAGAGAAAGACATGTATCATATGACCTCACTGATATGAGGAATTCTTAATCTCAGGAAACAAACTCAGGGTTGCTGGAGTGGGGGTGGGGTGGGAGGGATGGGGTGGCTGGGTGATAGACATTGGGGAGGGTGTGTGCTATGGTGAGTGCTGTGAATTGTGTAAGACTGTTGAATCACAGACCTGTGCCTCTGAAGCAAATAATACATTATATGTTAAAAAAAAAAAAAAAACGAAGAAGAAGATAGCAGGAAGGGAAGAATGAAGTGGGGGAAATCAGAGGGGGAGACGAACCATGAGAGACTATGGACTCTGAGAAACAAACTGAGGGTTCTAGAGGGGAGGGAGCTGGGGGGATGGTTTAGCCCGGTGATGAGTATTAAGGAGGGCATGTACTACATGGAGTACTGGGTGTGTTATACGTAAACAATGAACAATGGAACACTACATCAAAAACTAATGATGTAATGTATGGTGATTAACATAACACAATAAAAAAAAAGAGTGGATTGCTGTGGATTGAATGTTTGCCCCCACAAATTCATATATTGAAGCCCTAATCCCCAGTGTGATAGTATTTGGATATGAAGCCTTTAGGTGGTGATTAGAGTTAGATTAGGTCATGAGAGTGGGACCTCATTATGTCTTTAGTGGCCTTATAAGAAGGGAAAGAGAAAGAGCTATCTCTCTCTCCCTCCACATCACTAAGGAAAGACCATGTAAAGACCTGGTGAGAAGGTGACCATACACAAGCCAGGAAAAGAGCCTTCACCAGGAGTCAATCAGTCAACACCTTGACCTTGGATTTTCCAGCTGCCCAAACTGTAAAAAAATTAAAATGTGTTGTTTAAGGTATTTTGCTATGGCAGCCTGTGCAGACCAAGACAGTAGATATGAATTTTGTGTAATCATTTTTGAAGTAAGTAGAGTACCTGCAATAATTCTTGGCATCATGCAAGAGCAACAAGCCTAAAATAAAGACAAGGGGGTTCTGGAAGGAAGATCCACACTCAATGAAAGTTTCTACAGAAACTGATAAGAGTGGGGAGGACTGGATCCTTTATTGTCCATTGGAAATGTAGGGCTAGCTTACAATTCCCTTGGGAGTTTTTGACAAAAATATGGTATTGGAAGACTCAGAAAAAATGTCCACTGAGTGAATGCAATGCACACTGGGTTGGTGATATTGGAAGCCTGTCATTGATTTAGGTAGGGAGGGTGAAATCCTGGTGATGAGTTCTATGCCCATCAGGCATAGAAAAATTATGCACTAGAGTGCCTCCAGAATTCCTTTATAGTATGGAAGGAATTTTATTTTATTTTATTTTATTTTATTATTTTATTTTATTTATTTTGTTTTATTATTTTATTTTATTATTTTTATTTTGTTTTGTTTCCTTAGTGTTAGTAAGGCTTGGATGGAGACAATCCTACACCATTTTAGACTACAGATGTACAATGACTTTTCAGGAAGTTTAATGTATGGATCATATTCAAGAATGTGAAGTAAATGAAATTTTAGGAAATGAGACTTGAAAATGGAGATGCTAAAGCTAAGTACAAGGCACATGTAAGAATAAATCCACCATTATACTAGAGTCCTATCTGACCATGGTTAGAAGCTCAGGTGGTTATTTCCCAAGGGGTCATGTTATACTACACTCTATTTGTGCCCCATTTTCTATTCTCAAGTGTGAACTTGGAGGACAAGCTTCTGCAAAGCAGGAGTGGATTTATCAAGGTGACTGTGCTGGGCAAGTCCTTTCTTCAAGCCCCCTGGTAAGTTGGGGCCCAGTCCTCACTTTGGTCTAACAGGTCTTCTCCCAGCCCATGAACTATATGCTCAGCTGGCCATGCCTTGTTAAGATCTACAGACTCACCCCACTCTGAGACTGGCCCTTCAGTGTCTGTACAACTCTGCAGCAGGTCAACTGCCCATCCTCAACCCTTATCTATAGCCAGATGTCCATGATTCTAAATGTCTAGCTCAAAAATGGACTTCAATTGCCATAGCCAGGGCATCTCTGCCTTGTTTCTCCTAATTCCCATAAGTGAACTCTTTCTTGTCTCTACCCAATGCAAGCTCAGCTTGTGCGACAAATAGCCATGCTGGACAACGTACAGGAACACTCTTTCCTTGGGTACTCCAATAAGCAATACATCTGCATTTATATCTGTTGTTCTTCAACTGAAGTGTGTTATGAGCTGTATTTGAATTTGAGCAATATTCAGCCTAATTTCTTTTATTGACTGCACTGAAAAATTATTTAGAAGATCTAACTTAATGCAGCCTGAGACTGAGATTGCCAGAGAAAATCACTGGCTTTATATATTAGACAAATATAAATGATTCTGTGGGTAAATGTTTTTGTATGTTTAACTAAATACATAGGAAAAGGCAGTGATTGACTTAATTGTGCCTTATGTGTTGTTTCCGAGCATTCCTTCATTTAAAAGAATATATATTTCTGTTAAGTTTATTCTCTAATTTTATTCTCTTAATTTCAAACCCATGGAACTTGTAGAAACTGCTGTTATTTATTTAAAACAATAAAAAGCAGAAACATAGCCAAAAATAATAAAATACTGAGAAGTATTAACTCCCTGTGCATCTATCCATCTCTCCCTACTCATTGCCCCACTCCACAGAGACAACAGCCTTAACTTCTTCTCATAGATGTTTCATGACTGTTTATGCTTATGTTGGTTTTTAATGTGTCCATTTTAGGACCTTGTCTATTAACTTCTTGCTCAAGATAAATTTAGCATTTTTAGAATTATTTCCTCTTGTCTTTTCTGTTCCCTTCTACCACCACCTCTTGATTTTTATGGTTCTATAAATATTTTAGCTTCCATTTTAGCTGTACTTCTAAAATTTTAAAAATATACCTAAACTTCTTTTTCTTTTCATCATTTTGAGCATTATGCCTAGAATACCCATATTATAAGATGGTAATATTACTTCACTCCCCTTCCTCTCCCACTACCAGATTCTGACAGCTCTCATTTTGCTTTGTCATTGCTGAGGCAGCTGACACTTCTCTTCTGTTATCTTAATTATGTATTCTGTTCTTAGTTTGTTGATTTTCTCCAGTATTTGAAAGCCAGTAAAGATCCCTGAAGTGAGTCAAAGCCCTAAGCAATCAGGTGCTTCCTTCCACTTAAAAACTGTGACAATGGGCAAATCACAAGAACTTTCTAGACTTTCCAATATGGTAGCCTCTATCTATTTATGCTTATTTGCATTTAAATTATTGTTAGATTTAATAAAATTTAGAATTCTGTCAGTCACACTAGCCACATTTTAAGTGCACAATAGCTCCATGTGGCTAGTGGTTACCATATCAAACAGTGTAGATACAGAAAATTCCCATCACCATGGAAATTTCTATTTCTGCATTCTAGACTATAGGTTCTCAGTAGGTGAGATGGGGAAGATGAACTAGATGATCTCCCAACTGCCTTCTGACTCTAAACCTCTAAGCTTCTGCAACCAAATGTGACTTCCCAGAGTTATTGAGAAAACCCTCCCCAAAGCCAAGATTGGTTAAAGGTGCTGAAAGAAAATAAGAGGTGCTTTCAGGCATACAAGGCTCAGGCCAGAAGGAAAAGGGAATGCAGTCCCACCAGAGATCTGCTTCGGGGTAACAGACAGGAGGAGATGGCAAGTGTTTAGGCAATGTTTTTGGACTATTGTGATCACTGTTATTCATGCTCATGAAACTTGTTCAAGGTTAGTCTAGCATGTGCCATGGGATGTCTTATTTTCCCTTTCCAAGGGCTTTTCCCCTACTTAGCCATTTTTACTTGATTTTAAACAAATGAAAACTACACAGACCTGAACACACTAAGTGCTATCGAAGTTAGAAATCAGGATGCTTTGCTTTTTGTTAGTTTTGCAACATTAATCATTTTGGTGGCAGCAGCAAATAAGCAAAGAACTGATGTGTGCGAACAAATGTCATGCATAGGAACAAATCAAAGGATATTATGTGTGTAATTTGCCTGTTTCCATACCAGATACCTAGAGATGCTTGGTGATTAGCTATGCCACATTATGACTGGAGGACTAATGTGTCTCCGACAAAAGCGATATCTCAAATCCCTTGTGTCAGTCAGCAACCCCATCCATGTGCAGTGCTTTCCCTGGAGCTCAGCTCTCACCACTGTGAGAAGGCACATGGGTGGGGTGGGAAGGAAGAAATGGTGAAAGGTAAAAGGTGAAAATGATATATAGAAAGATCTCAAATATAGAAGGGCAGTTACTGAAGCCAATTAGTAAACTCTAGCTTTTCTACTATTATAAAAAAAGGCAAAATACCATCATTTGGATTGCCAGCAGTGTGCCAATTGCATGCAATTTAAGCACGTCCCTAAAAGTACTAAAGTGTCCAATTCCATGATGTCTTATGTGCCACTATATCCCTCCTAAGCACTTAGTGTAGTGCCTGGGACCCATTAGGTGGCCAGTGAATACGGATGTGTAATTGGTCCCATGGCTATCATGGAATCTGGTGGAAGCACAGAGATGTGTTGACAGACGGTGGATTCTCTAAACTAAGCATCAGACTTTGCTATGATTTCACCCCTGGGAAACAGACAGGTTTCAGCTCCTGCAGGCTTTTTGAGCCTCCTTCTCCATGACACAGAAATCATACTACATGTCAGTACACACAGATTTGGTTTTTGGGTTTTGGTTTTCTTTTTGTTTTAGCAAGATAAACAACAAATCTCTAAGATCCTTTGCTGAGAAATTATTAAAATGATATGAATATTTATAAAATATTTCATCTCTGAGGCCTCAGCTTTTATAAGTAGGAGACGGTAAAAGGCAATGAGCATTATTTATTTGAAGAAGACAAGTCAGAACTGATACACCAAATATTTTTCAGTCACCTTAATCACATCACAGATGTTTACATCATTCTCCACTTGTCCTCTCTCATTCCCATCCCCTAGCTTCTCTGCCAGTCTTGAGGACCCTAAGGTCTAAATCCCTTATATGGCTGGGACTCCCTCACCCCCTGGATTCTGAGAGGGTCCCACCAGTGGGAGATTTCAGCAGGAGTTTGGGAAAGTCGGAATTGAGGACTTATGCCCAAGCTCTCCCCACACTTCCATGTCTCAGTTGCAGTAAGAACCTGGCACCTTTAGAATGACATTTATGTCAAGTGGTCTCAATTTCTCAGCTCCAGCTCTGTGAGTGGTTGTTACTACTCCTTGTTTTCCACTTTTGCTAGTCCCTGGGAGTGTTAGCATCCCTTGTGCTCCCAACCTCGTTTCTGCAGTCACCAAATTAAGTTATCTTTGAAATCCTCATTTCCTGTTTTATTCTAATGCCCTGTCTGATACATGTAGTTCTAAGGTTGGAAACAGGCCCACATCACTCCTCAGTTTGGTCTCAGTACTAGGAGTTAATGGTTCTAAACATTCTCTACCAGGAGTGAAGATGGATACAAGACAAGTCACATGAATGCAGAGCTATTTTTACCCTATCAGTGTGTGATAGGGTTGCGGATCAGAGCCGTTCAACTCAGCATTAAAACCATGTGATGATACAGTTAATCCAGCCTTAACCTTGTATCCCAGATAGAGTAAATGTGTTTTGGCCTGGTTTTGAACCAGGTCCCTAACTCATTCCCCAGTACAAGTTCACCCTTTTACTACAAACTTCTGAATCTGCAGACACCTGGCTCTTATTCCCCATTACAATGTTCTACCCACCTACCAATTGAGGCCAAGGGATACCTCCTACTTAACTTTCCTAAGGCCCCAGATGGGTGCCTTAGTGGTTTTGTGAGCCACACATAATCTGCTGTCTCCTACTGGCCTTCCTCCAACACAACCAGAGTCAACCTCACACTGCAAAGTACATCTGAGTCCACTCACACAACTAAACTTTAGGAAAACAACTCCTCCAGATTCAATCAGGTCACAGGATGCCCTAGCTAGTCTTTCAAAAGAAGCACTAAACTTATTCTTTCTGACTTAATCTTTTTTACATCTCCAATGACAGAAGTTGTCACTGAAAGATTCCAGAAGGGTTTACATTTTTACTGGTGCTTAAGACACAGAGACCTATACAATGACTGTCCCCAAAAGCAAGGAGAGAACTTGTCTTGAGCCTGAAGTTAGTACAGGCAATCTTATACACAAGAAAAGACCTCTTCCTACAGTTGCAAATTCAAACATCCAAAGGAAATGGGAACAGACAACAGCCCTCTGGAAGCAGCTGTTATGTAACATTTGCTGACCAAAATCTGAATCTACCCCTATCAAAATACTGCAATTTAAAGGTAAGTTAAATGAACATTTATATTCAGAACTCTCCAGAGAGTTTGGAACATTTTAACACTGAGTAGAATTTAATGAGTCTTTAGATATTAATAATGTCATTTGCTGTTCTTTATTGTTCTGTGCATGAAATGTTTCCTGAGAAATGGACCTTAAAAGTAGGACCAATAAGAACTTGCGTTCTCAAATGAAACAAACAACATCTGTGCCTCCTGGAAAATAACTGCTTGTGTAGTTTTAATTGTCATATGGTAGCATACAAGGGTCTAAAATGAGGCAAAAAAAAAAAAAAAGAATAGCCTTGTAATTGAGCCTCCCAACCTCAGGGAAAATAGTCCCCCTGAACATTAGAAGAGAATATTTCTGAAATGGAAACAGAGAAGGGGAATGAGTGGGTGAATGAGTGAGTAAATTGGCAAAGTAGGAAGAAGGATGGACCTTTGTGGAGCCCTGGGTCAGCTACTTTTCCATTTTCATATTGGGGATGTTTTTCTTCATTCAGTTTTCACAAGGACTCCATGAAGCAGGAACAAAAGAAGAAATTAAAAATCAGATTATAAATAAATTACCAATTTCACACCATTAGTGTCAGGGGAAGAATTTTAAATGTGGCTCCTCATCCTCTCTGTACCCACATATTTTGCCATTAGCTTTGCAGGCCTCTTTGCAGTCTGGGGAGCAGGGCACACAGCTTGTGGTTTCTGTTATACAACTTCACTTGGGCAATGGAACTCAGCAGAAGTAATGATGTGTCAGTTCTGACTCTGGCCTTAACCAGCCTCGTGTACTCTACTTGTGTTCCGGAGCCTCTGCCATCTGATGAAATGGACATGTCTGGGCTAGCCCACTGGACCCAGAAGGAGGAGGAGAGACACATGAACAGATGCTCTCTCTAACCCAGCCCAACCTAGGTGTCTAGACAGCTTCAGACATGTGAGTCTGTCCAAGACCATCCAAGCCCAGGTCAGCTGACCTCCAAAGCCATAGTTATTGTTGTGTGTCCCTGAAGTTCTATGGTGGTCCATTATGCATTGATAGATAATTTATGCATTGTCTTGGAGCTAGACTACTGTTTTTCAAGAGTTCATAAACGGAGCACATTCATCAGATCAATGTCTCCTAAGAAGCCTGAAACGGGAAGCAGGAAGTTGTTATGGTTCTGACCAAAGGTAATTTATTCATAGTCATCCAATGAAATGTGTTCTATCATAGCTCCTTCCCTCCATGTCCATACAAGGGACAGCATTAGGAGGTGGTGGAGAATGTATCATCTCTACTTTTCATATCCCAGGAGAGAAAACTCTTTCTGGGGAATTCATGATGCAAGGTAGACCACCCTGCTTTGGGTAATTTTACTGCAAAACTGTTTCTGACCCATATTGATCATGCTTTTGTTTCAGTAGAATTAGTGAGACCCATGTAGGCTTGTGATACATTTCTATTAGCTTTTGTGAATTTAGTGGCTTAATGGCTCAGCTACAGGCATTTTCATAACCTCTACAATCCCTCATCTTGAAGAAACCCAGTAAATTTTCCCACAAGAGAAAGAATATAGATTAGTGATGAAGATCATAGACACATGAGCTGAAGATGAGTCCTACAACTTCCCTAAGCTACATGATGCTGGGCAAAGCATTTACCAACTCTAGAACTTGATTTTCTTATCTGTAAAATGGAGGTAATAGTACCATACTTCATCTCACATGAGAAATACAAGGAGAGTAATTATCACAATTCCTGGCACATCATCAAGATGAGAGTGTAGCACAAAGGGGAGAAGACAATGTGCCTAACTCAGGACATGGGCCCTTAAAGGAAAACCCACAGTCAGCAGTCACCCTTCCACAGGTGGTGTACTCTGCTGCCACCGGAGCTAAGAAGCAGTGAAGTTTTGCCCTGAGAATTCTTTATCCTTGCTAAATCTCAACAGAATTCTATCACTCATGTCTATGTCCTCTCCCCAGTTACCAAAGAGACAACTATGCCTAAATGTGTAAGCTTAATGAACTGTGGACTCAGCATACTTAGGAGTGGTGAATATATATATATATATATATATATATATATATATATATATATATATAATATTTGTGCTTCATGAACAAATTAAAATTATATTTTGATTATCTTCAAGTTCTAGATTTTTTGTGGCAATGCTTCTATTAATTGGCTCAGATAAGAATGAATACATCTGTGTAAATTCTTTTACTTGAGTGTTTCCTCTTTTCCCTCTCCTCTCTCCCTCCTTCCTTCTCCTCCTCTCCCTCCCTGTGTCCCTTTCTCCCTCTCCCTTCCTTCATTCCCTTCTTTCTCTCCTTCCCTTCCTCTCCCTCCCTCCCTCCTGCTCTCTTTCCCTCTCTTGCTCCCTTCCCTCCCTTTGATCCTCTCTCCTTCCCTTTGTCCCTCTTTTCATCTCTCTCCCTCTCCCTTGCTTTCCCTCTCTTCCTCCCTCCCTCCCTTCTTCCCTCTTTCTCTCTCTCCCTCCTTTCTTCCTCCTTCCCCCTCTCTCTCATAACTGTAAAATGTGACTAGGAATCTGAAATTAAATGAAACTGACAACAAATTCCACTACAGAAAACAAAAAGTCTTTATTCTTGTAATGTTTTCCATTTAAAGCTAGAAGCTGAAATATAGTTTAATAACCAAGAAATTGAAAAAAGCCAGTGCTCAACACTTGCTCACATCACACACCCCACTCCTTCATTATTTGTGGCCCTTCATATCAGGGAAGCAGTTAGACTTGCAAGGAAGAGACACAAGAGTTAAGTGAAGAACAAGGTGAAAAGAGCTAATAAATTCATTTCATTTAGTAGATTTCCAGCTTGTAGGTCCTTTTTAATGGGTAGAGGGGAAAGGAGAGAAAAATCAGGCTGAGTGACTCATCAGATCCCACAACGTGGGAGAATTAGATTTAAGTGAAAAAGGATGTTTCCTAGGAAACTACATGATCTGCTTGTGGAACATCAAACAAGTGCAATTTCCTAACAACAACCAGGACTAAATTGATCTACCTCAGACAGCTTTATCAGTAGGGGGGAGATTAGCTGCCTTTTGTGTTTTCTTAGTTACTATCATCAAATTGTCTATTATGTGACAGCTTCAGTTGCTGCATTTCTGACCTTGTGTAAGGACGGCTATGGTATTTGCTGTTATGTAATTGGCAAATAGTTTTCTCTATTTCCCATCCCTTTCTCATCTCCCCTGAAACCATTGCAACATATGCGGCTTCGACACCCCTTTGTAACTTCAATAGAAGCTTCTAATACTGTCTGCAGCAAGCCACAAGATTCAGTCATTAGAATCACTAAAAATATCCTTCCAGCTTTAGTCATCCAGGGTTCTAAATTAACTTACTCCCTTTTAACCATGACAGTGAAGAATCTGTAATGCACACTAACAGGGCAAGGGAGGTTGGTCTGGATTAGAAAATGGTCTGAAAATAAGTGGCAAACATTTATAAAAAATAGTTTATTACCACAAGCACATATTTAACTCAAATATGTTAACAACATACAGTCTGTTTGAAATCATTAGTTCAAAAGAGGTTTATAATTAGCATGCTAATTGGTCAGAAAAAAGAGCCTTGCTATTCAAAGAAGTTGATTATTCATAAAATTCTGGAGATATTCTGGAGTAACAGACCTGAATCCTGTGGTTTGGAGGAGAGAGCCACTTTGCCCTCACCACCTCACCACAGCTGGAACAGCTTTCATGATTTCTGTCCCATGTGTGATGACAGTAGTCACTGTGATAACAACTGCAGTTAAAACTTAATCCACTGATTCATTCAACTAAAATTGATTTAGCATCTGGTCTATGCTGGACACTGTTCTAATTGTTAGTACCAAGGCAGATAAGATCTCCTCTCCCCAAATTACCCTCTCATAGGAGGAGAGACAAGATAAAAATTCAATAAACACATTAACCTCAAATAGTGGTATTTTCTACATAGGAGATAAAGTTGAGTGATCTGATAGAGTCATTGGGGTAGGGTTTTCCTTTGGATCCATTCCTCTCAAACTATCTAATCTCTTTATCTCAGGGGACCTCTTTCCCCAATCCACTATGGGCCAAAACTTTTGTACAATACAATATAAATAATTTACCAGAAAAATAAGATGAAAATACAAGTCCAATTTTTGTAATTATTACATTCAATAGGCATAAAATTACTCCATTGAATTGCTGTAAAATTTTCTGAATGTTTACTCTCAATTACTATTTTTATCTAATCACACACCAGTAACAAACAGATTGTGGGGGCCCCTGTCCTCAGACTACACTTTGAGAATAACTTATACATGCTCTAGTCAGGGAAGCCTTCTCTGGAGTTCCAAACACAGTCTTATATTGGAAATTACATGGTCATATACCATAGTACACAGCAGGCTCTTAATAAACTTCAGTCAATTAGCAATGGTTTAGTTAAGGACTCTATAATTTTATACTTCAAGTCCCTCAAGGGTCTAAATTATCTTTTGCATCCAGTCTAAATATCTAGTCATCTGCATTTTTATTATTGTTTGTTAGTCAAAAATATGTTTAGAATCCCAGCAACCATCTTCAAAATGAATTTTTGGAGCCACTTTATTTAATGTAGCTACTATATATTGAGTGATTTACCCTGCACCAGGTAATATGGTGAGCACTTTACATATGCAATCTCATTTTAATTTTCAAATGCCCCTAAAAGCAGAAGCTATTATTATCCTCTTATATGTTAGGAAATGAAAATTTTTACATATGTGCCTAGAGGTGTCTTTTCCCATTTACATTTCATTGGATTATGTGATTATATCACAAAGATGAAAATTTGACATTCTCAATATTGTCAGTAATTAAGTCCATTAAAATTCCTTTAGCTATGTGTGAAATAGTGTCATGGAAATTCTGGAGAATGGGAAGAAGCAGTTCTCTTCCCTTTTCAGGTGTGATGGAAGATCCAGGAGGAAGCTCAAATCCAGACATAGGGCAGGTACTGCAAAGCTTTTACCTGGAATTTAGGGAGATGACAGTCCACATACATTGATCCAGGGAAGGCTGTTCTCTAGTTCTATTTACTCATTTATATATTCCCTTTATTTCCACAATTCTTCTTTTCTCCATCCTTTATTAGTATGTTCCAACGTGTTCAACATTCATCCTTTTATTTGTATATTCTTAATTTATATCAAGAGTATCTGCTTATAAATATTCCTCACTTTTTTTTTTTTTCTCCTCGGGGCATGCTCTTCTGAGATCTAACT
This sequence comes from Zalophus californianus, assembly GCF_009762305.2. Taxonomy (NCBI): domain Eukaryota; kingdom Metazoa; phylum Chordata; class Mammalia; order Carnivora; family Otariidae; genus Zalophus; species Zalophus californianus. Next base: position 63,660,837 of record NC_045595.1, on the reverse strand, counting down.
ATGTTGCTCTGTATGCAGTTAATATCTTACTGGCAACTGCTGTGGATTCACCTCATTTCGCTTAACCAATATTGCAGAAATTAGCTCTAGATCCACTTTCACAAGCACTGCATAGACCAGTCTCATCTATATCTCCTTCCTGTCCTTTGTGAGAATATGTGTACAGACATACTTCAAATGTACAGACATATCTTAATTGTGGGTTTGGTTTCAGACCATCTGAAAGCTAGTCAGGTTTTTTTTTTTTTTAATTTCTCAGTGTACATAAAAGTTATACTATACTGTAGTCTCTTAAGTGTGCAATAACATTATGTTTAAAAATGTAAATACCTTAATTAAAAAAATACTTTATTTCTAAAAAGTGGTAACCATTACCTGAGCTTTCAGTGAATCTATATTTTTGCTGGTTGAGGGTCTTGCCTTGACATTGATGGCTGCTGACTGATCAGAGTGGTAGTTGGTGAAGGTTGGGGTGTTGTGACAATTTCTTAAAATAAAAAACAATGATTTTTGCTGCATCAATTGATTCTTCCTTTCATGAAGGATTTCTCTGTAGCATGAGATGATGTTTGACAGTGTTTTACCCACAGTAGAACTTCTTTTATAATTGGAATCATTCCTCTCAAACCTTGCCACTGCTTTATCAAATAAGTTTATGTCATATTCTAAATCTTTTGTTGTCATTTCTTTTTTTAAAAGATTTTATTTATTTATTAGAGAGAGAGGACAAGCGGGGGGGGGGGCAGTGGGCAGAGGGAGAGGGAGAAGAAGACTCCCCACTAAGCAGGGAGCCCCATGCAGGGCTTGATCCCAGGACCCTGGGATCATGACCTGAATCAAAGGCAGATGCTTAATTGACTGAGCCACCCAGGTGCCCCTGTTGTCATTTCTACAATCTTTACAGCATCTTCACCAGGAGTGGATTCTATCCCAAGGAACCACTTTCTTTGCTCATCCCTAAAAACATCTCCTTATCATGAGTTTTATCATGAGATTGCAGCAATTCAAGCATACCTTCAGGCTCCACTTTTTTATTATTATTATTATGTTATGTTAATCACCATACATTACATCATTAGTTTTTGATGTATTGTTCCATGATTCATTGTTTGTGTATAATACCCAGTGCTCCATGCAGAACGTGCCCTCCTTAATACCCATCACCAGGCTAACCCATTCCCCTACCCCCCTCCCCTCTAGAACCCTCAGTTTGTTTCTCAGAGTCCACAGTCTCTCATGGTCCTTATCCCCCTCAGATTCCACCCCCCCTTATTCTTCTCTTCCTGCTATCTTCTTCTTTTTTTTTTTTTAACATATAATGTATTATTTGCTTCAGAGGTACAGATCTGTGATTCAACAGTCTTGCACACTTCACAGTGCTCACCATAACACATACCCTCCCCAATGTCTATCACCCAGCCACCCCATCCCTCCCACCCCCAACCACTCCAGTAACCCTCAGTTTGTCTCCTGAGATTAAGAATTCCTCATATCAGTGAGGTCATATGATACATGTCTTTCTCTGATTGACTTATTTTGTTTAGCATTATACCCTCCAGTTCCATCCACGTCATTGCAAATGGCAAGATTTCCACTTTTAATTCTAGTTCTCTTGCTATTTCTACCACATCTTCAGGTACTTCCTCTACTGAAGTCTTGAACCCTTGAAAATCATCCATGAGGGTTGTTATCAACTTCTTCCAAACTCCTGTTTATGTTGATATTTTGACCTCTTCCCATGAATCACACATGTTCTTAATGGCATCTATAATAGTGAATCCTTTCCAGAAGATTTTCAATTTACTTTGCAGATTCATCATGGGAATCACTATGTATGGCAGCTACAGCCTTATGAAATGTATTCCTAAATAATAAGACTTGAACATCAAAATTACTCCTTAATCCATGAGCTGCAGAATGGATATTGTGTTAGGACACATAAAAACAACATTGATTTCATTATACATCTCCATCAGAAATCTTGGATGACCAAGGCATTGTCAAAGAGCTCAGTAATATTTTGGAAGGAATCTTTTTTTCTGAGCAATAGGTCTCAATGGGCGTTTAAGAGATTTAGTAAGCCATGTTGCAAATAGCTGTGCTGTCATCTAGCCTTTGTTATTCCATTTCTAGAGCACAGGCAGAGTAAATTTAGCATAATTCTTAAGAGCCCTAGGATTTTCAGAATGATAAGTGAATATTAGTTTCAACTTAAAGTCACTAGCTGCATTAGCCTGTAACAAGAGAGTCACCCTATCCTTTAAACCCAGACACTGACTTCTCCTCTCCAGCTATGAAAGTCCTAGATGGCATCTTCTTCCAAAAGAAGGTTTTTTTTTAATCTACATTAAAAATCTGTTGCTTAGGGTAGCCACCTTCATTAATTATCTTAGCTGGATCTTCTGGATGACTTATGGTAGTTTCTACATCAGCACTTGCTGCTTCACCTCTTTCCTTAAACTTCATGAACCACCCTCTGCTAGCTCCAACATTTTTCTCTTCAGCTTCCTCACCTCTCTCAGCCTTCATAGAATTGAAGAGAGTTGGGGCCTTGCTCTGGATTAGGCTTTGACTTAAAGAAATGTTGTGACTGGTTTGATCTATCCAGGCCATTAAAACTTTTCCCAAATCAGCAATAAAGTTGTTTTGCTTTGTTATCATTCGTGTGTTCACTGGAGTAGCACTTTTAATTTCCTTCAAGAACTTTTCCTTTGTGGTCACAACTTGGCCAACTGGTGCCGGGACCTTAGCTTTCAGCCTATCTGTGCTTTCAATATACCTTCCTCATTAAGCTTAATCATTTTAATCTTTTGATTTAAACTGAAAGACATGTGACTCCTCTTTTCACTTGAACACATAAGAGGACATTGCAGGATTATTAATTAACCTCATTTCAATGTTATTGTGTCTCAGGTAATAGGGAGGCTGGGGTAGAGGGAGAAAGATGGGGGGAATGGCTGGTCAGTGGAGCAGTCAGAACACACACAACATTTATTGATAACTTTGCTGTCTTATATGGGTGTGGTTCATGGAAGAACACCAAAACAATTACAATTGTCTGTAACTACAATAACATTGTATAAAAAAATTACAATAATAACATCAAAGATCAATAATCACAGATCATCATAACAAATAAAATAATAATGAAAAAAGTTGAAATACTGTGACACAGAGACATAAAATGAGCCAAAGCTGTTGGAAAAATGCAGCCAATAGGCTTACTTGACATAGGGTTGCCATAAACCTTCAGTTTGTAAAAAACAGCAACAACAGCAAACAAACAATATTGTACAAAGCACAATGAAGTGAAGCACAATAAAACAAGGTGTGCATGTATATACAAAGATATATGCCCAGGAGCAAAAGAGCTAGATCATAGGTCGTACATCCATGGAATGAGTAAGTAGAGATGGATTATTCCCCAGAATGATCCCCACTCCCTTCAGCACAGTGTGAAAGTTCTAGAACTCCACATTTCTTGACCTCTCCAGGCCTATTTCATAGCTGTCAACCTTGGGTCTCCCTTTTTCATCATCCCAATAATGTTTTTCTCTTTTGTTCTCTGTTGCAGCCCTTGCTCTTGGACTCCATATCTTCCTCTAACTTGACTTACTCAGTTATTTTGATGGAACATGTAATCCAGTAGCTTCTTGAAAAAGATATAAGAGATATACATGCTGGGAGAACGTCCTGGTGTGAAAATATCCCTTTTTCTTTTCATTTATAGTTTGGATGGTTACAGAAGTCTGTTGGATATTTTATTTATCACTCAAAACTTTGGAGTCATTGCTTCCAATACTGCCATTGAGAATTCATTTGATTCTCAGTTCTATATATATTACCAGTTTATTCTCTCTTTGGGTTTTGAGATCTTCTATATTTCTCTAGTGTTCTGGAGTACAAATATCTATTGTGATGATGTTCCTTAAAGTATGTGAATTTTTATTTGTTAGGCAATTTGTTTTCTTTAAGTATTCCTTTTTCCTTGGCTTCTATTTTCACTTCAGGGTATAATGACATCTATATTTTCTGAGGATACTTATTATTTTTATTTATTTTTCCACTGTTGTTCCACTTTTAAATTAAGAAATAATTGATCTACATTACTACATAAAGTAAGGTATATATCATGATGGTTTGATTTACATATATACTGTGAAATGATTACCATAATAGGTTCAGCTAATATCCATCATCTCATAAAGATATAATAAAAAGAAAAGAAGAGGGTTGCCTGTGTGGCTCAGTCATTAAGCGTCTACCTTCAGTTCAGGTCATGATCCCAGAGCCCTGGGATGGAGCTCCGCATTGGGCTCCCTGCTCCGTGGGAAGCCTGCTTCTCCTTCTCCCACTCCCCCTGCTTATGTTCCCTTTCTCACTGTGTCTCTCTCTCTGTCAAATAAATAAATAAAATCTTTAAAAAAAAAACAAAAGAAAAGAAGAAAAAACTTCCTATGTTGGGAACCCTTAGGATTTAATCTCTTAACAACCTTCCTACATATAATACAGCAGTGTTAACTATAGTCATCACGTTGTATGTTGCAGCCCTAGTAATTATTTCTTATTATTAGAAGTTTGTAACTTTTGACCACCTTCCTCCAGTTCCCCCTCCCCCACCCTCCAAGACTTCTAGTTACCACAAATCTGAACTCTTTTGATGAGTTAGTTTTTTAAGATTCCACATGTAAGTGAGATCATACAGTATAGTATTTGTCTTTCCCTTTATGACTATTTTACTTAGCATAATGCCTTCAAAGTATATCCATGTTGTTGCAAATGGTAGGAGTTCCTCATTTTTATGGCTGAATAATAGTCCACATATATTATACCATATATATTTTATATATATACATATATATGTGTATACACATATATACACATATACACACAATAATTTCTTTATTCATTTATTTCTTGATGGACACAAGTTGTTCCATGTCTTGGCTATTATAAATAATACTGCTGTGAACATGGGTATGCAGATACCTTTTTTAGTTAAAGTTTTCATTTCCTTTGGACATCTTCCCAAAAGTGAAATTGCTGGATCTTATAGTAGTTCTATTTTTTTCTGATAAACTTTCATACTGTTTTCCATATTTTTTCCACTTATAATCCCATCAATGGTACATAAAGGAATTTTTATTAATGTTTCCTTCTGCTGTCTGCATTATCTTCATTTCCTCTTTCGTATTTTTATTGTTTGTTTCAGTCTTTGACTGTGATGCTGGGCTTTCCTCAACTGTTGGTGGTCCCTGCCTTAGTGTTTATATTATAAGAAACTGGTTGGCCACTGATGGATGAGAACATGGCTTTCCAGGGGTAGCATCACTGGATGGTAATTTGGCTCTTCCATTTTAGGGAGAGTCCACAACTTTCTACAATTCTATGTCTGTTTTTCTTGGACTTGTTAATTTCTCCAGTGAGAAATTCTTTCTTGGCAGGGGGTATAAATTGGTTTTCCAGCATTTCTGACTTCCATTTCATCCCCATAATTTCATGTTGTGCCTTCACACTCAAATGTGTATCGGATTCCCAAGAGCAAAATCCCTGTTTCCAAAATAAACTTCTGGTCCTCTGCTGGAATAGAGGAAGCAGTTGCCCAGTTGAGCAAGATCAGGGAAGAGATCTAGAGTGCCTGTTTCTTGTACAGACTTTCAGTCAGTCATCTCTATTAGTTACATGTGCTCCCTGACTTTTGGAGGTTCTTGAAGCCCACAATCACTAGGGTATGTGTGTGTACATATGGCAAGAGGAGGTTCTATATTTTGAATAGACTGGTTTCCAGGCTTTCCACACTGTGAAATTAGGTATCAGTTTTCCCAGCTCAGTTAAGTATGTTATTCCTCATCTATCTGCTCTTCAGCTTCCTGAATTTTATGGCTCTCATTTCCTCTCCCATATTTTTACAATAGACTGTTTCTAGTTTATTTCATCTCTTTGCTGTCATTTTTGTGAGATTTCAGAAAAGTGTAGAAATAACTGCTCATGTTCAATCCACTTATATCATTAGCAAGAAAAAGAATTACAGCTTTTTAACAGATTTACAACACATTCTTAGGTATAATTCATGGTCACTGTGGCTGTACTTCCTTCTCCATAGACAGTCTTTATAAGTGGAAAAGAAAATATGGCTATTAAAAACAGTCTCTGAAACTGTTGAATTGTGTCCCCCAAAAAAAGATACGTTAAAATCCTAACCCCTAGCACTTCAGAATATGATTTATTTTGAAATAGGGTTGTTGCAAATGACATTCACTACAATAAGGTTATATTGGAGAAGGCTAGGTCCTTATCCAATACGGCTGTGACCTCATATGAAGATGACCATGTGAAGACACAGAGACACAGGAAAAATGTGTGAAGAGGGAGGCAGAGATTGGAGTGATGCATCTACAAGTCAAGGAAAGCCAAGGATTGCCAGCCATCATCAGAAGCAAGGAGAGAAGCATGGAAATTTCCCCTCAGAGCTCTCAGAAGGAACCAACCATACTAACACCCTATTTATAGTAATTTGTTATGATAGGCCCAAGAAACTAATACAGATATTGGTACCAGGAAATGGGATGTTGCTGTACAAATACCTAAAAATGTGGAAGTGGCTTTGAAATTCAGTAGTGAATAGAGGCTGGAAGAATTTTGATGTGCATGATAGAAAAAGCCTATATTGTCTTGAAGACATTGTTGATAGAAATATGGACATTGAAGATGGACCTGGTGAGGTCTCAGATGAAAATAATGAACATGTTATTGGATGCTGGAGGAACAACAACCCTTGTTATAGTTTCAGAGAAGTTTTGAGAACTTCAGAGTATATTGAATATTGAAATATTGAATTATGCTGTAATGTTTTGTTTTCTTTTGTTTTTAATAAATCTTATAAGGGATGAAGTTGGATACCTAGCTGAAGAGATTTCCAATCAGAGTAGAAGGAATAAACTGGTTTCTCCTTGCTGTTTGCTGTAAATGTGAGAGGAAAAGGATAAACGGATGAAGGAAATGCTAAGCAGAAAGGAACCAGTGCTTAATGATCCAGATAGCATGCTCTGGAAATAGGGCCAAGTTTGTGGTCAGACAACCATTTGCCAAAGAATTTAGGTATGTGACTCACTGATACAATGAAACATCTCAGCAGTAACTGGGAATAAAAATGTGGTTCTCTGAAAAGGACCTGTGGAGAGTTCTTGTCTAACATTGTGATCTCTTAAATGACCACAGAAGACCAAGAAGATTTTGAAAATTGTATAAGAGCAGAAATACGGCATGCTTGGACTGAAAAAGGACAAAGATGGGATGAAGTGAATGAAGGAAGAATAACTCTCAAGGCAAAGTCAGATTCAGAGGCCTGGGCTAAGGGGTCCTCCTAGTCTCCAGAGGATCAAAGGGAATAGGGCCACCCTGTGAAACCAGAGGACAGAGCAACAAGTCTGAAAATTATTCTCAGGCCTTGGAACCTAATAGAATTTGTCCTGCTGGATTGAAAACATGCTTTAGACCAGTGATGCCTGTTTTTCTATTAATTTTAACCTTTTGGAATGGGAATATCCATCCTATGCCTGTCCCACCACTGTTTCTGGTAAGCAGACATCTTGCTCTGTTTAGCAGGTTCAGAAATAGAAATTTTGCCTCAGGATGGACCATATCCAGTGTCTCACCCACACCTGATTTAGATAATTTAGAAGATGACATTTGGGACTTTTTGGATTGATTATATATAGATGAGATTTGGAACTTAGAGTTTATGCTAAATTGGGTTAAGACTTTAGGAGATATTGGAACAGGGTGAATTTATTTTGTATGTGGGAAGGATATGAATCACTGTGGGCTGGAGAGCAGACTGTTTTGGGTTGAATTGTATTCCTGCAAAAGGGTATGTTGAAATCCTAACCTCTAGTTGTCTTAAAATATGACCTTATTTGGAAATAGGGTCATTGCAGATATAATTAATTAAGTTAAAATGAGCTAATACTGGAGTGCAGTGAGCCCCTAATCTGATATACATGGTATCTTCAAATAAAGTAGCCATGTGAAGCCATAGAGACATAGGGAGCATGCCATGTGAAGAGAGGCAAAGATTGAATGTTGCAAATGGCAAGATGTCTTTCTTTCTCATGTCTGATAACACCCATATCTATGTCTAATCTATATCTCTCTATATAGATATTTATATCTATCTATCTATATATATCACCCATATCTATCTAGATAGATCTATAGATAGATATAGAGATATATCTATAGATAGATAGATATTGTAGAAAGATAGATAATTAGATGATAAATGATAGATGATAGAAGGATAGATAGATGATAGATAGACGTAGAGATATATAGATATAGATATAGTCTATTAATGGACACTTAGGTTATTTCCATGTCTGGGTTATTGTGAATAATGCTGCAATTAACATGGGGATGTAGATTTCTATTTGAGATCCTATTTTCATTTCCTTTGGATATATACCCAGCAGTGGGATTGCTGGATCATATGGTAGGTCTATTTTTAAATTTTTTGGAAACTTCCATACTGTTTTCCATAGTGGCTCTACCAATTTACATTTCCTCCCAACAACGCAAAAAGGCTCACTTTTCTCCACATCCTCACCAATACTCATCTCCTGTCTTTTTGATGACAGCCATTCTTAAACGTGTGAGGTGATATCTCACTGTGGCTTTGATTTGCATTTTCCTTATTATTAGTGATGTTGATGTACCTTTTTATGTACTTTTGTCCATTTGTATATTTTCTTTGGAAAATATATGTTCAGTTCCTCTGCCCACTTATTAATTGGACTGTTTGGGGGTCTTTACTATTGAGTTGTATGAATTCTTTATATTTCCTTGGATATTAATTCTTACCAAATATATGTTTTGCAAATATTTACTCTCATTCTGTAGTTTACCTTCTCATTTTAATGATGTATTCCTTTCTTTTGCAGAAGCTTTTTAATTTGTTGTAGTCTACCTTGTTTATTTTTGCTTTTGTTGGTTTGCTATTAATGTCAAATCTAAAAAAAATCATTGCCAAGACCATTGCAAAGAGCTTACACACATGTTTTCTTCTAGCAGTTTTAAAGTTTCAGGTCTTACATTCAAGTCTTTAATCCATTTTGAGTTGATTTTGTGTAGGTTATAACACAGAGGTACAGTTTCATTTTTTTCCATGTGGCTATCTAGTTTTCCCAGCACCTTTCTTCACCGTATATTCTTGGCTCCTTTGTCATAAATTAATTAATCATATATACATGGTTTTATTTCTGGGATCTCCATTGTGTTCCATTGATCTATGTGTCTTTTTTATATTATTACCATACTGTTTTAATTCTTGTAGCTTTGAAATATAGTTTGAAATCAGATAGTTTGAGACCTCCAGCTTTGCTCTTCTTTCTCAAGATTGTTATGGCTATTGGGGGTCTTTTATGGTTCTATACAAATTTTAGGATTATTTTTTTCTCATCTATAAAAAAAATGCCATTACAATGTTGATGGAGACTGCAGTGAAGCTGTAGAATGCTTAAGGTAATTCTTAATTATTATTAATTATCTATTAACTAATAGCAATATTAATTCCTCCAATCCATGAGCACAGAATATCTTTCATTTATGTGTGTCTTCAATTTCTTTCATTAATGTCTTACAGTTTTCAGTGTACAGATTTCACCCCCTTGGTTAAATTTATTCCTAGGTATTTTATTCATTTTGATGCTATTATAAATGGGGTTGTTTTCTTAATTTCTCTTTCTAATAGTTCATTATTAGAGTATAGAAATGCAATGGAGTTTTGTATATTGATTTTGTATCCTGCAACTCTACTTCTTACTAGTAATTGGTCTGTTCGGATTTTTTATTTCATTATAATTCAGTCTTTGTAGGTTGTATGTTTCTAAGAATTTATCCATTTCTTCTAGATTGTCCAATTTGTTGCCATGTAATTGTTCATAGTATTTTCTTATAATCCTGAATTCTTATGTGGTATGAGTTTTAATGTCTCTTCTTCATTTTTAACTTTAGTCATTTGAGTCCTCTTTTTTTTCTTGGTGAGTTTAGCTAAAGGTTTGTCTAATCTGTTTATCTTTTCAAATAAAAAAAAAAAACACAACTCTTAGTTTCATTGATCTTTTCTATAATCTTTTTAGTCTCTATTTCATTTGTTTCCACTCTGATGTTTGTTATTTTCTTCCCTCTGTTAATTTTGGACTAAGTCTGCTCTTTTTTCAAGGTCCTTGGGGTGTAAAGTTAACTTGTTTATTTGAGATCTGCCTTTTTTCTTAACATAGGCATCTATCACTACAAACATCCCTCTTAGAACTGTTTTTGCTGTACCCAATAAGTTTTGGTATGTTGTATTTCCATCTTATTTGTCTCAAGATTTTCTTATTTATTAAATTTCTTCTTTGACCCATTTGATGCTCAGGAGTGTGTTATTTAATCTCCATGTATTTGTAAATTTTCCAGTTTTTTTCCAATTGATTTCTAATTTCATACCGTTGTTGTCGGAAAAACATATGTGATATGGTCTGAATCTTCTTAAATGTATTGACTTATTTTGTAATCTATTTTGGAGATTTTTCCATATGTACTTGAGAAGAATGTTTATTCTGCTGCTGTTGGACGGGATGTTCTGTAAGTGTGTTACATCTCTGTACTCTAACATGGACTTTAAATCCAGTATTTCCATATTGATTTCTTGTCTGGACAATCTAGTCATTGTTGAGAGTGAAGCAATGAAGTACTCTAGTATTATTGTTTTGCTGTCTATTTTTCCTTTTTTCAAGTGTTTATAGCACATTTATCAACATTTTAAATATATTAAGCAACAAGAAATTTTCTTTAATATGCAACAAAACATAGTGTTATTAGAGATCATTTAATCTGACCATATATCAGTTATCTATTTTCACAGTAATGCAGCATACCAACAAACCATAAAATTTCAATACTGTGCAACATTTATTTAGTTAATGTGATTCTGGTTTGGCTATGGGTTGGCCATGCTGGCCTCATTAATGGTTCTACTAATCTCAGCTGGGCTAACTCACATGTTTGCAGGTTGGCAGGCAAATATTTGACTGACATTGAAAGGTATAATTGAGGAAACTCAGCTGATCCAGCTCTGTCCTCTAGCTCAGTCATTTTCCTCCTGGAGCTAGTGTTGTTTCCTCATAGCAACAACAGAAATACAAGAAGTCAGGTAGAAATACACAAGCTATTTAAGGCCTAGGCCTGGAACTGACACATTGTATTTCAATCTCCACTGCCCCAAGAAGTTATATGACTAAATCTAAAGTCAAGAGATAGAGAAATATATGATACTCCCTCAGTGAAAGGCACTGCAAAGTCAAATAGCAAAAGACACAGAAGCAAAAAGGACTAAGGAATTAGGGCCACTGATGTGGCAGTCTACCAATGACAATAGGATTTAAAAAATTACTCATACTATTTAATAGCAAAAAAAATTACAAATACATAATTAAAAAGTAGGCGGAAGATAACAACTCACACCTGTTATAATGGCTAGTATCAACAAAGACAAGAAATAACAAGTGATGGTAAGGATGTGGAGAAAAGGGGGGGGCACCTGGGTGGCTCAGTCATTAAGTGTCTGCCTTTGGCTCAGGTCATGATCCCAGAGTCCTGGGATTGAGCCCTGCATCAGGCTACCTGCTCTACGGGAAGCCTGCTTCTCCCTCTCCCACTCCCCCTGCTTGTGTTCCTGTTCTTGCTCTGTCTCTCTATGTGAAATAAATAAATAAATCTTAAAAAAAAAGAGGATGTGGAGAAAAGGGAACAATTGTGCACTATTGGTGGGAATGCAAACTGGTGCAGCCACTGTGGAAAACAGTATGGGGGTTCCTCAAAAAAATTAAAAATAAAACTACTATATGATTCTGCAATTCCACTTCTGGGTACTTATTCAAAGAAAATGAAAATGTTAACTTGAAAAGATACATGAGTCTCATATTCATTGCAGCATTATTTACAATAGCCAAGATATAGAAACAACTTAAGTGTCTATCAATAAATGAATGGGTAAACAAAATGTAAGGGAGATATATAATGGAATATTATTCAACCATAAAAAGAATAAAATCTTGCCATTTGCAACAACATTATGGTATATGAGGGTATTATGCTAAGTGAATCAGTCAGAGAAAGAACCATGCCTGATGATCTCACTTATATTTGCAATCTTAAAAAAAAAAAAAAAGCTTATGGATTCAGAGAACAGATTAGTAGTTGCCAGAGGTAGGGGGTAGGGAATAGATAAAATGGGTGAAGGGGATCAAAAGATATAAACTTCCAATTATAAAATAAAAAGTCATGGGGAGGTAATGTACAACATGGGCAACAACAGTTAATAATGCTGTATTGCACATTTGAAAACTACTAAGAGATTAAATCTTAACAGTTCTCACAAGAAAAAACATTTGTAACTATGTATGGTGATGGATGTTAACTAGATTTACTGTGGTGATCATTTTGCAATATATATAAATATCAAGTCATTGTGTTGTAAACCTGAAGCTAATATAATACTAGATATATATATATATATGTGTGTGTGTAAAATACCTCAATAAAAAATTAATGACAAACAACAGACTAATCTTACCAAAGGTAGGAACATCATACATTGCATCAGTGTATCTATCTACCTATTCATCCATCCATCCATCCATATACTCCCACCAAATGATAGATAGATATTTATCTAAACTTAATTAGTTAAATTTGTTTAACAAACAAAAAACAAAACAGTACTTTTAATAAACTTAGGAAGACAAAAATACTCCCACACCCTAATAAAGAATTACTAAGTCAAATTAATAGCTTGCATGATACAAGTGAAACATTAGAAGAATCTGATTATAATATTTATACATGTTTATATTTTCAAGATTTCAAATAATATTTTTAAAACCAGAAAACATGGTAGATGAGATATTTAAAATACCTAAGAAATTTTTCTAAATGTACAATTGCCTACTTTCACTAAAATAAAAAAAATGTATAGAATAAAGATTTTTGGTTTGTACTGCATGTGTTTTTTTAAATAATATATTCTCTGAATTAAATTGATAGGAAAATAACAGGAGGGGTTCGGGTGTAGAGGTAACATGATCATAATGCTGTAAAGAAAGATTTTCAGAACATGTTTCATAATGTTTTGCTAGTAAATATAAAAATCATTTCCAATTGTTATGGTAATACTCCACGTATTCTTGTCCTTAGTTTTTTTCCCTGGTTTAGGAACTTAACATTTCAGAATAATTTTCACAAGGTTACCCATTCTATGTGTGCCAATAAATGTAATTGTATTTATTTCAGAAGGCATAGTTAAATTTATGGAAGTAAAACAACACTGTTTTTATTTATAACCATGGTAAATTTTAATACTGAGTTTACTCTAGCAGTGCATAATGTGATGGCTGATGTATTTAACATGATTATGATTCAATGTAAACCCAAGGGGATTCCTCAAGAACCCTTTTCCCTCCAGTGTTTCCATTTGTAGTTTAGTGAGAGGGAACTGAATTAGAAATCAAAGGACATGGGCAAACACTCAGCCAGGAAGCAATGCTTCCCCTGGGCATCCATTGTTCCAGGGATTGACCTTTATCATAGCACTTCCCAGAGTCTTCTGCATTTGCTGATTTATTCATCCGTGTTCCCACTACACAGTTAGAGCTTTAATCTCAGATCCTGGCTTATTTGTCTTCCTAACAATATGGCCTAGCAAGGTGCTCAACAGCTCTTTGTTAAATGAGTGAGAAAACAAAATATGTGTTGTTGAACAATGCCTTGGATTTATTTCCTTGATGGGAAAGAAGCAGCTCAGAACTGGCAAGTCATCCATATTGTTTGATATGTATTTTATATGTTTTATGCCAAGGACAAAAGGGACTGTTCTATCCACTTGTTTTGGCCCATTTATCATAATATTAGTCTGCTATTTCTATTACTTTTTTGACACCAATAAGGCACAGATTGATTCCCATTTATCTTGGCATCTCCAATTCTGAAAAAGTGTTCACTTCCATAAATTAATAATTGAAAAAATTAATATCTAGAAGTAATAGATGTTCTTGGTGTGCCACTCACATCCACTTCACCTGGTGAGTGTGCTCAGCCCCTACCTGCTATTAGTGTTGGTTGCTAATTGTTCATAATTGGCCTTTTCTCTAAGCAACTGCTTTTGGCATCCATGAGCCACCTTACCAAAGAGGTGACAAGCTGAGTATAATGAATGACTGACCTGTCTCAAGAAGGGGCCAAGTCTACAGTGTAAATCATGTTCTAGAGCTCTCATGGAATCAACCAGAAGCTGGTTTCTAGTTCAGACCATATCCTTCACCTGCCCCCTTTTTTTTCTTCATTCCCCATCTCCTCAAAGCCCCTCCCCAAAAAGACTTTGCACAAAAATATCTGCCCTGGAACTAATCTAAGACACCATTTCAATGTTGTTTTTTCTTATTTTTATTAAACTTGTTTTTTTTAATTGTATATTGCAGTTGTAAGAAATAATACAAAGACAAGTTCCTCTTCCAGCAAGCATGAGGAGCTCCACTGAGCCTCTGCCCGGTGAAACTGATGAAAAAATATTTTTAAAAAATAAGATCTCTTAAAATGGCTCTATGGCTATACAGGAAATTAAGATACATTTATTCAAGAAAATCTACTAAAACTCTAAGAACTGTGAGAATCTGCATTGGAAACAGACCTGTGCCCTCCCTCTACCCTACAAGCTCAGTGAGATGGAAACTCCACTCTGGACTGGTACAGCCCAGAGCACAGGGACCCCTCCATGCAGCTCCCAGAGAGCTGTTTTTCCAGAAAGGGTGAATATCAGTATTTCTCATCCTGCCTCAGGATAGTATTTTTAAAATCAGAAAACACATGATTGCCACTGACACCTGGTGGGTATATTTGGCCTCATTGACACTGTGTGATCAAAGTCTTAACTCTCCATCAAGCCTCCTCTGACCCCACACCAGTGGAGAAGAAAGGAGCACCTCATTATAGTCTGTCAGTGTGGAATCCAGGCTGTCCAGACAGTGGGGAGCTCATTACTAGTTCACGGAGATGGAAGTCCCAGGTCTCTGCTTGTCATACATGGACACCAACCCATCTAGTATTGGGATGCCTCAGTATAGCCTCATTAGGATGGAAGTCCAGGCCCCCACCTAGCCCCTGCTGGCATGGATAAGGGTGGCATTCGTCTGGTGTAGAACCATTGCCATAAATTTTTTTCTGTCTTGCTAGGATGTCCCTTTCCTAATCCTTTGGCTAGAGAGAATAGGCTTTAGTTGGAGTTTTGTGTGTGTGTGTGCCTGTTGGCATTTTCAGTTTGCTGGCTTCTTCTTCAGATCCAAGCCTCGGATATAGGAGGCCAAAAGAAAACTCAGGGAAATTACATCATTCCTCATGTCCCAAAGTTCCTATCTAGTCTGCCTTCTTCTCTCCACCATTCAGTCTTCTTATGTTTGTTTTGCATATAACGTCCAAGGCTTTTTAATGGTACTTAGCAAGAAGAATAGAGAAAAGTGTGGCTTGTTCCATATTCCTGGAAGCAGAAGCCCCCTGCTGAATAGTTTTCTAACTAATCAGACCTACAACTTGTCTGAAGCTATCATAACAAAAGAAAAAAGTTAAGGGGTGTATGTCTTTAGGCCACAAAGGATACTGCCACTTATTAACATCATTGATCTTTTCATGTTTTTGTTTTTCTTAGATTATGAAATTCTATTTAGAATGTTTTGCTATGACAACATAGTCCTTACTGAGGATTTTGACATTTCCTTTTTTTCCTCCTCTTGTCCTACAAAGTAGATGAAGATACCAAAGCTTTCTATAGAATGGACAAACAAAAGATCAAATATCTGTTGTGTAGATACCAAGTGGCAGGCACTGTATTGAGTAGAAGAGTTGTCTAAAGAATTTATCTTACAGGTAAGAAAAATTTGCTCATTGAATTTAATTTACATGCTTGTAAAGGCTAGATCCTAAATTTGAACCCAAGTCTAACTTAAACCAAAACCTAATTCTGCATGACCTTGAAAATTTACTTGGCCTCTTCCACTTTTTTTTTTTTTACAATATCTGAAATGAAAATACAGCTAACCTTTGAACAACAGGGGGTTTGAACTGTGTGGCTCCACTTATACACAGATTTTTTATAGTACAATACTGTAAATATATTTTCTCTTATAATTTTCTTAAGGACATTTTCTTTTCTCCAGCTTACTTTATTATGAGAATACAGTATGTAATAAATATATAAAAATATATGTTAATTTACTATTTATGTTATTGATAAGGCTTCCCATCAAAGGTAGGCTATTAGTAGTTAAGTTTTTGGGGAGTTAAATATTATACATGGATTTTTACTGTATGAGGTCTTGGCATCCCTAACCTCTGCACTGTTCAAGGGTCAACTGTAATACCTATTTCATAAGATTATTAGGAAGAATAAATTAATTGACATATGTGAAAGAGCTTTAGAATTTATAAAGTATTTGAAAATGGGCACAGTGGTTACCATAAAAAGTCATTTCCCTAACCTATCAGCAGGACTTGTATAGCCATGATGACCAATATGTAGTAGGGCCCTAGAGTTTAAGTTCTTGGGATCTGGAGCAGATTGCTTAGACTCTAATTCTAGATACTGGATATTGTCTTTAGACAAATTATGTAAATTCTTAGAGACTCAGTTTCCTCATCTATAAAATAAAGATAATATATTACCCATGCCATTTGGTTGTTATGAAGATTAAATGAGTTAATACATATAAAGAATTTAGTATAGTACCTGCTTCATGATTAGTGCTTAATAAATTAGCTATTAGCATTAACTAATAATATAACTGCTGGGTTGTTTTTTTTTTTTTTTCCCACTGAGTCATCCAGAAATAATGACTCAAGTTTTTGAATCATCCTACAAGAGTCAGGGTGCAGTCAGGGCCACAGAACAAGTGAGTACAACAATCTCCTGGAGCCATCTCAGGTCTGTAGAAAAACAACTCAATAGAGAATTTGGAGTCTAAGTTAAAATCCCACAAGGGGCAGGAAAGCATTAAGCCTTTGCATAATCCTTTAGCACTGCTTACTTACATGGAGCTGCTGATTTAAATGGTGTGGAGAAAATATTTTGGAACTATTTTCACAGGATTTGATTCATTGCTTCTGTCAAGTTAAGCTACAGTGTGTCTTCAAAATCAACACATCTACCTTGTATGTCTCTCTCCATCATGTTCTTTATTAAGATGCTCTGGCAGGGTTAATAAAGTGTTTATATTTGAATTGTTATATTTGTCAATCAAATGTAGTCTTCAGTCAATCACTTAGCAAGTTTAAGATGGAAGAGGGGCAAAAGCAGCTAAAATGATTTGGCTGACACATTGTATATGAACTCTATTCAAGGAACAGGTTAAAAATGTATTTGCTATACTCAGTTAAGTTTAGGACAAAGAGTTTGTCCTCTTAAACCAGCCACTAGATAACTCAGATGACTCCACCATTTTTCCTCTTCTTTTCAGGATTTATGTAAGTACATATATTAAGACGTCTCTCCCATTCAGGTTAGTATAGTTTTGACTGAAAATATCAATGTATCTGTATTATGAAACAACCATATTATATTATTACCTTCATTATCATCAAAAGAATTTATTATGTGAGTACATAATACGTAATTTAAAATATTACCAGGTTAATGCAACCATGTTAAACTGTACGAGGAATCAGGTTTGTTTGTGCCATGCTCACCTTTCATAATTTGTGACTTAAGTAAGTTACTTCGCTTCTGTGAGTCTCCTGTTTTTTATTCTGTAAAATGGACTTTGGCTTCTTTATCCTCATGCTTCTCTCCCTCCAATTCCAAGCAACATCTATAACATAATACCAGTGTGATTTTTGTACCTATAGATCAGGTCATATTAACCAAACAGTTTAAAATCCTTCAGTAATTCTTTATCGCTGCAAAAATGAGGTTCGATTGATTTGAGAGCACCTTGTGATCTGTAATCTGCCATTTTTATGTCCCACCTTCTCCACATATGCATATATATGTGTATATATATATATATATATATATATATATATATCTCACATTTTAATCCTTTTGTGGTAACCAGCTTTTTCTAACATGACCATTCTCTTCTTGTATGTGAACATTTGTAAATAAACCATCCTTCTTCTCAATATGTCACTTGAAAATCTCTTTCTCATTCTTCCTCTCCAAGCCCTACTTACTCTATGTTCCAATGCTTCCTTGAACATACTTATATATATTTCCACTTTCACACATGTCATTATAAAAAATCTATATATTATACTTCCCCATTAAATTCTGAGTCCCATTTAAGTAAGAAACAACGTTCTGTCCATTTGGATTTTTCATAATGTCAACTATAGTAGATTATTCATTGTATTGTATAATTCATGATGAAGAAATAGCTGTCATATCAGTCCCAACCACTGAATTAAGCATCTCAAAAACAAACAAACAAACAAACAAAACCTATTTAGCCTAAAAAAGCCAGTAAAGAAGACAGAATAAATTCTTAAACAAACAAATAAACAAACAAAACAAAACACCCAAAGGAAGATAAAAATGAAGCAGGGAAAAAAAATTGACCAATAGAATGCAAAGATCACAATGATAGATTTAACTCCAGCCACATAATAATTACATTAAATATAAACAGTCTGAATACTCAAATGCAAAACTTTTCAGAATGGATAAAAAAACAAGACCCAACTATATGTTATTTATAAAATACACTTTAAATATTTTATATATATACATATATATAAATATTATATAAGCATAGAAAGATTGTAAATAAAAGAATGGAAACAGATATACATGCAAACTCTAAGCATAAAAGGAAGTACATGAGACAATATTAATATAAAAGATATCAAAACAAGGAATATGAACAGAGATAAAGAAGGTCATTTCTTAACAGTAAAAGAACCAATTCTATAAGAAAATCCATTTTGCAGGTGAGGAAACTGAAGCTCCAGGAGAATAAGCAATATAAAGAGGAATTAGAAAGGTTAGGAATGAAAGTTGTCTGCATGAATCCAATATTCATTCTATCCAATGTGCCATGCTGCCTGTGACTCAACATACCAATAATTGAAGCAATAAATGAACAAACATAATTGCTAGGGTCCTTTTCATCTCCCAAAGCTCAGGAGTTTATTTTCTTTTCTCTTTCCAAAGCACTCCCTGCCCTATGATCTCCACTGTCTTATGAGTCTTAGAGAGAAGAGGCAGTTTTCAAATCCCACATATGTGCAGATAATTCCTGCTGATAGCAATCGGTCTGCAATAATTTGTGGTTGGTCGATTTACTGATTTTCTTTCTCACAAATTTGATGTCCTCATAACTGCAGTAGAATAGTCTTGTAAGTAATATCTGTTTTCAGAAAGACAGAGATAAGCTTCAGAAATTCCATAGTTATTCATTTCTATATGTTAGCATTTATTGGTTTGATGAAAGATTTACTCCTAAAGATGCTGCAGAAAGATGTATTTGCTATAGTACTGGCCTAACCAGGAGAGAAACAAGACAAAGAATTTTTATTTGTGAAGTTTCTCTGAATCCAGTGTCTCAGAGCAGTACATTGGCATTGATTAATTTGAGCTCAGAATAAGTATTGGAGCATTCAAAGTTATCTAAGACTATCTGCTGAAAACTCTAATAAAGCTTCTCTTTCAAACTTCTTTTTAAAAGCTTTACCACTAAAACACTGTTTGAACATCATTGGAGAAGTATGAAGTCTTTCCAATTTCTTCAGAGTTGTGATGTTCAACTTCATTATCATAAAGTTCATTTCAGTGCTAAAATTACCCAAAGTTGTGAGATCGAGTTCCCCCATTGTAGAATCCTGGCTGTACTGCCTTTGCCATTTAAGATTCATATGGAGAGACAATGTGAAATTGTGGTTAAGTGGCTAGACCTTTAAATTAGAGAGAACTGAATTGGATTCCTAGTTATGTTACTATCAGTATGACTTTTGATAGGCATCAACTCCTTTAAATCTCGGCTTCCTTCTCTGTAAAATGGTGAACATAATACACCCAACTTGGCAAATGAGATATTTTATGCAGATTGCCTAGCACAGTATTTAACACAAAGAAAGCACTTAACACATAGTATTTTGAAACACAGAACAGAATGAAGTTGACTCAGCACGTTGGAATCATTTGTTGCAGTGTTGCTGGTATGGAGATGTCCCTTGATGTGACTGGCTAGACTACATCATGGTGGTGAAGTTGGTCTTGCAGTGAGCTGCCCCAGCTTCTGTGGAAATACTTATGCTATACACTGAATTCAGAACATACTGTTTTGAAAAATGGATGAATCAACAGGAGATAGAAGAGTTTGAGGTTTTCTTTTAGGAGGAAAGTTGCAAGTGATCTCAAACTTTATCTCTAATTACTCCCAGTCACTGACAGACATAACGTGGGAGAACTTGGACATTCTGTAAGTGGCAAAAAATTAGATCTCAGAAACTTAAAAAACATCAGAATTCATTCTAAAAGTACATTAGACACAGTGAAACATTTTTTATTGGTAAAATTCTTTAAAAAAAATTTCCATCATGCTGGAAAATAAGAAACCATGAAAGACCATAAGGAATACCATGGTCATACCATCTCCATGTGCCTATGTTTTTCTTACCACCCACATGAAATTATATGTTCATTTTGACACTTCCACATTTTTAAAAGATTTATGTATTTGTTTTAGAAAGAGAGAGAGAGAATGGGGTTTAGGGCAGAGGGAGATGGGGAGAGAGAACCTCAAGCAGGCTCCCCTGAGCTTGGAGCCCAACACAGGGCTTGATCCATGACCCCAGGATCATGATCTGAGCTGAAACCAGGAGTCAGACACTCAACCAACTGAGCCACACAGGTGCTCCAACACTCCCACATTTTTAATTGCTTGTTAATATGCTTTCTTATTACACACCTGTGTAATATTGCAGCTTTTACCAATTGAGATTTTTTTCTTGACAACTATGTTATCCATAATAGTTGCTCTTAATCTTATGAACAACCTTATTGATATCTCTTTTTCCATCTCCCTCCTCTTCTCCCAACTCTCTCCATATATTTGCTCCATATCTCTCTCCTCATCTCTCATCCATCAGAGAGGGTTGGATAGATTATAGCAATAACTGGCAATTCCTTCCCATCCCACATCTACAGTCTTGCAACATGACTTTGAAGGTCTTCCCATAATGTGGTGAAGTCAGTTTCTCTACCACTTAGGATTGGTCTTGTGGCTGTGAAGCAGGGACTTTATAAGTGCTTGTGGATTATTGCTTATAGGAAGATGGAATAGATGTACTTTTCCCTGTTCTTCCCACTAAATACCATTATAAACCCTGAATATTATGCATAAAACAATCATAAGAGGACTCTGAAAGATGAAGAAAAGAAGGTAGATTGGTTAGAGACTCCAGAACCCAAGCATGGCATAGTAGTGAGTACCTGAATTTTCTTTTTGGCCTCATGTATCCCAAACTTGGAGCTTAAGAGCTGGAAATTTAAAAATGCTAACTGGTACAGACAAAAGCCCCAACAAAAACTTTCTCTCTGTATAAAACGAAAAGCGAAACCTAGCAAGACAGAAAACTTTTAGACAGTAAACACTTTTTTTCTGGCCAAACATCATAGAAACAACTGTGATACCTGCCCATCCCCTACCCCTCCCCACCCACCCCCCGGCCGGCCATGTCAGCAAACAGCAAGGGGAGAGCCTAGACCTGCACCCATAACAAGCTGTAACAAATTGTCCCATGTCCCTTTTGGTGTAGTGTCATAAAAGTATGAGTAAGGGGATGTCTGGGTGGCTCAGTCAGTTAAGTGTCCGCCTTCACCTCAGGTCATGATCCCAGGGTCCTGGGAGTCCCAAGTCAGGCTCCTTGCTTGGCATGGAGCCTGTTTCCCCCTCTGCCTGCCACACCCATGCTTGCGCTCGCTCTCTCTCTCTGACAAATGAATAAATAAAATCTTTTAAAAAAAATATGAGTAGGGAGCTAGGACTTTTATCCATAGAGCATCAATTAGACATCCACCAATATACCTCAGCAGAATGTGAAGATCACATAGGGAGCATGGACTTCCACCTTCCCACCTTTACCCGGCAGTAATGAGGCATCTTTCTCTCTCTCTGATTAAGCTGTGTCAGAGGAAGTCAAAACTTCTACCATCATCCAGTATTAACTACATTAGCACCACTCCTTGTGAGGTCAGTGAAGGACATATGAGAAGCAGTAAAACATGTTCCTACATGGAAACCTAGTGAAGAGACTTAGTGGAGAAACAGAACTCCCAGCCTCCCCCGCAGTAATGAGGATTCTCCCCAATTACTGTTTCAATTGAAAATCACTAATAAAAAGAAAAAGAAAGATCTTACAATGAATTTAAAAAAGACATCAATAGAAATCAATACTAAGAGAGAAATTAGAATAATCTAACAATGATTTTTTTTCTTATTCAAATAAATTTATTTTACTTAAAACCAAGGGAACTGTAATGACTTAAATACAGGCTTAAATGAGAGACAAAAGCCCACAGTGATTAGTCTAAAGCATTTGTTATATATTTTAGTATATATAAATAATCTTTAAAATTGCATATCTTTTGATTCATATATATTATACTTACCAGAATAAAATAAAATTAAAAAAATAAATAAATAGATTAAAGGGAAAAATGAAGGGGGTGGAAATCAGAGGGGAAGAGGAACCATGAGAGACTATGGACTCTGAGAAACAAACTGAGGGTTCTAGAGGGGAGGGTGGGTGGGTGGATGGGTTACCCTGGTGATGGGTATTAAAGAGGGCATGCATTGAATGGAGCACTGGGTGTTATAACAATGATTTTTTAAACAATTTTCATAAAAATGTTTCAACATGGAATTGAAACAATGAAACAAATGAAAAAAAAGAGAGTTCGGCAAAGAAATATAGTATATATAGAAAAACCAAATGGAGGGGGGTGGAGCAAGATGGCAGAGGACTAGGAGACCTGGATGTCATCTGGTCTCAGGAATTCAGCCGGATAGGGATCAAACCATCATTGTGAACACCTACAAACTAAACAGGAGATCAAAGAAAAGAATAGCAACAACTCTCTGAACAGAAAAGCGACCACTTTCTGGAAGGTAGGACGTGCAGAGAAGTGAATCCGAGGCGATATTCAGGAGGATAGACGGCGGGGGAGGGGGCCTCTGTCGGCTGCTTCTGGCAAGTGATAGAGCCGTGGAGCAAAAATTGGGACTTTCAGAAGTTGGCTCCACTGAAGGATGTCACTCCAGTGGCTAAGCGGGGGATGGAACACTCATGGGATAGTGTGGCCTCAGTACTCTCGGGGTCACAGAAAGACTGAGGGTGCCTGAGCGCAGCAGAGCTCCTGGGTATCAGAGCAGGGAAGCCGGCTGCAGAGACGGAGCCGAGGTGCGGGCTCTCAGTTCTGGATTGCCATAAACCGTGATCCGCCGCACACTCAAGCCCCTGCTCCTCCAGCAGGGACCCAACAAGCAGCAGATCCAGGGAGACCCCTTCCTCCCCTGGGAGGAGTGGCGCGGGAGTGCACCACAGGGATCTGCTGGGTTTGGAGACTCCACACCAAGTCGGGTGCCAGAGATAGAAATGCTCGGTCACAGGCCGGGTGAGCACGGAGTGCGGCCAGAGACCTGGGAGACGGGAGTGATTGACTGCTTTTCTCTGGGGGCGCACTGAGGAGCGGGGCCCCGAGTTCTCGGCTCCTCCGGGGCAGAGATTGGGAGGCCGCCATTTTCACTCTCGTCCTCCAAAGTTATATGGAAATCTTGCAGGGAACAAAAGCTCCCAAGAGCAAACTCAAGCAGATTACTTAGCCGGGCCGCGGCAAGGATGGGGCAATTCCGCCTCCGGCAAAGACATTTGGGAACCATGGCAACAGGCCCCTTCCCCAGAAGATCAGCAACAACAGCCAGCCAAGACCAAGTTTACCGATCAAGGAGAACGGGAGAACTCCAGCGCTAGGGGAATACTGCACATACAATTCATGGCTTTTTACCATGATTCATTAGTCTTTCAAAGTTAATTTTTTTATTTTTAACTGTCTTTTTTTTTTAATTTTTCTTTTTCCCTTTTTCAACCAACATCTTATCAATCCCTTTTTTTAAAAAACATTTTTATTTTTCATTTTTAGAATCATATTCTATCCCTTCATAGTAGATACTCTTATTTTTGGCATATATATATATAAGTTGTTCTCTCTTAAAAATTTTGAGATACAGTTTCTTCTAACAGATCAAAATATACCCTAAATCCCTAGTGTATGGTTTGTTCTAGTTTCCTGCCTGAGACATTCTCTCCCCCTTTTTTTTTCTATCTTACTTTTTTTTTTTTAGTCCTCTTCTTTCTTTTTTCAAACAACTTCTTATCAATTCCTTTTATAAAATTTTTTATAATTTTCATCTTTAGTGTCATATTCCATCCCTTCATCGTATCAACCCTTATTTTGTACATATATAAGTCTTTCTTTAAAATTTTGGGAGGCAGTTTCTTCTAACAGACCAAAATACACCAAAAATCTAGTGTGTGGCACTGATCTATGCACCAGCCTGATCATATTTGACCATATTCTGTTTCTTTTTGTTTTGTTCTGTTTTTGTTTGTTTTTATCTTTTTCTTTTTTTCTCTTTCTTTTTTCTTTCTTTCCCTTTCTTTTGCCCTGGTTTCAGGTCTTTTCTGATTTCTTTCGAGTATATTTTCTGAAGACATTGTTACACTGTTAGCATTTTGGTCTCTCATTCATCTAATCTCCTCTGGACAAAATGACAAGATGTAAAAAAATCACCTCAACAAAAAGAACAAGAGGTAGTACTGTCTGCCAGGAACCTACTCAATATGGACATTAGTATGATGTCGGACCTAGAGTTCAGAATCATGATTTTAAAGATACTAGCTGGGCTTGAAAAAAGCATGGAAGATACTAGAGAAACACTTTCTGGAGAAAGAAAAGAATTAAAATCTAACCAAGTCAAAATCAAAAAGGCTATTAGAGGTGCAATAAAAAATGGGGGCACTAACTGCTAGGATAAATGATGCAGAAGAGAGAATCAGCAATATAGAAGATCAAATGATGGAAAATAAAGAAGCTGAGAAAAAGAGAGATGAACAACTCCTAGATCAAGAGGGCAGAATTTGAGAGATAAGTGATACCATAAGATGAAACAACATTAGAATAATTGGGATCCCAGAAGAAGAAGAGAGAGACAGGCAGAAGGTATATTGGAGCAAATTATAACAGAGAACTTCCCTAATGTGGGGAGGAAACAGGCATCAAAATCCAGGAGGCACAGAGAACCCCTCTCAAAATCAATACAAATAGGTCAATACCCCAACATCTAATAGTAAAACTTATGAGTCTCAGAGACAAAGAGAAAATCCTGAAAGCAGCTCGGGAGAAGAGATATGTAACCTACAATGGTAGAAATATTAGATTGGCAACACACCTATCCACAGAGACCTGGCAGGCCAGAAAGGACTGGCATGATATCTTCAGAGCACTAAATGAGAAAAATATGCAGCCAAGAATACTATATCCAGCTAGGCTGTCATTGAAAATAGGAGAGATAAAAAGCTACCAGGACAAACAAAAACTAAAGGAATTTGCAAACACAAAACCAGCCCTCCAAGAAATATTGAAAGGGGTCCTCTAAGCAAAGAGAGAGCCTAAAATCAGGATAGACTAGAAAGGAACACAGACAATATACAGTAACAGTCACCTTACAGGCAATACAATGGCACTAAATTCATATCTTTCAATGGTTACCCTGAATGTAAATGGGCTAAATGCCCCAATCAAAAGATACAGGCTATCATATTGGATAAAAAAAAAACAAAACAAGACCCATTGATATGCTGTCTACTAGAGACTCATTTTAGACCCAAAGACACCCCCCAGATTGAAAATGAGGGGGTGGAAAACCATTTACCATGCTAATGGACACCAAAAAAAGCTGGGGTGGCAATCCTTATATCAGACAAATGAGATTTTAAACCAAATACTGCAATAAGAGATGAGGAAGGACACTATATCCTACTTGAAGGGTCTATCCAACAAGAAGATCTAAGAATTGTAAATATCTATGCCCCTAACATGGGAGCAGCCAATTATATAAGGCAATTTATAACAAAATCAAAGAAACTCATTGACAACAATACAATAATAGTGAGGGACTTTAACACCCCCCTATTTGAAATGGACAGATCATCTAAGCAAAAGATCAACAAGGAAATAAAGACTTTAAATGACACACTGGACCAAATGGACTTCACAGACATATTCAGAACATTCCATCCCAAAGCAATGGAATACATATTCTTCTCTAGTGCCCATGGAACATTCTCCAGAATAGATCACATCCTAGGTCACAAATCAGGTCTCAACTGGTACCAAAAGATTGGGATTATTGCCTGCATATTTTCAGACCACAGTGCTTTGAAATTAGAACTCAATCACAAGAGGAAAGTAGGAAAGAATTCAAATACATGGAGGCTAAAGAGCATCCTACTAAAGAATGAGTGGGTCAACCAGGAAATTAAAGAAGAATTAGAAAAATTCATGGAAACCAATGAAAATGAAAACACAACTGTTCAAAATCTTTGGGATACAGAAAGGCAGTCCTAAGAGGAAAGTATATAGCAATACAAGCCTTTCTCAAGAAACAAGAAAGGTCTCAAATACACAACCTAACCCTACACCTAAAGGAGCTAGAGAAAAAACAGCAAATAAAGCCTAAACCCAGCAGAAGAGAAATAATAAAGATCAGAGCAGAAATCAATGAAATAGAAACCAAAAGAACAGTAGAACAGATCAACGAAACTAGGAGGTGGTTCTTTGAAAGAATTCACAAGATTGATAAACCCCTGGCCAGACTTATCAAAAGAAAAGAGAAATGACCCAAATCAACAAAATCATGAATGAAAGAGGAGAGATCACAACCAACACCAAAGACATACAAACAATTCTAAGAACATATTATGAGCAACTCTATGCCAGCAAATTAGAGAACCTGGAAGAAATGGGTGCATTCCTAGAGATGTATCAACTACCAAAACTGAACCACGAAGAAATAGAAAACCTGAACAGACCTACAACCACTAAGGAAATTGAAGGAGTCATCAAAAATCTCCCAACAATCAAAAGCCCAGGGCCAGATGGATTCCCAGGGGAATTCTACCAAACATTTAAAGAAGAATTAATACCTATTCTTGTGAAACTGTTCCAAAAAATAGAAATGGAAGGAAAACTTCCAAACTCATTTTATGAGGTCACCATTACCTTGGTCCCCAAACCAGAAAAAGACCCCATCAAAAAGGAGAATTACAGACCAATATCCTTGATGAACATGGATGCAAAAATTCTCACCAAAATAGTAGCCAATAGGATCCAACAGTAAATTAAAAGGATCATTCACCACTACCAAGTGGGATTTATTCCTAGGCTGCAAGGTTGGTTCAATATCCACAAATCAATCAATGTGATACAATACATTAACAAAAGAAAGAACAAGAATCATATGATCCTCTCAATAGATGCAGAAAAAGCATTTTTCAGGGCTTTGTGGCGTGGAGCGACCGCCGAGGCAACAAGTGTGCCGTGGAACTACTACTCCCAGAGCAGCCCAGGCCTTCCATCTCCGCCCCACAGCGCTCTCAGGTGCCAAGCACTACAACTTCCGGCCTGCCGTGAACTTGATGGCCAAGCCTCTGGGGCGGTGTCCAGCCCTCCCGCCTGCCCCGCTCTCCCGCTCCGTCCCCGCCGCTGCCCCCGCCACTGCCCCCGCCGCGCGCGGAGCAGGGAGCCATGGAGGAGACGACGCCCCTGGGCTGCAGCAAGCCGCACCTGGAGAAGCTGACCCTGGGGATCACCCGCATCCTAGAATCTTCCCCAGGTGTGACAGAGGTGACTATCATAGAGAAACCACCTGCTGAACGTCATATGATTTCTTCATGGGAACAAAAAAATAACTGTGTGCTACCTGAGGATGTGAAGAATTTTTACCTGATGACCAATGACTTCCACATGACATGGAGTGTGAAGCTGGATGAGCACTCCATTCCATTGGGCAGCATGACAATTAACAGCATCGCACAACTGACTCAACTCAACCAGTCTTCGGTGTATTCACTCCCAAATGCACCAACTCTGGCAGACCTGGAGGATGATGCACTTGAAGCCAGTGAGAACCAGCCAGAGAAGCCTCACTTTGATTCTTGCAGTGTGATATTTGAGCTGGATCCTTGCAATGGGAATGGGAAGGTTTGCCTTGTCTACAAAAGAGGGAAACCAGCGTTAGCGCAAGACGCTGAGATCTGGTTCCTGGACAGAGCGTTATACTGGCATTTTCTCACCGATTCCTTCACTGCTTACTATCGCCTGCTCATCACGCACCTGGGCCTGCCACAGTGGCAGTAGGCCTTCACCAGCTATGGCATTAGCCCACAGGCCAAGCAGTGGTTCAACATGTATAAACCCATCCCCTACAACACAGACCTACTTGCAGAAGAGACCAACTGCTTCGTGAACAAGCTGGATCCCAGCAAAGTGTTCAAGGGCAAGAACAAGACCTTAATCCCCAAAAAGAAAGGGCCAGTCCAGCCTGCAGGTGGCCAGAAAGGGCCCCTGGTTCCTCCCTCCACCTCTAAATCCTCTTCTAGCCCTGGAAACCCTGTCCGGAAATGAGCACCCCAACCTCCCCACCAGCCCTACAGCAACGATTTCCATGCACAGATGGCCCAAGCCTCAGATTCTGTGAGTGGTACCATAGGCCTTTTCCCATCTGCATGAGCCATATTCTAGGCCTTTTACTCCCGTTGGCATTAGCCAGGAGTTCAAGGGCATACTCAGGTCTCCCCCAGAGTCCTTTCCTCAGCCCTTGCCTCTGAAAGCTGTGGAGAGTTTCAGAACTTGTTTAAGTAGTTAAATAGAGCTGCTAAGAGCTTTCCTCTCTTTCCACCCCCAACTGTCTACACCCCTCAGCAGTGATTAGAGAAATCCCCTGAAGAAACCACTGATTTTGACCCATGAGGCATTAGAACTGTGCTGTTCAGTTGGTAATAACTAGCCAAAGGTGGCTGTATAAATAAAAAACTCAGTTTGTCAGTTGCATTAGACACATTGTGAGTATTCATGTAGCTAGTAGCTTCTGTATTCAACAACAGAGATAATGGAACATTTCCATCATCACAGAAAGTTCTGTTGGGCAGCACTGCATTAGAATATTTTCATGCTGTCCTTACTCAGATCAGTTCATTTTTGTTAGAGAATGTGGATACCTTAATTTGATGGGTCATAATGTTCCATGGAAATTCTTGAAGGTACAATTGTGTATGTTCTTTTTATTTTTCATAATTCTCACTGGTCCTTTATCAGTTCCAAAAAAAAAAAAAAAGCATTTGACAAATTACAGCATCCTTTCTTGATCAAAACTCTTCAGAGTATAGGGATAGAAGGTACATACCTCAATATCATAAAAGCCATCTATGAAAAACCTACAGCGAATATCATTCTCAATGGGGAAAAATGAGAGCTTTCCCCCTGAGGTCAGGAATGCAGCAGGGATGTCCACTATCACCACTGCTATTCAACATAGTATTAGAAGTCCTAGCCACAGCAATCGACAACAAAAAGAAATCAAAGGCATCTGAATCGGCAAAGAAGAAGTCAAACTCTCACTCCTTGCAGATGATAAGATACTTTATGTGAAAAACCCAGAAGACTCCACCTCAAAACTGCTAGAACTCATACAGGAATTCAGTAAAGTGGCAGGATATAAAATCAATGCACAGAAATCATTGGCATTCCTATACACCAACCACAAGACAGAAGAGAGAGAAATTAAGGAGTTGATCCCATTTATAATTACATCCAAAACCATAAGATACCTGGGAATAAATCTAACCAAAGAGGCAAAGGATCTGTACTCAGAAAACTATAAAATACTCATGAAAGAAATTGAGGAAGACACAAAGAAATGGAAAAACGTTCCATGCTCATGGATTGGAAGAACAAATATTGTGAAGATGTCAATGCTACCTAGAGCAATCTACACATTCAATGCAATCCCCAACAAAATACCATCCAATTTTTTCAAAGAAATGGGACAAATAATCCTAAAATTTGTATGGAACCAGAAAAGACCCCGAATAGCCAGAGGAATGTTGAAAAAGAAAAGCAAAGCTGGCAGCATCACAATTCTGGACTTCCAGCTCTATTACAAAGCTGCATCAAGACAGTATGGTACTGGCACAAAAACAGACACATACATCAATGGAACAGAATAGAGAGCCCAGAAATGGACTCTCAACTCTATGGTCAACTAATCTTCGACAAAGCAGGAAAGAATGTCCAATGGCAAAAAGACAGTCTCTTCAACAAATGGTGTTGAGAGAATTGGACAGCCACATGCAGAAGAATGAAACTGGACCATTTCCTTACACCACACACAAAAATAGACTCAAAATGGTTGAAAGACCTAAATGTGAGACAGAGGTCCATCAAAATCCTAGAGGAGAACACAGGCAGCAACCTCTTCGACCTCAGCTGCAGCAAATTCTTCCTAGAAACATCGCCAAAGACAAGGGAAGCAAGGGCAAAAATGAACTATTGGGATTTCCTCAAGATAAAAAGCTTCTGCCCAGCAAAAGAAACAGTCAACAAAACCAAAAGACAACTGACAGAATGGGAGAAAATATTTGCAAATGACATATCAGATAAAGGGCTAGTATCCAGAATCTATAAAGAACTTCTCAAACTCTACACCCAAAAACAAATGGTCCATACAAGAAATGGGCAGAAGACATGATCACATATTTTTCCAAAGAAACATCCAAATGGCCAACAGACACATGAAAAAATGCTCAACATCGCTCGGCATCAGGCAAATCTAAATCAAAACCTCAATGAGATACCACCTCACACCAGTCAGAATGGCTAAAATTAACAAGTCAGGAATTGACAGATTTTGGCGAGGATGCGTAGAAAGGGGAACCCTCCTACACTGTTGGTGGGAATGCAAGCTGGTGCAACCACTCTGGAAAACAGTATGGAGGTTCCTCAAAAAGTTGAAAATAGAGCTACCATACAACCCAGGAATTGCACTACTGGGTATTTACCCCAAAGATACAAATGTAGGGATCTGAAGGGGTATGTGCACCCCGATGTTTATAGCAGCAATGTCCACAATAGCCAAACTGTGGAAAGAGCCAAGATGTCCATCGACAGATGAATGGATAAAGAAGAAGTGGTATATATATACAATGGAATATTATGCAGACATCAAAAGGAATGAAATCTTGCCATTTGCAATGCCATGGATGGAACTGGAGGGTGTTATGCTGAGTGAAATAAGTCAATCAGAGAAAGACATGTATCATATGACCACACTGATATGAGAAATTCTTAATCTCAGGAAACAAACTGAGCGTTGCTGAGGCTTATTTGCAATCATCTTTGGTAACATGTCTGTTCACATCTTTTGCCCATTTTTAAGTTGAGTTTTTTTATTTCAACCCAGATATTTAGGCTAGAGAATCTACCAAATATTTAACAAAAAATTAACCCCAATTCTGCCCAAGCTTTTTCAGTAAATAAACAAGGAAATGATTTCCATTTCATTTTATGAAACCATGTTACTCTATTATCAAAAATGAAACAAAAGCATATAATAGGAAACTAACAGATCAATTTCCCTTGCAAATATAGACACACAAATCTTTAACCCAATAGTAACAAATAGAATTCAGAATTATTTTTTAAAAATTGTACACCATTACTTCATGAGGTAAATTTTGTTGATAAAAGGCTGTGTCATTATTCAAAAATCATTCAATGAAATAACCATAATAATAAAGAAAGAAAGAGAAAGATGACATGATCTTATAAGCTGATAAAGAAAAAAGCATTTGTGGGGTGCCTGGATGGCTCAGTCGTTAAGCGTCTGCCTTCGGCTCAGGTCATGATCCCAGGGTCATGAGATCAAGACCCACATCAGGCTCCCTGCTCTGCAGGAAGCCTGCTTCTCCCTCTCACACTCCCTCTGCTTGTGTTCCTTCTCTCACTGTGTCTCTCTCTGCCAAATAAATAAAATCTTTAAAAAGAAAAAAACAAAAAAGCATTTGACAAAAAGTTAACACTAATTCAGAAAAAAAATTGTCAGAAAATTGGGAATAAAGAAGACTGTCCTCAACTTGATAAGAAAAAATGTACAAATAACATAACATTACATTTTATGTGAAAGACTGAATATTTCCCCCATCCCCAAGATTGGGAATAAGGCAAGGATGTCTGTCCTCACCTCATTTACTCAACATAGTTCTAGATGTTTTAGCTAAGAATAAAAAGTAAAGAAAAGAAAATGAAATATAAATGAGAAAGGAATAAATAAAACAGTCCATATATGCAGATAACATGGTTATCTGGTAGGAAACTGAAAGAAATCTAAAAAAAAAAAACCCTTAGAACCAGTAAGTGAGTTAAATGAATTCAACAAAGATGCAGAATAGAAGATAACTGTTCATAAATCAATTACATTTCTATATACTAACAATGAACATTTGGACAAAAATTAAAAACACAATACCACTTAAACCATTTATAATTGCTTGTAAAATAAATTAGTTCAGTGTAAATCTAACAAAACATGTACAGGAGTTATATGGTTAAAACTATAAAATGCTGATAAAAGAAAACAAAGATGATATAAATAAATGAAGAATCATACAGTGTTTATAGATTGGAAGGGTCAACAAATAAAGATGTTAATTCTCCCCAAATTGTTATATAGTTCAAACACAATTACAATCAAAATCCTAGTAAGATTTATTCTTGCATAATAATAGATATTATTTTTTTTAAAATTTTTTTATTGTTATGTTAATCACCATATATTACAACATTAGTTTTTGGTGCAGTGTTCCATGATTCATTGTTTGTTCATAACACCCAGTGCTCCATGCAGAACGTGCCCTCCTCAATACCCATCACCAGGCTAACCCATCCCCCTACCCCCCTCCCCTCTAGAATCCTCAGTTTGTTTTTCAGAGTCCATCATCTCTCATGGTTCATCTCCCCCTCTGACATACTCCCCTTTTCTTCCTCTCCTGTTATCTTCTTCTTTTTCTTTTTTCTTAAAATATGTTGCGTTATTTGTTTCAGAAGTACAGAACTGTGATTCAACAGTCTTGCACAATTCACAGCGCTCACCGTAGCACATACCCTCCCCAATGTCTATCACCCAGCCACCCCATCCCTCCCACCCCCAACCACTCCAGTAACACTCAGTTTGTTTCCTGAGATTAAGAATTCCTCATATCAGTGAGGTCATGTGATACATGTCTTTCTCTGATTGACTTATTTCACTCAGCATAACACCCTCCAGTTCCATCCACGTCGTTGCAAATGGCAAGATCTCATTCCTTTTGATGGCTGCATAATATTCCATTGTGTATATATACCACATCTTCTTTATCCATTCATCTGTTGATGGGCATCTTGGCTCTTTCCACAGTTTGGCTATGGTGGACATTGCCGCTATAAACATTGGGGTACACGTACCCCTCCGGGTCCCTACATTTGTGTCTTTGTGGTAAATACCCAGTAGTGCAATTGCTGGATCGAACAGTAGCTCTAATTTCAACTGTTTGAGGAACCTCCATACTGTTTTCCAGAGGGGTTGCACCAGCTTGCATTCCCACCAACAGTGTAGGAGGGTTCCCCTTTCTCCACATCCCCGCCAACATCTGTCATTCCCTGACTTGTTAATTTTAGCCATTCTAACGGGTGTGAGGTGGTATCTCATTGAGGTTTTGATTTGGATTTCCCTGATGCCGAGCGATGTTGAGCACTTTTTCATGTGCCTGTTGGCCATGTGGATGTCTTCTTTGGAGAAATGTCTGTTCATGTCTTCTGCCCATTTCTTGATTGGATTATTTGTTCTTTGGGTGTTGAGTTTGATAAGTTCTTTATAGATTTTGGATACTAGCCCTTTATCTGATATGTCATTTGCAAATATTTTCTCCCATTCTGTCGGTTGTCTTTTGGTTTTGTGGACTGTTTCTTTTGCTGTGCAAAAGCTTTTTATCTTGATGAAATCCCAATAGTTCATTTTTGCCCTGGCTTCCCGTGCTTTTGGCGATGTTTCTAGGAAGAAGTTGCTGCAGCTAAGGTCAAAAAGGTTGCTACCTGTGTTCTCCTTTAGGATTTGGATGGACTCCTGTCTCACGTTTAGGTCTTTCAACCATTTGGAGTCTATTTTTGTGTGTGGTGTAAGGAAATGGTCCAGTTTCATTCTTCTGCATGTGGCTGTCCAATTTTCCCAACACCATTTGTTGAAGAGACTGTCTTTTTGCCATTGCACATTCTTTCCTGCTTTGTCAAAGATAAGTTGACCATAGAGTTGAGGGTCCATTTCTGGGCTCTCGATTCTGTTCCATTGATCTATGTGTCTGTTTTTGTGCCAGTACCATACTGTCTTGATGATGACAGCTTTGTAATAGAGCTGGAAGTCCGGAATTGTGATGCCGCCAGCTTTGCTTTTCTTTTTCAGTATTCCTCTGGCTATTCTGGGTCTCTTCTGGTTCCATACAAATTTTAGGATTATTTGTTCCATTTCTTTGAAAAAAGTGGATGGTATTTTGATGGGGATTGCATTGAATGTGTAGATTGCTCTAGGTAGCATTCACATCTTCACAATGTTGATTCTCCCAATCCATGAGCATGGAACGTTTTTCCATTTCTTTGTGTCTTCTTCAATTTCTTTCATGAGTATTTTATAGTTTTCTGAGTACAGATCCTTTGCCTCTTTGGTTAGATTTATTCCTAGGTATCTAATGGTTTTGGGTGCAATTGTAAATGGGATCGACTCCTTGATTTGTCTCTCTTCTGTCTTGTTGTTGCTGTATAGGAATGCCACTGATTTCTGTGCATTGATTTTATAGCCTGCTACTTGACTGAATTCCTGTATGAGTTCTAGCAGTTTTGGGGTGGAGTCTTTTGGGTTTTCCACATACAGTATCATATCATCTGCAAAGAGTGAGAGTTTGACTTCCTCTTTGCCGATTTGGATGGCTTTGATTTCTTTTGGTTGTCTGATTGCTGTGGCTAGGACTTCTAATACTATGTTGAATAGCAGTGGTGATAGTGGACATCCCTGCCGCGTTCCTGACCTTAGGGGAAAAGCTCTCAGCCTTTCCCCATTGAGAATGATATTGGCTGTAGGTTTTTCATAGATGGCTTTTATGATATTGAGGTATGTACCCTCTATCCCTATACTCTGAAGAGTTTTGATCAAGAAAGGATGCTGTACTTTGTCAAATGCTTTTTCTGCATCTATTGAGAGGATCATATGATTCTTGTTCTTTCTTTTGTTAATGTATTGTATCACATTGATTGATTTGCGGATGTTGAACCAGCCTTGCAGCCCAGGAATAAATCCCACTTGGTCCTGGTGAATAATCCTTTTAATGTACTGTTGGATCCTATTGGCTAGTATTTTGGTGAGAATTTTTGCATCCATGTTCATGAAGGATATTGGTCTGTAATTCTCTTTTTTGATCGGGTCTTTGTCTGGTTTTGGGATCAAGGTAATGCTGGCCTCATAGAATGAGTTTGGAAGTTTCCCTTCCATTTCTATTTTTTGGAACAGTTTCAGGAGAATAGGTATTAATTCTTCTTGAAATGTCTGATAGAATTCCCCTGGGAAGCCATCTGGCCCTGGGCTTTTGTTTCTTGGGAGATTTTTGATGACTGTTTCAATTTCCTTAGTGGTTATAGGTCTGTTCAGGTTTTCTATTTCTTCCTGGTTCAATTTTGGTATTTGATACATCTCTAGGAATGCACCCATTTCTTCCAGGTTATCTAATTTGTTGGCATAGAGTTGCTCATAATATGTTCTTATAATTGTTTGTATTTCTTTGGTGTTGGTTGTGATCTCTCCTCTTTCATTCATGATTTTGTTGATTTGGGTCATTTCTCTTTTCTTTTGGATAAGTCTGGCCAGGGGTTTATCAATCTTGTTAATTCTTTCAAAGAACCAGCTCCTAGTTTCGTTGATCTGTTCTACTGTTCTTTTGGTTTCTAGTTCATTGATTTCTGCTCCGATCTTTATGATTTCTCTTCTCCTGCTGGGTTTAGGCTTTATTTGCTGTTCTTTCTCCAGCTCCTTTAGGTGTAGGGTTAGGTTGTGTATTTGAGACCTCTCTTGTTTCTTGAGAAAGGCTTGTATTGCTATATACTTTCCTCTCAGGACTGCCTTTGCTGTATCCCAAAGATTTTGAACAGTTGTGTTTTCATTTTCATTGGTTTCCAGGAATTTTTTAATTCTTCTTTGATTTCTTGGTTGACCCATTCATTCTTTAGTAGGATGCTCTTTAGCCTCCATGTATTTGAGTTCTTTCCGACTTTCCTCTTGTGGTTGAGTTCTAGTTTCAAAGCATTGTGGTCTGAAAATATGCAGGGAATGATCCCAATCTTTTGGTACCGATTGAGACCTGATTTGTGACCTAGGATGTGATCTATTCTGGAGAATGTTCCATGGGCACTAGAGAAGAATGTGTATTCCTTTGTTTTGGGATGGAATGTTCTGAATATGTCTGTGAAGTCCATTTGGTCCAGTGTGTCATTTAAAGTCTTTATTTCCTTGTTGATCTTTTGCTTAGATGATCTGTCCATTTCAGTCAGGGGGGTGTTAAAGTCCCCCACTATTATTGTATTGTTATCAATGTGTTTCTTTGCTTTTGTTATTAATTGCCTTATATAATTGGCTGCTCCCATGTTCGGGGCATAGATATTTACAATTGTTAGATCTTCTTGTTGGATAGACCCTTTAAGTAGGATATAGTGTCCTTCCTCATCTCTTATTACAGCCTTTGTTTTAAAATCTAGTTTGTCTGATATAAGGATTGCCACCCCAGCTTTCTTTTGGTGTCCATTAGCATGGTAAATGGTTTTCCACCCCCTCACTTTCAATCTGGGGGTGTCTTTGGGTCTAAAATGAGTCTCTTGCAGACAGCATATTGATGGGTCTTGTTTTTTAATCCAATCTGATAGCCTGTGTCTTTTGATTGGGGCATTTAGCCCATTTACATT
The DNA here is from genome assembly GCF_009762305.2 of Zalophus californianus. Lineage (NCBI taxonomy): Eukaryota > Metazoa > Chordata > Mammalia > Carnivora > Otariidae > Zalophus > Zalophus californianus. Next base: position 63,623,669 of record NC_045595.1, on the reverse strand, counting down.
CAGGGTAACTATTGAAAGGTATGAATTTAGTGTCATTGTATTACCTGTAAGGTGACTGTTAACTGTCTGTTGTCTGTGTTCGTTTCTGCTCTTTGCTGCTTTTAGGTTCTTTCTTTGCTTAGAGGACCCCTCTCAGTATTTCTTGGAGGGCTGGTTTCGTGTTTGCAAATTCCTTTAGTTTTTGTTTGTTCTGGAAGCTTTTTATCTCTCCTTCTATTTTCAATGATAGCCTAGCTGGATATAGTATTCTTGGCTGCATATTTTTCTCGTTTAGTGCTCTGAAGATATCTTGCCAGTCCTTTCTGGCCTGCCAGGTCTCTGTGGATAGGTCTGTTGCCAATCTAATGTTTCTACCATTGTAGGTTACATATCTCTTCTCCCGAGCTGCTTTCAGGATTTTCTCTTTGTCTCTGAGACTCGTAAGTTTTACTATTAGATGTCAGGGTGTTGACCTATTAATATTGATTTTGAGAGGGGTTCTCTGTGCCTCCTGGATTTTAATGCCTGTTTCCTTCCTCACATTAGGGAAGTTCTCTGCTATTATTTGCTCCAATATACCTTCTGCCCCTCTCTCTCTCTCTTCTTCTTCTGGGATCCCAATTATTCTAATGTTGTTTCGTCTTATCGTATCACTTATCTCTCGAATTCTGCCCTCGTGATCCTGTAGTTGTTTCTCTCTCTTTTTCTCAGCCTCTTTATTTTCCATCAGTTGGTCTTCTATATCGCTGATTCTCTCTTCTGCCTCATTTATCCTAGCATTTAGTGCCCCCATTTTTGATTGCACCTCATCAATAGCCTTTTTGATTTCGATTTGGTTAGATTTTAGTTCTTTTATTTCTCCAGAAAGGGTTTCTCTAATAACTTCCACGCTTTTTTCAAGCCCAGCTAGTATCTTTAAAATCATGATTCTGAACTCTAGGTCCGACATCGTACTAATATCCGTATTGAGTAGGTCCCTGGCTGAGGGTACTACCTCTTGTTCTTTTTGCTGAGGTGATTTCTTTCGTCTTGTCATTTTGTCCAGAGGAGAATAGATGAATGAGAGAACAAAATGCTAACAGGTTTACAACGTCCCCAGCAAATATACTGTATACAAATCAGAAAAGACCTGACACCAGGGGAAAAGAAAGGGAAAGAAAGAAAAAAGAAAGAGAAAAAGAAAAAAAAAAGAAAAAAAAGATAAAAACTAAAACAAAACAATACAAAAAAGGCAGAATATGATCAAATATGATCAGGCTAGTGCATAGATCAGTGCCACACACTAGATTTTGGGTGTATTTTGGTCTGTTAGAAAAAAGTGCCTCCTAAAATTTTAAAGGAAGAAAGACATATATGTACAAAATAAGGGTTGATACAATGAAGGGATGGAAGATGACTGTAAAGATGAAAATTATAAAAGATTTTATAAAAGGACTTGGTAAGATAAGTTGTTTGAAAAAAGAAAGAAGATTTAAGAAAAAAAAAAAGGAAAAAGGGAGAGAATGTGATCAGGCAGGAGACTAGAACAAAGCCATACACTAGTGATTTAGGGTATATTTTGATCTGTTAGAAGAAACTGTACCTCAAAATTTTAAAGAGAGAACAACTTATATATATATGCCAAAAATAAGGGTAACTAGTATGAAGGGATAAAATATGACTCTAAAAATGAAAAATAAAAAATGTTTTTTTTTTTAAAAAAGGGATTTGTAAGATGTTGGTTGAAAAAGGGAAAAAGAAAAATAAAAAAAAACAGTCAACAAAAATTAACTTTGATGAAATAATGAATCATGGTAAAAAAAAAAAAAAAAAAGCCATGAATCTATGTGCAGTATTCCCTTAGCGCTGGAGTTCTCCTATTCTCCTTGATCGATCAACTTGGTCTTGGCTTGCTGGCTGTTTGTGCTGATCTTCTGGGGGAGGGGCCTGTTGCTGTGGTTTCCAAATGTCTTTGCCGGAGGCGGAATTGCCCCGCCCTTGTCGGTCCGGGCTAAGGAAGCTGCTCCGGTTTGCTCTCAGGAGCTTTTGTTCCCTGCAAGCTCTCGGCACAGCTTTGGAGGCCCAGGGCAGAAATGGTGGCCTCCCAATCTCCACTTGGAGGAGCTGAGAACTCGGGGCCCCGCTCCTCAGTGTGCCCCCAGAGAAAAGCAGTCACTTCCGTGTCCCCGGTCTCCGGCCGCACTCCGTGCTCACCCGGCCTGTGATCGAGCGCTGCTATCTCTGGCACCCGACCCCGCGCGGAGTCTCCAAACCCAGCAGATCCCTGCAGTGCGTTCCCGCACCGCCCCTCCCCGGGAAGGAAGGAGAGTCTCCCCGGATCTGCTGCTTGTTGGGTCCCTGCTGGGGGAGCCGTGCCCCGACTGGGCCGCAGATCACAGTTTATGGCAACCCCGAGCTAAGAGCCTGCGACTCTGCTCCGTATCTGCAGCCGGCTTCCCTGCTCTGATACCTGGGAGCTCTGCTGCACTCAGGCACCCCCGGTCTCTCTGTGACCCCAAGGGTCCTGAGACCACACTGTCCCGGGAGGATTCCACCCCCCGCTTAGCCACTGCAGCGACGTCCCTCAGCCGAGCCAACTTCTAAAAGGTCCGATTTTGTGCTCCGCGGTTCTATCACTTGCCAGAAGCGGCCGGCGGAGGCCCCTCCCCCGCCGTCTATCCTCCCGAATATCGCCTCGGATTCACTTCTCCGCAAGCCCTACCTTCCAGTAAGTGGTCGCTTCTCTGTTCAGAGAGTTGTTGCTACTCTCCTGTTCGATCTCCTGTTGAGTTCGTAGGTGTTCAGAATGGTTTGATCCCTATTCAGCTGAATTCCTGAGACCAGACAAAATCTAGGTCTCCTACTCCTCCGCCATCTTGCCCAGCCCACCATAATAGATATTATTTTAAAATGTATATGGAGAGGCAAACAGAATAGCTAATATAATTCTGAAAAAGAACAATAAAGTTAGAGAAATAATTTTACTTGACTTCAAGACTTATAATGAGTTACAGTAATCAAGACTGTGTGGTATTGACAGAGGGACAGACAGTAAAATAAAACTGAAAATTTGGAAGTACCACCAACAGCTTTTCAAAACAAGGTACAAAATTAGTTCAATGTAGGAAGAATAACCTCTTCAACAAATGGTGTTTAAGCAACTGGATATCCATAGACAAAAACAAAACAAAACAAAATCCAAACCATGAACCTTGACCCAAGTCTCACAACTGATACAAAAATTAACTCAAATTGATCATAAAATGATAACACTTTTAGTAGAAGACAATGTAGAAAGGAAACAGAATCTTCAAGACCTAGCACTTGGTGAAGAGTTCTTAGCGATGACACCAAAAGCATGATACATTTTTTTAAAAAATTGATAAGCTGAACTTCATCAAAATTAAAAACTTTTGTTCTATGAAAGACCCTGTGAATTGGTTGAAAAGATAAGCTGCAACCTGGGAGAATATATTTGCAAACCACGCAACTGACAATGACTAGTACATAGACTATATAAAGAATTCTCAAAACTCAACAAGTTAAAAAATTCCAATTAGAATATTGACATAAGACATGAAGAAACATTTCACCAAAGAAGATACGCAAATGGAAAACAAGCACATGAAAAGATGTTCAACATTATTAGCCATTAGGGAAATGCAAATAACACCAAAATAACATATCACTACTGATCTATCAGACAACAATAATGCTGATGAGGCTCTGGAGAAACTGGATCACATCTTTGCTGGGTGGAACATAAAATGATACATCCACTCTGGAAAACATTTTGAAATGTTCTTTAAAAACGAAATGTGCAAATATCATAGGGCTCAGCAACTATATTCCTCATCATATATACCAGAGAAATGAAAACTATGTCCACATAACACCTGTGCACAAATGTTTATAGTAGTCTTATTCAAAATAACCCCAAACCTGGAAGTAATCCAAAGGTCTTTCAATAGGTAAATGGCTAAACAGACTGCAATATCGTGAATACTACTCAGCAATAAAACGATAATATCTATTGATACATGCAACAATATAGATGAATCTCAAGCAAAGGTTATATACTCTGTGATTCCATTGATATAAGCTTCTTGAAATGACAAAATTATAGAAATGGAAAGCAGACTAGTATTTGTCATGAGTTAAGGAAGAGATGGGGGCAGGAGAGAAATAGATATGCCTATAACTGGGTAATAAGAATGATCCTGTGGTGATTAAATTGTGTCTTGATTGTATCAATGTTGATAACCTGGCTGTGATACTGTACTACAGTTTTACAAGAGATTATCATTGGGGGAAACTTATCCATTGAGATTTGCCTTTTTTTCTATTCCTGGTACCCTATCTCCCTCAGGAGAAGTAGCCTGGGTTAACCTGCTGAATATGAATGACACAAAGTGCAGTCACATCTGTCAATCTGGACAAGAGCTGGTCAATTGCCAGACACGAGAGTGAGGCTGCCCTTGATTATTCAGTCACCAGCCCAGGCTAGCTAAGGGATGACAAATGCTTGAGGGATCCCAATAAAGATCAGTCAAGCCAACTTAGTCCTGGAGAACCAATCAATTGATCCACAAATTTTTGAGCTAAATAAATACTGGTTGTTTTAAGTTTTTAAGTTTTGTGATAGTTTCTCACACAGCAGAAAGTATCTATTACAGAGGCTGAGCAGGCTCTCTGGGTTTTACACAGTTTCTGAGAACCAGCTTCCCTCTGGGCTGCATGCCCAGGACTGTAGGGAATGGCCTGTGTGCCCAGAGAGTAGTCAGACCCTTCACATTCTGGGGACACCAGGTTTGATACCATCATTCTCCTTGGATTCCGGTCACACATGTCTCTTGACCTGTGTTACTCTTAGCTCCATGTCAGAGATACAGCCTTTGATATCTACTGTAATTGAAGTTCATTTTTAAGACACTCATTTCTTCTCCTGAATACATCCTGAGCCTGAAAAACAAAACGAAAGAGAACTGAACAAAACACCCCATCCCTTCTTATTTGGCTCAAAGTCCCCTGTTAACCTTGTCTCAGCATCGCTTCACATTCTGGAATGTAGGAAAAAATTCATGCTGGGGCATTTCTTCTCTTCACCCTCTACTTTTAAGCAGGGCAATGTTGTTAAAAAAACTGTGGCTTTGAATCAGAGAGGCTTGTATTTAGATATTGGCCCCACCACTAAATAACATGTTGCTTTGGGCAAGTCACTCAACCTCTCTGATCTTCATTTTGTTCATTAATAACTTTAAGGGCAATTATATAATATAATGTATATGAAAGAATCTGAAGCTTTGCATGATATAAAACCATGAATTCCCTTCCTCAGAGCTTCATTTATCAACCATGTGCCTGTTTAATCATCAGAGATGGAACTACTGCTCATAAAATCTCTCTAAGAAATTAATGTCTTAGGAAACTGTTCATCCCCTTCTCTCAGTGAGGAATTTTACAGTGGCATTTCATGTTAATATTAGGATCCATCTATGAGAAATAAGATTACCGGTGAGCATGGAGGATTACCCCCTCCAGAGCATGGAGGGGCATTACCCAGAGAAGCGGGGAGCACAACAAATCAGGGGCCCTTTTGCCCAGCCCACTGTTATTAACTCTCAGAGTGTGGCTTCAAGAGCTTGGCCAAAGACACAAATGCTCTTTAATTTAAATTAAAACTGGAAGCAACTGCCTTGCTTATTGCAGTGTGTTCTCTACTTAAGAAAGAGGAATGTGAAATTGCATCTCTGTCTCTTGCTAGCAATTGCTGTGTCCCATCAGGCCTGGTGCCCTGAGCCCCTGCTGAAATGAGATGACAAAGGGACACAAGTCAGTGACTTTTCCTGAAGGTGTGCCGGAAAGGCAAGACCTGCATTCATCTTCTGGATGACAGGAAATGCAAATTAAAAATCAGAGCTGGCACATTCTCCACCACCACACAGGTCAACACTGCAATCATCAGCAGAACACAGAACTTCTATTTGTATAAAAGGGCAACAGGGATGGCCTAATTTCTATTTAAAGTACATGTGTGGTATTCCTTTAGGTTCTTCTAGAAACAATACTGAGACTACGATGTGAAAAAGTTGACTTAGGAAGTGAAGGTGACACTGGCAGGGAGAGAAGGAAGTGAAAGGAAGGGAAATCCATAAAGGGTGCTTTATTCAATCAGTTATTACAGTGAGCAACAGGACATTAATCATAGGGGGAAATTCATTGTAGTGGCTAAGGGGTAAGGGAGACTTGGTATTATACCCCACCCTGGCAGTCATTGCCTTGGGTCTGCTCCTGGAGAATATTACCTCCCAGGCCTCTCTAACCTACCAAGAACATGGACAGAGTAGGTTCCGGAAACCCAAACAAGGGAAGCCCTCCCCAATGAAAAAACGCAGGGATGACTATTAGAATTTGGACTGCTATGCATGGATCAGAGAGGATGTGGGCAGAACATAAGCTATGTCTGCTGTACCTACTAAACATTTTACAGGTGATTCTCCTTGGATTACCTTTGTTCTTAGAGGTTTTAGGCCTAAAGCTGCAAACTGAAATGAAGTGCCTATTAAATTTATTTTATGAACTTATGTTAAAATATTTCACAATAAAATATACAATTAAATAAAAAGAAAGATTAAAACTAGACCCAAGTCACTAGATCCAGGCCAATTTTAAGTTAGTTACAGCCTAATCATTAACTTCTGCTGGTAAATGTGTGAGGATAAGTGGCACAGACTTGGGTCCAGTCCTCCTGATGCCCCTACCAATAGCTGTATGACTTTAGAGAACTAATTTAAATGTCCAGTCTCAGTTTCTGCACTGTTAGGATTTATAAGAATGTTTCAAATTCCAAACTTTTATCGGTCTGTGGTTAAGTGGTCATGTGTCTCTTAGAAAATGAGGAAATATTAACTCAAAACTGTACCATTTAGAAACATGAATGTCCCCCTACTGCCCATGGAATAAAGTGGAAAACCATCAAGATCTGCCCATACAATGTTATATAGTCCTGACCTTGCTTTGAACTTCACTTGCTCTTGTAAAAAAAACTTCCATTCTAGTCAAACTAGTCTATTCATGGTTTATCAATCTAGTTAAGTCTTTTCTTAACTCCATGGGTTTACCTACAAAAACAGTAGTAGCCCAGCAATTTCACTATTAGGTATTTATCCAAAGGATACAAACATAGTGACTTGAAGAGGCACATGCATCTCAATGTTTATAGCAGCAACATCCACAATAGCCAAAATATGGAAAGAGCCCAGTTGTCCAACAACAGATGAATGGATAAAGAAGATGTGGTACACACACACACACACACACACACACACACACACACACACACAATGGAATATTATTCAGCCATCAAAAAGAATGAAATTTTGCCATTTGCAACAATGTGGGTGGAATGAGAGAGGGTATTATGCTAAGCAAAATAAGTCATTCAGAGAAAGACAAATATGATTTCACTCATATGAGGAATTTAAGAAATAAAACAGATGAACATAGGGGAAGGGGAGGAAAAATAAGACAATAACAGAGAGGGAGATAAACTGTAAGAGACTCTTTACTACAGGAAACAAACTGAGGTGGAGGGGAGGTGGGTGTGGGGAGGGGGTAAGTGGGTGATGGGCATTAAGGAGGGCACTTGATGGAATGAGCACTGGGTGTTCTATGTAACCGATGAAACACTAAATTCTACCTTTGAAACTCATAATACACTATATGTTAATTAAATTGAATTTAAATTAAAAAATAATTAAAATAAACAGTAGCAGGATAAAGGCATTAAGAAGATGCTCTCTGAAACCATATTGTCCAATTCAAACCATTTATGTAATCCCAAGCACTTATCTATAATAAGAGACAATACTAGTACCTACTTCATAGATTTTTAAGATTATATATTTATACATATTTATCACATATGTAAATTTCTGAGAACAGTACCTGGTACATGGTAAGCATTTTGCAGCATTTGCTAATATGGGGTATCTCTCATTTAAAATGCTTTCCTCTCTCCACCAGTCATGGCTCCATTGTAAAACAGAGTGTCTCTATGGCTCCTATTCCATCCTTAAGAATAACTCTGTCCTATGAACTCCTGTGGAACATATAATTAGTTCCAAGCATGCATGATGCATTGGTCATTCTCTCCCTGAGTGAAATACTTTCTTAACCTGAATTCCATGACATCACCGTCTCTCCTAGCTTGGCCCCTGGCTTCCTGGTCTCTTCTTCCCTGGCTCCTTTGCTACTTCATTCCTGTGTTCCCAGTTTTTAAATATTACCAGCACTCACCAATGATCTGTTCTCTACTCTATTAACTCACCCATTGTGCAAGCTCATCTCCTGGGGACAAATAAAACAAAACACTTTTATGTCAATGTCCCCCAATTTACACCTAAACCACAGATCTTTCTCCTGAGCCCAGATTAATATGGGACACCTGAAACTTATCACGTCAGAAACCAAATTCATAATTTCACTCCTTCCCTCACAATTTTCTCTGGCTTAGTAAATAGCAACTCTATATTTCCATGTGTTGTGCCTCCAAACCTTTGAGTCAATCTCAATTCTTCTGTTTATCTCACACCCTATAGCAAATCCATCAGTAAATCCTATTTCTCTCTCTTTAAAATACATCCAAAATCTGGCCTCTTGTTATCACCCTGGTCCTAGGCACCAGCATTTCTTACCTGGATTACCGCAGTAGTTTCTTATCTGGTCTTTCTGCTTCTCTACTATGCTACCATTTATTCTTCAGAAGGACCCAGAATGTTCTTTCTCAAATTCTTTTTTTTTTTTTTTTTACTTTTAAAAGTGCATTTTTGGAGGGTTTTTGTTGTTGTTGTTGTTGTTTGTTTGTTTGTTTTGTCACCACTTTCTCAAATTCAAGGCAGATCATGTCTCTCTTCTGCTGAACCTCGTCCCCCCTCACCCCCCCACTCTGCTTTCCAGATCATTCAGAATAATGGCCAAGCTTCTATTGATGCTGCAAGGCTCTGCTTGATGTACAGTTTTCCTCCATACACTCGACTCCTCCTTCTCTCACTCCCCTCCAGCCACACCCACCTCCTGGCTGGCCCTTGACTGCTAGAATGAAGCATAATCTCCCTTCATCGCCCATTCACTTGTTTCCTCTGCCTAAAACACCTTTTCCCTCATAGCCACATCACTTGCTCCCTGTCTTTCTGATTTCTCAAATGTGTTTCAATGAAGTCTTCCTTGACCATGTGTTATAGAATAATCCTCCCAACCCCATCCTGAGTACTCTGTATTTCTTCTTTCCCTTCTTTATTTCTCTTCATATCACTTACTGGCTTCTATCATTTTGCTATGCATTTTACTTTTTTATTTGTTTATGGTCAGACTTCCTTCATTAGAAATTGGGCAGCAACCATCTCTTTTAGGTTCAGTACTGATCCCCACCTTCTAGAATCTAGGTGCTTAATTTTTTAATATAATACTTGCTGAGTGGATGAATAAATATAAAATACTATGTCAACATCATAAAAATTTCTAGTTAAGTTGCAAGAGCCCTGAGAAATGGAGAGTTATCTCTTTCCTCACATTTATAGTTCTTGGCCCAGAGTAGAAGCTTAATAAATGTTGGCATTGGAGGTTAGAATCAGCAATTGATAAAGTCGCCCTGAGCTAAGCTAAAAAATTTTTCCAAATGGCTTAGTTCAGTAGTAGGAACTTCCAGTGAGGCAAATGGATTATGCTTCCCACTGTGTATTTGCTTTGACAGTATGTGGCAACATGGAGCAGTGTTTATTTTTCTTAATTAATATAAGCAAGAGATAGCACCTGAATGACAATAGTGAGTGTCAAGAGTGTCAGGCAACTCTCCATTTGGCTGAATTGTTCTTATCAGTTTTGAATATTATCCTTATTCTTACTTTAATCAACTGCCACTCCTTTTTGTGCTCCCCAGCAGCTCTCTCAGGAAACAGTGAGGGCATGAAGGAGACAGACAATTCCTTGTTTTGGGGAAACAACACTGACCAGTCGGTCAGCCTGGACAATCCTCCAAGTGAAATCAACCACAACAATGATTTGTTTTGAACCTGCAACTGTTAAGCTTCCAGGAACGATCTGGGGCAGAAGATGACATACTACAGCACATTTCTACTGGGGCAGCCCCCCAGCTTTCACAGGAGCAACTGGGATGTTTATTCCACCAGTCAACTTTTTCAACTGCCTGATATGAAAAAATCACCTTTTCCCAAACCAGAGAGCTGGCTTTTCAGATGCAACATAACTGTTCTCTCTCTTGAAAGAAAGAACTAGATTGTCAACCTATCTAAGCATCAGAAGACTTTGTTCCTAGATCATAAAGAAAAATTGAATTAGGAATCTGTGTTTTGGCATTAGGCTGCAATAAAATAACCCTAATTAGGGTTGTAAAAAGTCTCTTATGCTGCTTTGGGAGAAAAGTATTTGGTCTAGTAGTAGGTTCCCAAAGGGTCAGCCCCAGTGTTTTCATTTAGACTCTGAAATCGAAATTACTTGCTTTAATGTTGATGGAAAAACAAAAAAGTGTGCTGTAGTGAAAATACCTCTGTGCTGGCAGTCAAAAAATCTGACAGTATTTCTAGCCCCAGCACTAAATAAGCCACATGTCTCTGAAGGAGGAGGAAGGCCAGCTTTGGATTTATGAGGACCTGAGTTTAATCCCAATTCTATAAACTTGAGAAATAGAATCAGGCCTCTGTCCTCAAAACATACTTGAGATTCCTCTTGCAGGGCCTTAAATATCTTGCAATAATTCCTAATCTACCTGTGATCTGATCCCCTGTAGCCATGGGTCAGCTACCTCTCCTTAACTGGATTGTAAGCCATCTGCAAAAATTTTGTCATATTCATCTTTGTATAACCCCCACTTAGCTTAAGAGAGAATGTAGCAGAGAATAGATGCTTATTAACTAGTTGTAATTTTTTCACATGTAGTTGGTAGAATGCTTGTACATTTCCATAAGTGATCTCATTTGTTTTTCACTATAACCCTGAAACATGGGCATTGTCGTTCCCTTTCTACAGATGGGGAGGGTTAATGTTACTTGCTTAAAGCCTGACAACTAATAAATGATCTTATTAGTAGGATTCACACTCAAGTCTTCTGCCTCCAAATCTATTATTCTTCCCATGGTAGCAAAGACCTGTGGGCAGGCTGAGACTCAGGCTTTGGGAAGGGCTGAAACTTCCAGGGGATGATCCCAGCCCTGTGTTCAGGTCCCCACACAGCTCTTGACCCTGACACCTCCTGTGGCATCGACAAGCCCTGGAAGCTGAGGGCTCTGATCCCTCCACTGCTGGTTCTGCCTGCACAACTGCACTACATGGGTCTCAGGCTAAGAGCCATGGGCCTGACGACATATGAAGGATTTTATCTCTGGGATCTTTCATACACTCATAAAACTGTTCTTCTTCCCTCAGATTTCTAGCCAGTTGCAGGAAGGCTGTATCTGATTTGCCAGCTGGCTGAGGCTGAGTATGGTCACTTCATCATGCATGGGCTAACCTCTCCCTGTGTGTGCAGGGTTCTCACAGATTTGTCTGTATCTACCCACCAACAAGCCCTATTGTCTATCTGAAGTGGTGTTCCTAGGGTGATTCCAGGCCTTTCCCATCACATTTGGTCCATCCACCAGACTTCTGATATGTCCCTCAAATTCTTTAGCTATCTTGGGACAAAGTCTTCTTAGACTGAGAACCCAGGCCTAGATGTGAGAAGAAAGAGCAGCTACAGCTTCAGAGCCTCCACCCTATGGGTCATGGAATCTCCTTAGAGCTAGGTTTATGGTGTCCTTTCTTCTAGGGGCTTCCTCCACTACTCAATACAGCAGACCCAGGTACCCAGGTCTCAGTTCAGACTAATAGGCAGGGTTCCTTCCTCTTGTATGAGTCCATGCTCCCCACACCCTGCATGTGCTTTTGTGCATACATGTCTTCCAGTTTGTGTGGACTCTCTCAGGGCACAATGGTACTCAAGGAAAGGTGCTATAGCTGCTACTTGGAGCTGGGGATCCAAAGCTCCTTGCTTCAGAAATCTGTAGGGCTAGCTGTCTCTCAGCAGTATTTTTATCTAGCTCAATACAGTACATCTCCCCATGGTTCAGGCCTCCTCAGTCCTGGAAGCTTCTCCATAGGGTGTTACCAAGACAACAACCTGGCACCTTGCAAGTTTTATAGCCAGCTCCATGATGAGATAACATCCTTATTTGTTTATATGGCCTGTTTATATGACAGCACAGAATTTAGCAGAGATGCTTAATGTTCATGAGGATGGCCTGGAGCTATTCCTCCTTTTCAGTCCTGCTTGGGGGATTCTGGTTTCCCATGATAATCTCAATGTCCTTCTGTCACTACACTGACCTGTGTGACAGAGTTTTGGAGACACTACTTCCATACAGACCTAATGTAATAGCTGTTGACCCCAGGGCATTCCTGCTACCCTCAGACAGTGTGAGATAGGTGGTGGATGGGGAGTGTGGCTCTCTTAGTAGGTAGGAGGAAGTGCAAAGAAATTGCCATCCTCAGAAGCAGGACCTCAGGTATAGAACATTGCCTTGCCTTGCCCCCTGTAGCTGAAGCAAGGTAGGGCATTTATGGGGCATTCAATAAAAGTTAGAGCCAACCTCATGATACATTGTAATATATCAACAATATAGAGCAATGCAAACCACCATGGAAGCCCAAGTGAAGGGGAAATCAGATCCAATCAGATCCATGTAGGACTCAGAGGCACGACAAGCCGAGAGCATCTTCCAAGAGAACGACATCAGGATGAAGTCCTAAAGCATGAGCAGTGTTCAGGAGGAGAAGGACATTTTCAGCTTGGAGAATGGCTATTTACTAAGCTCTTGCCATATTCAGGGTGCCCCAGTCATCCCCGAGCAAACACCTAAGTAATTGATTGCACTTTGTATGGTATAGTGTGAGAGACACCCCTTTCCTTGTTAGGGATTTAGTTTCCCCATTTGGCTGGCATAACAAGTGTACCTCTTATCCTTCCAACTTAGTTGGGTTCCCTAGAGGGGCTTGGAATGGAGACTCTCACTAAATGATTTATTAAAAAGGGGTGAACTTAGGTGAAATATGTAAATAAATAAAGGTAGCACAAGGGCACAGGGAAAGGAGCTAAGCAAAAATATGACCTCAACAGAAGATGAACTTCAGCCTGATCCCCTGGGGAATTCTGCAGTGTGCATTGTGCCAGGGTGACAGTCTCACACTGAGGTAAAGGGGCCAGCATTTTTGACTCTATGTCAGTCAATCACTGATTAAATTCTGACTCAAAGAGGAAGTAGCCTGTCAAGTAAGTTGGTTTCTTTTAGACCAAGGGCAATCCTTTGGGGAAAGAAGTGTCTGAAGAATGCTAACAGGAAGTACTCTCAGGAGCTGCAGAATGGGTATACCTGCTGGTGGAGTGGATCTGGGATGGGGCACTGATGGTTTCCATGACAACTTTCTACCTCAGCAAGACACAGAAGAGAGTGGGAGGTACCCAGCTGCCCCTTTAAATCAGCCAGGCTCACCTACACCCCTGCATATGGCCCCTGGAAGAGGAGTAAAAACATGAGCTCAATTTGAAACAATGATCAAAACTTGCTTCTTGAAAGCCTACTCTCTATTTTTTTTTCCCCTGTTCCTGCCAATGCTTTGCCTTTTTGATCTCAAGATTGGTTCTCATTTCTGAATTGAATCTAAGTTTATTGCTCCAGGCTATGACTGGACTGATTCCTCAAGCTTCCAACACCCCATGGGTAGAGACTGGCAGCCTTAACCTCAGGACCCCAAAAGCTCAGCCCCTGTCCTGGCTACTAATCAAGAGTGCCCTCTATGGTCTCTCTCAGGCAGAAGTGACAGACTCAGTTACTCATCTGAAAGTCCACAAGAGGAATTTCTTGTAACATTATTTGCCGGCATGCCTGTAAATTAGTATTTTAGTCTTTTATTTCATGGACACCAACCTGAAAGTATTGTTTTTACATTAAAAAGAAAAAAAACTATTTTTGGCTTGCAGGGGGAACAAGATGATATATACTGCAGTTGTCAACTGTCTTTTAAAATACATGTAGCACACTGGAACTCATAAATATTTAAAAGGACTAAATAATTATCTAAAGCTCCCCAGTCTCCTTTTTTAAATTACCATTTCCACAGGGAGCAAGGGAGCATTTGTTCTTTGTCAACTGTCCAGACAGAATTATCATATTTGAAAACTTGGCCCTCCTGTTTATTGCTGTTTTTGTCATTTTTGACTCATTATCCAGTCCCCCTTTTAGATTTCCCTGCTGGTTTCAATGGCACAAATTTGGCATGTGTGCCAAAATACCTCCATCACAGGCTCCTCCACAGAGAGGGTCTGAACATCTGGGAAACTGCTAGAACAAGGTCAGAAACAGGGGTCAAAGGATAGACACCGACTACATGCTGCCTCTTCCTGAGTTGTCAGGGAGTCTCCTGGGCAAAGAAGTATGATAATATCTCAGCGCTATCTGACACATTCTTAGCACATGTCTATAGGATAAGAAATTTCTCTGGATGGAAAAGAATAGCAATATGGTGAAATAGAAATTGTAATTCTGTTTTGGCCACTCGCTGTGTAACTTTAATGTACTTATTATTAAAAAAAAAGCTCATAATAGCTATCTTGCAGGTTTATTGTGAGAATTAACGGAACATTTTAAGAATTAGATAAAATGCAGAGCCCAGTACCAGCCACCTATTAGAAACTTAATAATTGGCAATGGTTATAATTTTTGTCTTATTATTATCCACTCTCTTAAGTAACATAACACTTAAAATTATCTCAGGAAAAAAGGTTTTTAAACATATTTTATACAGTGCTACTCTCTTTGATACAGTGAATATCTTTAAAATTTTACATTTCCTTAATGTCAACATTGTTAACATTAATCCTAATTTAGGTCTAGGACATGGATGATCCTCAGGTGTACTGAAATATCTAGAGATGATTGTCCCCACACTAACTGTTGTTAGACTGCAATGCATACTATTTGGGTCTGTATCTGTTTTTCCTGTCTTTTCTACATCCTTGTTATTTCTCAGGGAAGGCATGTGTTTGTTAGAAGCAAACACTCTTCTTGAATTTCTGCTTCTAAGTTGAGGTGCATTTATAAAAAAGATCACCAAGCTAGGCAGAATTGCAAATATTCAGCGTTGTGTTCCTGGGACTACAAAAGACAATATATCATGAAAGTCCTACCAATAATAACACCTAGAAAGAATTGGATGAAAAAGAACAAATGTGTAGCAGGGCTCTAAAGAATGTAGGGGAAATATTGAGGGAGCAAAAAAGAAGAAGAATCTAAAACCAGACGTGAGTAGGCACTGAGGTTTCTGCCACTTTAGGGATAATTGAAATCTCAATAACAGAGGTAGAGTTTTAACAACCATAAATGGTTAGGAGAAACAGAGGTGGGTAGATACTAAGATCCACATATAAACATGTAATGCTGAAAATGTTTCATCAACAATAAGAAGATAGACTTGATTTTTTTTAAAAATGGCACCTTAGAGATAAAGGACAGGGGGAAAATGTCTATTATGCTGTGAATTCTGAATAAAGGAAAAGGTTTTAAGGGTTTAATATTTTAAGTTTGAAATTTGCAATGTCTGCATGGTCCAGAAAACCCTCAGCTAATAAATTTAGACAAAAGGTGATCCCAGGTTGATAGTACCTCAGGAGGATCAGGCAGAGGCATTTATCTTGGGAATTCCTTAGAGAGCAGAGCTTGTGGCAAAGGACTTATAGACCACCACTTTTTTTAGGGTGACTGACTCCAAGGGGAGTCAAGCTAGAAGGAGAGCCACCAGAATGACAAACACTACTGGTAAGCTGCTATTGGATGTGACTGTTCACTTGATCCTACAGAAACCATATAACTATATCTAATCAGTTTTTTTAGAAGAAGCAAGGCAAACAACTCCATTTCCTGGCTCTGATATTCCATTCATCAAATATTTGCTCCATAGGCATTAACATCCCCAACATCCCAGTGTTTGCTAAGCCAGGTCTTTGTGATTCCAAACTCTGACATCAAAAGGGAAGCCCTGGGCAACAGGCAAAAGACAGGTGGTGTGAGGCATGTGACTAGGTAATATGGGGTTGTGTCTTCATGAAAACAATAGCAGCCCAAGGAGAGCTGGTGACCATAGTGGCAATGGGAACAAGAGGCAATTTAGCTGAGATGCTCCAAAGTGAAGCATAAGTAGTGTCTTATATGCCATACTACACATGATTACAACAGATAAAATTCCTTTGACAATGTGCTTGCACTATTAAATCATAAAACACACAAAGAAGCAAAACATTATGAGCAATGCAAATAAAGCAACATAAAACCCAAGAAAATGTATATGACAAATAACCAGATACATTGTTAAAAAACATGTTTCAAATCACTAAATATAGAGAAGAGAAGAGAAAGAATCCTGAAAGCAGACTTCCAAACAATTTATGTATATACTACCCCCCACCAGTTTTATGCACACCTTCTGTCCTTAACTGTGGTTTGGTTTTGGTGACTTGTTTCACAAAATTGCAGGGTGGAAGAGGGTGGAAAAGTAACTTCACAGTGAGAAACATGGAAAACACCATCTTGGTCATTTGACCAAGGTTAACATCATGAATGATAAGTCATATCATTAGGATGTGCCCCTGATGTGATCAGATGAGAATGAATCTTTACTTCTGTTATCTTACTCCACAAAATCCATAATTCCAGTCCCACCTTGATAAAACCATCAGACAAGCCCAAAATAAGGGGAATTCTAAAAAAAACACCTGACTAGTACCCCTTAAAACTGTCATGTTTATCAAAAACTGTTAGTCTAGAGGAACCCAAGGAAACATAATGACTAAATATAATGTGGTCTCCTGAATAGGATCTGGAACAGCAGGACATTGGGTAAAAAACTTATGAAATCCGAATGAAATGTGGAGTTTACTTAACAGTTAATATACCAGTGTTTTTCCTTAGTTGTGACAAACATGCTATAAGTGGAAAAAGATCACAAAACATGACATTGCTAGTGTCACCAGAAGATTATTGCTTTATTAGTGGGGTTAAGTTAACCCTAAGATAAAAACTGGACTCACCATAACAGTTTAAAATATGGCTGGAAATGAATTTACTGACCCTAAGTGACCACATGGCCAGAATGAAGTTCAACAGCATTTAGAAGAACACAACAAATTCCATCATCCAAAACACATAAAATTTAGAGTTTCCAAAACCCAATCCAGAATCACCAGGCACAGAAAAACAGCAGTATGTGGTCATGACGAGGGGGAAAAAATCAATCACTAGAAATAGACCTAGAAATGACAGAGATTATAGAATTAGAATATAAGTATTCATAAGACAGCTATTATAAATCAGCATGATATATTCAAGGATAGAGAAAAGTACAAAAATAGTGAATAAAGATTAGATGAAATGAACTCATTCCTGGTAAAGCTCAACTTATTAAAAGTAATACAAAAATTAAAGAAAAATGCAATAGTCCTATGAATAGTAAAGAAAAAATTAACCTGTGATTTGAAACAATTGCTTCCCACAAACTATACCTGGCACAGGTAGTTTCACTATTAAATCTTACTGAATATATAAGGAAATAATAATCTTACAGATACTCTTTCAGTAGGGAGACAAATAGGAAATAATTCCCAAAAATTTGTATGAGGCCTGCATGAACTTGATATCAAAACCTCACAAAGGAGGGGTGCACCTGGGTGGCTCAGTCAGTTAAGCATTGGACCCTTGATTTCCACTCAGGTCATAATCTCAGGGTTGTGAGATCAAGCCAGGAGTTGGGATCGCCACTGGGCCTGAAGCACGCTTAAGATTGTCACTCTCCCTCTCCTTCTGCCTCTCCCCCTCCCACCCCCTCGCTTAAAAAATAAAAAGGCTTCACAGAGGCATTAAAAGATGGAAATATTCTCTTTTATATACAAAGAATACTAAAAACATGCTAATGATAGCAAATATATATAGAATTTATATCTATATGGATATATAGATATAATTTATATCGATAGATATATCATGAACAAATTTATTTTTTTCCTTTAAATTTTTTTATTGTTATGTTAATCACTGTACATTACATCATTACTTTTGATGTAGTGTTCCATGATTCATTGTTTGTGAATAACACCCAGTGCTCTACGCAGAACATGACCTCTTTAATACCCATCACTATGCAAACCCATCCCCACACCCCCCTCCCCTCTAGAACCCTTAGTTTGTTTTTCAGAGTCCATCATCTCTCATGGTTCATCTCCCCCTCCGATTTATCCCCCTTCATTCTTCCCCTCCTGCTATCTTCTTCTTTTTTCTTAACATATATTGCATTATTTGTTTCAGAAGTACAGATCTGTGATTCAACAGTCTTGCACAATTCACAGTGCTCATCATAGCACATACCGTCCCCAATGTCTATCACCCAGCCACCCCATCACTCCCACCCCCCACCACTCCAGCAACTCTGAGTTTGTTTCCTGAGATTAAGAATTCCTCATATCAGTGAGGTCATATGATACATGTCTTTCTCTGATTGACTTATTTCACTCAGCATAACACCCTCCAGTTCTATCCACGTCCTTGCAAATGGCAAGATCTCATTCATTCTGATGGCTGCATAATATTCCATTGTGTATATATACCAGTTCTTTATCCATCCGTCGAAGACATGTTGGCTTTTTCCACATTTTGGGTATTGTGGACATTGCTGCTATAAACATTGGGGTGCATGTACCCCTTTGGATCCCTACATTTGTATCTTTGTGGTAAATACCCAGTAGTGCAATTGCTGGATCATAGGGTAGCTCTATTTTCAACTTTTTGAGGAACCTCCATACTGTTTTCCAGAGTGGCTGCACCAGCTTGCATTCCCACCAACAGTGTAGGAGGGTTCCCCTTTCTCCACATCCCCGCCAACATCTGTCGTTTCTTGACTTGTTAATTTTAGCCATTCTGACGGGTGTGAGGTGGTATCTCATTGAAGTTTGATATGGATTTCCCTGATGCTGAGCGATGTTGAGCGCTTTTTCATGTCACTGTTGGCCTTTGGATGTCTTCTTTGGAAAAATGTGTGTTCATGTCTTCTGCCCATTTCTTGATTGGATTATTTGTTCTTTGGGTGTTGAGTTTGATAAGTTCTTTGTAGATTTTGGATGCTAGCCCTTTATCTGATATGTCATTTGAAAATATCTTCTCCCATTCTGTCGGTTGTGTTTTGGTTTTGTTCACTGTTTCTTTTGCTGTGCAAAAGCTTTTTATCTTGATGAAATCCCAATAGTACATTTTTACCCTTGCTTCCCTTGCCTTTGGAAATGTTTCCAGGAAGAAGTTGCTGCGGCTGAGGTCGAAGAGGTTGTTGCCTATGTTCTCCTCTAGGATCTTGATGGACTCCTGCCTCACATTTAGGTCTTTCAACAATTTGGAGTCTATTTTTGTGTGTGGCATAAAGAAATGGTCCAGTTTCATTCTTCTGTATGTGGCTGTCCAATTCTCCCAGCAGCATTTGTTGAAGAGACTGTCTTTTTTCCATTGGACATTCTTTCCTGCTTTGTCGAAGATTAGTTGACCATAGAGTTGAGGGTCCATTTCTGGGCTCTCTATTCTGTTCCATTGATCTATGTGTCTGTTTTTGTGCCAGTACCATACTGTTTTGATGATGACAGCTTTGTAATAGAGCTGGAAGTACGGAATTGTAATGCCGCCAGCTTTGCTTTTCTTTTTCAACATTCCTTTGGCAATTCCGGGTCTTTTCTGGTTCCATACAAATTTTAGGATTATTTGTTCCATTTCTTTGAAAAAATGTTGATGGTATTTTGATGGGGATTGCATTGAATGTGTAGATTGCTCTAGGTAGCATTGACATCTTCACAATATTTATTCTTCCAATCCATGAGCGTGGAACGTTTTTCCATTTCTTTGAGTCCTCTTCAATTTCTTTCATGAGTGTTTTATACTTTTCTGAGTACAGATCCTTTTCCTCTTTGGTTAGGTTTATTCCTAGGTATCTTATGGTTTTGGGTGCAATTGTAAATGGGATCAACTCCTTAATTTCTCTCTCTTCTGTCTTGTGGTTGGTGTATAAGAATGCCACTGATTTCTGTGCATTGATTTTATATCCTGCCCCTTTACTGAATTCCTGTATGAGTTCTAGCAGTTTTGAGGTGGAGTCTGTTGAGTTTTTCTCATAAAGTATCCTATCATCTGCAAAGAGGGAGAGTTTGACTTCTTTGCTGATTCAGATGCCTTTGATTTCTTTTTGTTGTCTGATTGCTGGACTAGGACTTCTAATACTATGTTGAATAGCAGTGGTGATACTGGACATCCCTGCTGCATTCCTGACCTTAGGGGGAAAGCTCACATTTTTCCCCATTGAGAATAATATTCGCTGTAGGTTTTTCATAGATGGCTTTTATGATATTGAGGTATGTACCCTCTATCCATATACTCTGAAGAGTTTTGATCAAGAAAGGATGCTGTACTTTGTCAAATGCTTTTTCTGCATCTATTGAGAGGATCATATGATTCTTGTTCTCTCTTTTGTTAATGTATTTTATCACGTTGATTGATTTGCGGATGTTGAACCAACCTTGCAGCCCAGAGATAAATCCCATTTGGTCGAGGTGAATGATACTTTTAATGTACTGTTGGATCTTATTGGCTAGTATATTTTTGGGAATTTTTGCATCCATGTTCATCAAGGATATCAGTCTGTAATTCTCCTTTTTGATGGGGTCTTTGTCTGGTTTTGGGATCAAGGTAATTGTGGTCTCATAAAATGAGTTTGGAAGTTTTCCTTCCATTTCTATTTTTTGGAACAGTTTCAGAATAAGTATTAATTCTTCTTTAAATGTTTGGTAGAATTCCCCTGGGAGGCCATCCGGCCCTGGGCTTTTGTTTCTTGGGAGATTTTTGATGACTCCTTCAATTTCCTTAGTGGTTGTAGGTCTGTTCAGGTTTTCTATTTCTTCGTGGTTCAGTTTTGGTAGTTGATAATCTCTAGGAATGCATCCATTTCTTCCAGGTTCTCTAATTTGCTGGCATAGAGTTGCTCATAATATGTTCTTATAATTGTGTGTATTTCTTTGGTGTTGGTTGTGCTCTCTCCTCTTTCATTCATGATTTTGTTGATTTGGGTCATTTCTCTTTTCTTTTTGATAAGTCTGGCCAGGGGTTTATCAATCTTGTGAATTCTTTCAAAGAACCAGCTCCTAGTTTTGTTAATCTGTTCTACTGTTCTTTTGGTTTCTATTTCATTGATTTCTGCTCTGATCTTTTTTATTTCTCTTCTCCTGCTGGGTTTAGGCTTTATTTGCTGTTCTTTCTCCAGCTCCTTTAGGTGTAGGGTTAGGTTGTGTATTTGAGACCTCTCTTGTTTCTTGAGAAAGGCTTGTATTGCTATATACTTTCCTCTCAGGACTGCCTTTGCTGTATCCCAAAGATTTTGAACAGTTGTGTTTTCATTTTCATTGGTTTCCAGGAATTTTTTAATTCTTCTTTGATTTCTTGGTTGACCCATTCATTCTTTAGTAGGATGCTCTTTAGCCTCCATGTATTTGAGTTCTTTCCGACTTTCCTCTTGTGGTTGAGTTCTAGTTTCAAAGCATTGTGGTCTGAAAATATGCAGGGAATGATCCCAATCTTTTGGTACCGATTGAGACCTGATTTGTGACCTAGGATGTGATCTATTCTGGAGAATGTTCCATGGGCACTAGAGAAGAATGTGTATTCCTTTGTTTTGGGATGGAATGTTCTGAATATGTCTGTGAAGTCCATTTGGTCCAGTGTGTCATTTAAAGTCTTTATTTCCTTGTTGATCTTTTGCTTAGATGATCTGTCCATTTCAAATAGGGGGGTGTTAAAGTCCCGCACTATTATTGTATTGTTGTCAATGAGTTTCTTTGATTTTGTTATTAATTTCCTTATATAATTGGCTGCTCCCATGTTAGGGGCATAGATATTTACAATTGTTAGATCTTCTTGTTGGATAGACCCTTTAAGTAGGATATAGTGTCCTTCCTCATCTCTTATTACACTCTTTGGTTTAAAATCTCATTTGTCTGATATAAGGATTGCCATGCCAGCTTTCCTTTGGTGTCCGTTAGCATGGTAAATGGTTTTCCACCCCATCACTTTCAATCTGGGGGTGTCTTGGGTCTAAAACGAGTCTCTTGCAGACAGCATATCGATGGGTCTTGTTTTTTTTATCCAATATGATAGCCTGTGTCTTTTGATTGGGGCATTTAGCCCATTTACCCTCAGGGTAACTATTGAAAGATAGGAATTTAGTGCCATTGTATTGCCTATAAGGTGATTGTTACTGTATATTGTCTGTGTTCCTTTCTAGTCTATGCTGATTTTAGGCTCTCTCTTTGCTTAGAGGACTCCTTTCAATATTCCTTGTAGGGCTGGTTTCGTGTTTGCAAGTTCCTTTAGTTTTTGTTTGTCCTGGTAGCTTTTTATCTCTCCTTCTATTTTCAATGAAGCCTAGCTGGATATACTATTCTTGGCTGCATATTTTTCTCATTTAGTGCTCTGAATATATCATGCCAATCCTTTCGGCATGCCAGGTCTCTGTGAATATGTCTGTTGCCAATCTCATGTTTTTACCATTATAGGTTACATATCTCTTCTCCCGAGCTGCTTTCAGGATTCTCTCTTTGTCTCTGAGACTCGTAAGTTTTACTATTAGATGTCGGGGTGTTGATCCATTTGTATTCATTTTGAAAGGGGTTCTCTGTGCCACCTGGATTTTGATGCCTGTTTCCTCCCCACAGTAGGGAAGTTCTCTGTTATAATTTGCTCCAATATGCCTTCTGTCCCTCTTCTCTTTCTTCTTCTTCTGGGATCCCAATTTTTCTAATGTTGTTTCGTCTTATGGTATCGCGTACCTCTCGAATTCTGCTCTCGTTATCCAGTAGTTGTTTATCTCCCTTTTTCTCAGCTTCTTTATTTTCCATCATTTGGTCGTCTATATCGCTGATTCTCTCTTCTGCATCATTTATCCTAGCAGTTAGTGCCCCCATTTTTTATTGCACCTCATTAATAGCCTTTATGATTTCAACTTCGTTAGATTTTAGTTCTTTTATTTCTCCAGGAAGGGTTTCTCTAATAACTTCCACGCTTTTTTCAAGCCCAGCTAGTATCTTTAAAGTCATGATTCTGAACTCTAGGTCCGACATTGTACTAATGTCCGTATTGAGTAGGTCCGTGGCAGATGGTACTACCTCTTGTTCTTTTTGTTGAGATGATTTTTTTTCGTCTTGTCATTTTGTCCAGAGGAGAATAGATGAATGAGAAAACAAAATGCTAAGAGGTTAAAAACGTCTCCAGCAAATATACTCTAAACAAATCAGAAAAGACCTGAAATGAGGGGAAAAGAAAAGGAAAGAAAGAAAAAAGAAAGGGGGAAAAAAAAGGAAAAGAAAAAGAAAAAGATAAAAACAAACAAAAACATAAAAACAATAAAACCAGAATATGATCAAATATGATCAGGCTAGTGCATAGATCAGTGCCATACACTAGATTTTGGGTGTATTTTGGTCTGTTAGAAGAAAGTGTCTCCTAAATTTTTAAAGAAAGAAAGACTTAAATAAGTACAAAATAAGGGTTGATATGATGAAGGGATGGAATATGACTGTAAAGATGAAAATTATAAAAAAACTGACAAAGGAATTGCTAAGAAGTTGTTTGAAAAAAGAAAGAAGAGGATTTTTTAAAAAAAGAAAAAAAGATAAAAAAAGGGGAGAGAATGTGATCAGGCAGGAGACTAGAACAAAGCCATACACTAGAGATTTAGGGTATATTTTGATATGTTAGAAGAAACTGTATCTCAAAATTTTAAAGAGAGAACAATTTATATATATATGCCAAAAATAAGGGTAACTACTATGAAGGGATAGAATATGATTCTAAAAGTGAAAATTATTTTTTTTAAAAGGGGATTGATAAAATGTTGATTGAAAAAGGGAAAAAGAAAATTTCAAAAAGAAAGAGAGTTAAAAAATTAACTTTGAAAACCTAATGAATCATGGTAAAAAAGCCATGAAATCTATGTGCAGTATTCCCCTAGTGCTGGAGTTCTCCCGTTCTCCTTGATCGGTAAACTTGGTTTTGGCTGGCTGTTCGTCCTGATCTTCTGGGGAGGGGCCTGTTGCCGTGGTTCCCAAATGTCTCTGCCGGAGGAGGAATTGCCCCATCCTTTTAGGTCCGGGCTCAGCAATTGGCTCGGGTTTGCTCTCGGGAGCTTTTATTCCCTGCAAGCTTTCCATACAACTTTGGAGGATGAGGGTGAAAATGGCAGCCTCCCAATCTCCACCAGGGAGGAGCTGAGAACTTGGGGCCTCGATCCTCTGTGTGCCCCCAGAGGAAATGCGTCAGTCACTCCCATCTCCCCGGTCTCCAGCAGCACTCCGTGCTCACCCGGCCTGTGACGAAGCATTTCTCTGTGGTACCCGACCCCATGTGTAGCCTCCAAACCCAGCAGATCCCTGAGGTGCACTCCCGCACCACTCCTCCCAGGGGAGGAAGGGGAGTCTCCCCGGATCTGCTGCTTGTTGGGTCCCTGCTGGAGGAGCAGTGGCCCGACTGTCACCAATCACAGTTTATGGCAACCCCATGCTGAGAGCCCATGTCTTGGCTCCGTCTCTGCAGCCGGCTTCCCTGCTCTGATACCCTGGAGCTCTGCTGCACTCAGGCACCCCCAGTCTTTCTTTGACCCTGAGGGTCCTGAGACCACACTGTCCTGTGAGGGTTCCACCCCCAGCTAGCCACTGGAGTGATGTCCCTCAGCGGAGCTGACTTCTAAAAGTTCCAATTTTGTGCTCTGCAGCTCTATCACTTGCCAGAAGTGGCCGATGGAGGCCCCCTCCCCCGCCGTCTATCCTCCTGAATATCGCCTCGGATTCACTTCTCTGTACATCCTACCTTCCAGAAAGTGGTCGCTTTTCTGTTCAGAGAGTTGTTGCTATTCTTTTCTTCGATCTCCTGTTGAGTTCGTAGGTGTTCTGAGTGGTTTGATCCCTATTCAGCTGAATTCCTGAGACCAGACAAAATCCAGGTCTCCTACTCCTCCGCCATCTTGTTCCCTTCCCTATCATGACCAAATTTAAAGCATTCCAGGAATGAAAGTTTGGTTTAACAACGAATAATATATCAATGTAATTTTCCATATTAACAAAATTAATGAAATATATGAATACTCAAGATGCAAAAAAAAATCCATTTATGATAGAAAGCTCTTAGTAAGCTATAAATAGAAGAAAACTGGTAAAGTATATTTCTAAAATAATAATTGTGAACAGAAACTAGATGCAATGGTTACTTGCAGAAAACATTTCTTTTAATATCAGAGAATAAAAAGCATTTATACCCACACATCTACACCATTTTTATTCTACATTTTATTGGGTCAAAAAGAGCCAACATATGCTGGAAGAAGGACAAGTGGAACAAAGAATAAAATAAAAGGATTTACTTTACCAATTTCCAAGAGTTATTATATAGCTACAGTAATTAAGACATTGTGTTATTAGCACCAGGTAAAAAAAAAGAAAAAAAAAAAACAGACCATGAGAACTGAATGACTATACATAAGCAGATTTACAAATATATGACCACTGGATTTTGACAATGGCAATACTCAGAATAATGAAGGAAAAGACAGTTTTCAATAATGCTTGGAAAATTAAATATCCATGTGGATAGAAAAAGTCTTGCTGCCTATTTTACAACTCACAAATAATATATTTCAAGTGGATTTTAACATAAATGTAAAAGGTAAAAAGTAAATTTGGGAGAATATATCAAAAAGAAAAGAGAAATGACCCAAATCAACAAAATCATGAATGAAAGAGGAGAGATCACAACCAACACCAAAGACATACAAACAATCATAAGAACATATTATGAGCAACTGTATGCCAGCAAATTAGATAATCTGGAAGAAATGAATGCATTCCTAAAAGTGTCTAAACTACCAAAACTGAATCAAGAAGAAATAGAAAACCTGAACAGACCTATAACCACTAAGGAAATTGAAGCAGTAATCAAAATCTCCCAACAAACAAAAGCCCAGGGCCAGATGGCTTCCCAGGGGAATTCTACCAAACATTTAAAGAATTAATACCTATTCTTGTGAAACTGTTCCAAAAAATAGAAATGGAAGGAAAACTTTCAAACTCGTTTTATGAGGCCAGCATTACCTTGATCCCAAAACCAGACAAAGACCCCATCAAAAAAGAGAATTACAGAGCAATATTCTTGATGAACATGTATGCAAATATTCTCACCAAAATACTAGCCAATAGGATCCAACAGTACAGTAAAAGGATTATTCACCACGACCAAGTGTGATTTATCCCTAGGCTGCAAGTTTGGTTCAACATCCACAAATCAATCAAGTGATACAATACATTAACAAGAGAAAGAACAAGAACCACATGATCCTCTCAATAGATGCAGAAAAAGCATTTGACAAAGTACAGCATCCTTTCTTGATCAAAACTCTTCAGAGAATAGGGATAGAGGGTGCATACCTCAATATCATAAAAGCCATCTATGAAAAACCCACAGCAAATATCATTCTCAATGGGTCAAAACTGAGAGCTTTCTGCCTAAGGTCAGGAACACGGCAGGGATGTCCACTATCACCACTGCTATTCCACTGCTATTAGAAGTCCTAGCCACAGCAATCAGACAACAAAAAGAAATTAAAGGCATCCGAATTAGCAAAAAAGAAGTCAAACTCTCACACTTTGCAGATGATAGGATACTTTATGTGGAAAACCCAAAAGACTCCATCCAAAACTGCTAGAACTCATACAGGAATTCAGTAAAGTGGCAGGATATAAAATCAATCCACAGAAATCAGTGGCATTCCTATACACCAACAACAAGGCAGAAGAAAGAGAAATTAAGGAGTCAATCTTATTTACAATTGCACTCAAAACCATAAGATACCTAGGAATAAATCTAAGCAAAGAAGGAAAGAATCTGTATTCAGAAAACTATAAAATACTCATGAAAAAATTGAGGAAGACACAAAGAAATGGAAAAAAGTTCCATGCTCATGGATTGGATGAACAAATATTGTAAAGAAGTCAATGCTACCTAGGAGCAATCTACACATTCAATGCAATCACTATCAAAATACCATCCACTTTTTTCAAAGAAATGGAACAAATAGTCCTAAAATTTGTACAGAACCAGAAAAGACCTGGAATAGCCAGAGGAATGTTGAAAAAGCAAAGCAAAGCTGGCAGCATCACAATTCCAGACTTGCAGCTCTATTACAAAGCTGTCATCATCAAGACAGTACGGTATGGCACCAAAACAGACACATAGATCAATGGAACAGAATAGAGAGCCCAGAAATGGACCCTCAACTCTATGGTCAACTAATCTTTGACAAGGCAGGAAAGAATATCCAATGGAAAAAAGACAGTCTCCTCAACAAGTGGTGTTGGGAGAATTGGACAGCCACATGCCGAAGA
The DNA here is from genome assembly GCF_009762305.2 of Zalophus californianus. Lineage (NCBI taxonomy): Eukaryota > Metazoa > Chordata > Mammalia > Carnivora > Otariidae > Zalophus > Zalophus californianus. The sequence goes on along the minus strand of NC_045595.1, from coordinate 63,596,164 downwards.
ATGAAACTGGACCATTTTCTTACACCACATACAAAAATAGACTCCAAATGGTTGAAAGACCTAAATGTGAGACAGGAGTCCATCAAAATCCTAAAGGAGAACACAGGTAGCAACCTCTTCGACCTCAGCTGCAGTAACTTCTTCCTAGACACATTGCCAAATGCAAGGGAAGTAAGGGCATGAATGAACTATTGGTACTTCATTGAGATAAAAGTCTTTTGCACAGCAAAGAAAAAAGTCAACAAAAGCAAAAGACAACTGACAGAGAAAGATATTTGCAAATGACATATCAGATAAAGGACTAGTATCCAAAATCTACAAAGAACTTATCAAACTCAACACCCAAAAAACAAATGATCCAATCAAGAAATGGGCAGAAGACATGAACACATTTTTCCAAAGAAGACATCCAAATGGCCAACAGACACATGAAAAAGTGCTCAACATCACTCAGCATCAGGGAAATCCAAATCAAAACCTCAATGAGATATCACCTCACACCAGTCAGAATGGCTAAAATTAAGTCAGGAAATGACAGATGTTGATGGGTTTGTGGAGAAAGGGGAACCCTCCTACACTGTTGGTGGGAATGCAAGCTGGTGCAGCCACTCTGGAAAACAGTATGGAGGTTCCTCAAAAAGTTGAAAATAGAGCTACCCTATGATCCAGCCATTGCACTACTGGGTATTTACCACAAAGATACAAATGTAGGGATCCAAAGGGGTACATGCATCCTGATGTTTATAGCAGCAATGTCCCCAATAGCCAAATTATGGAAAAAGCCCAGATGTCCATCAACAGATTAGTGGATATAGAAGATGTGGTATATATATATATGGAATATTATACAGCCATCAAAAGGAATGAAATCTTCCCATTTGCAACAATGTGGATGTAACTAGAGGGTATTATGCTGAGCGAAATAAGTCAATCAGAGAAAGACATGTATCATATGATCTCACTGATATGAGGAATTCTTAATCTCAGGAAACAAACTGAGGGTTGCTGGAGTGGTGGGGGCGTGGGAGGGATGGGGTGGATGGGTGATAGACTTGGGGAGGGTATGTGCTATGGTGAGTGCTGTGAATTGTGTATGACTGTTGAATCACAGACCCGTACCTCTGAAACAAATAATACATTATATGTTTAAAAAAGAAGAAGAAGAAGAAGATAGCAGGAAGGGAAAAATGAAGGGGAAAAATCGGAGGGGAGACGAACCATAAGAGACTATGGACTCTGAGAAACAAATGGAGTGTTCTAGAGGGGAGTGGAGTGGGGGGATGGGTTAGCCTGGTGATGGGTGTTAAAGAGGGCATGTACTAAATGGAGCACTGAGTGTTATACGCAAACAATGAATCATGGAACACGACATCAAAAACTAATGATGTAATGTATGGTGATTAACATAACATAATAAAAACAAGAAAGAAAGAAAGCTCATCATTCAGACGAGGAATCATGCCAGTGGAATGTCCATCCAAACCCCACAGACCCTCTCTGGCTTCACCTTTGATGAGACCCCACCGACTAATGGACAACTGCTCATCATGGTCCCTAGCTCTCATCGGCGTGATGTCCCTCATCCTAGGAGTCGAACTTTATACTTTTGCACCTTCTGACTGGACTTTCCCCCAGAGACTTGTTGTTGTTGTTTATTGGGTCACCTTAGGATGTATTACTACACTCACTTGCTCACAGGTTTCCTATCCCTCACTCTCCAGGCCATAAAGATACTAGGGAGCACCAACTACCTACCATGTACATGCCAGCATTACCACAAGCCCTCTTGGGCAAATAACTTTGATGAGTGTGTTAAATGCCACCCAACCCTCTGCCAACATGAGGGTCTGTTATGTGTCCAGTCACCTGACAGACCGTTGTCCCAACTGCCATGTGGCCCTACCCCTGGGGAACCCCCAGCCACTCCACGGCCTCTCCCCACTCCTGTCCAGAAGGCCCCTGCCAGAGCTCCCACTCTCACTCTAACTGCAGCCACATGCAACCAAGAACAGACATCAACCCCCTGGTCTCCCTGTTCTTGTACCTCAGTATACCCTAGCAGGCAGAGACAATGTTATGACTCAAGGGAAGTTACTATTTGTCACAATAGGGGTGAGACACTCATGATAGGAAAAATTAGGCCCAGACTATACTGGGGATATAGGGATTCAAGATGTCCTGAGGAAAAGGGCCTAACCTACTGGAAATCTGACCTTTATCAACCCCCGCCAAGGTTTCCTCCCCACTGGGGACCTCTCACTCTAGACCCTCAAGTAAATGGTATATTAGAAGGGGTCCACCATTTACTCAACACAACCAACCCTCAGTTAGCTGCAGATTGCTGGCTTTGCCTGCGAACTGGGGCCCCTCAGCTTATAGCAAGCCCACTGAGTTTCCTCAACCTGATCAGGCCCATAGGTGACCCTCCTGAACCCACAGGAATAGAACCAAAACCGGCCGATATATTGTTGTTTTACCCAGCCCCTGACTGTGTCCATAATCCTGGGGAAACACATTTAATAGGAAGTCTATCTGCCACCCAATGTCTCCAAACCCACAGCTGCCTTTCGCTTGTTGGGTGCATGTCTACCACACCATGGTGCACTCCAGAACCTGGCACCCTTTTCAGGTGTGGAAGGTATATTTATCGATGCTTACTGGCTAACTGGGCTGGGACACGTGCATTGGTGCTTCTTACTCCCCAGGTAGATATAATCCCCAATAATCAATCCCTTTCCATTCCCTTGTTGGCACCTACACATCCCAAAAGGGCCATCCAATTCATCCCACTGTTGGTTGGATTAAGCATATCAGTGGCTGTAGGCACTGGAATAGGAGGAATCACTTCATCCTCCTATTAATACCAGAAACTGTCAGAAAATCTCGCAGAATATATGGAACAGATGGCCAAGTCTATAATGACTATACAAGATCGGGGTGCCTGGGTGGCTCTGTCTTTGAGTGTCTGCCTTCGGCTCAGGTCATGATCCCAGGGTTCTGGGATTGAACCCCGCATCGGTCTCCCTGCTCAGCAGGAGGCCTGCTTATCCCTCTCCCACTCCCCCTGCTTGTGTTCCCTCTCTCTCTGTCTCTTCCTCTCTCTCTGTCAAAATAAGTAAATAAAATCTTAAAAAAAAAAAAAGATCAGATAGACTCCCTCACAGCGGTGGTACTACAGAATCGGAGGGGCTTGAATCTGCTCACTGTTGAAAAGGGGGGACTTTGTCTCTTCCTAAATGAGGAATGTTGTTTCTATATGAACCAATCAGGGTTAGTCAGAGACATGATCCAACAACTACAAGATTGGGTTGCACACAGGAGAGAAGAATTAGCAAATTCTTGGGGCAATTGGTATAATACCTGGAGCTGAGCTACATGGCTCCTTCCCCTAACTGGTCCTCTCCTCATGATCCTATTGGCATTCCTGTTTGGTCCATGTATTATTAATCTCATCACCCAATTCATCAGCTCTCGGATAGAATCAATTAAATTATAACTACTGGTAACCCAATACAGACCTCTAGACTGGCAAGAGCCCTAATAATAATTGATGCCCATTCAAGTAAGAAAAGGCATGGAAAGGGGGGAATGAAGAGGAAAAATCTGTGTCCTAAGATGGCTGACCGAGCCAGCAAGGAAGTCCCAGTCCCTGCCCCAGGTCTCTTCCAGGTTCTTCTTCCTGCCCTGCTTCCTGAACGTGCCAAAAGTGCCAAGTATGCAGAAGTAGAAGTGTATAAATTTCCCCCTTTGTTTGTGCTCGGGGCTCAGAACTTTGGAGATCATTCTCCTCTGAGCCTGCCAGCGTGAAATAAACATCCTGTCCTCCAAGATCTCTGAGTGCCGCTTGGTTCTTCAGTCGGACAATCCAGTCCAGGTTCCGTAACAAGGAGGGCAGGTAGAGACCTAAGAAAAGAGGGGGGCCACTCCAGGTTGGCTGGTGGCAAGTTTAACCAGCAAGGGAACTCATGGGGCTTGTCTTGGGGCTGCAAGAAAAATAGATCTCACACCTGCTGCCAGAATCTCAAGGTTTCTGTGGAGGCCATAGTGGGGCTCTGTCACATATACTGACCAACTGCAGGGTCTCAATACCACCTCACTGTCATGAGGTGGCATCCTTGAAAACAGTTCCCACTGTGGGAAAGGTGGGAGGATGGTACATTGCAAGGACAGAAGAGGGGGTTGGGAGCCCCCCTCCGAGTCACAATTCAATTGGGGTTCACGTCCTCTCAATGACCTTCTCCTGTGAGTCAACTCAGAAATATATTTTTCCTTGTTTTCAGTAAATTGCTTATCTCAGATTAACTAATGACCTTTCTGGCCAGAAAAGTTCCCCTTTCTTTGTTTAACTTGGGAAAACAATCAATGCTGCAGAACAACTATGACATTCTGTAACATTCTTATGATTTAAGATACTTTAAAACCTTCCTTTGTCCATCTGACTTTATAACACTGGAGAAAACATATACCTAAACAAAGGGCCTGATCTCTGCTTTACCCTAATGGTGGACTCTTGTAACAGTATAGAAATAAAACCTGTGCTTGCAGACTGATTATCAGTATTTTCTGGCCCGGTCCCATGTCATTTCAGTGGAGATCATGGAGATTTTGCTCATATATTATTAAGAGGAGAAAGCAAATTGCATAAAAAATGTATATATAATTATCATATTTACATAAAATAAAATTATATAGCTAGATATACATATGTACTTTCAGGTATGTGCGTACAAATATGCAGTGAAATCCCTCCAGCTTCTGGTTGAGGCCAGTGGGAAATGAGATGGAGGAGGTTCCCTTCCTATTGCTAGGCCTTTTGGGACCAGCAATGACCCTCCATCAACAAGGGCTACAGTGGCAGCTAGCTCTCTTTTCTGATGACCACTCCCTCCCCAGCCTTCAGGCCTACCCAATGTCAGAGAACCTGCTAGAGTGAAAAAGTCAAGCCTGGGCCCCAAAGGGATTCAGAAAGATGTCATGTTTGTAGAGAAGCAGACAAGAAACTTCCCACACCATTGTTGTGTGATCACAACCACCTCACAACTATGATGATCATGCTGAAGGAGAAAGAGTGGGTCACTGCATGTCCTCTATGAAATGTACAGTATAGAGAAATAAAAGTTTAAATAAAGGCTGAAGGTAATTTCCATGTGGACCAAAGTAAAAATCATCCAATACAGATCAATAATGGTTTAAAAATATTCAGTGGATCAGGGGTGCCTGGGTGGCTCAGTAGGTTAGGCATCTGCCTTTGGCCCAGGTCATGGTCCTGGAGTCCTGGGATCGATCCCCACATCCAGCTACCTGCTCAGCAGGAGTCTGCTTCTCCCTTCCCCCTCTGCCTCTCCACTGCTTATGCTCTCTCTCAAATAAATAAATAAAATCTTTTAAAAAAATATTCAGTGGGTCATTTTTGAGAGATTATGGAAGACAAGGCAGAAAGTCACATGTGCATGAGTGTAGGCAGCAATCGATCTGTATTTCCTAAAACTCAGGCTCAATGCTTGATTTTTTCTGAAGAGAAGGAAGGCAGAGAACATGGAGCAATAAGGGAAGGCATCCATACAACCTTGAATCCCTTTGTTCCCATTTCTCAGGTCACAGAGCCACAGAATCAGAATCAGAATTCACGGCCAAGCAAAAGGATGGATTTAAAGAAGAAAACAAGGATCTGTGGGAGATGGGAACAAAAGCTGCCTTACATTCTTGTACCATGAATGCCCTGTCCCATAAGAAGACCTGATCTTTTTTTTTCTTCTTCTTCTTCTTTGAGAGAGAGAGAGAGCATGAAAGTGCAAGTAGGGGTAGGGAGTAGGGGGTGGTGAGGGGCTGAGGGCAGAGGGAGAATCTTAAGTAGGCTCCACCCACAGTGCAGAGCTCTAGGCATAGCTGGATCTCAAGACCCTGACCCTGAGATTATGACCCGAGTTAAAATCAGCCCTATTTTATTTCTTAGCAAAGAGCAATGGGAAGTGTGTTGTTTCTTGTATAAATGTTCCGCCTCATTATTGGCATCCATCAGTGTTGGCCCGGCCATTTGTTACTGGGTCCTCTGAGTCCTGGGTATCAAAGCGGACCCAGGGCTCCCAGGGGAATGTTGCCAAAGCATCTCTACCTGCCCTGGTCTCCAGGGGCCAGCAGGTGGAGTGAGCTAGGGCTACAAGCTGTTCTGAATCACTAACACTTTTGTGTGTGTGTATTTCAAATTGGTTTCCATGTTGTATTCCTCTAGACAGTACCTCCTAGCCCCAGGCTTCTCAATGAGAATGGATCAAATTGCCTGTAGGCTGCAACACTCAGGGGGGTCCAGACTGTTCATCACTCAGTAATGAGAGATCTAGATGGTTCTTTGTGGGACTGCCAAGATTTGTCTCACGCTGTAGAGAGAAGAGAACCAGAAAACCAAACTCCAGTCTGTTCTCTAAGAATTCTGTTGTGTTTTTTTTCCTTCCACCACTCGAAAGCAAGTTTGTAAAAAATATGTAAGTAACTTAAGTTTTAAAAGTATGATATGTTGATAATAGAAAATAAGAAAATAAAGGTTTATACAAGAAAATAAACATAGTCTATAAACACCCAGAGATATATCCGCTGTTCATGCATTAACATATTTCTTTTCAGTCTTTCATCTATTTAATCTCTCTCTGTATATAATCCATATGTAATCTATATATAATACACAATCTATATGTAATCTGTGTTGCTATTATTCATCTAAGATAAAGCTAAGACTGTTTAGAGAGCTCATTCTTCCTTTCTTCTTGTCTCATATATGAGTGTGTGTGTGTGTGTGTGTGTGTGTGCACTTCTGGCTTATTCATGACTCTGTGATTTTATCCTTGTGAATTTGTAGCTGCTGCTGCCACAGTTGTCTCTTTATCGCTCCCTCATAGCTGCCCAGACCTTGCTATTATTTATTTATTGAAGTTCCAAAATCTTTCTCAAAATCCGTAGAGAAGACTTCATAACTTAAAAATAAAATCAATCCCATTTCCAAACACCCATCTCCCTGGCCTTCCTATTTGGTCTCAGTTCTGGCAGAATAATTCTCAACTTAAAGTCACATTAATTAAGGTCACCTCCAGGTGTCATTCCTCTCATTTCCCAAGCATCTCTTGCCTTTGTGCAGGCACTTGGGGCTACCTGTGACAGCACCCTCTTGCAGTACTCATACACACCTTGACTAACCTTCTGATAATGTTCTTTCCCTGTTTTACATTCCAAGTGATACCATCATTCACCTTATTTCCCACACTAGAAATCTGTAGGCATCCAAGACTCCTCCCTCACTTTCATTCCCAGCATACAATTCCAGGTCCTCTAATTCTAGCTCCCAAATTGCTCTTAATAAATCTCTTCTTGTTCTTTCCCTTTGATGTCACCCCAGTTCAAACTTTGTCCATGTATCCCCTGAGTTACAATAGAAACCTCCTCCTTGGATGGTTGTCCTCTGGCCCAGGCTCCCTTTCTTCAGCCTCCATATGGCCTCTTTCAAACACAACTTGACTCCATGCTCATTGCTCCTGGAGTCTTATATCTCTATCATTTAGTAATCCTCAAAGCTCCCTCTCTCTTAGGCTTTCTTTCAATGTCCACTCTGTAGTGCCTGAGAACCAGACTAAAGCAGTAGTTCTCAAAGTGTGATTGCCAGGCCAGTGGCATCAGTACCAACATCACCTAGGAACTGGTAAGAGATGAGTATTTCCAGGCTCCAGCCAAGACCTATGGTGGGAGGACCTAGAAGTTCACATTTTAAAAACCTTCCTTGTAATTCTGACACCCACTAAAGTTTGTGCAAAAAGAATACCATATTCGAATACATATGTCACTGGTTCTTAAAATAAGGAAATTTTACATCTATAAAGAACATTGGAGGGTTCTTATTTACTCAAATGAAGGCACTAAGCCTCAAAAAGGATGTATAGAATGGCCAGAATGACCAACAGATTGAGGAAAATGCCGGACCCAGTACCCCCATCAGTGATGGTCCCCACCATTCCCTGCTGCTTACTGTGCCATCCTCCTTCCTATAGTAGAGAGAAGTACCTACGAATCCATGGGAGATTCTTGGTTGAATAGATCCACACTGAGACAACTCACTTCTGCAGACTTTATTACCAGAGAACAGAAACTACAACATATTTCATAAAGTTATCAAAAAATGACCAAGGCTCTGGGTTGGGTTCTTTTTTGTTGTTCTTGTTGTTTTGGAAAGTTCATTATTATCTTTATTTCTTAATTACCTCCTTTATTTTCCTGTCAACCACTGAAATGTTGATTGCAGGTTTGGGCAGGGCAAGACTTATATCCTCTATGCATCAATAATAATAGACATAATATAATTACTAAGAAAAACACAGATCACAAGGCAAATTATACAATAGGGCATTTGTGAAGTGTGCCAGGCAATTTTATATGCTCTTTACAGGTGTCAAGAGTGGTTCAACCATGCTCGAGGGAAGTTTCAAGAGATGTATTATCATTTTAAATATGATACTGTAAATCTATTTCTTAGAATTTTTCAGAGAAAAGTACTCCTGCATATGCACATGGAGGCATAGAACAAGGATGTTCAGTGCAGGCATTTTTATAAAAGCAACAAATAAGGATAACTGTTAAGTAAACTAAAGCACATTCATCTTAAGGAATGCTATCCCCCTATTATGTTGAATGAGGTCCATTTATATATTTTGATAAGGAAAACTCTCCCATAGTTACCGTAGCATTAAAAAAGAAACTTATAGAATCCTTAAAATTTGTAAAAATTTACTAAAAATTGCCACCAAAAATGATTACATGTCTATATTATATATTATATGTGTATGTTATTGCACAGCATATGATAGGGATATATATAAAAAATACAAATAGTGGTTACATTCTCAGAGAGAACTGAGATCAGTTGGGAGGACTTGTGTTAATGTAATATTATTTTTCCAGCTTGATGCATCCATGTTATACTTAAGGAATTAAGATGAGTTTGAAAAAGCAACCCCTCCCCCTGAAAAAAACTACGTTATATCAACCTTGGAGAGAGAGAGAGAGAGAGAGAAAGTGAAAGAGAGAGAGGATGAAATGTTCATGCCCTGTTGTCTTAGACTTAGGATTGTCTCTATACATCTCATTAAGGAAGTCCCCATGTTCCCAGTTAAGAGGCCTACCCCTGAAGTCAAAATCTCTTCCAGTGTATTCAAATACCTCTATATATTTCTAGTTCTCTTCTATTTATTCTGAAACTGTACAGATACTTTCTTTTTCTTTTTTATTGAAACTCAACTAATTAACATATAATGTATTATTTGTTTCAGGGGTACAGGTCTGTGATTCATCAGTCTTATATAATACCCAGTGCTCATTACAACGCATGCCCTCCCCAATGTCTATCACCCAGTTATCCCATCCCTCTACCCCTCTCCTCTCCAGCAACCCTCAGTTTGTTTCCGATGATTAAGAGTCTCTTATGGTTTGTCTCCCTCTCTGGTTTCATCTTGTTTCATTTTCTCCTCTCTTCCTCTATGATCCTTTGCCTTGTTTCTTAAATTCCACATATCAGTGAGATCACATAATAATTGTCTTTCTCTGATTGACTTATTTTGCTTAGCATAATACCCTCTAGTTCCATCCACGTTGTTGAAAATGGTAAGATTCCATTTTTTTGATGGCTGTGTAATATTCCATGTATATATGTACCACATCTTTATCTATTTATCTGTCGATGGACATCTGGGCTCCTTCCACAGTTTGGCTATTGTGGCATTGCTATTATCAACATTGGGGTGCAGGTGCCCCTTTGGATCACTATATTTTTATCCTTGGGGTAAATACCCAGTAGTGCAATTGCTGGATCATATGGTAGCTCTATTTTCAACTTTTTGAGGAACATCCATACTGTTTTCCAGAGTGGCTACACCAGCTTGCATTGCCACCAACAGTGTAGGAGGGTTCCCCTTTCTCTGCATCCTCGCCAACATCTGTCATTTGCTGACTTGTTAATTTTAGCCATTCTGACTGGTGTGAGGTGGTATCTCATTGTGGTTTTGATTTGTATTTCCCTCAGCAGTAATGTGGAGCATTTTTTCATGTGTCTCTTGGCAACCTGGATGTCTTCTTTGGAGAAATGCCTGTTCATATCTGTTCATGTCTTCATGTCTTCTGCCCATTTCTTGATTGGATTATTTGATTGTTTGTTGTTGAGTTTGAGAAGTTCTTTATACATCTTGGATACTAGCCCTTTATCTGGTATGTCATTTGCAAATATCTTCTCCCATTCTGCGGTTGTCTTTTGGTTTTATCGACTGTTTCCTTTGCTGTGCAAAAGCTTTTTATCTTGATGAAGTCCCAATAGTTCATTTTTGCTTTTGTTTTCCCTTGCCTTTGGAGACATGTCTAATAAGAAGTTGCTGTGGCTGAGGTCACAGAGGTTGCTGCCTGTGTTCTCCTCCAGGATTTTGAAGGATTCCTTTCTCATAATTTGGTCTTTCATCCATTTTGAGTCTATTTTTGTGTGTGGTGTAAAGAAATGGTCCAGTTTCTTTCTTTTTTTTAAGATTTTATTTATTTATTTGAGAGAGAGTGAGAGAGAGTGTACGAGAGGGGCTAGGGTCAGAGGGAGAACCAGACTCCCCACTGAGCAGGGAGTCTGATACGGGACTCAATCCTGGGACTCCAGGATCATGACCTGAGCTGAAAGCAGTTGCTTAACCAACTGAGCCACCCAGGTGCCCAAAGAAATGGTCCAGTTTCATTCTTCTGCATGTGGCTGTCCAATTTTCCCAACACCATTTCTTGAAGAGACTGTCTTTTTTCCATTGGACATTCTTTCCTGCTTTGTCAAAGATGAGTTGACCATAGAGTTGAGGGTCCATTTCTGGGCTCTCTATTCTGTTCCCCTGATCTATGTGTCTGTTTTTGTGCCAGTACCATACTGTCTTGATGATTACAGCTTTGTAATAGAGTTTGAAGTCTGGCATTGTGATGCCACCAGCTTTGCTTTTCTTTTTTAACATTCCTTTGGCTATTTGGGTTCTTTTCTGGTTCCATACAAATTTTAGGATTATTTGTTCCAGTTCTGTGAAAAAAGTTGATGGTATTTTGTTAGGGATTGTATTGAATCTGTAGATTGCTCTAGGTAGCATAGATGCTTTCACAATATTTTTTCTTCAATCCATGAGCATGGAATGTTTTTCCATTTCTTTGTGTCTTCCTCAATTTCTTTCATGAGTATTCTATAGTTTTCTGTGTACAGATCCTTTGCCTCTTTGGTTGGGTTTATTCCTAGGTATCTTATTGTTTTGGGTGCAATTGTAAGGGGGATCAACTCCTTACAACTTTCTACATAGTCTCAAATGCCAGAGATTTGGTCCATCTTTGTCAAGGTGGATAGAACCTTCACACCATTCCAGAAGTGGCCTTCAAGGAACTTCAATCTTCATTTTAGATCAGCTACACAAAATGTAGCTACATCCATACACGTTGGAAATCCCTTTATCTTCCTTTTTAATAGTAAGTACCTACATCTTTTTCTCTCTTCCTCTTTCCCACCTCCACAGGCTACCTTGTCCCACCTCACCTTACTTTAGGACTTCTGGGGGGAAAATACAGCATAGTGCAACAAATCTGAGCTATGGAATCCAAAATCCCAGTTCCTACAATGATCACTTTGTGACCCAGGGAAAGCCATGTTCTCTGAGCTTTACCTCCTTCAACCAGCAAATGATTGAGATGCCACTCTATCACACAGTAGGCTCTAATATTTTCTTTCCTCCATACTATGTTCTGCCAGCTTAGACTTCATATCACCAACAGACCCCCTCCTGAAACATCACTTATTAATTTTCTACCCCAAAACTCTAAAACCTACTCATTCATAGGATAAATAATAATTCCTGTTTTTTTTATTATGAGGGCTCTGAGCTCTCTGGAAACTGACTCCAAACTTTTTTCCCCCAAAATGCCTTTGGTAACCTCTGTCTTGGTTAATTGAAACAATCTCTACTCTCTAGAGTATTACAACCCTAATTCTTTTTCCTCTATTGTGTTTGACTAATCACAGTTTAATTTACATGCAGTAAAATGTGCAATCTGAGATGTACAACTCAGTGACATTTTATACATGCATATACCTATGTAACTATCACCCAGTGCAAGCTGCAGAACATTTCTATCAGCCCAGAATGTTCCTTAATTCCCATTCCCAACTGATTTCCTCCACACCCCAAGTGTGAATCACTTTTCTGACTTTTATCCCCATACATTCATTTTGTTTAATTTTGAATTTCATACAGATAGACGCAAACCATACATACTCTTTTTTGTCTAGGTTCTGACATCATAATGCATTTGAGATTCATCAATTTTGTTGCATGTGTTGGTAGTTTATTCCTTTTTATCACTGGATAGTACCCCATTGGGTAAATATGCTACCATTTGTTTAGCCATTGTCCTCTTGATGGACTTTTGGGTTGTTTCCAATTTTTGCTGAAGGTTCATTAATTTTTACAAGCAAGCCATCCCATCTGTGTTACTCTCTGCTTCCCACCAGTCCCTTACATGTTTATCCCTCTCAAGAGCTCACCCAAACCCAAATGTCTTTCCCAACCACAGAGAACCCCATTGCTGACTCCTCTTTTTCTCTCCCTGCAGCTGGTGTTAACAGTGACTTCTGCTGTCTAGAACTATTATATACCTGAGTCAAATGCTGCTTTAGGTTATTTTTTCCTGAGACAGGGCTCCCCAAATTAAATGGAAAAGTAAAACAAGTCACAGGTATTACCCTATATTTCTTTACATGCATCATAGCCTCTAGCACTGTGCCATAGGCAATATTTGTTAAATGAATAAAATTTCAACTTCACATAATTGTCATAATAGCTCAATGGTATAAAAATATTAACAATTTCCATAAACAACAACATAATTAATTGGGTGCCTGCTCTGAGCCAGATGCTCACACCTGAATTCCATTGTCAGGTTTACCTCTAGCTAGCTAGGCTTACTTGACAAGTTACACAGCTACTCAAAGTCTCAGCTGCAGGGTCTGTAAAGTAAGAATATTAGTTCTTATTGATATGAGGTTTATTTAAGGCACAGTGCTTTGCCAATGCCAGGAATCCCAAAAATGCTTAATAAATGTTCGTTGTTATTATCTCATTTAATTTTCATTAATATCATTAAATTTCACTTAATTCCACAGGTTTGGCAGCATTTCAACCACCATTCTCTATCCCTTATTGCCATCATTAGCACATGACAGCCAAGCATTCATTTGCTTGCTTTCTGCCTTTCCTCATTAACATGCAAGCTCCCTGAAGGCAAGGACTTTGCCTCCTTTATTACTGATTCTATTCCCATCCCTGGAAGAATGCCTGGCATACAGTGGATTCTCAATAAATATTTATTGAATATGTGAATGAATGAACATAATATCCACCATTTTATGGGTGAGAGACTGAAGCTGAAAGCTTTAAGTTAACTTAGCAAGCCTTCTGCTCAGAGGCAGACTCTTGTTTCATTTCCCTAGCAAGCCACCTCTATGCCTGAATTTGACCTGCAGTGGGGATCCCAGTACTCAACTAAAGAGTCCATCTAGTGATTGATAGTTCAAATTTTCAGAAAGTTCTTCCTTATCCTGAGCTGACAACTCTCTCCCTGTGCAAAATCACAGTGTCTCTGAGTTTAAAGGGACCTCAGGTAAAGATCCCAGTGCCTGAGTACCCAGCAGTTCCTGTTTGCCCCTGATATGTCATGCTGGAGGCAGCATTTAATTCAAATGAGAAGTGACACCCATGTCCTGATGCCTCACCTGCCAGCAAAGGGCCAGTGACAACTTCCATTACACAGAAGGGTGAGCCAGGTGTCCTAGAAAGACTTCAGCTTCTCCAATCCCATCTACCTAATTAGATTCTCTCTGCAGAGTTAGCTGGATCCTTTCCTCTGTGTCAAGTCCTAAGTTCTGCTTTAAAACATGTGCTGCAGCCCTGTAAAGAAAGAGATGCAGCTGGCGATCTGAACAACAGGAGCTGAGCTGAGCAATAGGAAGGATGAAGGCAAGGAGAACTGGGAGAGGGAAAAATGAACTTCCATATTTAGCAGAAGATATTTGGTTTTAAGGCATTGATTTGTGGGAAGTGTTCAACATCATTTAAATTCTTAGTTTGGGGATTTGGAAGGAAAATACTTCTTTCCATCCCACCTTGAGTTCTGTAGGATGCTCAGATGTCTGACTTAGAAAACCTTTACATGAAACCATTATCATTAACTCCAGTTATCATGGACTTCCTTCTCTTCCTGGTTCTGAGAATTGTATGCCAGGGGTTGTAAAGCTCTGCACCCAGGTACTCAGGAATGCATTAGCAAAAGAACTGCAGAGCTGCTGATGAGATGTGCTGGTGGCAGAGGAGCTTTGAGATGCTCTGGGGAAGGGTTGCACTGGTTTCAGTCTGTTTTACTAATGATACAATGTGGACATCAGACTCGTGTTTTTGTATGTTTACATGCATATGAATGGAACAACTAAAAATCAAGCACAATTTAGGAAAAAAAAATTTTCTATGACTTCAGAGTAGAAATGATACTCCCATGTTGAGCAGTATATTTCGCATAAAGAGAAATGTAATACACTATTGTCAGACAAAATTCAAGACATGTGAAAATAAGACATAATTTTTGAAATGGAGAAAAATCTCAGAAAATCTGAATCTTACATGAATGCTTTCTGTTTGCAGCAGTCCATGATATGGCCATCGGTAAATACAAAATCACCTGCAGTTCCTATCAGTCACCCCCATAGAAGAAGTGTTTTCTTTAGCCATGTGCAAGGCCCTGAGGAGGGGAAGCTGCAAACATAAATCAAATAGAACTTGTAGTATGTTGAAGGAGGAATGATGTTTATGCAGTTGCCATGGGACATGGTCTGTAGTGATAAATACACAGTGAACCACCATAAGAAAAGTGGACTGGAGCACCCCTAGGGGAGAGATTTATGTTACCATTACAGCTGATGACTCATGATATAAATCTACAGAATCAATTTAATGTAATTAAGACAAAAAAGGGGGAATACCCTGAGGCATATGTGAGTTACCAGAGTGAAGGGGGCATTTCTATGCACTTAGGTGTTGGGGGTTTGGTGTGGTGCTTGAGGGCAAGAGTAAGGATAGGATATCATGGGAGCAGGGCACTGAAGGACAGGGGAGGCCAACTGAAGAGGACCTTATGTCAGGTAGAGGAGTCAAGCCTAGATACAGAAGGTGATACAGGAAGCACCAGGGGCTTCTGAGCAAGAGGGTATAGGAAAAGCCTTCTGTTAACCAAAATGGCTTTTACAGACCAGTTCCTGGTTCCTTTTCCTCCTCCCACCAGGTGAGGTAGGGGTCTCCTGGAAAAGGTGACATTGGGGGTGATACTGTAATAATGAGAAGAGAAGATTCACGTGAGACTGAGGGGAACAGAGACAAGTAGGGCAAGCAAGATCAAGCCTCTGTCCTGCTCCACAGTCCTTCTGTCAAGCCTGTGTTTCATCCTCCAGCATCCATGCTGGGGCCACAAGACTACTGAAACAGAAACAACCACTCTTTAGACAAAACCCACCTAACCAAAGGCCTTTGCTCCAGTTCCAAGCAAGAACCCCTCACCCTCATCCTCTTCCTCAAGTTCCTTTGATGAGGGAGAGAAGAATGCTTTAAAATACAAAAACCTCTACTACAGAATTCTGATGTAGGGTCAAATTAAAGCATCTCATTAGTGCCACATACAGGAGTTGTTAACCATGATGGTCCTAAGCCACTGCACCTTTCAAAGATTCAGGTTGTGGGAGTGGAGGGAATTGAGGGGAAAAGGGGCACATGGTGTGAGAAATGAAGAGGTCGGGAAGGGTCATTGGAGAGGGAAGAAAAAAAGCAGAATATAAAAGCAGGGGGGCTATTGACTTATCTATTCTAGCTAGGATCAATCCTACATTACCATTTTTGGAAAATAAAGCACTTGACACATTAAGGAAGCTATAATAGGCCATAATAGAAGGTCTTCTCTTTAGAGTTGTATCAGTATCAAATGTCAAGTTCATCTCCTGGCACTTATGCATAGCAAGTCATCAACGAGATATCACACACCTACACATGCTATAATAATGGATTATCATTTTTTATTGAGGCAGTGTCATCTTGATATATTATCTTCCATTTTTGTTCATAGAAAAAAATTAAACATTCACCCATACTTAGAACTAAAATACCTTTTAATATTAGAAATGTATTTTTTAAAGGAAATTAATTTTTGTTATGTTTAATAGGAAGCAAAAGATATGTGGAAGGAACACAACATGAGGAAAGAGTATGTGTGTTGAAATTCTTTATCACCTTCCTTGTGTGTGACATGAGCATAGTGCTGTGGGCATTCCTGGGTCTCTGAAGCTTCACACATAAAGTGGTACATCAATCTTATAGGATTTACATCATGGTGGCATAAATTAAAGCGAGAATTCATGGAAAACTGTTTCATGGTCACCTAGTAAATTCTCAAGAAAAGTTAAATACTTCCGACACTAACTAGGCTCTTTAAACTACTAATAAAATTAAGAAGAAGAAAAATACCCACATCCTCACATTTTTAAATAATCCATGTGGATACTTTTTGTAATGAAAACATGTCATGGTCAAGTTTGAAAAATCCAAATAATATAGAAAAATAAAAGTGGTAAAAGAAAATGTCCTTCCCCACATTCCAAGTGCTGTGGTCCAAAGTCACCAACATAACAGGTTCAAGTAATTCCTTCAGGACCAATTTTATATGCATTTGTCAGTGTGTACTTGTTTATGAATATAAAAATAATCAACCATATTACACAACAGATAATATAGTGTACATGTCTAATAATAGTGTACAAAGTCTAATGATCTTTGTTTATTGTGCTTAGTAGTATATGTTAGAGATCTTTCCATAATAATGTATATATATATCTTCTTCATATATTTTAATGGTTATAGACTAACCTATTGTAATATTTATTTAGATTTTTAAAATACATTTTATTTGACCATTGTTTGTCTACTGTTGTTTGTTTAATCATAAACAGAACTGTGCTGAACATTCTAGTTCTCATAATTTGGCCAACTTTTCCTGGTACAAATCAAAGGATTGGAATCATTGAATCCAAGCACTCAGCTTTTTTTGTTTTCCTCTGAAGAGAAGTAGTAATTTACACATCTTTCTAGTACCAACATTATCAAATTAAAATTTTTGTCAGTTGAATAGATGAAAAAGTTTATCTCATTTCACTTAAAAATCTTTATTTAGAGTATGTTTTAAGAGTATGAATGGCCCTCCAGAAGCTCCCAGAACAATTTGCAGAACTGACTTTCCAAAGCAGCTGGTATCTCAGTCAAACCAAGAAACAGGAAAGTCAGGAAGCCTCTGAGCCTATTGCTGGCTCTAGTATCACACCCTCTCAAAAGGCTCTTGGAGTCATGAAGATGCTTCCACACCTGATTACTTGAGGAAATCACCATTAAGATGAGATCTGGATCAGAGACAACCACTACCTTCATAATTGTTGATCTTGTCCACTAACATCTTCTTTTGAGTATTTTCTGTCTTTTTGCAGTGTGGCTATATGGGATAGGATATGTGTCTATGTATGATATTAAGATATGTGGGGTGTCTGTGTGTGTGTGTGATTTCCTTCTTATATTTTAAAAGATCCAGAGTCTCCTTATGGTTTTTCAAGTGATTACATGGTCATGTCTGTCTCTTTGCCAGAGGATAAGTGTCATATGCAGAAGTTTAGCTGCTCAGCCTCTTCAAGATTGGCATACATCTTGGAAGAACCAACTCACCATATTTACAGTGTTATTCTAACAGTGAACCACACTTGCACACTTACCATTTGGATCATGGCATATTTTATTTTTGAAATACACTGAATTATATTTTATATGTAATTTTTAAAGTTTTATGCCTTAATATTCATAAGTAAAGTCAGTTCATACATTTCCATTATTGCTGCTATCTTTGTAAATTTTTGAGTGTCATAGTTAAAATAGTTGTGAAAATATCATCTATCAGGGATCTCTTAAAAACTCCCCCTACTCTTATATTAACATCAATTTCTCCTTATCTTTCACTTATTTTTGCTGCTACACTACTGTAAACACTTGTTCATCCTTTTATATTTAACCTCTTTGAGTCACACTGTTTTAGATATTTCCTGCATGTAATACATATTGGGCATTTCTCTTTGATGCAATCTGAGACTTTAGTGCTTTCAATAGATTAAAATTCATATCATTTTTCTATTGAACTAACAGAATCAGTCTCCCTAACATCTTCTTATGTAATTTTCTTCTTTTTAGTATTTTCTGTCTTTTTGCAGTATGGCTATGTAGTTTCTAGGATATGTGGGGTATCTCTCTCTCTCTCTCTCTCTCTGTGTGTGTGTGTGTGTGTGTGTGATTTCCTTCTTATACTTTAAAAGATCCAGAGTCTCCTTATGGTTTTTCAAGTGATTACGTTTATTTTTTACAGTACACTTACCTCTCCGAGTCATTTTTGTACAACCTATATAGAATGTCTTTTATAGCAGGTGAAAAAATAAGAACCTTCCCCCTCCTCTATTCCTTCTAGCTTTTCATATTTACTTTTGTTGTTGTTATTAGCATATTCTTATTATTACCTCTTCTACTGATGTACTCTACAACTTCCTTTTCCCCTTCCTAAGGTGCATCTAAATTAAGCAGAAGTTATTAACAGAGTATTTAAAAAATAGGTAAAGACATTTGCACAGTCTTTCTCACAACTTCCTTTATCATCCACCTCCAGGTTTGTTTTCATTATATTTACTTCTATGTTGTCAGAGTTCCTAGTATGAATTTCTGTGACCACGTTCCCAAAAGACGCTTCGTCTTCATTTCATATTTAAAATGAATTCAATGTTCACTTTTAGTCCTATTTCCATGTTTTCCTGCTTCATAACCAGTCACATTTATGCCATTTTGTTGTCAAGTTCTTTTCACAAGAATATTTCATGTTCTGGGGCGCCTGGGAGGCTCAGTTGGTTAAGCGACTGCCTTCGGCTCAGGTCATGATCCTGGAGTCCTGGGATCAAGTCCCACATTGGGCTCCCTGCTCAGCAGGGAGTCTGCTTCTCCCTCTGACCCTCTTCCCTCTCGTGCTTTCTATCTCTCTTTCTCTCTCTCTCTCAAATAAATAAATAAAATCTTAAAAAAAAAAGAATATTTCATGTTCCTTTCCAGTAAAAAAAAAAATGGCCAAAAGACATGCCTGAGCAATACAAAACAGAACTTCAGTTGTCCACCAAACATGAAAAGAAGCTTTCATGTTGTTAATGATCAAAGTACTATCAAGTAACACATTATAACATTATTATTATTATTTGCTGTTGTGACAATCTGCTAGTTGCCTACACCAATATCTATTCTCCTCTTCCTATCAGTATTTGCTTTTTACTTGAGTTTTTCATAAAGCATTTTGTCATTGCAAAAAAAAAAAAAAATCTGCAATTCACAATCTAACTTGTGACTAAGTATATTCACAGGGTGTTCTGGTGAATGAGATGTGACTGGAAGTTTAATATGGAATTTCTGGGAGTGCTTCTGAAAGAAAGTCAAGTCAGTTAAAAGGTGTTTTTTCCTACTGCTCTATTTTCTCTCCTTCCAACTTGCAATGCACAGGTCATGGCTAGAGTTCTCTAGTAGACTTTTTTTTTTTTTGTAACGTATTTTACCTTGAAGTAGAGATGCTATGTGCTAAGATTGTGAGATGAACATTAGGAGTTGAGGACCCTTAACACATATTGAACTATTTCTAATTTTCTTATACTTGAGAAGGAAATAAAATTTTATATTGTTTTAACCAATATTATTTGGATATTTCTGTTATGTGCAATGGAATCTATTTTAACTGACAAGTCTACTACATTGAAAAAGACTTTTTAAATGTGTTGGCAAGAATGTGGGGAAATAGGCAAATTCCTACATGGATAGAGAGAGTAAAAGTCAGTGAAAAATTTTGTACTATATATA
This sequence comes from Zalophus californianus, assembly GCF_009762305.2. Classification (NCBI taxonomy): domain Eukaryota; kingdom Metazoa; phylum Chordata; class Mammalia; order Carnivora; family Otariidae; genus Zalophus; species Zalophus californianus. The sequence goes on along the minus strand of NC_045595.1, from coordinate 63,576,131 downwards.
TGCAAAACTCACAGATGCAATGATTTCACTCTCAAGAAAATGGTTATGATGAGTTATGATATTTCCATACAATTAAAATTATAAGGACAAGTTCAATGTATACCAGTTTTTTAAAATGCCCTAAAATGAACATTCTAAACAGTACTTTATATATTATAGAATGTCCCTGCTTACAAACAAATAAGAATATGAGAGAAAGAAAAAGAGAGAAGGGAGGGAAAAATGTCATGGGGGAAAATATAAGAAAAGAATAAATGTAAGTCTAAGGGGAAAATTACAAAAGCCATAATTGACTAAATACATGAAATAATGTATTATTTCTGGAGACCAATTAAATACATTTATAGTCTTTTGGAACGTGACCCCAGTTATCTGATTTAAGGTGTAAAGTTTTTGGTTATTTTTTTTAAGATTTTATTTATTTATTTGAGAGAGAGAAAGAACGAGAGAGAGAGTGCACCAGCGTGGGGAAGGGCAGAGGAAGAGGGAAAAGCAGACTCCCCACTGAGCAGGGAGCTCCACCCAGGGCTCAATTCCAGGACCCTGTGATCATGACCTTTGCTGAAGGCAGACACTTAAAGGATTCATCCACCTTGGTGCCCCACAGGTGTAAAGTTTTCTTAACAGGATTGGAATGCCAGGAAGTGGTCTACAGCCTCTCTCCACCCTTTTTCTCCCTTACTCTAAATACTAACACACACCCTGAGTACTAAAATGGATGCTGACTGAACATGGACAAGTCATCAGTGTTGTGAAAATCTGTGAAGATTTTCCTTTGACTTTTCATGCTGTTCTGAAACACTGAAAACATGCATCAAGGCCAGAGTGTATGGATCCTAAGAAAGAAGCAGGACTGGAAGAAATTAAATTTGAATTCAGCTCCCGAACAGCACTATAAAAGAGAAGAGTAGTTCCTGGCAGCAGGCTTAGAAGCTGTGTTCCTTGTGTATTCTTCTTTTCTGTATTAACGGTTGTTTGAAGAGGAGGAACCCCTGTCACGGAGTTCAAGACCCAGGATCTGGGCCCTCAAAGAGGCTTTGAATTTTGAAGAATTGAGCACTAAAAGAATGACCATGTGAAATTATAGAAGAGAGGGAATGCAATTCTGTGACTTCTAGGCTTTTGAGTATCTCCATGAGAGAAGAGAATTATTCATAATCAAGGGGTTAAATTCCAAACACAGGGTAGGTGCCCACACAGAAAACCACAGGGAAATCCTCATGTTGCACTTTGTAGCAGACACCCAGGAATCACAAGTGTTGGTGAGGATGTGGGAAAAAAACGACCCTCATCACTATTGTTGGGAATGTAAATTGGTGCAGCCGCCATGGAAAACAGAATGGAGGTTCCCCCCCAAAATTAAAAAAAATAAAATTACCATATGATCCAGTAATTCCACTACTGGGTATTTACTGAAAGAAAATGAAAACACTAATTTGAAAAGATATATGTACCACTATGTTTATTTGTTTATTGCAGCATTATTTACAATAGCCAAGATAGAGAAGCAGCTGAAGTGTTCATCCAAACATGAATGAAGATGTGTTACACACACACACACACACACACACACACACACACACACACACACACTAGAATATTATTCAGCTATAAAAAAGGATGAGAGCTTATCATTTCCAGCTACATGGCAGGATCTAGAGAGTGTAATACTAAGGGAAAAAATCAGAGAAAGACAAATACCATATGATTACACGCATATGTAGAATGAAAGAAAGAAAGAAAAAGAAAGAAAAAGAAAGAAAGAAAGAAACAGACTCTTTAAACTCTTAAATACAAACTGGTAGTCACCAGAGGGAGGTGGGTAGGGGGATGGGTGAAATAGGTGATGATACTGAATCATTATATTGTACACCTGAAACTAATATAACACTGCATATTAATTATACTTCAATTAAAAAAAAAGAATCAGCACTCCCCTTTCTGCTACCACTTCTTACCCTTACCAGTCTTTTCTATAAATGTGTGATTTTAACTTGCTTGATTTCCTTTCTTGACTGACATTTATCCATTCAAGCCATTTCCCACCAGCTTCATTGGAACAAAACCAAGATAAACATCATCTTCCTCACAGTAAGCACAAACTACAAAGGTATAATTTTAATATCTTCCCAGGAGTATAAGAAAGTAGAAAAAAGGACATTTGATATATAGTCCTAAATTGCTACCTAGGAACACTATATAGATTTATATTCATACTGGATCTGCATAAGTGTGTAAATTTTCTTTGCTTTCATGAACAGGGGTTATGATTTTTTTTTAAATATTACCAGTGTGACAGGAGAGGGGCATATAATATACATTTATTTAATTAAAAGTAAAGTTTAAAGTTTTGTTATTGACCATTTATAGTTTGTCTCATGATATATCTCTTCATGTCTTTAAACCAATTTTTCATCTTTGTGTTCATTTTTCTTCTTAATTTATTTGTAATTGCACTTTGTGTATGAAGGATATTGACCCTGGGCCATAGTTTTTAATGAAAAATAATTTCTCATGCTTTCTTAAAGTTTGTTTTAAGTTATTTATAATAACATTCTAGGGTCTCCCCAATATTATCCAATTCAGGCAATCTCTGATTAAATAGTGGAGTGTTGTTCCTTGGGGAAGGATTCTGTACTCTATTCTAGACATTTTGGAACAATACCATAGGTTTGAAGGAGGCAGTTGACAATTTGGGGAGTTAAAGTCAACGATTCTAACTCTTTAACAAATGAGAATTTGAAATAAAATTATGTGATATTTGTGTATATGTGTGCATGTGTGTGAACATATATTATGTAACATAAGAATCAAATCTTGATTTGATTGAAAAACAATCCTTGTTTTTCCTTATATTCAGTCCTTGCTATTTCTTGACTTTATTTTATGATAAAAGTTGATACATGCTTAAATAATTTTTAAATGAATGAATAAGTAAGCCAATAAGTAGGTAAGAGAATTTTCCTCACTGATAACGTTTAAGGCAGTGTGAGCAGTTCCATTCCTAGCTATTTTTGCCTTTTTCCCTGATAGAAAAATTTAGTTCTGCATATTTTTTTAGAAATCTGTGCCTCACAAGTTTCAATAAAATATTTTGTATCCTATAAATATTGAATCAAAGAGCACACTTTTCTGAGAAAGGTATATGGATGATTATAGGCATTCTGTTGTTTTGTTTTTCACTTATCATAAGTTTTCAGGATGTAAATAAACAGTAGTCTGAATATATTGCCTGGTTCTGAAATGCAAGCTCAAATAATGATTCGTTATTAGATAAAAATAAAAGTATCTTATTGAGTATAAATTTTACTACTAGGTAATTTTAAATTTCAAAGTCCATAAATACATCACTTACGGTATTAAGAGGGGGGTACATTTTCAGGCCTGGGAGAACAAGACCTGGACAGATGCATAACACTGTGACAAACACAGAATGGGTCACTCTGAACTGGGATGACCTAGGGTCTACAATATAGGAAGCCCCAAATACTCAAGAGTGCACATCAGGGGTGAAAGAGTCACAAATACAAATTAAGGAGCTGATGGCAAAGAGAGGCAGCAAGATATATCACATCACTACTTGAGGGTTAAAAGTTATTGAGTTAAGGGAGAAGCTATGTGATGTCACTGGAAAATCATATAGCCTTGGCAGTCAGACATACACAAACTATAGTCCCGGCTAAAATTATCTGGGTGATCTTAAGTGGGTTATTTCTCTAGGACGTTCAATTTTCTTGTTTGTGAAATTATAATAATGAAGTCAATCTCATAGGATTGTTTAAAAGGCCTATATGAAGTACTGTATAGGACATCTCTTTCCCTGTCTTACATCCTACTTTTTTACATTCACTATGGCTGTGCTGTAATAACCCACATTACTCAGTTACAAACTGATAGCACCTTGCCTCAGCTCTGCTCAACACAATCTCTATCTTTCCTTCTCAGCATTCTCTGACAAAGAGTCACAGGGACCTTCCAGACATACACACATGCATAACCTACAAGTCCTATGGGAACTCTTAATTATTGGGGCACAGGAGTTAGTGGATAACTGTTCTCTTCTTATGGCCCTTGAGATAGAAAATTTGGAGGTCTATTCTTTATGATTCCTCAGAAGATCTTGGAGGTTCTGACCTGAGAACTTACTTCTGACCTGCCTTTCCTTTCCTGTTTCACATTCCCAGTCCCTCACTCCTGTTCCCCGTGATGACTTCTCAGACTGTATCATCTGCCCAAGAGCCCCTACCTCAAACTCTCTGTCTAGGAGGAACTTAGGTTAAGAAAAGTCTCTAGTCAAGCAGATACTAAGTGACTTTGAACATTAATATCCTAATTTTGGATCCCTCCATTCTTTGGTTGTTGTTGTTGTTGCTTTTTTGTTTTTTGTTTTTGTCCCCCCCCCCCCCAATTCTTTAAAAAACAAACTCATATCCCACCTAGGCTAACATCTTCTGCTTAAAGTTGTGGTCCATTAAATACTGGGTGGGAAACATTAACTATGCTCACCAATTTTAACCCCTTTGGGACTAGGTCACTCATCAAATGTCATTTTTCTCTACATTTATCGAAAACCAGCATCAGGCATTTAGAAGTCAGAGGTAAGTTTACCATTCATGTATTGATTCACTCACACTCAGTAAATCAGTTAATTCCTGCTGAGTATCCCATACTCTGGAGGAATGTAAGGATACACAAATGCAATGTCTATCTTAACTGAAACCCTTCTCAGGACAGGAGAAAACATAAAAAAATTTTAAGAGTATTAATGTAACTCATATACCAGAAAAGTTACCAAAATTAGCTCCCCTTGTAAGGTGTGGTCAGTCTCCCCTAGGGGAGATTGTGTGCTTGTTAGATCCTTCCTAGGTCTCTCAAAACAATTTTCCTTGTATATTAGAAAGATAGACTCATATGGCTGATTCTCCAAGTAGACTGTGACCAATTCAAGGGCAGGTATCATGATTAATCTCTACAGCTCAACATTCAGAAATTGATAGCAATCAAAATATCATGTTGACTTGTCATCAGTTTATTCATAGGAGCTCTTTGAAGGATATTCCACTTAAGTATACAGCCTTTTATTCACATTCTCAATGGTCATATAACATTTAAGGTGGTCTTTCTAAAATGTATGTCTACCTATGATTATTTTCCTGCTTAAAACTCTTCAATGGGTTCCAATAATTTTTATGATAAAAACTAAGCCCTTTAACATGGTTTATGAGATTCTTTGTGAAATGGTTCTATGGCTTCATTTCTTGTCATTTTTTTTTAAACTCTTTCTGCACCAAACACAGAATTGTCTCGTGAAAGTACTCACTATAAGAGTAACTACCATTATCAGAGGAGGAGCAAGATGGCAGAGGATTAGGAGACCTAAATTTTGTTTTGTCCCAGGAATTCAACTAGATAGGTATCAACCCATTCTGAACACCTACAAACTCAACAAGAGATTGAAGAAAAGAATAGCAGCAACTCTCTGAACAGAAAAGCAACCACTTTCTGGAAGGGACCCAACAAGTGGCAGATCCTGGGAGACTCTCCTTCCTCCCCCAGGAGGAGCGGCGCGAGAGCACACCGTAGAAATCTCCTGGGTTTGGAGACTCAAAACGGGGTCATGTGCCAGAGATAGAAATGTTTGTTCACAGGCCAGGTGAGCACGGATTGTGGCCAGAGACCAGGGAGACAGGAGTAATTGACTGCTTTTCTCTGGGGGCTCACTGAGGAGTGGGGCCCCAAATTCCCAACTCCTCCGGGGTGGAGATTGGGAGGCCACCATTTTCACTTTTATTCTCCAAAGTTGTGAGGAAAGCTAGCAGGGAACAAAAGCTCCCGAGAGCAACCTCGAGCAGATTCCTTAGCCTGGTCCCCGGCAAGGGCGGGGCAATTCCACCTCGGGCAAAGACATTTGAGAACCACTGCAATAGGCCCTTCCCCGAGAAGATCAGCAAGAACATCCAGCCAAGACCAAGTTTACCAGTCAGTGAGAATGGCGGAACTAGGGGAATACAGGACATAAAATTCATGGCTTTTTTCCCCCTGATTCATTAGTCTTTCAAAGTTAATTTTTTAATTCTTTTTCTATTTTTTAATTTTTCTTTTTCCCTTTTTCAGCCAACATCTTATCAATCCTTTTTTTTTTTTTAATCTTTTTTTTATTTTTCATTCTTACAGTCTTATTCTACCCCTTCATTGTAGTTAACCTTATTTTTGGTATGTATATAAGTTGTGCTCTCTTTAAAATTTTGGGATACAGTTTTTTCTAACAGACCAAAATATACCCTAAATCTCTAGTGTATGGCTTTGTTCTAGTATCCTGCCTGATCACATTCTCTCCCTTTTTTTTCTTTAATATCTTTTCTTTCTTTTTTCAACCAAATTTTTATCTTATCAATTCCTTTTAAAAATCTTTTATAATTTTCATCTTTATAGTCATATTCCATCCCTTCATCATATTTACACTTATTTTTGTAAATATATAAGTTTTTCTTTCTTTAAAATTTTAGGAGGCAGTTTCTTCTAACAGAACAAAATATGCCCAAAATCTAGTGTGTGGCACTGATCTATTCACCAGCTTGATCATATTTGATCATATTCTTTTTTTTTTTTTTCGTTTTTCTTTCCTTCCCTTTCTTTTCCCCCAGTATCAGGTATCTTCTGATTTGCTTAGTGTATATTATTCTGGGGTCATTGTTCACCTGTTAGCATTTTGTTCTCTCATTCATTTGTTCTCCTCTGGACAAAATGACAAGATGGAAAAAAATCACCTCAAAAAAAAAAAAAAAGAAGAGGCAGTACCAACTTCCAGGGACCCTAATCAATACAGACATTAGTAAGATGTTGGAACTAGATTTCAGAATGACGATTATAAAGATACTAGCTGGGCTTGAAAAAAAGCATGGAAGATACTAGAGAAACCCTTTCTGGAGAAATAAAAGAACTAAAATCTAACCAAGTCGAAATCAAAAAGGACATAAATGAGGGGCAATCAAAAATGGAGGCTCTAACTGCTAGGATAAATGAAGCAGAAGAGAGAATTAGTGATATAGAAGACCAAATGATGGAGAATAAAGAAGCTGAGAAAAAGAGAGATCTGGATCACAGGGCAGAATTCGAGAGATAAGTGATACCATAAGACAAAACATTAGAATAATTGGGATACCAGAAGAAGAAAGAGAGGGGCAGAAGGTATATTGGAGCAAATTATAGCAGAGAACTTCCCTAATTTGGGGAGGGAAACAGGCATCAAAATCCAAGAGGCACAGAGAACCACTCTCAAAATCAATACAAATAGGTCAACACCCAACATCTAATAGTAAAACTTACGAGTCTCAGAGGCAAAGAGAAAATCCTGAAAGCAGCTCGGGAGAAGAGATATGTAACCTACAATGGTAGAAACATTAGATTGGCAACAACCTATCCACAGAGACCTGGCAGGCCAGAAAGGACTGGCATGATATCTTCACAGCACTAAATGAGAAAAATATGCAGCCAAGAATACTATATCCAGCTAGGCTGTCATTGAAAATAGAAGGGGAGATTAAAAAGCTTCCAGGACAAACAAAAACTAAAGGAATTTGCAAACACGAAACCAGTCCTACAAGAAATTTTGAAAAGAGTCCTCTAAGCAAAGAGAGAGCCTGAAAGTAACATGAACCAGAAAAGAAAACAGACAATATACAGTAAACAGTCACCTTACGGGCAATACAATGGCACTAAATTCATATCTTTCAATGGTTACCCTGAATGTAAATGGGCTAAATGCTCCAATCAAAAGACACAGGCTATCAGATTGGATAAAAAAAACAAGACCCATCGATATGCTGTCTGCAATAGACTCATTTTAGACCCAAAGACACCCCCAGATTGAAAGTGAGTGTGTGGAAAACCATTTACCATGCTAATGGACATCAAAAGAAAGCTGGGGTGGCAATCCTTATATCAGATAAATTAGATTTTTAACCAAAGACTATAAGAGATGAGGAAGGACACTACATCCTCCTTAAAAGGTCTATCGAACAAGAAGATCTAACAATTGTAAATATCTATGCCCCTAACATGGGAGCAGCCAATTATATAAGCCAATTAATAACAAAATCAAAGAAACTCATTGACAACAATATAATAATAGCAGGGGATTTTAACACCCCCCTCACTGAAATGGACAGATCATCTAGGAAAAAGATCAACAAGGAAATAAAGACTTTAAATGACACATTGGACCAAATGTACTTCACCGATATATTCAGAACATTCCATCCCAAAGCAACAGAAAACACATTCTTCTCTACTGCCCATGGAACATTCTCCAGAAGAGATCACATCCTAGGTCACAAATCAGGTCTCAACTGGTGCCAAAAGTTTGGGATCATACCCTGCATATTTTCAGACCACAATGCTTTGAAATTAGAACTCAATCACAAGAGGAAAGTTGGAAAGAACTCAAATGCATGGAAGTTAAAGAGCATCCTATTAAAGAATGAATGAGTCAACCAGGAAATTAAAGAAGAATTTTAAAAATCCATGGAAACAAATGCAAATGAAAACACAACTGTCCAAAATCTTTGGGATGCAGCAAAGACAGTCCTGAGAGGAAAGTATATAGCAATACAAGCCTTTCTCAAGAAACAGGAAAGGTCTCAAATACACAACCTAACCCTACACCTAAGGGAGCTGGAAAAAGAACAGCAAATAAAGCCTAAACCCAGCAGGAGAAGAGAAATAATAAAGATCAGAGCAGAAATCAATGAACTAGAAACCAAAAGAACAGTAGAACAGATCAACGAAACTAGGAGCTGGTTCTTTGAAAGAATTAACAAGATTGATAAACCCCTGGCCAGACTGATCAAAAAGAAAAGAGAAATGACCCAAATCCACAAAATCATGAATGAAAGCGGAGAGATCACAACCAACACCAAAGAAATACAAACAATTCTAAGAACATATTATGAGCAACTCTATGCCAGCAAATTAGACAATCTGGAAGAAATGGATGCATTCCTAGAGATGTATCAACTACCAAAACTGAACGAGGAAAAATAGAAAACCTGAACAGACCCATAACTAAGGAAATTGAAGTAGTAATCAAAATATCTCCCAACAAACAAAAGCCCAGGGCCAGATGGATTCCCAGAGGAATTCTACCAAAGATTTAAAGAAGAATTAATACCTATTCTCCTGAAACTGTTCCAAAAAATAGAAATGGAAGGAAAACTTCCAAACTCATTTTATGAGGCCAGCATTACCTTGATTCCAAAACGAGACAAAGACCCCATCAAAAAGGAGAATTACACACCAATATCCTTGATGAACATGGATGCAAAAATTCTCACCAAAATACTAGCCAATAGGATCCAACAGTACATTAAAAGTATTATTCATCACGACCAAGTGCTATTTATTCCTGGGCTGCAAGGTTGGTTCAACATCTGCAAATCATCAATGTGATACAATACATTAATAAAAGAAAGAACAAGAACCATATGATCCTCTCAATAGATGCAGAAAAAGCTTTTGACAAAGTACAGCATCCTTTCTTGATCAAAACTCTTCAGAGTGTAGGGATAGAGGGCACATACCTCAATATCATAAAAGCCATCTATGAAAAACCTACAGCCAATATCATTCTCAATGGGGAAAAGCTGAGAGCTTTTCCCCTAAGGTCAGGAACACGGCAGGGATGTCCACTCTCACCACTGCTATTCAACATAGTATTAGAAGTCCTAGCCACAGCAATCAGACAACAAAAAGAAATCAAAGGCATCCAAATCGGCAAAGAAGAAGTCAAATTCTCACTCTTTGCAGATGATATGATACTTTATGTGGAAAACCCAAATACTCCACACCAAAACTGCTAGAACGCATACAGGAATTCAGTAAAGTGGCAGGATATAAAAACAATCCACAAAAATCAGTGGCATGCTTATACACCAACAACAAGAGCAAAAAAAGAGAAATTTCTCTCTCTTCTGTATTTACAATTGCACACAAAACTATAAGATACCTAGGAATAAATCTAACCAAAGAGGCAAAGGATCTGTACTCAGAAAACTATAAAATACTCATGAAAGAAATTGAGGATGACACAAAGAAATGGAAAAACGTTCCATGCTCATGGATTGGAAGAACAAATATTGTGAAGATGTCAATGCTACCCAGAGCAATCCGTACATTTAATGCAATCCCTATCAAAATACCATCCACATTTTTCAAAGAACTGGAAAAAATTTGTATGGAACCAGAAAAGACCCCCAATAGCCAGAGGAATGTTGAAAAAGAAAAGCAAAGCTGGTGGCATCACAATTCTGGACTTGCAGCTCTATTACAAAGCTGTCATCATCAAGACAGTATGGTACTGGCACAAAAACAGACACATACATCAATGGAACAGAATAGAGAGCCCAGAAATGGACCCTCAACTCTATGGTCAACTCATCTTTGACAAAGCAGAAAAGAATGTCCAATGGAAAAAAGACAGTCTCTTCAACAAATGGTGTTGGGAGAATTGGACAGTCACATGCAGAAGAATGAAACTGGACCATTTCCTTACACCACACACAAAAATAGACTCCAAATGGTTGAAAGACCTAAATGTGAGACAGGAGACCATCAAAATCCTAGAGGAGAACACAGGCAGCAACCTCTTCAACCTCAGCCGCAGCAACTTCTTCCTAGACACATCACCAAAGACAAGGGAAGCAAGGGCAAAAATGAACTATTGGGATTTCATCAAGATAAAAAGCTTTTGCACAGCAAAGGAAACAGTCAACTAAAGCAAAAGACAACCAACATAATGGGAGAAGATATTTGCAAATGACATATCAGATAAAGGCTAATATCCAGTATCTATAAAGAACTTCTTAAGCTCAACACCCAAAGAACAAATGATCCAATCAAGAAATCAGCAGAAGACATGAGCAGACATTTTTCCAAAGAAGACATCCAAATGGCTGATACATGAACAAGTGTTCAACATCGCTTGGCATCAGAGAAATCCAAATCAAAACCTCAATGAGATACCAGCTCACACCAGTCAGAATGGCTAAAATTAACAAGCCAGGAAATGACAGATGTTGGCAAGGATGCAGAGAAAGGGGAACCTCCTACACTGCTGGTGGGAATGCAAGCTGGTGTAGCCACTCTGGAAAACAGTACGGACGTTCCTCAAAAAGTTGAAAATAGAGCTACCATACAACCCAGCAATTGCACTACTGGGTATTTATTCCAAAGATACAAATGTAGTGATCCAAAAGGGTACATGTACTCCAATGTTTATAGCAGCAATGTCCACAATAGCCAAACTATGGAAAGAACCCAGATGTCCATCGATAGATGAATGTATAAAGAAGATGTGGTATACATATATATATATGTACACACACAATGGAATATTATGCAGCCATCAAAAAAACCACAAAATCTTGCCATTTGCAATGACGTGGATGGAACTAGAGGGTATTATGCTAAGCTTAGTAAGACAAACAAAGAAAGATATGTATCATACGATCTCACTGATATGAGGAATTCTTAATCTCAGGAAACAAACTGATGGTTGATGGAGTAGTGGGTGTTGGAGGGATGGGGTGGCTGGGTGTTTGACAATGGGGAGGGTATCTGCTATCATGAGTGCTGTGAATTGTGTAAGACTGATGAATCTCAGACCTGTACCTCTGAAACAAATAATACATTATATTTTAAAAAAAGAGAGAGAGAGAGAGAGAGAAGATAGTAGGAAGGGAAAAATGAAGGGGGGAAATCAGAGGGGGAGATGAACCATGAGAGACTATGGACTCTTGAGAAACAAACTGAGGGTTCTAGAGGGGAGGGGGCTGGGGGCATGGGTCAGCCTGGTGATGGGTATTAAAGAGGACATGTATTGAATGGAGCACTGGGTGTTATATGCAAACAATGAATCATGGAACACTACATCAAAACCTAATGATGTAATGTATGATGACTTACATAACATAATAAAATAAAATTTAAAATAAGAAAAAAGAGTAACTATCATTATCTTACCTGAAATAAGACTGTGTGTGGACATTCATATGGGATCACAATAGAACAGAATGGAGGAAGGCCCGATTAAATTGGGCATGCCCTTCAACAGAGACTCTGATAGTATGACTTAAGCTAATAAACAGAGTAAGTCACAGTAGGACTTAGAACTAGGGAACAAGACCTGATGCAGTGACTTTCAAGTGTTTCCATGAACCAGAATCACCTGGAGGACCTGACCCCTCAGTTTTCTGACTCAGCGATAACATGAACAAGTTCCCAGGTAGTGGTGATGCTCTACACTTTGAGGACCATTCATCTAGAGTAATATGCAGAGAAATATCTGAGAAGAATTTACCCTACAGATAGACAAGATCTAAAAAAGGAAAAGACAGAAAGGGAGAGGGTGGGGCTTGAGAATTTACAGCAGGGTTGAACACAACCATTGTTGTATAAAGCAACTATGGATTACATAGGGTGGAGGCAGGAAGAGGAAGAAAAGTTTAGATCCAATGGGCATTGTAGAAGGATTGGCAGAATATGGAGATACTTTGAGTTGGGAATGGTTAGTTAAGAGAAAATAGAAGTAAAATTGGCCCAAGATAGTTCCAAGGAGATGAGTAACAGTACTTCACACATTTAGCAAATATTAGTGAGTGCTTACTATGTGTCATGGCAAATCCAAAAGCATGGGAAATGAAAACGATGGGATATAGGCCTTGTTTTTGAGGAGACAAGAACTTTTGCCTTTTTCTGAGCCACATTCATCTATGTGCTAGATGTTTCTTATGCACTGATTCATTTCAATTTAACAGCCATGCTGTGAGTTGGGTAGTGTTAGATTCATCTTAATTTGTGAGCTTTTTTTCATGGAGTTCAGTTTTAAATGTCAGAGCGATTCCCTGCAAGCAGTCAAGATGAGTGATGTAATCAAAGCAGCAGATGCCTGAAAATAATTCCAAAGTGGTGGTTTTGTGCACTTCCCCCCACCCCCATCACCTCAAATGTCCTATACCTAGCCTCTGCCTGTCAGGTTTTATTGCAGTGCTGCTCTCTTGATGACTGACATCAAAGGAACACAGTCTTTCTGAAACCCCACTGCGCCCAGTTTGTGGGTTTTATGTGCTCCATAGCTTCCTCAACCTTGGCTATTTATAAGCTTGCACATGTCTGTGATAGTTAATAAATCCCCCTTCAGAATCTGATTTTGTATCTTGCATAAAGAATGTGCAGACAGCACGTGATGAAATGAATGAACTTTTCCCACAGAAGATGATTGAGAAATAATATCCTCCTCCTGAGAAGTATACTCTTCAGTGAAAGAAGATTATACTTCTGAACTTTAACAATTAGCAAGTTTTTTTCAGTTTACAATGTTAATTGGGTTATTAATGGTGATAGTAACTGTAGCAACATCAAATCCTGTATGTTTAGTGATATCGCACTTGTTATTTCCAGTGTGAATGCAAAACTAAGTATCAGAAACACATTTTTTAGTAGGTGATATTATTTTTCCAGCCAGTAGCACATCACATTTCACAGGTTTAGATATCTGGTTGGTATTATGTTCCTTTTTCTCAGAAGTGTGTTTTGAACATGTTTCATAGAATCTGATAGACTGTCAAAATGTTCCAGGGATTAACACATGTCTAGAAGTTGTGACCCAGTCTATTTCACTGCTTTCACTTTTTTTTAGGAGACCAAAAGATTTTTGAGATCGGAAGAAAAAATATTGCTCTGTTCAAAGCCTACTATTGACCTACAGGGCAACATTTTGTTTGAACCATTTTGGGGCTATTTTTGCAAGCCAGCCACCAAGCAGAACATACTCTCTGGTTGAATTTCAGACTGTAGTATAAAACACCTAACTTTTTAAAATTTTTTCAGTGTAAATTACTGCAAGGAATCTCCACAGCAAGTAGTACCAGTGCTAAGGAAAATTAATCCCTGTATATTAAAAGTTTGGTTGTCATGAAAGCCTGCTCCAGGCCCTGTGGCAGACACAGCATTCAGTACCAATGCCTGCCTGCTGCCAACCCTTCTACATAATATGGGGGAACACAACAAATGCCCATCTGCCACAATAGGATGGTCACAGTCAAAACCCCCACATTCCTGGGACACAAATACAGGTATTTTTTTCTTATTCATTCATACCATTTTACCATTCTTCCTTTCTCACATTCTCTTTTTCTTTTTTTCCCCCTTCTTTTTCTTCTAATTCTCAACCTTCCTATTTTCTTCCCACCTCCTACTCTAAGTCTCTACCCAAGTTTAAATTCCATTATTAATCTTTCCATCCATCCACTTTTTCATCAAAGTTTTTTTCATCTAATAAGACATTCCCGCTCTCAATGATATGCCTAGAACAAATCACACACAGGTACAGGAGCCATCTCTAGTAGCTGCCCAAGGGCATGGGCTGGGCAGTAATATCTCATTGTATTTGTCATTTCCAAAGCACACTGGCAAAGATCACACTGTAAGGTCTCCTAAGGCAATCCAGGAATGGCTGGGTTTAGATGCTGGAAAGGCCAGTGAATATTGTTAAATAAGCTGGTTGCGTGATCAGATTTATATTTACAAATTTCATTACATTAGCAATGTTCAAGTAAGTTAGGGGTATGGTAGTGACAAAGAGGTAGATATTGAGACACTATTTAAAATATCTTTGCATAAAAGAGGAAAGAAGTGTCAAGTTTCTAAACTGAGACAATAGTGCTCAGGATGAGAGTGTAATTGACATAACTTGCTGTTGGTTGGTGTGGGTGGGTGGACATTAAACTCATACTGAGGCAACAATATGATTGAAATCAGTGGAGAAGTGGGAGAAAGGATTTTTAGGTTTTCATTGACTTATATGGTGATAAATGACCCTAAGCCACATGGTTCCCCCCATAAACTATATTTATGCCATATGTACAAGGCCACTCCGGGACTATATCTAAATCAAGGTCACTCTTACAAGCACAAAAATAGTGAAGCATCCAACTAACAGGAGTGGCTAGTCTCTTTAATCATCCTGCTTCCAGGTAAAACTCACCAGGATACCCAATCAATGACCTGCCTTCTGACAGACACAGTTCAGAACTATTTCCCACAGTGCCTCTAGGGTGAATTCTCCTGAGCCACAGTAAACTAAACAAATCTAATTTTCTTTGGCTGCAGGTGTATTCCTTGTGGCCTGATCTTCATCTTATAGGCATCGATTTGGAGATCCTTGATACTTTGCAGGATATGTGAACAAGGAACTCATCTGAGATAGCTCAAGTGAAAACACAGATTTTGAAGTTATCAATATACAAGTGATCTTTGACACCAAGGAATCTAATGAGATTCCCCATAGAAAGAGTTTAGAGAGAAGGGGCCTGACAGGATCCTATGAGTCCCAGATATTTCAGGAATTGATAAGGTGCAGAGGTGATCAAAACAAATTCTAAAGAATGCTCAATGTCAGATATGCAAGAAAAGAGAATGTTTTAAGTAAAAGGAAGTCCTTCATGGTGTCAAATAATACAGAAATAGTTGAGGGAAATAAGAACTGTCCGTCCTTTTTCCTTTGTGCTTTGCTGGAAGGGGAAGGGAGATGTGGATGGACCCTGCAGTGTAGATACTAGGCTACCAGTGTGAGGGCCCTGAAGGGTATAGGAATGTCATCTTTTAAGAAATGATAGCAGGTGGGACAGATGTCAACAGAATAAGATATACTATGTGACATCAGTCCAACTGCCCTAAGTGCATAACCCATGTTTTAGTCATTCCTATTCATCAGCACTGAGTACACTGTCCGACACAGAATAGATATTCAGTTTATAAATTAATCTAATTTAACTGAGGGACCCAGCCTGGTTGCAGCACTAAGAAATGATCTCTCATTCTCAATCCAATTTTTGCTAAAGTTGACCCAATGAAAAAATTAAAATAATTTTTTCCTGCCTCTGGAGTTAACTAATACCAAAATGCAATTCAATCTAACACAAGGATTCTAGTTTAATGTCAACAGTCTTGGAAGGATTGATTGTTGAGATTTGCTGAACCCTCTGAGAATATTGATTATTAAATCCAGGCTCTCACCTGGAAGAGTGGGCAACTAGATGCCCCAGGCCACAGCCAGAGAGATGCATCGGTGTCAGAACAGGGTCTGCCTTTTCCTCCTCTCTGTACTGTCTCTGGGTTGGGTACCTGTGAGGGATGGGATGAGTTATATCCTATTTCAGCAAGTCTTTCCACAAGGGTATGTGGGGCACATTTTGTTCCCATAAATTTTCACTTGGACTTCTCTTCTTTTATAATTTTATAAACTTGAATTTAGGATTAATCAATGTGGTAGAAAACATTTTAAGAAATTTAGCCTTCTTCCAGAATAAAGTCCCTGATGGAGGATAATGCTCAGACATTGAAAGTGTTTGATCCTTTTCAGGGATTGATAGTGTCGGGCCCTTCTTCAGTCTCCACAGATTGAAAGCAAGAGGAAGGGTAGTGCTGTGTATGACAGGATTGGGAAGGTTCTGCTTGGATCCCATCTCCATGGGTATCACTCAACCAGGGATCCAGCTACTGCTCTCTGCAATCTGTCACTGTACAAATGCTATCCTTCCCATGGGCTGCTCGTAGCCAGTGACTGAACACAGGGACACTAAGGTACACATCTTCCTGGAAGACATGGGAATCTTCTGACAGTGTTTTTGCCTCAACGACCCTTTGACCACCTTGTCTAGAATTGCAAGAAAGTCTGAGACATTCCACCCAATCTTCCTTCCTTCCCTCCTTCTCTCTTTTGCTCTAGGTCAGAATACATCATGGTCTGAGGCTTTCCAGACCTCTCTGATCCTGATTGTATTATCTATCACAGGCATTTCCCTAAGAAACTTCTCATATGTTTAATCCCATCTTGGCATCCACTTCCTGGAGGACCTGAACTAGCACATGGAGCATCTCTGATACTCAGTGCACATCTGTCTTTTTATCTTCCTGGAAACATTGTCATCCAGCCCCTCTTAAGACATCATTACAGGGACTCATACTTCACTGAAGAAGAGTCATTCCATTATTGTACACATCCAATTGCCCCAACATTACTCTTCAAGTCCAAATTTCTTCCTATCTGTAACTTCCACTTATTGGATATACAATTTTTCTTCCTTTTTTTTTAAAGATTTTTTTAAAAAATGTATTTGACAAAAAGAAAGAGGGAGAGAGTGTGCACAAGCAGGGGGAGAGGTAGAGGGAGAGGAAGAAGCAGGTTCCCTGCTGTGCAGGGAGCCAGATGTGGGGCTCCATCCCAGAACCCTGGGATCATTACCTGAGCCAAAGGCAGATGCTTAACAGACTGAACCACGGAGGTGCTCCTTTCTTCCCTTTTTTTTAAACCTGTGTTTATCTTTTGGGTCCCTCCCATGGACCCTGACCTGGGCTGGCACTTCACATACACTCTCTCATTTAATATACAGTCTATGAAGCCTGTTGGTACATCAGTGTTACAGGTGGGGGGAAAAAAGCTGAAGCTCACAAATGTTAAGGATTTGGCCAAAGGACATATAGTGTAAGTGGCAGAATCCAATTTTAAATTCAGATCTGCGTCTCTCAAAGACTGGTTAGCCTTGCATCTAGATCCAGATCTGATTCCTGATGCTAAAGTTCCAAGTACCGAAAGAGCTGGGTTTCCCAGGGAGTCTGCTCATTGTCTCTTGCATGGAAGTGTAACCTCTAAGAGGCAACTAACCATGTTATATTGGTACAATGAATCAGATATCAA
This sequence comes from Zalophus californianus, assembly GCF_009762305.2. Classification (NCBI taxonomy): domain Eukaryota; kingdom Metazoa; phylum Chordata; class Mammalia; order Carnivora; family Otariidae; genus Zalophus; species Zalophus californianus. The sequence continues at coordinate 63,558,379 of NC_045595.1, read as the reverse complement.
AATAATTAGGAATCTGCCTGTTGCTGCTAGCCATACTCATAAGCCAGGAGAAGTCAATAGATGGTTGGAGAAAATTAAGGGAGTAGTCCCAGCTAAAGAATCATGGGGGTCACTGACATCCATGGAGTGACTTGCTCTGAAAGGTAAAATAACCAAAAAGGATGCCTCCTTGCAAGAATTACAGTTATTCATTCCACAAATATTTATCAAATACCAATTTCTGCACTAAGTTTAATTTGAGGTTTTGGAAATCTACCCATGGACCAAACAAGGTAAAAATTCCTGTCCTCTTGAGTCTTATATTTCTAACTGGGGAGAGGACAATAGATGATTTTTTCTCAAAGATTTTATTTTTTCATTTGAGAGAGAGAGAGAGCATGAGCAGTGGGGGAGAGGCAGGGGAAGAGGCAGAAGGAGAGGGAGAAGAAGACTCCCGCTGAACAGGGAGCCAGACATGGGTCTAGATCCCAGGACCCCGGGATCATGACCTGAGCCAAAGACAGATGCTTAACCATCTGAACACCCCAGGAGCCCCAATCTTGAAAAAAATATCAGATAAAATATGTAGATAAGTTAAACAGTGTAAGTATTCAGGAAAAAAATAAATTGAGGAATGGGAGAAGCCCATGTCAGGGGTTGAGGATTTGCAGATTTTTGAAGATGTTCACTGAAACAGGATCATTTATCACTGTGATGAGACAAGGACTAAAGAAAATGTCAGAGGTTAAGTATTCACAGATGTTCATTCTTTCTAGTCTCCTAGGAGAGAAAGAGAAGGGTAGCTAGTAGAACTACACGATCAATAAACAAAGAAAGGGCACAGAGCCCTCTGAGGAAATGGAATGAAGACAAGGAGAGAAACTGGCACAGCAGAGGAAAGGGGAAGAGAAAGACAGAGAACAGACAGTTATTGCAAAGAATTGAATAGCTGCTTTAAATTGCAAGACTCTAGGAGGAGAAATGGGTAAAGAAGTATGTGCAGGAGTTTTCCAGTGTCACATGCTGTGAACTTCCACTTCTGTATTCCCAAGAACACTTGAGTAAAAGCTGCTGAAAGTTGAATTTGTCATTTGTGGTTCTATCACTTACAGAAAGGGTTCTAACATGAATTCAACAAAAGCTCCAACATTCACGCTTCTACCCCCATCTTCAATGAAACCACCCCTTTAAGTTCCACACCATCCTATCTAGACTCAATGCATGTGATGTTTTCATCTACAGCTGCTCAATTCCTGTGTCTTTCTTAGGTGGCTCTATTCTCAATCCTGGAATCCTGGTGTCTTCATTGCACTCCCTCATACCCCAAACCCTGAACAGTTCAAGGGTTGCCACCCCTCAGAGAGAGAAGAATGTTAGGGACCAAGTGAAAGCCTACATCTCTGGCTCCGGGGATTGTGTGTGGAAGCACACTGTGCCTCTTGAGCTTTGGTGGTTTAGGATGAAAGTTTCTGGGCTTTAGAAGCCACGTCACAATCCAACTGGAGGGGAAGTTGTGTTGTGCAAGTGGATTTAGAATTCAGGAATGACCCCTGATGTGCAGACAAATTTGTTTCTTAATCCTTAAGGGAACCAGGGACCTTCAAGGCTAAAAATGGTGCGTGTTTGGTCAGAAGCCACCAAACCCACTGCCTCTTGGTTCACCTGCAAGCCCCCAAAAGCCATCAGGCTAAAGTCATCACTATAGATATGTATCCCTGAGCCAATAACCAGCAAAACTCTGGCCACCACTTATTAGGTTACCAGGTAATCAGTTACAAATAAGTAAGGAGAAATAAAAAAACTATGTCATGTAAATAGAACAAGGGGACTTCACATGGTCATCACTGTAGAGAAACCACTGCCAGATACTCCATGCTTGATTAGCCCATGACACAGCATGTCTGATCTTGAATCCTGACTCAGGACTGTCTTTTAAAGCTTACAGCCAAAAGTCCTAAAAAATAGGTTCATTGCTATATAACTGATACATAATAAACTGGATATATTTAAGATATATGATTTAATAAATTTTGGCATATATATACACCAGTGAAACTCTCACCACAATCAAAGTAGTGAATATATTCATCACCCCTAGAAGCTTCTGCCCACCCCATGTCCCTTTTCTGCTTCACCTTCCAGGCAACCACTGCTTTGCTTTCTGACACCAAAAATTTATTTGAATTTTCTAGAGTTTAATATAAATGGAGTCACATAATATGTACCCTTTACTACATAGTTTCTTTCAGTCAACATAGTTATTTTGAGATTCATCCTTGTTGTTTGTATTAATCGTTCATTATTTCTTATTATTGAATAGTCTTCCATTATATGGACACACTGCACTTCGTTCGTCCATTAACTTATGGATGATCATTGGGTTGTGGCTATTACAAAAAAGGTTGCTATGAACACTCCTCAACAAGTCTTCTTATAAACATATATTTTCTTTCTCTTCATATATTACTTCTCTTGAGTAAATTCCTAGGAGTGGAATTGCTCAAATGATATGCATATGTTTAACACTTGTGGAAACTGAAAAATATTTTCTAGAACATTTGGACCATTTTAGATGCCTACATACAGAGTGTCAGAGTCCCAGTTCTTCCCCATCAGCATCAACATCTAGTATGGTCAGTCTTTCTCATTTTAGCCTTTCTGATAGTTGCATAGTGGTATGCCCTGTGGTTTTAATTTACATTTTTTTCATGACTAAGTATGTTGAGCATGTTTTTATGTTCTCCACTGTATAAATAATTTCTTTGGAGAAGTGCCCATTTAAACCTTTGGTTCATTTTTTATTTGATTATTTTCTTATAATTGAGTTTTGAGAGATACAAGTCTTTATGAAATATTTTCTCCACATCTATGGTGTGTCTTTTTATTCTCTTCACAGTGTTTTACAAATAGCAGTTTTTAGTGTTTATAAAGCCCAATTGATAACTTGGTAAAAATTTTAGTTTATGGTTAGTGTCTTTGGTATTCTATCTAAGAAATTTTTGCCTAGTCCAGGATCACCAAGTTTTTCTCTTACATTTTCTTCTTGGAGTGTTATAATTTTAGGTTTAATATTTTAGGTATATGATTCACTTTCAGTTAATGTTTGTATGTGGGGTGAGGTATGGATCATTTTTTGGTTTTTTTTTTTTTTGCATATGGATATCCAATTATACCAGCAACATTTGGTGAAAAGACTATGCTTTCTCTATTTAGTTCTTTTCTGCATCTTTGTCTAAAATCAGTTGTCAACATATGTGTGGATCTAATTCTGTTCTTTCTATTCTTTTCTACTGACCTATTTGTCTTCATTAATGCCCATACCACTCTGTCCTGATTACTCTAGCTTTATAATACTCTTGAAATCCAGTAGTATTAAACTTGTAACTTTATACTTTTCTAAACTTGTTTCAGCTACACTAAGTCCTTTGCATTTCCGTATAAACTTTAGCATCCACTAGTCAATCTCTAACAAACAAACAAGAAAGGGCTGATTGGATTCTTCCTTGCATTGTGTCAAGTCTAGAGATTGATTTGGGGAGAATTAATGCATTAACAATACTTAGTCTTCCAGTCCAAGAGCCCTTCATCTCTTCATTTATTCAGATCTTCTGGAATTCTTTTCAGCAATGTTTTATCTTCAGCGTAGCAATCTTTCATAGCTTTGTAAATTTATGCTTAAGCATTTCACATTTTTGATGCTATTGTAAATGGTATTTTTATTTAATTTTTTATTATTCAATGTTAGTGCATATAATTACAATTGATTTTTATATTGATCTTGTATCTTGCAACATGGCTAAATTTTCTTATAAGACCTAATAGCTTTTCTGTATATTTCATTGGATTTTCTACATAAAGACCATGTCAACTTCAAATAAAAACAATTTTACTTTTTTCTTTCCCCTTTGAATGCCCTTTATTCTCTCCTCAGCCCCACCATTACACTGGCTAGAACAACCAGTACAATGCTGAATGAAAATGTAAGAAGCAGATAGCCTTGTGTTGATCCTGATATCAGGGGAAATTTTTAGTCTTTGTTAAATACGATGATAGCTGTCGGTGTTTGTAAATACATTTTCTCGAGTTGAGGAAGTCCTTTCTATTCTTAGTTTGCTGAGTTTTTAACTTATTTCTCGGGGTCACTGTTTTCCATTGACTAATATCCAGTGTCTTAAAAATATATTTGAAAAGTATATTTGTCCTGGGACGCCTGGGTGGCTCAGTTGGTTAAGCATTTGCATTGGGCTCAGCTCATGATCCCAGGGTCCTGTGATCAAGCCCTGCATCAGGCTCTCTGCTCAGCGGGGACCTTCTTCTCCCTCTTCCTGCTGCTCCTCTTGCTTGTGCTCTCTCTCTCTGACAAATAAATACATAAACTATTTTTTTAAAAAACTTAAAATATATATATATTTTACCTTTTATTTGTTGCTTTAGCTAAAAGAACAAATCCACTCCCCATTCGTTCACCTTGACCAAAAGCAGAAGTCCAAAAATCTTTTTTTGGAAGATGGGAAAATGAACATGAAATTGGATCTCATGCAGTTGGATTTGGTAATGATTATTATTGCTGTCACTGTTTCTTCTGGTTTGTAGAAGTCCAGAGCTTCCAAGCAGGGTTGCAGAGATGGTTTGGTGGATGTGACAGTGAGTGATCTGGACATGTTCTGCTAATGAATCACAGTGCTCAGCTCTGCTACTTTCTATTTGCATGACCTTGGCAGTTGTCCAACTTCTGTAAGCTACAGGTTTCTCATCTGTAAAATAAGGATGATCAGAAAGAATGATTAAGATTATGAACACAAATCATCTAACACAGTATCTAACACATTCTAAATATTCAATAATTAATAACTTGCATTACTGAAAAGAGCCTTGAATTAAAAGGCCAGTCATGAGATTTGTGCTGGCTCAGTCATTTTTCACTTCTTATGTAGAGTTAGTCAAATAATTATTCTGAGTTTTGGCTTTACATGTTATTATATGTATGCATAGATATGTCTATGCATTGCTAAATCTTCAAAAGCCATTGTTAAATGATACAGGTTTTCATTTGATGCCTCAGAAATCTCTGGAAAATTGGGTCCCATAATAGAGTGATAGGATATACCTCATACTTCAAGCTCTCATCTTCTTTCCTCAAATTCCATCACTGGCCAAACCCCCAGAGCATGGGAAGTTGACCCCACCCCTCCATTTTCCTTGCACAAATAGCCCTGCAATGCCTAGAAAAGTGCACTAGATAAGGAGCCAAGAAAGCTGTGTTAGAATTCTGGACACTGATCCTTTTCTGATCTGTGGTCTCATTTTTCTTCTCTCTCAAATGAAGATGTTGAATTAGGTCCTTCCATGTATTCAAACATTCAGTTATTGGGTTTCTACTAAAAAAAGTCCTTGCATTATGCCCTGGAGATTCAGAGTCAAAAGATGAAATCGCTGTCCTCAAAGTATTCACAGTCCACTAGGAAAGGCAGGCATGCACACAAAGGACAGGTGATAATAATTATAAAAATGTCATCATAGTCATAATAACAGTTAACATGTGGTATCTTCTGTGTCCTAGGCACCCTTACAGGAGCTGTGTACATATCTCTTTTAGTTTTTGCACAAAAACCCCATGAGGTAGGGAATATATTTTTACATCCACTTTACTGATAAGTAAACTGAAGCATAGAGTGGTAAAATACTTGTCCATGATTGCACAGCTAGTAAGTGGCAGGGCTGACACCCACTCTTGGCAATTCAACTCCAGAGGCTGTCTTCCCAGCCACCATTCTGAGGTGCCTCCCCCAGCAACAAGAGCTATGGATCATGGAGGTGTTCTCAGAACATATGGGAGGGACACCTAATCCAGACTGGCAGGGACACAAGTGGAAGGAAGACAGTTAGGGGAGGACTAAGTTGCTCCCTTATCATTCCTTTACAAATTAAAGAGGCCATGATTTCTTCTAACACTAAAAATCTTCCCTATAATGAAGTACTTGGCTTGGCTGACTTTTCTTGTTTAAATGACAGGTCAAAACCTTTCCATTCTAGCTAATGGCTACAGATTTGGCCAACCTAAGAATTTCTGGAAGATAATGATGAGGTGCTGGATTCAGTTCACCAGAGGCACTGCCTGGAGGTTTAACTGCTAGGCCATCATCTACTAACTGGGACAGCAGGGGCATTTCAGTTATTTTTAACCTGCCATCTTGACTCGTTTTAAACCTTTTTTAATCAGAAGTTTCCGTAAGTGTTATAGCATTCTAAAAATGCCAGCAGGAAGGTAGGAATGGACGGGTGTGCCGGGCAGCAGCAGATAGGCTCTTCCCAGCAAAGAAGTGAACTCTGACCCACAAGAGGGCAACAAATAATTAGAACTTGCAGATTTCAGGGAGGGAAAAGTGAAGTGCCAGCCAAGAGCTGTTTAACTGCCCCATAATTTCTGCAGGTTTAATGAGAGGCCAAAAAGAGAAGGACGTTACAAATGTTTGCAGGTAGATGTCAAGATCCACAGTGTGGATTTGTTTCTCAGATTGGTCCTTTTATATTGTCCATTGCTCTTGGATGGGAAGAGGTGGAGCTAAGTATTTCTGGCTTTTAGAGCTTTTGCCTCCCATCAGTCTGAATAATGGGCAAAACACTGTTCCATACACAAGATAGAAAGGGCAGTTGTTACCCAGTAGGATATACTCTAAAAACAATGACAGGCAAGGACTTCTGCCAGCGATTTATTCATTTGTTCTCTCACTAATACATTCAGGTATTTAGTAAATATCTACATTGTACAGGGCACTAGAACATAAGGATCAATGAACCACCAACTTTGTCTTCAGGAAACTCACAATCAGTGGGAAAGAATAATGCATAAACAGTGAATACAAGACAGGGTGAAAGGTAGAAAACACAAGGGCTATGTGAACACAGAGAAGAGGTAATGCAACCAGCCTTGACAACTGAAGGTTGCTTCTAGAAGAAGGGAGCTTTAATTTACAGTTCAAATTAGTTGGCTGAAGAAAGGGAGAAACTACCCCAGAAAGAGAAAACAGTTTACAGAAAGGCACTTTTAGTGAACTTCCAGGAGCTTGGTAAAATGCAGGGAAAGAAGATGAGAGATGGAGTTTTTTCCACCAAGATGGATACCAATGAGAAATTAATTTAAAGGAGCTGCTTTTGTATCATTCACTTCACATTTGGTGGCTTTCATGGACCTGGTTTGATGCTATTTCCCATGGAAATTATCTTTTACTTGGTTTCCCTAAAGCAGGCATTTCTCATGGGTGTCTTTTAGGTTTTTCTACAGCATCGTGTGTATGTGTGTGTGTGTGTGTGTGTTTAACTAAAACACTGATGTTAAGAAAAAGAAGAGAAAGAAAAAGAGAGACTAACATTTATTGGCACCTAATGTGGACTGTGACCCTGAAGGTTTATATTGTTATCAAATACTCATGACTTCATTAATATATTCATTCATGTCTTAAACCTTGGTTTAAGCACCTCTAAGCACCATCTAAGCACCTCTAAGCACCATCTCAGATATAGAATACAAAGATCCGATGGATTAGCCTCTTCCATCTAGGGGATATATCTAAAAAGGGGCATACACACAAAAAAAATCTGATTTAGTGTAATAAATATAATAATAGAAATGTTAAAGCAATGAAGACTATTCAAAGGAATGAGGGAGGGCCAAGAAGAGGACATATTTAAGGTGGGTCCACTAGGTGAGGAAGGAAGTGCCATGTAGAGAGACTCTTTAAGCCTAGGGATATGCATATACAAAGAAATTAAGTAGTTAGCCCAACAAAGTTAATTAAACAGATAGAGAGGACACATTGTTGAGTTGTGGGCAATTGCTAGATTGTGGAAAAGTTTACATGTGAGCAAAAGCCATCCAGACTTTAGTGTAACTTTTATAGTCACAGTGAAAGGCTAGGAATTAAATCAAGTATGCACCTGGGAAGAACTCCACCTTGACTAGTGAGAAGGGAACTAGAAAGGGGTGTGAGATAGGATGGAAACCAACTAGAAGGCCATCTCAGTAGTCCAAGTAAGATACCGTGAGGGTCTGGTCTAAGGGAATGGCATTGAATAAATGAACAGATCACAGACCCAAAAGATATTCATTGGTTAGAACTGGAAAAGTCTTACTGACCTACTGAATGTGAGGAATGGAAAACAGGGCAGAGTCAAGGATGACTTCTAAGCTCTGGCTTCAGAGACACAGTGAAATTCCATAGGAGAATCACCTCACTCTTTCTCCTTTTCTTCACAAGAATAGCAAGAATATAACATGAAATGGCTGATTTGGAATTCAAACTAGATCTCGCTAAAATCATGCTCTCTCCTGGGTGTTCAGTAAGATTGCTATTTAGGGTTAGGGAGTAGGAGCAGAGAGAGGGGGAAATCCTGAACTTTCCACCTCATCAGACTGTTTAGAGAATACAGGGCAAGATAAAAATCACAAAAAGTGGAATGGAAAGAGAAGAAGCACCTGGAGCTGGCCCATTAATTTTATCACTTGTGTTTACAGTTTGGTTTCCTCTAAATTATTCACCAGGGGTCTAACGAATCTCTTCTGTTTGGATCCTCCCCATTCTCACCTGCTCATCACAGCATTAATCCATGCTACCTGAAAAATAAAATACAATTAGAAGAACTACCACTAATTATAACTTCCTTGAGTGCATTGGATAATGAGAGTAGTATGATCTTTTTTGGCCATGCAAATCTTCTGTCTCTCTGGTTCTCCTACCCCTCCTCATGTCCAGGAATGTGACAACCTATCAAAGAAGCCTCATGACTTGGTTAAATGTCATTTGAGAATTTTTTCTATCAACATAAGAAAATGAAATAAGGGGAAACTGTATGTTATAAATGAAGACACTTTAAGGCTCACACATATTTCTAGACAACAAAATGAAGTCATTAATCCATGAGGACTTCATCCATTTATCTCCCTCTTCTATTCTCATTTCATAAACACAAATTTTCTGTTACATTCCCAACACATTTGTTGGAAGAGGGGGGTGAGAGAGGAATTAAATGAACACCCACTCGATAATTCCTGACCTTTCCTTTAGCATGACAGTTTTATCAGTCAAGCAGAGAGATAATATGATGAGGATAAAAAGCTAATATTCTCTCCTGGTGAAAAAGAATCAATGACACTTTCACCCACAGCTTTATCGAAAAATGGATGATAATGGCTCAAGAACACCTACCAGAGTTAGCTGTTTGAAGCTACATTTAGCAAACTTCTTAGGAGATGAAATATAGCTGAGATTGTAGGAAGACCCACAAAAGAGGTGCAGGAATATCTCTTAAAGTGAATGCAATAAACCCATTTCCCCACAGCCTATGGAGGAGCAATGAAGTGCCGTTTATGGAAATGGAGAATGAATGCTATAAATTGCCTGAGCTCACCGCATTTCACGGCAAACATTCTTGTTTGGTAATCCTAACACTTTTAGCCCTTGGGGAAACTTGCTCCAACTTCTGGACTACAGCTCTGAGCCTGGGGAGAGAGGAGAAATGCAGTCAACTATAAAAGTTTTATTATCAATTACAACTGGAGCTTCTAAAAATTATTTATATTTGAAAAGGATATTTCTGGCCCCCATGGGAAAGATTCAAGAACATCCTCCCTATCTTACCTCAAGGTTCCTAATTAATTTACCTTCAGAAGGGTTCACATCATTGGTCAGAATGCAAAATACTGATTGGGCTACATTCTTGAGTGAGTTAGAGATAAAATTATACTGTATCTTTTCTCTTGAGGCTGAGAAAAGTGTAGGGCTTTCAAAGTAAAACTCAGATTGAGTCTGAGTTTTAGGGAGGGGTGTTATTAGACCAAGCTTTTCACTTGTACTATTCTGGATTGCTGGAGATCTGCCATGAAGTTTGTGTCTAAAGACTTAGTAATATTAAGTACTCATTAATATTAACTCAATAATATTAAACCCTGTTTTCTTATGTATGCTCAGAGAATTTGCTCAGTCAGAGGTTTCATATAGTCTTACCTTATAATTCCCAAAACATCCTCATTTCCTGATCAATTATAAGCCTAGTCTGTCCTACCCCACTTCCTGAGCTTCTCTTCCCTTCCTACTGGATTTCTGTATCATGAGGGAAGGTACCTGTCCTCTATTATAACCCCAAATTTATGGGAGTAGGAGCAGCTCAAAAATCTGATCTGCAATAAAGATTATGCAAAATGAAACTTAATGCTGTCCTAAGCTTCTAGAAAAACCCCTAGGCACACAGGAATGTACACTTGTCACACCATGGCCAGGAGCAGATGCATAATTCTAAGGGCCAAGTGCAAAAATAAAAATGCAAGACCCTTGGTTAAAAAATGATTAAGAATTTCAAGATGGCAACAGCAGAGCATTAAACCAAATGTTCATATGTCACACATCCACGTAGCATGGTTCAACAACACCCATGGCCTTGATCTCTACCAACAAGTCTCCTCTATGGGGTGTGGGCTAAGGGGATGGAAGAACTTAGCATTCCTCATCAAATTTGGAGCATGTCACTAACACACCACTGCTATGGATATTTTTTCCTGAGAAACTAGAGTAATGCCAGTGATCAGCCAAGATTGAGGCTATTTTGGGGAGGGGAAAATATCAGCAGGTTATCATAAAAAGTGAGTTTATTTTCATTCTCACATCCTTCTCCCTGCCCCTGTGTCTCTACCTGGGACCAATGAGATACACCATGCAAGTCCTCCACCACTTCATGAGTATAACTTTGATGTTGACTTCAAACACTTGTAAACTGAATCAGTACCTGTTTTCTATTGTATTTGGTTCATAGTCGCATTCTTCACTAAGTCAAAAATCACCTTTTATTTCATCTTCTGTCTCAAATTTGATTTATGCTGTTCATTTATATTCTTTCTGTTATTATTTGCATATGCAATAACTACTCATAACATCATTAAAATAAAATGCAATGGGTTTTCCACCTTATAACATTCAACACAGTAAACTAGACCATCTGTTATCAATCCAATCCTTTATTCTGACAGAGAAAATAACATTGTACTCCATGCATGTACAGACTACCTAACTCTATCCACCTTATCCAAACCAGTCTGGTACCCACCCATGTTCCTGATGGCATCACATGCCTCTTCTTCACAAAGTACCAGTAGGGGCTTTTTCCCCTGAAACTGATGCTGCTCCTTTTAACCTGATCCAAAAGGGGCTGTTCCATCCCCATCTTTCCCATATTCCACATGCTTCCAATGATCCAGTGAGTTATTATAACACCAATCCCTTTTTCACCCGTTCATATCCTAAATTGAGACCCAGAAAGAATGAGATTAGTATAGGACCTAACAATCTAAACACAGATTTTTTAAAATATAATTGACACTTCCTGAGCCTTAATAGTGTTTCCAAAACATGAATTATAATCCAGACCAGTATTTCCCCAAAATGTCCAACAGAGTGCTAACATTCCTTAAATTCTTCCATGGAAATAGTAAGTTAAATGCAGAATCATCCTGAAATACATAAGTCTCTTTCCTAAGATATTTTTGAGCTATGGAAATGCTCATGTTCATCATGAATCTCAAAGAAGGGATTTTTATCCCTCATATACTTGAAATCAATTTTTCTATCAGCTTCCCCAAAACCCACTTCCTCTCTCACATACACTACGAGATTACATTCTTCAATGTGTATTCTAGAAATGCTGTCTGGGACACTGATAGTATCATCAGCCATAGAGCAGATCCTCAATGTGTCCTAGGAAAAAAGGATCTGAAAGGAAAAAAAAAAAAAGAATCACATAAAGTTTTATTTTTTACAAGGTTTAGTGTTTCCAGTTATACAAAGTCTATTGCCCAGGAACTTAAAACTCATTTGGGAGAAATCCCCTGGCAAGTTTGTGACACTGTTTCAAGCAGACTGCCTTATGTCTTGAAGTGGGGCATCCGAGCAATTCTGGTCTTTTCCCTAGAGGCAGATATTTGCAATGGCAGCATACTTATGCTTCCTAGAAACTCCAATGTACCACTAATGTCCATCTTTATTAACCCCACTACATTTTCATTAGCTATGATTCTTTACCTCTTCATTCTTAGCATTATGATCCAGCAGCAAGCATCTGGGCCTACTATTCCATGGTCATAACAGGCTCCAGAGCAACCATCATAGGTTTGTTTTCCTCACAATCTATATCTTCTCTTTTGTTTTTCTCCATCCTGAGCATAACCTCAAATACCTTTTAGCATTTTCTGGATTTTTTTGTTTGTTTGTTTCTAAAATAATTCCCTCAGAAGCCCAAGGAGAAGAAGAAAAATGTCCTTTGCCATGTGCCTTTTCCACTTTTGCTTTCCTCGGCTTTTTACTCTTCTGGGCCATAGAGAATCATTATGACCCCATTAGTAAGAGCCATTTCTATCACTTAGTTTTCTATTGATTCCATTTAGAAAATCTCCACATACAGCATACAAATATCATCTTTTCATGAATCTTTTCTGCTCCAAATATATAATATTCATGATTTTCTGTGTTTTGTTCATAACCGGTATCCATGTTTTGAGTAGACTATTTTCATTTTAAATTTTAGAATTTTATTTCTCTCCTTTTTTCCCCCAGCATTTTACATATTTGATTATCCTTTTCGAGTTCAAACTTCCTCCTTTCTTGGAATAGCATTATCCAAAGTGACAGTGTGTCATAATGGAAAAACCACATATTTTGAACTCAAACAGACCCTCCTTCAAATGCAAAAACATCCGTTACTCGTTACGTGATGATGAAGAAGTTATTTACACATCTTTAGACTTAGTTCCTTTATCTGTAATGAGGCAGAAATAATTCCTACTTTATAATATTGTTATCATGGAAATCCATTCCTTCATTAAAAGAAATATTTATTTTCTGCTTGTTCTGTGCCAGGCATATTCAATGAAATAATGTATAATGTTTTATTTAGCTCAATGCTTGGTACATAGAAAGTATTCAATAAATTGTATGTATTGTGCTCCTTCCCTGTTCTCTTTCAATTGTGGATTTTCTCAATGTTCAATATAATTTTGGTGATGCTCTCTACTTTTTACCTAGAAAATCTTATCTACGTCCAAGGCTTTAACTATCACTTCTATACTGACTCTGTCCTATACCCAGGTTTCATATTGCATTTCTATTTATCTACCATACATTTCCACATAAATGTCCTTTCAATACTTGGAATTCAAATTTTCTAAAGTAAAAACATCTCTCTAGAAGTACGTCATGTAAACCACCTACCTGCAAACATAGGCACTAGAAACATGTTAGTTCAATTCATAGTGTCAGTTTATTTTTATATTTTTATATTTATTTATTTATTTATTTATTTATTTTACCTACTGCACAAAAATTGTCTTCACCCCTTAGTGTCTTTATTTCTATCACCAGCACCACCATTCCCAGGAGTAAACCTTGGAGTCCATATATAAGGCCTTTCCCCATTTGCTATAAGCAGTCCCCAGGCCCTATTACTTCCGGTTCCATAAGTCTCCCCTAAATGCACAACTTTCTCTGTGATTTAGACTGCCACCTTCTTGTGTGATTTATTAAATTACCCCAATTTGTCCTCCTTCTTCCCAGTTCCTTCCCTTCTCTGTCTATCCTGCATACTGTAATCACTTTAATCTTTCCAAATGTCTACTTTTTTTTTAAGATTTTATTTATTTGTCAGAGAGAGACAAGGCACAAGCAAGGGGAGAGGCAGAGGCAGAGGCAGAGGGAGAAGCAGGCTTCTCGCTGAGCAAGGAGCCCGATGTGGGACTCGACCCCAGGACCCTGGGACCATGACCTTAGTCGAAGGCAGCTGCTTAACCGACTGAGCCACCCAGGCGTCCCTCCAAATGTCTACTTTTTTACCAGGTCAATCCCTTGCTCAGACTCATTATTTCACTAATCAATTAAGTTAATGAAATAATAACATTTCAAACCCCTTAGCCTGCCTGACATTCACGTATCTCTGTTATTTGCCCACACCCAACCTTCCCAGTATTATATTCCATTACTTTCCTGCTCAAGAACTCTGCTTCTTTCAAGTTTGTCTATTCACCTGTCCATAAGCATCCCTCCCTGACCTCTTCCCTGTAGCATGGACAGTTTCCTTACATGTGCTAATTGCCAGGGAGGTAAAGATTAACAAGCCACTTGAATTCACTTTAGTAGCAGACAGAAGACACAAAAATAATCAGATCAATTACAATAAGTAAGCAATATGCTAAAACCAATGTATAATCCAAGTGCTATGAAGCTATCTAGCATAATGGAAAAGACAAATTCTCATAAAATACATATACTAAAAATGCTATGTATTTTTTAATCCTACCTATTATGACAGAATAACAGACACATCTAAGTAAAATTATTACAATAGAACCTCAGTAACAGGTCAATATTAATTAGTAAAAATCCCAATAGTAGTATATTTTTAAAGGTAGGGTAACTTGAAATTCTTCAGTTTTTAGCAAAAAAATTCATTACATAACCAGAAATAGAGAGTTACAGAGTGGCAATGTATTCCATGGCATGACTGCAGAAGATGCAGAAATGTTTTTGTTTAGCTCTTTCTTATGCCTTCCTTACAAAAGCCAAGAGCAAAGCACTAACAAGCACCTTTCATTGAGCACTCGTGTCACATGAGCCATCATATATTTTGTGCCTTCCTTCAGAGCAAGCAGTATCATCTTCCACTCTGAGGAAACTGAGATTCAGAAAGAAGTAAGTTTTCCAAAATCACAGTCCTAGTAAGAGAGAGAATATAGTCAAAACAACATTGCATGTTACATATAGTCTTATTCATATTTTAGGTAAGAGTTTCTCAGTCACGGAACTTGATATTTTTGTTATGGGGCTTGTCTAGGGCAGCATAAGACATTTAGCAGCATCCCTGTAGATGCCAGTAGCACAACCCAGATTACAACACCAAAAATGTCTCCAGACATTGCTAAATATCTCTTGGGGAGACAAAATCACCTCCAGTTGAGAACCACTGCTCTGGTTGAACAAGCAATGCATCAGGATTTTTTGTTGACCAAAGTCTTGGAGCCAGTGGGTACTAGAGACACAATATGCATCAGAATGCATGCCCAATTCTTCACTGTGCTCAGACCCCATACAGTGGTTGTGGGGCACTGATAAACTGGTACTGAAAGAGAAATTTGTAGCTTTTAGTCAAAAGCCAAGGAACATTGAAAATAAGTGAGCAGTCAACTCAAGAAGCTGGATAATTGATAAAAAGAGAGTTGGAAGGATAAGATAAAACTAAAGAAATCAGTAAAATATAGATCAAACAAACAAAACAGTTGAGAAAGTTACCCAAATCAAAGATAGTTCTATAAGAACAGTACAAGTAATATATATATATATATATATATATATATATACACACACATATATTTGTAATAAAGATATATACAAATAGATAAAAATAGGGATTTAAATAGATGAATAGGATACTATAGGATACATACATACTGAGATAAATAGATGATAGATGATAGATAGATAGATAGATAGATAGATAGATAGATAGATAGATAGAAGACAGATAGATATCCTTTCTCAGGGTTATAGAGATGATTCCACACTTGAAAGGCAATTGATAAAACCTAATACGCACTGATGATATAGAAACAAACTATCAGAGAGCTAGTAATATAAACAAACATCTTTAATTTAATAGTGATTTAAAAAACTCACCCTACAATGAGAAAAAAATATTTAGTAGAGAAATTTTAGATGCATCCTCATTTAAGATGACAGAATAAGAGTGATCTCACACACACTGCTGTAGTTTAATGCCATATTCTATGTCTGAGCCAATGCTACAAAACTGCAAATAGAGCAGAAGTGTCAAATTTGGAAAGAAAGGGATAAAATTCTTATTATTAACTGATGATTTTATTTCCTAGATAAAAAACATAGAAAAAACACACCATCAAAACTAATAGAAGAGTTCATGACCATTGCCAGATATAAGATCAACTTAAATATTCTATTGCACAAACAAAACTAGGAAGTATGACAGAAAATACATTATTTAACATAGAAACTATAACTGTCACGTGATATCACAAGAACATGTGAAAAGATACAGAAACTCATTAAAAACCATGAAAATTCAAATAAAAGCACATTTAAGAGGAAATCAAGAGGAATTTCTACAACAATGGAAATGCTATATATCTTAATCAGTTTGGTGGATACACAGGTTTATTGGTTTGTTAAACTCTTTGAGTTGCACATTTGGAAAATCTGTGCTTTAATACCTCAACAAAAAATGCAGAGAAAAACAATGGACCCAACATTAAACCTGTGAGTTTATGAAAGATTAAAGAGGCAGATAATATTCAGACCTGGCAAAGGCATGTCCCCTATGGATGAGAGTTAAGTTGAGGCCAGAAGGGTGTGTATAAGTTGGCTGGCTGAAACGGTTGCACAGAAAAGGGGGAAATGCTCCTCCAGAGAGAGGCACCCGACAGAGAAAGTCAGGTGGTGAAGGGCGTTGGAAAACATTGCCAAAGAAATGGAAGACAATTAAAGGTCTTCAAAAAGGCAGTTGACATGATCATATTCACATTGTTCAAACATTTCTCTGGCTTCTGTGTGGAGAGGAAATGCTATCCAGAGAGTGTTTTGTAGAACAAAGCAACAACTGTGAAGAGAGAGCCACAGAAGTCCAGTTAAGAGATAATAGGATGTAGCCTAGGGTGATAAGGAATGAAGAAGGAAAGAAGTTCATGGATTTTAAAATACCCATAGGAAATGGGATTTACCTGACTTGGGTATTGATTGGCCATAAACAAGAAAAGGATAGAGAAATAAGAATAATTTTGAGCTTTCTTTCTTGGAATTGGATGGATTCATTCACTGAAATGAATAAGATTGGAAGAAGCACAAGTTTCATGTGAATAATAATCTGGCTCCTAGGAGCAGAAACATCAAATCTAGTTAAAGTGCAGATCATAGAAACAGGATTCATAAGGTTGCTACCTACACACCCACTACAATAGAGCCTAATATAAAGTGCATGACATCCTATTATCTCATCTGTATGTCCCCTGATATAGGCTGACCTGGTCTTCTTTCCCGAGACTACCTTTGTCTACTGCTTGTCATCTCAGTACAGTCAAGACTGCCTCCCCCCAACATGTTAACCTCATATTCCTGTCCATTTAAGTCAATACTTTTCTTCCCCTCCAACACTATTTAATGTTTACTACGCTAAGGCTGCCCCTCCTTTCTTCAAGTTTTATTCAACTCCATGAGGAAATACGTAAGTACTGTCCAACAGGTCTAAATTTCCAGAGACCTGGCAAAAAAAGAAGTCAGCAAAGTATAATAAAAGTATTGCTTGACTGTTGAAGTAGAAGAGTCACACAGTTTTTAAACTACAATATTTTTAATATGGCAGTCTCATCATGGGAATGAGACATGATCATTTATATACAAAGTTACTACTTGGGGAAAATCACAATTACTACTGACATTCCTCTGATAAATGACATCTCTTGAGCCAATATTAACTCTAGTGGAACAGATCTTCAACAGAAGTAATGTCCTACCTATAGTGAGATCTCAACCTCCATGTTCCGCTAAGTCTTCTGGCTTGCTATTATGCTTGAACCATTGAGCTATTGCCTGCTCTGCCCATAAGTCTTCCACCAATTCAAGCAATATTACTTTTTCAAACTTAAAAAATATATATTCTGTTTTAAAATAGTTTCCTTTTATCCATAACAGAAAGATTTCTTTTATTTAAAAAAAAAATGGTTCTTGCTGCAATAAAGTTCTCTGCTAAACAAAATATCTTATTAGACATGTATATTAATGATATTGAAAGTTGCATTTCCTCATTCTCTTAAGTAGGTAAGAATCCAAACTAGTGAGTCTGACTTTACCGCACCAGTTTTAATTCAGACTTCTTCCTCATATATAGTAGTATAGTTAACACTGATAATTCAGAAGCATAATGTGGATAAATGATTTTTTACTTCTATGCAATGAATTGTGATTTAGAGATTTTTAAGGGGATTACTATATAGACAAAGACTGAGTAGTGATTATGATCCCCAAGGGAGAAGAAAAAAGAGATATTGGTTAATAAATAAGCTCCTGTTTGTACCTCAGGTCTTAAATAAAATGTGTAACCTTAAGGGCACCTGAGTGATACAGTAGATTAAGTGTCTGACTCTTGGTTTTGGTTCAGGTCATGATCTCACAGTCTTGAAATAGAGCCCTGCGTCAGACTCTGCGTTTAGCTGGGAGTCCACTTGGGGTTCTCTCTCTCCCTCCCACTGCCCCTCCCCTTGTTCTCTCTCTCAAATAAATAAATAAATCTTTTTAAAAAATGTGTCAGCTTCATGATTTGATGAGAGGAATTAGCATGCAAAAATAATGACAAAGCATCTGAACACATGTTGAAGCTGAAGAAGACATGAATCACCTGTAAGATCACAAAAATCATTGTCTTTGCTAAAATATGGTCTTTATCTTTGAGGAGGGATCAATCATGATGCAGGCCTAAAACCCACAATACCTGTGACTCTGAGTGGCAACAGGAAGAACCAATGGCTAATGAAGCAGATGAAGAACCGACATTTAATCCATTTTGCCTCATTTAGAACCTAATCTAGGAAATCTCCTTTATTAGCAGGAAATCTAACATTTTTCCCTATCTACACTTTTTTTTGTCCCTTTGCACAAAAGATGCTCAAGTTTCTCTTAACTTGAAAACAAAACCAATGAACAACAAAAATCTCTCCATTGATTCCTTGACAAACTGTTTCAACCCACCCCTTCTTTCTTTTCACCAGTAAGCTTCTGAAGAGATTCTTCTTCCTCACTGTCTCACTTCTCAACTTCTCAATCTACAGCAAACTCATTTCATAACAACTGAACTATTGTTATCAGAGATTCTTATGACTAATATGACCACATAGCCTATCATCTAAACTGGTGAAAGGGGCACTATTAATAATTAAGCTTCTGGGTGCCTGGGTGGCTCAGTCATTAAGCATCTGCCTTCAGCTCAGGTCATGATCCCAGGGTCCTGGGATCGAGCCCCATATCAGCCTTCCTGCTCAGCGGGAAGCCTGCTTCTCTTTCTCCCACTCCCCCTGCTTGTGTTCTCTCTCTCACTGTCTCTCTCTGTCAAATAAATAAATAAAATCTTTAAAAAAATTAAGCTTCAAGTTAGACTCTCCTGAGCAAACAAGGCATATGGTCATGACACTCCAGACCCCCTAGCAGTAATACCTAATGGACTAAATACACCTTGACCCTTTGCAAGTACTGATTTTGTTGGCTATTATTTCCTGTGTGCAGCTTTATTCTCCTTTATTTTATGAGAGAACCCTTTTTCCTGGATTTCCTCCCAACCATTGTGTTCCTTTCCTTCAGTATCCTTTGCAGGTTCTTGTTCTCTTTATTTATTCAGCGTTCATGTCCCTAAGGCATTAGTCCTGGACAATTTCTCTTTTCATAGCACACAAATTTGGGAGGATTATCATTCCCTCTCATAGATTCAATTTTAATTTATGCCAATAATTCTTATCACCATGTTTCCAGTTTTATCTTTTCCTCTGAGCTCCAGAGTCATATCCAAATCCCCAACTGGCATACAGTTTTTGATAAATCATAGCCATATCAAAAACAGTTGAGTATGTCTAAAATTATCTTCCACCCAAAAAACTCATCCTACCGTGCATGTTTCAGAGTATGGTGAAAGATATTATTCATCCACCCATATTCTCAAGTCATAAATTTAAATGGCAGATGTATTAATCAGGATAACTCTAGCTGCTATGTAAAAAAAATAAAAATAACAGCATGAAACTTCAAAGTCTTGGGGGGTGGGAGAGATAGGGTGGCTGGGTGATAGACATTGGGGAGGGTATGTGCTATGGTGAGTACTGTGAATTGTGTAAGACTGTTGAATCACACACCTGTACCTCTGAAACAAATAATACATTATATGTTAAAAAAAGAAGAAGAAGAAGAAGAAGATAGTAGGAAAGGAAAAATGAAGGGGGGCAAAACGGAAGGGGAGATGAACCATGAGAGACTATGAACTCTGAGAAACAAACTGAGGGTTCTAGAGGGGAGGGGGGAGGGGGATGGGTTAGCCTGGTGATGGGTATTAAAGAGTACATGTATTGAATGGAGCAATGGGTGTTATACGCAAACAATGAATCATGGAATACTACATCAAAAACTAATGATGTAATGTATGGTGATTAACATAACATAATAAAATTTTAAAAAAAAACTTCAAAGTCTTAGCACACACACACACGCCTCTGCCATTTCTCATTCTCATTAGAGTCAATATAGATCATTGGGGTCTCTGCCCCATGCAGACATTTGGAGATGCAAGCTGCTTTCAACTATTGGATCTGTCATCTTCTTTTTTAAAAGATTTTATTTATTTATTTGAGAGAGAGAGAGAGAGAGAGCACAAGTGGAGGTCAGGGGCAGAGGGAGAGGGAGAAGCAGACTCTCTGCTGAGCAGGGAGCCAGATGCAGGGCTCAATCCCGGGACCCTGAGATCATGACCTGAGCCAAAGGCAGACACTTAACTGACTGAGCCACCCAGGCACCCCGGATCTGTCATCTTCTAAATGTGGCTCCAACATTACTCTGATATCATCCACTCATCTACCTGAGATGAAAGAGAACATAGAGAAAGGATTCCCTCTTTAGCTCATTTGCCCACAAATCACTTGTGTACATTCCATTGGCAAGAACTTTACATGTAGTTCTACCCCTCCTGCAAGATAATTAAGAAACATCAATTACCTCTGTGCAAAGGAGGAAGGACTGGCTTGGTAAGCATCTAGCTAAAGTCCACCATGCTATCTTGCTCTCTCTCTTCACCTCATATCTCATCATTTATCTAGTCCTGTGCATGCTTCTTTCAGAACACCTTGGATATGCTGCTATTTTCTATTCTATATTGCCAACTCCTTATTTAAGAATCTCGTGGGGCGGAGCAAGATGGCGGAGGAGTAGGAGACCTAGATTTTGTCTGGTCTCAGGAATTCAACTGAATAGGGATCAAACCATTCTGAACACCTACGAACTCAACAGGAGATCGAACAGGACAGTAGCAACAATTCTCTGAACAGAGAAGCGACCACTTACTGGAAGGTAGGACGTGCAGAGAAGTGAATCCGAGGCGATATTCGGGAGGATAGACGGCGGGGGAGGGGCCTCCGTCGGCCGCTTCTGGCAAGTGCTAGAGCCGCGGAGCACAAAATCGGACCTTTTAAAAGTTGGCTCGGCGGAGGGACGTCGCTGCAGTGGCTAAGCGGGGGGTGGAATCCTCCCGGGACAGTGTGGTCTCAGGACCCTTGGGGTCACAGAGAGAGTGGGGGTGCCTGAGTGCGGCAGAGCTCCCAGGTATCGGAGCGGGGAAGCCGGCTGCAGAGACGGAGCCGAGGCGCGGGCTCTCAGCTCGGGGTGGCCATAAACTGTGATCTGCGGCCCAGTCGGGGCACGGCTCCCCCAGCAGGGACCCAACAAGCAGCAGATCCGGGGAGACTCCCCTTCCTTCCCGGGGAGGAGCAGTGCGGGAACGCACTGCAGGGATCTGCTGGGTTTGGAGACTCCGAGCGGGGTCGGGTGCCAGAGATAGCAACGCTCGATCACAGGCCGGGTGAGCACGGAGTGCGGCCAGAGACCGGGGACACGGGAGTGACTGCTTTTCTCTGGGGGCGCACCGAGGAGTGGGGCCCCGAGTTCTCAGCTCCTCCGGGCGGAGACTGGGAGGCCGCCATTTTCGCCCTGCTCCTCCAAAGCTGTACCGAGAGCTTGCAGGGAACAAAAGCTCCTGAGAGCAAACTGGAGCAGCTTCCTTAGCCCGGACTGACAAGGGCGGGGCAATTCTGCCTCCGGCAAAGACATTTGGAAACCACAGCAACAGGCCCCTCCCCCAGAAGATCAACACAAACAGCCAGCAAGCCAAGACCAAGTTGATCGATCAAGGAGAACAGGAGAACTCCAGCGCTAGGGGAATACTGCACATAGATTCATGGCTTTTTTTTTTTTTTTTTTTTTTTACCATGATTCATTATTTCATCAAAGTTAATTTTTGTTGACTTTTATTTTTCTTTTTCCCTTTTTCAACCAACATCTTATAAATCCCTTTTTTTAAAAAAAAAAAAAACATTTTTTATTTTTTTTTTTTCATTTTTAGAGTCATATTTTATCCCTTCATAGTAGTTATCCTTGTTTTTGGCATATATATATATAAGTTGTTCTCTCTTTAAAATTTTGAGGTACAGTTTCTTCTAACAGATCAAAATATACCCTAAACCACTAGTGTATGGCTTTGTTCTAGTCTCCTGCCTGATCACATTCTCTCCCTTTTTCCTTTTTTTTCTTTTTTCCCTTAAATCTCCTTTCTTTTTTCAAACAACTTATCTTACCAAGTCCTTTTATAAAATCTTTTATAATTTTCATCTTTACAGTCATCTTCCATCCCTTCATTGTATCAACCCTTATTTTGTACATATATGCCTTTCTTCCTTTAAAATTTTAGGAGGCACTTTTTTCTAACAGACCAAAATACGCCCAAAATCTAGTGTGTGGCACTGATCTATGCACTAGCGTGATCATATTTGATCATATTCTGCCTTTTTTGAATTGTTTTGTTTTTGTTTTTATCTTTTTTCTTTTTTTTTTTTCTTTTTCTCTTTCTTTTTTCTTTCTTTCCCTTTCTTTTCCCCTGGTTTCAGGTCTTTTCTGATTTGTATACAGTATATTTGCTGGGGACGTTGTAAACCTGTTAGCCTTTTGTTCTCTCATTCATCTATTCTCCTCTGGACAAAATGACAAGACGAAAGAAATCACCTCAGCAAAAAGAACAAGAGGTAGTACCGTCAGCCAGGGACCTACTCAATATGGACATTAGTACGATGTCAGACCTAGAGTTCAGAATCATGACTTTAAAGATACTAGCTGGGCTTGAAAAAAGCGTGGAAGTTATTAGAGAAACCCTTTCTGGAGAAATAAAAGAACTAAAATCTAACCAAATCGAAATCAAAAAGGCTATTGATGAAGTGCAATCAAAAATGGGGGCACTAAATGCTAGGATAAATGAGGCAGAAGAGAGAATCAGCGATATAGAAGACCAAATGATAGAAAATAAAGAGGCTGAGAAAAAGAGAGAGAAACAACTACAGGATCACGAGGGCAGAATTCGAGAGATAAGTGATACGATAAGACGAAACAACATTAGAATAATTGGGATCCCAGAAGAAGAAGAGAGAGAGAGAGGGGCAGAAGGTATATTGGAGCAAATTATAGCAGAGAACTTCCCTAATGTGAGGAAGGAAACAGGCATTAAAATCCAGGAGGCACAGAGAACCCCTCTCAAAATCAATAAAAATAGGTCAACACCCCGACATCTAATAGTAAAACTTACGAGTCTCAGAGACAAAGAGAAAATCCTGAAAGCAGCTCGGGAGAAGAGATATGTAACCTACAATGGTAAAAACATTAGATTGGCAACAGACCTATCCACAGAGACCTGGCAGGCCAGAAAGGACTGGCAAGATATCTTCAGAGCACTAAACGAGAAAAATATGCAGCCAAGAATACTATATCCAGCTAGGCTATCATTGAAAATAGAAGGAGAGATCAAAAGCTTCCAGAACAAACAAAAACTAAAGGAATTTGCAAACACGAAACCAGCCCTCCAAGAAATATTGAGAGGGGTCCTCTAAGCAAAGAGAGAACCTAAAAGCAGCAAAGAGCAGAAACGAACACAGACAACAGACAGTTAACAGTCACCTTACAGGTAATACAATGGCACTAAATTCATACCTTTCAATAGTTACCCTGAATGTAAATGGGCTAAATGCCCCAATCAAAAGACACAGGCTATCAGATTGGATTAAAAAACAAGACCCATCAATATGCTGTCTGCAAGAGACTCATTTTACACCCAAAGACACCCCCAGATTGAAAGTGAGGGGGTGGAAAACCATTTACCATGCTAATGGACACCAAAAGAAAGCTGGGGTGG
The DNA here is from genome assembly GCF_009762305.2 of Zalophus californianus. Classification (NCBI taxonomy): domain Eukaryota; kingdom Metazoa; phylum Chordata; class Mammalia; order Carnivora; family Otariidae; genus Zalophus; species Zalophus californianus. The sequence goes on along the minus strand of NC_045595.1, from coordinate 63,534,364 downwards.
CAATCCTTATATCAGACAAACTAGATTTTAAAACAAAGACTGTAATAAGAGATGAGGAAGGACACTATATCCTACTTAAAGGGTCCATCCAACAAGAAGATCTAACAATTGTAAATATCTATGCCCCGAACATGGGAGCAGCCAATTATATAAGGCAATTAATAACAAAAGCAAAGAAACACATTGACAACAATACAATAATAGTGGGGGACTTTAACACCCCCCTGACTGAAATGGACAGATCATCTAAGCAAAAGATCAACAAGGATATAAAGACTTTAAATGACACACTGGACCAAATGGACTTCACAGACATATTCAGAACATTCCATCCCAAAGCAACGGAATACACATTCTTCTCTAGTGCCCATGGAACATTCTCCAGAATTGATCACATCCTAGGTCACAAATCAGGTCTCAATCGGTACCAAAAGATTGGGATCATTCCCTGCATATTTTCAGACCACAATGCTTTGAAACTAGAACTCAACCACAAGAGGAAAGTCGGAAAGAACTCAAATACATGGAGGCTAAAGAGCATCCTACTAAAGAATGAATGGGTCAACCAAGAAATTAAAGAAGAATTAAAAAAATTCATGGAAACCAATGAAAATGAAAACACAACTGTTCAAAATCTTTGGGATACAGCAAAGGCAGTCCTGAGAGGAAAGTATATAGCAATACAAGCCTTTCTCAAGAAACAAGAAAGGTCTCAAATACACAACCTAACCCTACACCTAAAGGAGCTGGAGAAAGAACAGCAAAGAAAGCCTAAACCCATCAGGAGAAGAGAAATCATAAAGATCAGAGCAGAAATCAACGAACTAGAAACCAAAAGAACAGTAGAACAGATCAACGAAACTAGGAGCTGGTTCTTTGAAAGAATTAACAAGATTGATAAACCCCTGGCCAGACTGATCCAAAAGAAAAGAGAAATGACCCAAATCAACAAAATCATGAATGAAAGAGGAGAGATCACAACCAACACCAAAGAAATACAAACAATTATAAGAACATATTATGAGCAACTCTATGCCAGCAAATTAGATAACCTGGAAGAAATGGGTGCATTCCTAGAGATGTATCAACTACCAAAATTGAACCAGGAAGAAATAGAAAACCTGAACAGACCTATAACCACTAAGGAAATTGAAACAGTCATCAAAAATCTCCCAAGAAACAAAAGCCCAGGGCCAGATGGCTTCCCAGGGGAATTCTATCAGACATTTCAAGAAGAATTAATACCTATTCTCCTGAAACTGTTCCAAAAAATAGAAATGGAAGGGAAACTTCCAAACTCATTTTATGAGGCCAGCATTACCTTGATCCCAAAACCAGACAAAGACCCCATCAAAAAAGAGAATTACAGACCAATATCCTTGATGAACATGGATGCAAAAATTCTCACCAAAATACTAGCCAATAGGATCCAACAGTACATTAAAAGGATTATTCACCACGACCAAGTGGGATTTATCCCTGGGCTTCAAGGCTGGTTCAACATCCGCAAATCAATCAACGTGATACAATACATTAACAAAAGAAAGAACAAGAATCATATGATCCTCTCAATAGATGCAGAAAAAGCATTTGACAAAGTACAACATCCTTTCTTGATCAAAACTCTTCAGAGTATAGGGATAGAGGGTACATACCTCAATATCATAAAAGCCATCTATGAAAAACCTACAGCGAATATCATTCTCAATGGGGAAAGGCTGAGAGCTTTTCCCCTAAGGTCAGGAACGCGGCAGGGATGTCCACTCTCACCACTGCTATTCAACATAGTATTAGAAGTCCTAGCCACAGCAATCAGACAACAAAAAGAAATCAAAGGCATCCAAATCCGCAAAGAGGAAGTCAAACTCTCACTCTTTGCAGATGATATGATACTGTATGTGGAAAACCCAAAAGACTCCACCCCAAAACTGCTAGAACTCATACAGGAATTCAGTAAAGTAGCAGGATATAAAATCAATGCACAGAAATCAGTGGCATTCCTATACACCAACCACAAGACAGAAGAGAGACAAATCAAGGAGTCTATCCCATTTACAATTGCACCCAAAACCATTAGATACCTAGGAATAAATCTAACCAAAGAGGCAAAGGATCTGTACTCAGAAAACTATAAAATACTCAGGAAAGAAATTGAAGAAGACACAAAGAAATGGAAAAACGTTCCATGCTCATGGATTGGGAGAATCAACATTGTGAAGATGTCAATGCTACCTAGAGCAATCTACACATTCAATGCAATCCCCATCAAAATACCATCCACTTTTTTCAAAGAAATGGAACAAATAATCCTAAAATTTGTATGAAACCAGAAGAGACCCAGAATAGCCAGAGGAATACTGAAAAAGAAAAGCAAAGCTGGCGGCATCACAATTCCGGACTTCCAGCTCTATTACAAAGCTGTCATCATCAAGACAGTATGGTACTGGCACAAAAACAGACACATAGATCAATGGAACAGAATTGAGAGCCCAGAAATGGGCCCTCAACTCTATGGTCAACTTATTTTTGACAAAGCAGGAAAGAATGTCCAATGGCAAAAAGACAGTCTCTTCAACAAATGGTGTTGGGAAAATTGGACAGCCACATGCAGAAGAATGAAACTGGACCATTTCCTTACACCACACACAAAAATAGACTCCAAATGGTTGAAAGACCTAAACGTGAGACAGGAGTCCATCCAAATCCTAAAGGAGAACACAGGTAGCAACCTTTTCGACCTTAGCCGCAGCAACTTCTTCCTAGAAACATCGCCAAAGGCACGGGAAACCAGGGCAAAAATGAACTATTGGGATTTCATCAAGATAAAAAGCTTCTGCACAGCAAAAGAAACAGTCCACAAAACCAAAAGACAACCGACAGAATGGGAGAAAATATTTGCAAATGACATATCAGATAAAGGGCTAGTATCCAAAATCTATAAAGAACTTATCAAACTCAACACCCAAAGAACAAATAATCCAATCAAGAAATGGGCAGAAGACATGAACAGACATTTCTCCAAGGAAGACATCCAAATGGCCAACAGGCACATGAAAAAGTGCTCAACATCGCTTGGCATCAGGGAAATCCAAATCAAAACCTCAATGAGATACCACCTCACACCCGTCAGAATGGCTAAAATTAACAAGTCAGGGAACGACAAATGTTGGCGGGGATGTGGAGAAAGGGGAACCCTCCTACACTGTTGGTGGGAATGCAAGCTGGTGCAACCCCTCTGGAAAACAGTATGGAGGTTCCTCAAACAGTTGAAATTAGAGCTACCGTTCGATCCAGCAATTGCACTACTGGGTATTTACCACAAAGATACAAATGTAGGGACCCGAAGGGGTACGTGTACCCCAATGTTTATAGCAGCAATGTCCACCATAGCCAAACTGTGGAAAGAGCCAAGATGCCCATGGACAGACGAATGGATAAAGAAGATGTGGTATATATACACAATGGAATATTATGCAGCCATCAAAAGGAATGAGATCTTGCCATTTGCAACGACGTGGATGGAACTGGAGGGTGTTATGCTGAGTGAAATAAGTCAATCAGAGAAAGACATGTATCACATGACCTCACTGATATGAGGAATTCTTAATTTCAGGAAAGAAACTGAGTGTTACTGGAGTGGTTGGGGGTGGGAGGGATGGGGTGGCTGGGTGATAGATATTGGGGAGGGTATGTGCTACGGTGAGCGCTGTGAATTGTGCAAGACTGTTGAATCACAGATCTGTACTTCTGAAACAAATAATGCAACATATTTTGAGAAAAAAGAAAAAGAAGAAGATAACAGGAGAGGAAGAAAAGGGGAGTATGTCAGAGGGGGAGACGAACCATGAGAGATGATGGACTCTGAAAAACAAACTGAGGGTTCTAGAGGGGAGGGGGGTAGGGGGATGGGTTAGCCTGGTGATGGGCATTGAGGAGGGCACGTTCTGCATGGAGCACTGGGTGTTATGAACAAACAATGAATCATGGAACACTGCACCAAAAACTAATGATGTAATATATGGTGATTAACATAACAATAAAAAAAATAAAAAAAAAAATAAAAAAAAAAAGAATCTCAAAATTCTTACCAAAATTCTACAGTTGCTCATGCTTTGCTTTTCACTGGAACAATGCTGATCTTTCAAAGTTTAGTTGGTCATATAATTATCTTGGTTGGAATTCTAAGACCTCAAAATAAAGCCCAAACCCCTCAGCCTGGAGCAAAACTCTCTTCATATTATGGGTGCTGCCCAGATATCTCATCACATTTTTCATAACATGTTGCAAGAAAATATTCAAACCAGCCTAAAATTCCTGTAAGGATTTAACTCTGTGTCTTTGAACATCTTAATCTCTCCCCGTCTTTTTTTTTTTTTTAAGTAGGCTCCACACCCAGTGTGGGGCTTGAACTTATGACCCTGAGAGCAAGAGTCACATGTTGTACTGACTGAGCCAGCTAGGCATCCCACTTCCCCATCTTTCTAAATGGTTAGCCACCACTCATTTCTCCATTTTATGTCCAGGTATCATTTCCTCAAGGAAGGCATCCCTGACTTCTCCCTATTAACTCCTTGGTTAGACCTCCCTATGTTTAACTATTGCTACACAAATCCATGCTTCTCTATAAATTATACTATCTCACTAAATTATAATTGTTTATAATTACTTATTTATCTGTTATTTATCTAGAATACTGAGTGTATAAGAAATATCATATAAAAGTTACATGAATGAATTAATCATTATGAAAGAACAGTTGAACCTTCGACAATTTCACAATTCGATTATGACTCAACTCTTTTCTGTTCCCACTGAAATTCAGTAAGTAGAAAACAAATTGCCAAGTAGAGGCTCTAGATTATCTATAAGAAGAGAACACAAAGAACCAGTGCATTTCTTAAGTAACTGAATGAAATCACTGAGTGGTAATATCTCTTTAGAGTTAACAGTGTAACTTTTGACTCATTTTTTTTCTAATTCCTCTATAGCTTATAGAGGAGCACATCCTGTTTTTAAATATCCTCCCTGGATATATCTTTCTTTTTTTGTACAAGTTCTCATCAACTATTTTCTGGCTTTATCCTATTAAATGGTCTCCGTGCCTTCTTTTTGTCCCAAGTGAGTACAATGTGCATGTTGTTGCAAACTAAAGCTCTCCAAGGCATCACTTGAATAGTTATTATCTCTTCACCCCACCCAGAAATTATTAATTGTTTCCCTGAGGGACATAACTGTCTGAAGGACAAAACTCCTCTGTCTAGGCATTTAGGTTCTCCAAATTTTACCTTGTCCATTTCCTCTACCCATACATACTAATATTACCCAGCATGGAGGTTACTCTTGAGCAGGTGAAGACAGTTTTAACTTTCTGAACCAATATACAATTTTTACTTTCCCTTCTACTCTATTCCACTGCATGAAAAATCCATAAATGTTACCATGCATTACCTTCTGATTTACTTAATTAAGTCCATTGCATTTAAAAGGGTACATTCTCCAGAGTCGAAGATGCTTATTCTTTTCTTATGTCCCAAGTATTGGGCACATACACTCTGCAAACATGTTGTCACAAGACAAAGAAAACAAACAAAAAAATATTAACAGAATGCTTCATTTTTTTCAAAGCCTAGTACTGATTATTTTACTGAGTTGGAGAGACAGGAATGGCACTAAATATGTTTTAGTTTCATTCGGTTCAGCAAGAACAGTTCACATAAGAGCTGCTAAATTAAAAACAAAAAGCCAGATATTTCTCGACTTTTGGATTTTAGCCATTCTGATAGGTGCAAGGTGATATCTCATTGAGGTTTTGATTTGCATTTCCCCGATGGTAAGTGATGATGAACATCTTTTCATGTATCTCTTGGCCATTTATGTATCTTTTTTGGAAAAACATCTATTCAGGCCCTCTGCCCATTTTTAAGCAGATTATTGATTATTGGGGTTTTTGTTTGTTTGTTTTACTTTTTAGGTTTTTTTTTTTTGGTGTTGAGTTGTTAAGCTCTTTATATATTTATCAGATATATCATTTGTGAATATTCTCCCACATCCAGCAGATTGCCTTGCCATTTTGTTGATGGTTTCCTTCACTGTGCAAAAGCTTTTTATTTTGGTGTAGTCCCAAATAGTATAATTTTTATTTTGTTTCCCTTGCCTAAGGATGTATCTAAGAAAACTGTTTCCATGGCCAATGTCAAAGAAATTACTGCTTATGTTTTCCTCTAGGACTTTTATCATCTCAGGTGTCACATAGGTCTTTAATCCATTTTGAATTTATTTTTGTGTATGGTGTAAGAAAGTGGTTCACTTTCATTCTTTTGCCTGTTGCTGCCCAGTTTTCCCAGCACCATTTCTTGAAGAGACTGTCTTTTCCTCATTGTATATTCTTGCCTCCTATGTCATAGATTAATTGACCATAAAAGTGTGGGTCTATGTCAGGGGTGCCTGGGTGGCTCAGTGGGTTAAGAGTCTGACTTCAGCTCAGGTCATGACCTTGGGGTCCTGGGATCTGCCCTACTTTAGCTCCACCTTCAGCAGGGAGTTTGCTTCTGCATCTCCCTCTGACCCCCCTCATGCTCTCTCTCTCTCCCTCTCATAAATAAATAAAATCTTTTAAAAAATTACTATTTGCAAATGACACAATACTATATATAGAAAACCCAAAGACTCTACCAAAAAGATGCTAGAACTGATCAATGCATCCAGTAAAAAGTTACAACATACAAAATCAATGTATAAAAATCTGTTGCATTTCTATACACCAATAATGAAGCAGCAGAGAGGGAAATTAAGAAAACAATCCTATTTACAAGTGCACCAAAAATATTAAGATGCTTAGGAATAAATCTAACCAAAGATGTGAAAGACCTGTACTCCAAAACTATAAAACATTGATGAAAGAAATTGAAAAGGACACAAACAAATGGAAAGACATTCCATGCTCATAGATTAGAAGAGTAAATATTGTTAAAATGTTTATACTACTCAAAGCAATCTACCTATTAATGCAATCCCTATCAAAATACCAACAGCACTTTTCACAGAACTAGAACAAACAATTCTAAAATTTGTATGGAACCACAAAAGGCTCTGAATCACCAAAGCAATCTTGAAAAAGAAAAGCTGAAGTCATCACAATTCCAGACTTCAAGTTGTATTTCAAAACTATAGTAATCAAAACAGTATGGGACTGGCACAAAAATAGACACATAGACCAATGGAACAGAATAAAAATCCAGAAATGCACCCACAACTATATGGTCAATTGATATTCAACAAAGCAGGAAAAAATATCCAATGGGAAAAGATTGTCTCTTCAACAAATGGTGTTGGAAAAACTAGACAGCAACATGCAAAAGAAAGAAACTGGATCACTTTCTTACACTGTATGCCCATCAAAAAAAATTCAAAATGGATTAAAGACCTAAATGTCAGACTTGAAACCATAAAAATCCCGGAAAAGAACACAGGCAGTAACTTCTTTGACAACAACCATAGCAACTTTTTTTAGATATGTCTCCTGAGGGAAGGGAAACAAAAGTAAAAATAAACTATTAGGACGACATCAAAATAAAAAGCTTCTGCACAATGAAGGAAACAATCAACAAAGCTAAAAAGCAACTATGGAAGGAAAGAAGATATTTGCAAATGACATCCAATAAAGGGTTAGTATCCAAAATATATAAAAAACTTATAAAACTGAACACGGAAAAAAGCAAATAATCCAATTAAAAATTGGCAGAAGACATGAACAGACATTTCTCCAAAGAAGACGTACAGGTGGACAACAGACACACGAAAAGATATTCATCATCACTTACCATCAGGGAAATGCAAACCAAAACCAGAACAAGATATCATCTCACACCTGTCAGAGTGATTAAAATCAACAACACAAGAAACAATGGTGTTGGTGAGGATGTGGAGGAAAAAGAAACTCTCATACACTGTTCATGGGGATATAAAATGGTGTAGTCACTCTGGGCCACTCTGGAAAACAGTATTGAATTTCCTTTAAAAGTTAGAAATAGAACCACCCTATGATGCAGCAATTGTACTACTGGGTATTTACCCAAAGAATACAAGAACACTAATTCAAAGGGATACATGCATCCCTATGTTTATGGCAGCATTATTTACAATAGCTAAGATATGAAAGCAGCCAAAGTGCCCATCAGTTGATGAATTGATAAAGAAGATGTGGTATATATATATAATGGAATATTATTCAATCATAGAAAAAGAATGAAATCTTGTCATTTGCAATGACATGGAGGAGCTAGAGAGTGTAATGTCAAGTAAAATAAGTCAGTCAGAGAAAGATAAATACCATATGATTTCACTAATATGTGGAATTTAAGAAATAAAACAAATGACCAAAAGGGGAAAAAAAGGAGAGAAAGACAGAGACAAACCAAGAAGCAGACTTAATTATAGAAAACAAACATGGTTGCCAAAGGGGAGGTGGGTGATGGGTTGGGTTAAATAGGTGATGGGGATTAAGGAGTGCACATGCCATGATGAGCACTGGGTAATGTATGGAATTGTTGAATCACTATATTGTACACCTGAAACTTATATAACACTGTATGTTAACTAACCGGAATTAAAATAAAAACTTAAAAACTGCCCCCCCAAAAAATAATTTTCCCAAATTTATTCCACAACTATTTATTGAGCATCTGTTATGTGCCAAATATACATGACATGAAAATTATTTCTTGAGAAACTAGTGTGCATGGTAATGAAAAAGGACTGGAAATAAAAGCATTAAGAAACAATAAACTTGTGTTGTATGCCACCTTATTCCAGATATCATTCTAGGGATTTTTGCTCAGCAAATTATTATCCCTCTACCAAGATTCAATTCAGGCATAAAACCTCAGTGGTATTGCCTACTTTACACAGACTGGGATTACCTCTGCCCTTTGAACATACTGCTCTTATAGAATTGATAAGTCCACTGTACCTATGTACCCTGTCTCTTCCCTTACACAGGCTTCATGAGACAATGGCTGACATCAAAAACATCAGAAGTTCCTGGTATATAACAGCACCTCACATTAATTGTTTAATCAATAAATGCATCCTTGCTATAGGGAATATTGTGGTGTTCCACACACATCCTCCATCAGCTATCAGCTGCTTATCACAGCTGTATTCCTTGCGATAATCACATATGACTCTGAATGTCCAGTCAGAGCTTCTTGCAACATCAACTAAGGCTTCAATTTAGTTTCTCCCTCTGCCATTAAGGCCTTCCTTAATTCCTTGCAGATGTGTCTTCTAAAAGCACTCACTAACAAAACATGGGTATACAAAATTTCATCTTAAAATATTTTCTAAGAAACCCAACCTAAGACAGCTGCCTTGAGATGTTTTCAATCTAGTTGAGAAAGCATACTTAAAATATATTTTAAAAAATAACAATAAAAAAACTGCAGAAGAAGGAGTTCAAGGAACAAATTGGTAATTGAAAAATAGAGACAAAAGAAAAAAATCAAAAGAGAAAGGAAATTTCTATGGCATAATGATCAAATTGGTAATTCACAATGAGAGAAGCAGGAAGTGAGCACACTGCTCAAGAAGGAGTGATGGAAGAGCCCAGAACTTTGGTTTAGCCTGTGTTTGAATCACAAGTTTGACTCTCCACTTCATTATATTACTTCATCCAAGTGGCTATCATTCTAAACTGCTGTTCTTGTATCCATTAAATGGAGAGCATAGTATACAATGGCAGGACTCTAGAGATAATTAAAAATAATATGTGAAAAAAAATTCTGCCACATGATTGACACTCTAATAGTATCAACTGTCATAATTATTTAGGGAGTGGGAATGACAGAAAAGCCTGCAAAGGGGCACATGGTAAATCTAGGTTGGCTGGATCAGAGGCCACGTGCTATAAATAAAACTAAGGAAATGTCTGAACAAAGCTGCCTCAATATCTGTTTGTTTTTTGTTTTTTTTTTCTTTCCCGGCTATATTCTGTTTCTATATTAAAATAAAAATTTCTTTTTATGTAATAATAGCCTCAAGATATAGAAGGGGAGGGAGAGATGTTTACTTCACAAATTTGAAAGACAACATTACTTAGTTACATGGCTTCAGTATGCCAAGAAACATTTCAAGAAGGAATTGATTCCTTATTTTGGAGAAACCAGTGAAAATCTTTTCCAGTGATATTCTGGGGAAACTTAGCAGTTGAATGAATGCTAAGAGAGGATGTGGGATTTTTATTAGACTTAAAAGACTGAGGCACAGAACTTAGGGACACCTCATTATTTAAAAGGTCACAGAAGACATTCAGTTCCCTTTACTTTTAATTTGAATTCCTTAAAGTATACAGGGTAATATTAAGAGGATCAAGAGGGTAAGCTCAGAAGTACAGGCTCAGGAACAAATCTTCCCCTCAAACTCTGCGTGCTCTCTCATTAAACAAGTGGAGTGAAAAGTGGTATAAAGTGTTAATACAGTCCTCAGTTACCACACAAGGAAATAGAGCGACTCTGTTGCATAACATGATGGTCATTGATGCCAGTTACCTTCCTTGGGAAAAAAAATGAAATTCTAAACACCCTTTTCTTCACCCCCAAGGTGTTTAGTTTTATTATACCAATGACTCTAGTCCAAAATGATTTATTAGTCATGGCTACATTAATATTGTTTCAATCATGATTAAACCCTTTATTGCTTTATTTCTCTCTCTTTTCCTTAGCTGATAACTATGCTAATTCTAACCAGCTATCCTGAACAAGTTCTGTATCCTTCTGCTTCTGACTATTAGGAGAGGTTTTGGTATCCAGTTCTTACAGCAAATGATCAACATTACGGTAGAACAGTAACCAGAAGCCATTTAAAACTCAGTGAAAACCAAAACTTGGAAATTCTTCTCCTCATCTTAAATGCACACCTTATGATCTGAGCTGATTAGTCAAGCCAATCAAAAACTGAAAAATATATATAATTGAAGATGTGTTCAAATGTTAGTGGGTATATCCCTCCAATCAATTTTGTTTGGCCTCAGAGCACATTTCTAGACATGAATTAGGAGCTACTGATCATGATGATAAGATATGCAATGTATTCCTCATTTGGTCATCTGTGTGTAAATATCAAACTTGACTGTTACTGATTTCTAATTTAATCTCATTGTGATCAGAGAAACTTCTTTATTACTTTATTTAAAATTATTTTAAGTTTCTTAAGTCTTCTTTTCCCTTTATGGCCTGGCATATGGGCTATCCCTGCATGAAGTTTCACGTGTATTTGAAAAAATGAACCATTGATCTCTTTTTTCATAGAGAAGAAGCATGTTCTGCTGTTGCTGTGTGGAGTGTTCTGTCTGTCAGGTCTTGTTGGTTATAGTGTTGTTCATGTCTTTCATTCCCCTGTTGATCTTCTGCCTAGTTTTTCTATCTATTGTTGAAAAGGGGAATTGAAATATCTAACTACTATTGTTGAATTGGATTTTTCTCCATTCAATGTTGTCAGGTTTATGTCTGTTTTTAGATGCATATATGTTTAGAATTCTTAGATCTTTCTTTTTTGACTTACCACTTTATCATAATAAGTATCCCTCTTTTTTCTAATAAAAAACCGTCTTAAAGGTTTTTTTTTTTTTTTTGGTCTAATATTAGTATAATGACTTCAGCTTTCTCTATGTTGCTGTTTGAATGGTATACCATTTCCATCCTTTTACTTTCCACCTGTTAGGTTTTTTTTTTTAAGATTTTATTTACTTATTTGACAGAGAGAGAGACACAGCGAGAGAAGGAACACAAGCAAAGGGAGCAGGAGAGGGAGAAGCAGGCTCTCCGCGGAGCAGGGAGCCTGATGTGGGACTCGACCCCAGGACCCTGGGACCATGACCTGAGCTGAAGGCAGATGCTTAACGACTGAGCCACCCAGGCGCCCAGGTTCTTTTTTTTTTTAACATAAAATATGACTATATAGGCAGCATTTATTTAGATCATGATTTTGGTGCCATTCTGCCAATCTCTACATTTTGAGGGAAGGTTTGATCTTTTTTACATTTAATGTAATTACATAGAAGGCAGTATTTACATCTGCCATTTCACTATTGTTTTTCTATATCTTATGCCTTTTTTCCCTGTTCCTATATTATTGCGTTAATTTTTTGTTAACTTTTGTGTTAACTAGATATTTTCTAGAGTTCCATTTTTATTTTCTTGCCTTTTTTTTACTATAGTTCCTGAGATGTTTTCTTAGTGGTTTTCCTGACAATGGCAACTATCACCCTAACTTAAAATGATACAGTTCAGATTAATGCTATCTTAATTTTAAGAAGTATACAGAAACATTGCTCCAACATGTCAATAAACTTTTATAATTTCTGCATAGTCTTACACATATTTTTCTTTAAAAAAATCCCTACACGTATGATATATGTATCCTTAAAGATGTGTCAATAATTTTGTTAAAATTCATCCACAAACTAGAACCAGTGACATCAGCTAGACAAAGGATTCATTTTCTAGGTAGTAGAGCAAAGGTCATATCAATGAAGTTATTCCCCCAGTTCTTATATACTGTTAATATCAGTGCCAAGACATCTTATCCTTGGACCAGTGCTGTTTCAATCACAAAAGATAATGGGACCCCTTTTTTGGAGTATTTTAGCTCAGAAATTCATTTTTACACAGATGTATCATTGAGGATCTGGAAATTCCACTGACTCAAATATTCAAGAGATACAACTGTGAGTCTCTGACACTCCATCATTACTTTCTTCATTAGGACATTTCCTTACTCCCCCTGAGCACCAAGGATCCTACCACAAGAAAATGATGATTTTCAAATCTTTCTTATTTCAATCAATACAAGAATCTAAGTATAAAAGTAAAAGTAAAAAGTATATATATCATTTACATCTCCTCCTCAGTCTGAGCAAGTGATTAACTTAGTGTCTACTTTATCTTCAACTCTTCAATCCCTTAATGTGTATTCGTATTTATTATTACTCCACTGACCTGACTGCAAAACATAAAGATAGCATTGGAATGGGGAAAAAATATGCCTGAAATTAGAAAAAGGAAAATCTTCCCCATGCAGACACCAGAGACATTATTAGAATAAATGAAAGGAATCACTTGACCACAGAAAGCATACCTTCTCACACAGAGGGCTCTTCATCTGAGGGCTATTCATACCCTAGGGATGAAAATCACTCAGATTCTGGACACCTGATAATAGAATAAACTCCAAAAATATCAGCTCTTGTCCTGAATTGGCTCAACCAATTCAACCAGGGGCAAACCTTTTCTTCTCTGTATAAGACATGAACATGATCATCAACTGCATCACCTGTATGATCTTTTCCTGTTACCTTGGCTTCCAGTCCAACCCTACATAAAATATCACTGAAGAAAATCTCTTAGCATTCTGGTTTCATTTCTAGAATGTTGAAAAAGAGTTCATGTTTGTATGAGTTAGCTTAAGCCAAGTTAGTATGTGATAATAAATGATATTAAAAATGGTGATTTAAAACATTAAAAGATTATTTTTTGTCCACATTAAATATTGATTATGGATGTGTTCAGTTCACCTCCATGTCACATTCACCCAGGAGCTCAGAAGAGTCTTGTTTTCATATGCTGCTTGCTTCAAGACTGAGGGAAAAGATCTCATGGTAAAATACACACTGGATATTAAAATTTTCTCTTAGAAAGTACACACATGGAGGAAGGGGTAAAGATGGCAGAGGAGTAGGGGACCCTATTTGAACCAGTCCCTTGAACTGAGCTGGATATCTACTAAACCACTCTGAACACACACAAAATCAGCCTGAGAAGATATATCTGGATCTCTACAAACAGAATATCACTCTTGGTTGGTTTCAAGGTATGAAGCGGGAAGCCATGATACTGTGGGCAGATATCAGAAGATAAATGGAAGGGGGAGGGGGCTGCCATAACTGCTTGAATCAGGAAGGCAAAATAACACAGGAGCACAAAAGCCTCCCATGCTGGGGACCGGGCACAGACTCGAAGACCAATAGCAGTGGGGAAAGGCTTAAGGCAGCCCCCTGGACTGAAACCTAGAGTTGCAGAGGCACATGTGTGAACTAGAGGGAGCTGGTGGTTTTAGAAGCACAAAGGGCAGAGAAGTGCTTGGACCTGGAAGAGAGGGCCGGGAATGCTGCTGGGGGTGGGCATCCAACCCAGGATGCTGTGGTTTTAGCAACACAGACAGAAATGGAGATAGTGTGGTCTGGAGAGCTCACTGAAGAACAGATTGTGATCTCTCTGCTCTGAGGCAGAGGTTTGGAAATGGTCAATTCTGCTCTGACTCTTGGAAGAGATGCAGAAAGTCACCAGAGAAAGCCACCAGAGAACAAAAGCCCCCAAAAATCGGTTTTCATTGAGCCCAGCCCCCCCACAGGGGGTAGGGCAATTCTGCCCAAACAGGGTTGCCTGAGCAACAGTGCAGCAAGCCCTCCCCAGAAGACAGGCTAGAAGAACAAGAGGCTGATAACCCTAAGGTCCCTATAAAACAGATGCATCTTGCTTGGGTTGTGGTCAATAATTTGAACTCTGTACATTCCCTCAACCACCCCTCAACAGAATGACTAAGAGGAGGAACCTCCAAAATAGGAAAGACTCAGAGACTGTGACTTCTACCACAGATTTACAAATGGATATAGCTATAAGCAAGATGTTGGAAATAGACTTCAGGGTAACAGTTATGAAGACAATAGCTAGAATGGAGAAATTGATTAATGGTAACATAGAGTCCCTAAGGGCAGAAATGAAAGCTGAACTGGCAGATCTTAAAAATGCTATCAATGAGATCCAAACTAATCTAGATAATCTAATAACTAGGGTAAACAAGGCAGAAGAACGAATTAGTGATCTGAAAGACAAACTGATAGAAAAAAAGGAACAGGGGGAGGCATGGAACAAACAGCTTAAAATCCATGAAAACAGAATTAGAGATAAGTGATGCCATGAAAGGTTCCAATGTCAGAATTATTGGGATCCCTGAGGGGGTAGAGAGAGAGAGGACTAGAAGATATATTCGAGCAAATTGTAGCTGAGAACTTCCCTAATCTGGGGAATGGAACAAGCATTCATGACCTAGAGGCAAAGAGGACCTCTCCCAAGATCAAGAAGAACAGACCAACACCTCAGCATGTAATAGTAAAACTCGCAAATCTTAGAACAAAGGAAACCATCTTAAGGGCAGCTAGGGGGAAGAGATTCCTTACATACAGAGGGAGGAACATCAGAATAACGTCAGACCTATACACAGAGACCTGGAAAGCCAGAAAGGGCTAGCAAGACATATTCAAGGTACTAACTGAGAAGAACGTGCAGCCAAGAATACTTTATCTGGCAAGGCTGTCATTTAAAATGGATGGAGAGATACACAGCTTCCAGGACCGGTAGAAACTGAAAGAACATGTGACCACTAAGTCAGCCCAGCAAGAAATATTAAGGGGGGGTTCTATAAAAGGAGAAAGACCCAAAAACTGATATAAAACAAATTTACAGAGACAATCTATAGAAACAAGGACTTCAACAAGCAACATGATGAGAATAAAATCATATCATTCAATAATCACTCTCAATGTGAATGGCCTAAATACTCCCATAAAATGGCACAGGGTTGCAGATTGGATGAAAAGACAGGATCCATCCATATGCTGTCTACAAGAGACTCATTTTGAACGTAAAAATACATCCAGACTGAAAGTAAAGGGATAGAGAACAATCTTTCATGCCAACAGACCTCAAAAGAAAGCTGGGGTAGCAATTCTTATATCAGACAAATTAGATTTTATGCTTAAGACTGTAGTTAGAGACACAGAAGGACACTATATCATTCTTAAAGGGTCTATCCAACAAGAAGTTCTGACAATTGTAAATATCTACGCCCCCAACATGAGAGCAGCCAACTACATAAGCCAACTGTTAACCAAAATAAAGAGTTGTATTGATAACAATACGTTAATTGTGGGAGACCTCAATACTCCACTCTCAGCAATAGACAGATCATCTAAGCAGAAAATCAACAAAGAAACAAGAGCTTTGAAAGACACACTGGACCAGATGGACCTCACAGATATATACAGAACATTTCATCCTAAAACAACAAAACACACATTCTTCTCGAGCGCACATGGAACTTTCTCCAGAATAGACCATATACTGGGTCACAAATCAGGTCTCAACCAATACCAAAAGATTGAGATTATTCCCAGACCATAATGCTTTAAAACTGGAACTCAATCACAAGAAAAAATTTGGAAGAAATTCAAACACTTGGAAGCTAAAGACCACCCTGCTTAAGAATGTTTGGGTCAACCAGGAAATCAAAGAAGAACCTAAACAATTCATGGAAACCAATGAGAACAAAAACACATCGGTCCAAAACCTATGGGAAACTGCAAAGCTGGTCCTAAGGGGGAAATATATAGCCATCCAAGCCTCACTCAAAAAAAAAAAAAAATAGAAAAATCCTGAATTCACCAACTAACTTTACACCTTAAAGAACTGGAGAAAAAACAACAAATGATGCCAAAGCCATGCATTAGATTAGAGCAGAGATCAATGAATTACAAACCAGAAATACAGTAGAGCAGATCAGCGAAATTAGAAAGTTGTTCTTTGAAAGAATTAATAAGATCGATAAACCATTGGCCAGTTTTGTCCAAAAGAAAAAAGAAAGGATCCAAATAAATAAAATTATGAGTGAAAGGGGAGATATCACCACTAATACCAAGGAAATTGAAACAATTATTAGAAATTATTATCAAATATATGCCAATAAATAAAGCAACCTGGAAGAAATGGATGCCTTCCTGGAAACTTATAAACTACCAAGACTGAAAAGGAAGAAATTGACACCCTGAATAGACCGATAATCAAGAACAAGATTGAAACAGTGATCAAAAACCTCTCAAAAAACAAGAGTCCAGGGTCTGATGGATTCCCTGGGGAATTCTACCAAACATTCATAGAAGAAATAATACCTATTCTCCTGAAGTTATTTCAAAAAATAGAAACAGAAGGGAAGATTCCAGACTCATTCTATGAGGCCAGCCCCAAAACAGGGAAAGACCCCATCAAAAAGGAGAATTTCAGGCCAATATCCCTGATGACTATGGATGCCAAAATTCTCAACAAAATCTTAGCTCATGGGATTCAACAGTACATTAAAAGGATCATCCACCATGACCAATTGGGATTTATCCCCGGGATGAAAGCGTGGTTCAACAGTCACAAATCAATCAATGTGATAGAACACATTAATAAGAGGAGAGAGAAGAACCATATAGTCCTCTCAATTGGTGCATAAAAAGCATTGACAAAATACAGCATCCTTTCCTAATTAAAACTCTTCAGAATATAGGGCTAGAGGGAACATTCCTCAAGTTCATAAAATCCATCTATGAAAAACCTACAGCAAATATCATTCTCATTGGGGAAAAGCTGAGAGCATTTCCCTTAAGATCAGGATCACACCAAGGATGCCTATTCTTGTCACTATTGTTCAACATAGTACTAGAAGTCCTAGCAACAGCAATCAGACAACAAAAGAAATAAAAGTTATTCAAATTGGCAAAGAAGTCAAACTCTCTCCCTTTGCAGATGACATGATACTTTATGTGGAAAATTCAAAAGACTCCACACCAAAATTATTAGAACTCATACAGCAATTTAGTAATGTGGCAGGATACAAAATCAATGCACAGAAGTCAGTTGCTTTCTTATACACTAACAATGCAACTGTAGAAAGAGAAATTAGAGAATCAATTCCATTTACAATATCACCAAAACCATAAGATAACTTTGAATAAACTTAACCAAAGAGATAAAGGATCTATACTCTAGGAACTACAGAACACTCATCAAAGAAATTGAAGAAGACACAAAAAGATGGAAAAACATTCCATGCTCATGGATCGGAAGAATAAACATTGTTAAAATGTCTATGCTGTCCACAGCAATCTATACTTTCAATGCCATCCTGATCAAAAAACCAATGGCATTTTTCAAAGTGCTGGAACAAACAATCCTAAAATTTGTATGGAATCAGAAAAGACCCCGAATCTCCAAGGAAATGTAGAAAAAGAAAAACAAAGTTGCGGGCATCACATTGCCTGATTTCAAGCTATATTGCAAATCTGTGATCACCAAGATGGCATGGTATTTGGCGCAAAAACAGACACATAGACCAATGGAACAGAATAGAGAGCCCAGATATGGACCCTCAACTCTATAGTCAACTAATCTTTGACAAAGCAGGAAAAAATATGCAATGGAAAAAAGACAGTCTCTTCAATAAATGGTGCTGGAAAAATTGGACAGCTATATACAGAAGAATGAAACTCGACCATTCTCATACACTATACACAAAGATAAACTCAAAATGGATGAAAGACTTCAATGTGAGACAGGAATCCATCAAAACAGAAGAGGAGAACATAAGCAGTAACCTCTTCGACATAGGCCACAGCAACTTCTTTCAATACATGTTTCCAAAGGCAAGGGGAATAAAAGCGAACATGAACTATTGGGACTTAATCAAGACAAAATGCTTCTGCACAGCAAAGGAAACAGTCAACAACACAAAGAGGCAACCCATGGAATGGGAAAAGATTTTTGCAAATGACACTACAGACAAAGGTCTGGTATCCAAGATCTATAAAGAACTTCTCAAACTCAAACTCAAACTCAACACCCAAAAAACAAATAATCAAATCAAAAACTGGGCAGAAGACATGAACAGACACTTGTCCAAAGAAGACATACAACTGGCTAACCGACACATGAAAAAATGTTCATCATCATTAGCCATCAGAGAAATTTAAGTCAAAACCACATTGAGATACCACCTTACACTAGTTAGAATGGCAAAAATTAACAAGGCAAGAAACAACAAATGTTAGAGAGGATGTGGAGAAAGGGGAACCCTCTTACACTGTTGGTAAGAATGCAAGTTGGTACAGCTACTTTGGAAAACAGTGTGGATGTTCCTCAAAAAGTTAAAAATAGAGCTACCCTATGACCCAGCAATTACACTACTGTGGATTTACCCCAAAGGTACAGATATAGTGAAAAGAAGGGCCACATGCACCCAATGTTCATAGCAGCAATGTCTACAATAGTCGAACTGTGGAAAAAGCTGAGATGCCCTTCAACAGATGGATGGATAAAGAAGATGTGGTCCATATATACAATGGAATATTAGTCAACCATCAGAAAGGATGAATACCTACCATTTACATCGACATGGATGGAACTGGAGGAGATTATGTTAAGTGAAATAAGTCAAGCAGAGAAAGTCAATTATCATATGGTTTCACTTATTTGAGGAACATAAGGAATAGAATGAAAGACATTAGGAGAAGGAAGGGAATAATGAAGGGGGGGACATCAGAGGGGAGAGGAACCATGTGAGACTGTGGACTCTGAGAAACAAACTGAGGGGGGGCGGAGCAAGATGGAGGAGGAGTAGGAGACCTGGAGTTTGTCTGGTCTCAGGAATTCAGCTGGATAGAGATCAAACCATCCTGAACACCTAGGAACTCAACAGGAGATCAAAGAAAAGAATAGCAACAACTCTCTGAACAGAAAAGCGACCACTTACTGGAAGGTAGGATGCGTGGAGAAGTGAATCCGAGGCGATATTCGGGAGGATAGACGACAGGGGAGGGGGCCTCCATTGGCCGCTTTTGGCAAGTGATAGAGCCATGGAGCACAAAATCGGAACTTTTAAGTCTGCTCTGCTGAGGGACTAAGTGGCTAGGGGGAGGTGGAACCCTCACAGGACAGTGTGGTCTCAGGACCCTCGGGGTCACAGAAAGACCAGAGGTGCCTAAGTGCAGCAGAGCTCCCAGGTATCGGAGCGGGGAGGCCGGCTGCAGAAATGGAGCCGAGGCACGGGCTCTCAGCTTGGGGTTGCCGAGCTGTGATCCGCAGCACAGTTGGGCCACTGCTCCTCCAGCCGGGACCCAACAAGCAGCAGATCTGGGGAGACTCCTCTTCCTCCCCCGGGAGGAGGGCACGGGAGCGCACTGAAGGGATCTGCTGGGTTTGGAGATTCCACACAGGGTCAGGTGACAGAGATAGAAATGCTCGGTCACAAGCACATAGTGTGGCCAGAGACCGGGGAGACGGGAGTGACTGCTTTTCTCTGGGGACACACTGAGGAGTGGGGCCCCGAGTTTTTGGCTCCTCCGGGCGGAGATTGGGAGGCCGCCATTTTCACTCTCGTCCTACAAAGCTGTACCGAGAGCTTGAAGGGAACAAAACTCCGGAGAGCAAACTGAAGCAGATTGCTTAGCCCGACCAGCAAGGGCGGGGCAATTCTGCCTCCAGCAAAGACATTTGGGAACCACGGCAACAGGCCCCTCCCACAGGGGATCAGCACGAACAGCCAGCCAAGACCAAGTTTACCAATCAATTCTCATTGACTGGGGAGAACTCCAGTGCTAGGGGAATACTGCACATAGAATTCATGGCTTTTTTACAATGATTTGTTAGTCTTTCAAAGTTAATTTTTTTAACTGTTTTTTTTCTTTTAATTTTTCTTTTTCCCTTTTTCAACCAACATCTGATCGATCCCTCTTTTAAAAAAATTTTTTTATTTTTCATTTTTAGAGTCATATTCTATCCCTTCATACTAATTACCCTTATTTTTGGCATATATATATAAGTTGTTCTCTCTATAAAATTTTGATATACAGTTTCTTCTAACATATCAAAATATACCCTAAATCACTAGTGTATGGCTTTGTTCTAGTCTCCGGCCTGATCACATTCTCTCCCTTTCTTCTCCTTTATTTTTTGTAAATCTTCTTCTTTCTTTTTTCAAACAAATTCTTATCTTATCAATTCCTTTTATAAAGTCTTTTATAATTTACATCTTTATAGTCATATTCCATCCCTTCATTGTATCAACCGTTATTTTGTACATATATAAGTTTTTCTTTCTTTAAAATTTTAGGAGGCACTTTCTTCTAACAGACCAAAATACACCCAAATTCTAGTATATGGCACTGATCTATGCACTAGCCTGATCATATTTGATCATATTCTGTTTTGTTTTTTTTTTTGGTTTTGTTCTGTTTTTGTTTGTTTGTATCTTTTTCTTTTTCTTTTTTTTTTTTTTATTTCTTGCCCTCTCTTTCCCCTGGTTTCAGGTCTTTTCTGATTTGTTTAGAGTATATTATCTGGGGATGTTGTTACCCTGTTAGAATTTTGCTCTCTCATTCATCTATTCTGCTCTGGACAAAATGACAAGATGAAAAAAATCACATCAGCAAACAGAACAACAGGTAGTATCGTCTGCCAGGGACCTACTCAATACGGACATTAGTACGATGTCGGACCTAGAGTTCAGAATCATGATTTTAAAGATACTAGCTGGGCTTGAAAAAAGAATGGAAGTTATTAGAGAAACTCTTTCTGGAGAAATAAAGAACTAAAATCTAACCAAGTCGAAATCAAAAAGGCTATTAATGAAGTGCAATCAAAAATGAAGGCACTAACTGCTAGGATAAATGAGGCAGAGGAGAGAATCAGTGATATAGAACCCCAGATGATCGAAAATAAAGAAGTTGAGAAAAAGAGAGATAAACAACTACTGGATCATGAGGGCACAATTCGAGGGATAAGCAATACAAAAGGATGAAACAACATTAGAATAATTGGGATCCCAGAAAAAGAAGAAAGAGAGACAGGGGCAGAGGGTATATTGGAGCAAATTATAGCAGAGAACTTCCCTAATGTGAGGAAAGAAACAGACATCAAAATCCAGGAGGCACAGCGAACCCCTCTCAAAATCAATAAATATAGGTCAACACCGCAACATCTAATAGTAAAACTTACGAGTCTCAGAGACAAAGAGAAAATCCTGAAAGCAGCTCGGGAGAAGAGATATGTAACCTATAATGGTAGAAACATTAGATTGGCAAGAGACCTATCCACAGAGACCTGGCAGGCCAGAAAGGACCAGCAAGATATCTTCAGAGCACTAAACGAGAAAAATATGCAGCCAAGAATACTATATCCAGCTAGGCTGTCATTGAAAATAGAAGGAGACATAAAAAGCTTCCAGGACAAACAAAAACTAAAGGAATTTGCAAACACGAAACCAGCCCTACAAGAAATATTGACAGGGGTCGTCTAAGCAAAGTGAGAGCCTAAAAGCAACATAGACCAGAAAGGAACACAGACAATATACAGTCACAGTCACCTTACAGGCAATACAATGGCACTAAATTCATATCTTTCAATAGTTACCCTGAATGTAAATGGGCCAAATGCTCCAATCAAAAGGCACAGAGTATCAGATTGGATTAAAAAACAAGACCCATCCATATGCTGTCTACAAGAGACTCGTTTTAGACCCAAAGACACCCCCAAATTGAAAGTGAGGGGGTAGAAAACCATTTACCATGCTAATGGACACCAAAAGAAAGCTAGGGTGGCAATCCTTATCTCAGACAAATTAGATTTTAAACCAAAGACTGTAATAAGAGATGAGGAAGGACACTATATCCTACTTAAAGGGTCTATTCAGCAAGAAAATCAACAATTGTAAATATCTATGCCCCTCAAATGGGAGCAGTCAATTATATAAGGCAATTAATAACAAAAGCAAAGAAACACATTGACAACAATACAATAATATTGGGGGACTTTAACACCCCCCTCACTGAAATGGACAGATCATCTAAGCAAAAGGTCAACAAGGAAATAAAGACTTTAAATGACACATTGGACCAAATGTATTTCACAGACATATTCAGAACATTCCATCCCAAAGCAACGGAATACACATTCTTCTCTAGTGCCCATGGAACATTCTCCAGAATAGATCATAACCTAGGTCACAAATCAGGTCTCAACCAGTACCACAATATTGGGATTATTCCCTGCATATTTTCAGACCACAGTGCTTTGAAATTAGACCTCAATCACAAGAGGAAAGTCGGAAAGAACTCAAATACATGGAGGCTAAAGAGCATCCTACTAAAGAATGAATGGGTCAACCAGGAAACTAAAGAAGAATTTAAAAAATTCATGCAAACCAATGAAAATGAAAATACAACTGTTCAAAATCTCCGGGATACAACAAAGGCAGTCCTAAGAGGAAAATATATAGCAATACAAGCCTTTCTCAAGATACAAGAAAGGTCTCAAATACACAACCTAACCCTACACCTAAAGGACTTAGAGAAAAAACAGCAAATAAAGCCTAAACCCAGCAGGAGAAGAGAAATAAAAAAGATCAGAGCAGAAATCAATGAAATAGAAACCAAAAGAATAGTAGGACAGATCAACGAAACTAGGAGCTGGTTCTTTGAACGAATTCACAAGATTGATAAAACCCTGGCCAGACTGATCAAAAAGAAAAGAGAAATGACCCAAATCAACAAAATCATGAATGAAAGAGAAAAGATCACAACCAACAACAAAGACATACAAACAATTCTAAGAACATATTATGAGCAACTCTATGCCAGCAAATTAGAGAACCTGGAAGAAATGGATGCATTGCTAGAGATGTATCAACTACCAAAATTGAACCAGGAAGAAATAGAAAACCTGAACAGACCTATAACCACTAAGGAAATTGAAGGAGTCATCAAAAATCTCCCAACAAACAAAAGCCCAGGGCCAGATGTCTTCCCAGGGGAATTCTACCAGACATTTAAAGAAGAATTAATACCTATTCTTCTGAAATTGTTCCAAAAAATAGAAATGGAAGGAAAACTTCCAAACTCATTTTATGAGGCCAGCATTACCTTGATCCCAAAACCAGACAAAGACCCCATCAAAAAGGAGAATTACAGACCAATATCCTTGATGAACATGGATGCAAAAATTCTCACCAAAATACTAGCCAATGGGATCCAACAGTACACTAAAAGGATTATTCACTATGACCAAGTGGGATTTATCCCTGGGCTGCAAGTTTGGTTCAATATCTGCAAATCAATCAACGTGATACAATATATTAACGAAAGAAAGAACAAGAATCATATGATCCTCTCAATAGATGCAGAAAAAGCATTTGACAAAGTACAGGATCCTTTCTTGATCAAAATTCTTCAGAGTATAGGGATAGAGGGTACATACCTCAATATCATAAAAGCCATCTACGAAAAACCTACAGCAAATATCATTCTCAATGGGGAAAAGCTGAGAGCTTTCCCCCTAAGGTCAGGAACGCAGCAGGGATGTCCACTATCACCACTGCTATTCAACATAGCAGAAGTCCTAGCCACAGCAATCAGACAACAAAAAGAAATCAAAGGCGTCCAAATCAGCAAAGAGGAAGTCAAACTCTCACTCTTTGCAGGTGATATGATACTTTATGTGGAAAACCCAAAAGACTCCACCCCAAAACTGCTAGAACTCATACAGGAATTAGGAAAGTGGCAGGATATAAAATCAATGCACAAAAATCAGTGGCATTCCTATACACCAACAACAAGACAGAAGAGAGACAAATCAAGGAGTCGATCCCATTTACAATTGCACCCAAAACCATAAGATACCTAGGAATAAATTTAACCAAAGAGGCAAAGGATCTGTACTCAGAAAACTATGAAATACTCATGAAAGAAATTGAGGAAGACACAAAGAAATAGACAAATGTTCCATGCTCATGGATTGGAAGAACAAACATTGTGAAGATGTCAATGCTACCTAAAGCAATCTACACATTCAATGCAATCCCCATCAAAATACCATCTACTTTTTTCAAAGAAATGGAACAAATAATCCTAAAATGTGTATGGAACCAGAAGAGACACCGAATAGCCAGAGGAATGTTGAAAAAGAAAAGCAAAGCTGGCAGCATCACAATTCCGGACTTCCAGCTCTATTACAAAGCTGTCATCATCAAGACAGTATGGTACTGGCACAAAAACAGACACATACATCAATGGAACAGAATAGAGAGCCTGGAAATGGACCCTCAACTCTATGGTCAACTCATCTTTGACAAAGCAGGAAAGAATGTCCAATGGAAAAATGATAGTCTCTTCAACAAATGGTGCTGGGATAACTGGACAGCCACATGCAGAAGAATGAAACTGGACCATTTCCTTACACCACACACAAAAATAAACTCCAACTGATTGAAAGACCTAAATGTGAGACAGGAGTCCATCAAAATCCTAAAGGAGAACACAGGCAGCAACCTCTTCAACCTCAGCCGCAGCAACTTCTTCCTAGAAACATCGCCAAAGGCAAGGGAAGCAAGGACAAATATGAACTATTGGGATTTCATCAAGATAAAAAGCTTTTGCACAGCAAAAGTAACAGTCAACAAAACCAAAAGACAACTGACAGAATGGGAGAAAATATTTGCAAATGACATATCAGATAAAGGGCTTGTATCCAAAATCTATGAAGAACTTATCAAACTCAACACCCAAAGAACAAATAATCCAATCAAGAAATAGGCAGAAGACATGAACAGACATTTTTCCAAAGAAGACATCCAAATGGCCAACAGACACATGAAAAAGTGCTCCACATCGCTCGGCATCAGGGAAATCCAAATCAAAACCTCAATGAGATACCACCTCACACCCGTCAGAATGGCTAAAATTAACAAGTCAGGAAACGACAGATGTTGGCGGTGATATGGAGAAAGGGGAACCCTCCTACACTGTTGGTGGGAATGCAAGCTTGGTGCAGCCACTCTGGAAAACAGTATGGACGTTCCTCAAACAGTTGAAAATAGAGCTACCATACGATCCAGCAATTGCACTACTGGGTATTTACCACAAAGATACAAATGTAGGGATCTGAAGGGGTACGTGCACCCCAATGTTTATAGCAGCAATGTCCACAATAGCCAAACTGTCAAAAAAACCACAATGTCCATCGACAGATGAATGGATAAAGACGATGTGGTATATATACACAATGGAATATTATGCAGCCATCAAAAGGAATGAGATCTTGCCATTTGCAATGACATGGATGGAACTGGAGGGTGTTGTGCTGAGTGAAATAAGTCAATCAGAGAAAGACATGTATCATATGACCTCACTTATATGAGGAATTCTTAATCTCAGGAAACAAACTGAGTGTTGCTGGAGGGGTGGGGGGTGGGAGGGATGGGGTAGCTAGGTGATAGACATTGGGGAGGGTGTGTGCTATGGTGAGCGCTGTCAATTGTGCAAGACTCTTGAATCTCAGATCTGTACTTCTGAAACATATAATGCAATATATGTTAAGAAAAAAAAAGAAGAATAAGAAGATAACAGGAGGGGAAGAATGAAGGGGAGTAAGTCGGAGGGGGAGAGGAACCATGAGAGATGATGGACTCTGAAAAACAAACAGGTTTCTAGAGGGGAGGGGGTGGGGGGATGGGTTAGCCTGGTGGTGGGTATTAAAGAGGGCACGTTCTGCGTGGAGCACTGGGTGTTATGCACAAACAATGAATCATGGAACACTACATCAAAAACTAATGATGTAATGTATGGTGATTAACATAACAATAAAAAAATTTTAAAAAAAGAAACAAACTGAGGGTTTTAGATGGGAGGGAATGGATGGATGGTTTAAGCCGGTTATGGTTATTAAGAAGGGCACATGTTGCATGGAGCCCCGGGTGTTATATGCAAACAATGAATCATGGAACACTACATCAAAAACTAATGATGTACTGTATGGTGACTAACATAACATAAAATAAAAAGTATACACATTGCTTATGTTCGTACTTCACTGGGCAAAGCAATTCATCTGACCAAACTTGATGATAATGGAGCAAAGTTATATATAATTCTCCTGCAGTGAATATCTCTACGAAGAAGGTACCCCATGAAGAGACATGCAGTAGAGAGGTAAGGAATACCATGAAAATTAATATAATCTACCACATTTCATTAAGTTATATCTTCTTTAGGAAATCAAAGCTCAAAAACAGTGCTGCCCAATAGAGTTTTTAGTGAAGATGAAAATATTCTATATTTTCAATATTTGATTTTCACTAGCCACATAATTGTACAATTTTCAATATTATATAATTTTTATAAATTGAAATTTAAATAGCCACATGTGGATTGCAGTTACTAACTATATTGGACACCCCTTCTCTAAAGCTTAGGTTTAGAGTAAAGGAACCATGGTAACCACCAGGTCCTAAATAAAATGAACATGGTAATGATGCTTGGGGAAAGATAGAATGGCAGGAAATGGTGGGAAATCACTGAAGAAAGTCTCCACGTGGGTGATAAAAGTTTAGGGGCAAAGTAAAGTTTGATTTTGATAAGTTCCTCTGCAAAGACAGCTGGTTGCTTATAGATCGTGGTAATGTAGCACTAAAAATGTTAATGTGACCCTGAAAAACACAGAATTTTTTTAAAAAATAAAAAATGACCCTGTGTTTCTGGAATGAAGACTTAGAACACTTCTCTCCCAAACAAGAATTTGTGAAGGAATGTGCTTTGGAATTTCTGGGACTACTCAGAGTCATGAAATAGATTTCTCAGGTTTCAAGAGGCAACACTGTCCTATGGCTTTTTTTAAAAAAGATTTTATTTATTTACTTGACAGAGACACAGTGAGAGACAGAACACAAGCAGAGGGAGCAGGAGAGGGAGAAGCAGCCTTCCTGTGGAGCAGGGAGCCTGATGTGGGGCTCAATCCCAGAACACTTGGGATCATGACCTGAGCAGGCAGACGCTTAATGACTGAGCCACCCAGGCCCCCCTGTCCTATGGCTTTAGCCATAGCAAGGTTGTATCCATGTCCTTCTTGAAACAGGCTTTCCAATCCATACTCACTGTACACAAAGTGACCACAAATGCTTGAGGGCTTTTCCTGATTGTGGGATACACACTGCTTGAGGCTCTATATTCTGAGGCTCTTGCCATTCTGTACATTTAGTTAAAACATAGCCCTGTCTCTACCTTACCCTCCTCCCAGCCCCATCTTAGCTCCATTCCCAGACCTAAGACCTCTGATAAAACCTGCAAAACTAGTCTTGAAGTGGAGTCTGGGCTTGTGTTACAGAAGGGAATGGTGGTGAGGGATGAGGCTCTGGAATCAGAGACCTGGTTTGAGTCTCATCATTACCACTGAAAGCTATGTGGCTTCTCTGAGTCACTTACCTCATCTGTAAAATACAGGTAACAACACCTACATCATTTCTTCTGAGGAATATAAAAGTGTTTAGTCCATTTTCTGTCATAAAGAAAAGTACTCCATGTATGGCAGGCTTGTGTTCATAATCTATTCCAATTCCTCATTTTTTAAAAGATTTATTTATTTATTTGAGAGTGAGAAAGAGAGAGCATGCAAGAGCAGGAAGGGCAAAGGGAGAGGGAGAGAGAACAAGCACGGAGCTGAAGGCAGGGCTCATTCTCATGACCCTGAGATCAGGACCTGAGCTGAAACCAAGAGTCAGATGCTTAACTAACTGTGCCACCCAGGTGCCCCTCAACTCCTCATTTTTTTAGTAAGAGTTGCCAAAAGGGGGAATTTTCATTTAAAATTCATTTAAATTAATTCATTTAAGTCTAAATATTACCACACCTGATTTATCAATAACACCTCACTGTACCCTCCTTGACATACTTCTTTTATGAGTTTGCATTGAAAATGATGCAGGAAAGATTTGAATGTGAATTCTAGCTCTAACTTTTCTTAGCTGGGTATGTGCACACACTACCCTCAAGTTAATCCCTTGTCTTTGGAATGAATATAATCATATCCTATTTGCCATGTTGCTATGAGGATTAAATGATTAATTATACATAAAGACCTTATACCATAGCATCTAGAAAAGGTCCTCTAGGAATTTCTTTGGATTCTTACTCCATTGCTGTATTCAAAGAGATTCCAGATGCACGAAAACATTCAATATCCTCTAACTTAATAGTTAACGTCTGCCTTGTCAAACATTTATGACCATACCTCTCATTTGAAACAAAACTCTAGAGAGTACATTTTAATAGTAAGAAGGGAAGCCCTTCACAAGCCTAAGCATGTATTCTACTGGAGCAAAGAAAAATGCAAAGTTTAACAGTACATTACAGTTACATCATAAAGAACGGGAGGTTGATTCATGTTGATGACCTGGTCCTAATATAACATAGCAGTACTCCTCTGGCTGCATGAAACCTAATTGTTTCCTTTGACAACATCTTGAGAGTGCTTAAGATAAAGACAGAGACAGAGACAAACAGAGAAAAACAGAGAGAGATGACCCTAGAACTGGTATTTATTTCAGGTACCACCAGCATCCTATAAACTTTTTGGGGGGAACATGCAATCTTGACTGACAGGGACTTGCCTGGTACACTGACTTGTTTGACATGAGGTCAGTACTAATCAGATAACAAAAATGTATTAATTGAACACGGATGAAATATATAAATTGTCCAGCCTTTGGCAAGGTCATTTCCAGGGCTTTTATAGTCATGGCTGTTTCAGTAGAAGCATTGGGAACAGTGGAATTTATAACAAGAACTATAATATATGTCACTGTAGCTTCACCAAATTATTGAAACTCAACATACCTTACTGTGTTGTTGTATCTGTTTCAAAGAGGTAACATACTTTGAAATGTCTCTAGGAGATCTAATTGGAGGCTGATTTTGATTTATTTACTTCATTATTCAAATATATATTAAAAAGCTCCTGTATCTCAGATACTAGACTAAGTACTGTAGATCCTAAACAAACAGAACACACTTCTGGCTCTAAAAGGGTTTTAAATGTATTCAAATATGTTTTCTTTGGGGGAGGGGAGGTGGGTCACCTCAGTTCGATTTAGTGTACATTAATACAAGTCAAGGCTTAAGAATAAGCCAATCCACTCAGTCATTTTCCCCCCATTTTTCCCCAACTAATCTATTTCCATTCCATCAGAACACTCGCTTCTAAAAGAAAGAATCATTATAAAAGTAATAAAATGTGAAAAAATTAGAATGCATCCGCAAGGCTGCCATAACAAAATACCACAGGCTGAGTGGTTTAAACATCATAAATTTATTTTTTCACAGTTCTAGAGACAAGAAATCCAAGATCAAAGTACCATCATGATTATTTTCTCAGGACTCTCTTCCTGGCTTGTAGACAGTTGTCTTCCCACGGTGTCCTCACATGATCTTTTCTCTGGGTGTGCTTGAAGCTAGAAAAAGACAGAGACACACAGAAAGAGGGAGAGAAAGAGAGAGACTTGTTCTCCCTCTTCTTATAAGGACATCAGTCCTGTTGAATTACAGCCCATCCTTATGACGTAATTTAACCATAATTACCTCCTTAAAAGACCCCATGTCCAAATGCAGTCACACTGAGGGTTAAGGCATATAAGGATTTGAGGGGGACACGATTCAGTCCATAACAATGGGGCTATTGAAAGATATGATATTAAATTGCATAATGCATGGACTAGGAAGTAGCAGAATATTAACTGAATAACCATTTCAGACACCGCATCCACTAAAGACATTTGTAATCACTTAACTGAAGCACAACTCACTCTTTAAGTAATTTATAAGCAATACACTCCTCACTAGGGTTTTGAAAGTAACATTTGCTTTCCATTCCTTCAACTCATATTTGATTGTACTGGCAGGAAATCAAGACTCAGAGCTACCTCCTGTCTAATCAAAATTAACATGCAGTAATAATTGGAGGGGCACTGACACATAACATTGAATGATGCCAGTTAGTCAGAAATATTACACTGAGCTCAATGTGTATATTTTTTTTAAAGGCTGGAGAAAGATAACTTCAGTCTCTATGTCAAAGAAGAAAGATTCTTTTTGAAAGTAGAGAGAGAAGAATTACTGAAAATTTTTCTTCATCAGTGTATTTTTGAGATTCCCAAAGTTAATCTATTCAGGGTCCCTGAGGTATCTCAGGACCCACAAAAATGTAAACATTTGTGTAAAAGTGTTACGAAGAGTGAAAGAACCAAAAAGTCTTGAAGTTATGCAATTTTTCTAGAAAGTACCTCAAGAGAAGAACCTGATGAGAGGTTCATGCATGGTCTTAGGAAAAGTCATCTCCATTCCTGTTAAAGAAGCTAAGAATTCTGATTAGAAGACATGATCTGACTCAGGAAAAATCATGTGTTTTTCTATTCAGCCACTCCCTCACTGGGTCTCATTACAATCCATCTTTGCTCATGTTGAAGCAAAGGTTACAAGATTGAACCAGATATTTTATTTTGGGCAAAATGGCTGGATATCTAGCCTGAACTATCTAAGGGTTAAATAAATATTCTCTCTGAGAAAGCAACTTGCTGCCAAAATTAATTCTCTGCTTCATGCTAAAAAATTATTTTAAAAAATTTAATAATTACTAATTGAATTAAAATTTCAGACAGTTATTATTTTCATTTTATTCTTCAGTGAAGAATCAGAAAACACAAATGTCAAGAGCTAACGATGCACATCAACTCTACTAATTTCAAAAGATATTCTTACTTAAATGCAATGAAACCTATATTTCTTTGTTTAATAGCATATTAACACAATGAATTTTCTAAGCAAGCTTTAATGGCAGATAACAAAAATGTTAAGAAAAGCTTATACAATAACAACCTTAACTCTAGTGTGCAAGCTAGGAGGTTCAATGTCAAAGAAATAGTGATATTGCTTCTTTCCACTGAAGTAGCTAACATGTTTCATTTTCCAAGAATCTTGGCATTCTCTAAATTCAACATAATATAGGGCTCCCACCTAAAAAAAATAACTTTTTCAAAAGATGCAAAATGTCAGATGTCAGATGTCGGGTTTTCTATTGTATTTTCATTGTATTTCAAATGTTATTGGAAATAAACAGAAAGTGATTTCTCCTTTCATTGAAGAGGACAGATAACATGGAACAGTGCAGGAGGAAGGGCCAGGATATGGTATCACATCTGTTGAGGTTGACAAAATCGCTTCATCAGGGGCACAAAAGACAAAAGAGTCTGTCACTTATGGTTCAAGCAAATAAGACAAGGGCAAATGCAAAGCAGTTCCAAATAAACAGGGATTGTCTACCAGGAAGATGTGAAGAAGTGAATTCATGAGTGTCAGCCAGGTCTCAGCCACAGACTCACACCAGAGAATGCGTGGAAGGGAAGGAAACATGAAGGCCCAGATACTCTGGTATCCAACAACTGAAAACGTAGTCCGCAGATCAATAGCCTTATTGTCACCTGGGAACATGTTAGAGATGCAGAATCAGAGGCCCCACCCAAGAGCTACTGAATCAGAATCTACCTTTAACAAAATCTCTAAGTGATGTATATATTCTTTGAAGCTTGAGAAGCACTGTTTTAGTTTTTTGCTTCCTGCTCAAGCTCTCTGCCATTGCAGCATTCATAACCTTGGATCTCACGTCTATTATCTACTCTCTCAGAACTCCTTTTTTTTTTATTCCCACCCTTAACCTCTAATGATACACTTTTCTTCTTCCCTTAATAAGTGTATTAACATTTTTTAAGTGTACTCAAATTCTTTTCTTTTGCATTTTTTAAATTTTATTATGTTACATTAATCACCATACATTACATCATTAGTTTTTGATGTAGTGTTCCATGATTCATTGTTTGCATATAACACCCAGTGCTCCATTCGATACGTGCCCTCTTTAATACCCATCACCAGGCTAACCCATCCCCCGACTCCCCAAATTCTTATTGAAAACTTAAAACAGATACTCGTCTATTTGTGATTTTTGGTATCTAATTTTGGTCAAATGATAAATGAAGGAAATTATTATTTAGTAATTACTATAGGATTAAATATTTTCCTATTTGGAAAAAAAATAATTTTTTCCACCATACATGGTATAGGAAACAATTTCCAAATAAATTAAAAGGTAAGTATGAACAAAGAGCCATAAAAACCTAGGTAAGTTGTACTGCCTTATCTCAAAGTAAAAAAGGCTTCTCCAGATATATTTTCAAAACTGAGACAAAAGGAAAAAAATATTGATCTTAAGAGATAAAAATTGGAGTCTACTGTGTCAAAATATAATAAGCAAAAGTAACAGGAAAACCAGAAACCATGCATAATATTTGCAAAATAAATGGTAACCAAAAGAATAATATGCTTATTAAATCAAAAACTTTTACAAACCAGTCAGAAGCCATGATAAAAAGTTAAAACATGAAATAAGTAAGCAATTCATTAAGGACAGAGTTAACTGCCAATATTTGAAAACCTATTCAGTACCGTTAGTTAAAAAAATATAAATCTCCAAAAAAATAAGAATAATGAAGTACACTATCAGATATCAAGACCCATTATATTCTCTGAGTAAATATGACGAGGTAGTAGTGGTGTAAAGAGATAAAAATGGACTCTGGAATGGAATAGAGGCTAGAGAACACTCTATGGCCAATTGATTTATGACAAAGGACACTTGCAGTGCAGTGGAATAAAGAATGGTTTTTACAATAAATTGTATGGGATGAACTGGACATTCTTGTTGAAAAAAAATGCACCTTGATTCCTACTGTATACCATAAACAAAACTATTCTGGATGGATTGCAGACCTAAATGTAAAAGGTAAAGAACTAAAAAATTTAGGAGAAAGCACAGGAGAATATCTTTATGTCTTTGGAATAGGCAAAGACTTTTTAAACAGAACAAAGATCTGCAAACTATAAAAATTGATACATTGGATTTGTTAAGATTAATATAGTTGAATTTCATCAACAGTTATCATTAAGAGAGGAAAAAGGTAAGATACAGACAGAGAAAATATTTGAGTGCATCTATCTGACAAATGACTAATTGAAATGTATAAATAACTTTATAAATCAGTTCAAAAAGGCAAATAAATGAGAAAAGAATGAGCAAAATATTTAAATAGACACTTCACAAAGAAGGATATCCAAATGGCCAGTAAACATATAAAAATACATTCAGCTTTATTATGAAAACCATGGTGAGATATCATTAAACCCCCCACCAAAAAAGCTAATATATCTGTGTATATATATATATGTATATATAAACACACGGGGAGACACACATGCATACATATATACATACAGTGTTTCTAAGATATCTAAGACTCTCAAGGTTTTTTGAAAAAAATTGACTCCCTTTCTATTTCTTTACAAAGTTTTCTCTTTTTAGTATACTTTTAAATCATGAACCCAGAGTGGAAAAATTATGGTTATATTTCAGTCTTCACAGTATAGGAATCATGTCCAACAACCTTAATTCATAACGTTACATTTTAAATAGCCCCATCAAATCCATGTCTAAATTGATTTTACCCATGGAAAATCTGATTCCTAGCATCAAAGTAAGATAATGGATCCAACTTTTGGGTTACAAAGTTATTCATCAAGTCAGCAGAAGATCAGCTACATGCTGAATGCAAGATACTGTACAACACACCTCTCAGCATAACTAGCACAATAATTTAGATTATCAGCCTCCATTAGATTCTTAAGTATGTGTGGATACTGTGATAACATTTTCACTTGGAAAATAATGATTTTCCTAATCTTTCTTATAAGTTTTGTCATTAACTTGTGTTATTCAAACCCTAGCCCCAAAGTCAAATGGTGTTGTAGGATGGTTAAAGCCATTATTATGGACAGGAAATTTTTGACCCAAATTTCTTAGGGGATGCTGGAAAGAGACTGCCTTATAGTCTGTTCCATACGTTAACCTGGGTGCAGGCAACCTAAGAAATCTGGAGGTAAGGGTGGTCATATCCCAGAAAGAACAGAAGTTGGGTTCTCTGAGATGTTCTTGATTCTGTTGAACATGGACTGACCAAAGAATTGAGTGCGAGTAATCCATGTAAAGAGAAATGGTGTAAACTGCCTAAGACAGCTACCAGATGGAAGTTACGGAAGCTTCTCAGAGACATATGTAGTATGAGCAAAGTAGGAGGTGAGATTGAGTCTGCTAGGAGAAGCCACAAGACTGAGCAAGCTGAGAAACTGGAAAAAAAAATCATTTAAGT
The DNA here is from genome assembly GCF_009762305.2 of Zalophus californianus. NCBI lineage: Eukaryota > Metazoa > Chordata > Mammalia > Carnivora > Otariidae > Zalophus > Zalophus californianus. The sequence continues at coordinate 63,499,426 of NC_045595.1, read as the reverse complement.
GTTTTAGTGCTGTGTAAGTAACCACACCAAAATGGAGTGGCTTCCTTGCTCACAGTTCTATGAGTTAGGGTTTCAGCAAGAGGGCATCAGAAGCATCTCCTCTCTACTGCATGGTATCTGGGTCCTCTACTGGGGTTGCCTGATAGATGGCGGCAGGACTGGGATTCCTGGATAAGGGTCACATGTCTGAGGCCTCATTGCATCTCCCAGCTGTGCTCCTCCAACCTCTTCCATGTGTCTTCTCCATGTGACTTGGGCTTCCTCACAACATGGTAGTCACAAGGACCCAAATAGGAGTGTTCCAGGAGGACTAGCCTCATTGTGAAGACCTTATAAAAACATGCTGGCATCACACTTGCTAATGCTAAAATGCCCAAAGCAAGTTGCACATCCAAGCCCACAGTCAAGGTGAAGGGGACTATCCCAAGATGTGAATTCCACTTCTGTCATCTGGAGACAGTGGCATATTGGTAAATATTTAACAACCAGTTCTCCAAGAAAAACAGCTCTGATTTGTAGCATTTGCCAATTTTCCTACTGTGACCCATTGAGGTTACCAAAGTGATGAGCCAAAATAACAAAATATGGAGCTGGGAATAGATGCACATGGTTGGCTCTCACGAGCCAGTAGGAGCTGTCTCCAGCACACTACTGTCAGGACATGTAAGCTGTGACCGTGCTCAGTAGGGACCAAACCTAGAAGACCAGAAAGACAAGAACACTACTGGTGAGATCAGAAGAGCTGGAATAAAAAATGCACATACCTTCCATCCACACCACTCACCTACCCAAATGCCACGCCTTGGAAGAGGGAGGTAGGAAGGATTTTAGTTCTGAAAGTACGAACATTAACATATTTAAAACTGTTGCATCAAACTAAACTCAATGGATTGATCTAAAACATAGCATTCCCTATGCTCTAGTGGGATGTGGGTTTGTAATACAGATCAGATCAATTAGAAAAAAAAACAAAATTGTGTTTAGAATGAGGATTTTTATGAGAATGGACAGTGCTTCTCTTATAAAACCAAGGACAGTCCCTAAAGAAGAATTTGTAATTTTATTTCTAGCAAGTCAGGGTTGGGGGATGGTGCAGAAAAAAGATTAATCTCTTCTCTGAATAATAATGGAAATTAATAATTACAAAGAAAGGAGAAAGTGCAGTACTAACGATGAGACAGTTAAATAACTCTGCTTCTTCATTATGGATTTAGTCCAGAATTAGACCTCAAGCCCTGAGGCCCAGAATGGCAAAGGAAGGGTATTAAACATACACCCCCTTCCCACACACCCATGCACACACAAGAGCATGCACACACACAAACTACACCCCATACACATACATCCACACACACACAATTCATACACTCCACACATGCACACACATGAGTACACACACACTCCCCACACCACAGCCCCTACACATACATGCACACATAGCATACACCATACACACACACACATACAACCCACACACTGTACACAACACACACACACACCCCACACAATGCACACACCCCACACATGCATACACACAATCATGCACACACTCCCCACACCACACCCCGTACACATATATGCACACACACCATACACACACACCCCACACCCCACACACACATACACATCACAAGTGCAGTAATACATGACATTCCACACTTAGCCTTAGGACCTAGAGGATAAAAGGAAATGATGGGGATGTGGCAAAATAAAGATGATATGCCCAGTCCAGGGAGCTGGCCTCTTTTCAAGCCTATTTTGCCAACTGGAACATGGGCTTGTTTTGCTCCGTATTCTCCTTTTCAAGAGAACCTAGACATATAGATGTTTAAATGAAATCTCCAGAACTTCATGTGAGTTCAAGTAACTCAAATTTTTGTTCTTTTTCTCTTCCTTTCTTCCTTCCTTCCTTCCTTCCTTCCTTCCTATCTTTCTTCTTTCCTTCCTGTTTTATGTTTGTGTGTGTTTGTTTGTTTAACGTCATATGGTTCAATGTTAAATACTAAAACCAAGCAATTTTGTAAGTTTTGGTCAACTGGTTTGTTACTTCTGGTTTAGACAGCAGTATGCCTGCGGATCAACCTCTGGGCTTCTAAGATGTTCATCTATATGTTTGAGTTAGTCTCTATGAGAGTTCATAAACATACATGTCCATACCTGCCCATACACATGCCAGCAGGAATTAGTGATTAAACCCAGACCGTACGACTCCACATCAGGTATCATTTCCACTGCTGCATGCTGTGTCTTAGGTTATGGAAATATGATTCACCTACTCTTCATTAAAATGAAACATTAAAACATGATACTTTATAAGAATATGAAATTTTAGGTCTATGGTCATGATCAAATATATTTAATTGATATATTAGGCCTACATGCAGAGGGCCTTCCTTAAAAAGACTGGTAAGGAGTATTCTGCATCCATCCTGTATTCCTTGGTATATAGGATCACCCAGAGTTCCACAATGACACCACTCCAGAGCCTCAGGACCCTGCAAGTTCTGTAGCAGAGCTACTACCATAATAAGTCTGGTGATGAGTGGCATTGGATCAAATCCCAGTTCCAATATTAACTAATAATAGAAATTTAACAGGTGTCCCAAACTCCCTAAGCCCCATTTCTCCTATTTTGAAGATACAGGTAATAATGTTATGTACCTCAGAGTGTTATGTAGAGGGAAAAAGGAAATAACACATGTAGAGACTTTGGCACAGGGCCTGGTATATACTAAGAACTCAATTTTGTTATTTTATTCCAGAAGTTGTGAGTCAGCTTGTGGCAAAGATTCCAAACATTCTGATTACTCTGAAACTTAAAATATATATATATATATATGCTACTGAAATCAGAGTCAGAAGATGATATAACTTTCATTTTTACTGCTGCTGCTTTCCGTTCTGACTTACTTATACAAACATCACTTCACCCAAAAACAGAGGGAAAAAGTCCACAAGAAACTCCTGTGATAAGGTAATTTGTGTGTGTGTGTATGTGTGTGTGTGTGTGTGTGTGTGTGTGTGTAACATATATATTTTTTTTCAGACAGTATTCAGAAGTTTTCTCATTTACATATAGAGTATATTTCTATCTGCAGGTGTCCAGTTGGACCCTGTCTGAATTTGGAAAATCATTTAGGAAAACTCTAAGTCAGCTTACATATCAAACAATTCTTTCTGCACTGATGGGATTATAGTCTCTTTGGCTCTTTAAAAAAAAATTTTCCTGCCCCCCCTTTTCTTGCATTTTCTTATTAATAAACACATGATATTTTTAAAGGCACAAAAAAATGATTTATTTTAAAACAAAAATAATTGGCTCAAGAATGATAACATTTGCAGATGCTTCATTGTTCCTTATATGAATTAATATAATTAAAATAAAGCTATATCAGTACTTGCCAATATTATTGAGACATTTTTGGCTTTCAGAATTTGACCAGGATGACCTTGAAATGGAGATTAAAGTTTCCCTTAGGTAGAGAGGAATGAAAATTCAGGCCATTTACATATAGCTGGAATTGTATAAAAACAAATTTATATATTTTATTGAAAATGTGACTTAGCTGGGTTACTACTCAAAGCAAGTGTTTTAATTATTCTTGCCTGTAACATAATAGTTTAAATCCTGTATCACTTAGCTGTTTCTGTGTAAAAAGTCCTTCCATATTTGGTGATTGAAAACCTAGGGACATTTTTAGCTCATGAATCTGTGAGTAGGCTAGGTGGTTCCTTTGGTTTTGGTCAAATTTAGCTGATTTCACCTGGGCTCACTCATGTACCTATGGTCATCCAGTGGGCAGCTATGGCCTCACTCACATGTCTGGTGATTGGCTGGCTGTTGGTCTGGTGAAGAGGGTGATGGGTCACCAATCTCCCCTCTTCCAGGAGGCTAACCTGGAATTGCTCAGATGGTGATTGCAAAAGTCTCAAGAGAGTAAAGCTTAGATTTGGAATTGACACATCATCACTGGTACTAGGTTCTTCTGTTCAATGAAAGTTATAAGGCAAGGCCAGGTTTAAGAGGTGAGGAAAGAGACTACCTCTTGATGGTAGGAGTAGCAAGTTGTATTGCAAAAGGTATCCACACAAGAAGTAAACAATTGAGGTCATTATTGGAATTGATCAACTATAAACCTTGCTCATATTCACAAATATAGACTCAAAACCCTCATAGGGTTAAATTGCTGGGGTTCGAAACTTAACAGTATTCAAACAGCAGGGACAGTGTGGTAATGTGTAGGGACATCAACATTTTAGGTATAAAATATATCCAAAAGCCTAATGACAACTCATTCTTGCATCTTCACTTTTTCGTTTTCATGGAAATGGAAATGTCACATTTTTGTTTCTCTTATCAAAAAAAAAAAGAAAAGCAAGCAATTCTGTTTAGAAGGGCCTCATTCTTTCTGCATGCATTTAATGTAAAACCTCCCAGCCAGGACCAGCAATCTGTTTCCTCTTCTCTTTGAAAAGTTAAAATCAGACTGTAGGTCTTCAACATGCTGTTCACAATTTTATTCAATAACTTCAGTAGCAAAAAAAAATAAAAATAAAAAAATAACTTCAGTAGCACCTCCAAACAGTAGTTTTGTTTTAATGGAGAAAATCAGTGGTGTGCTTTAAATGAATGTAAATTAAGTGGTTGACTACAGCTATAAATTGAGCAAGATTATTTTGTTAGTGAGAAGTAAACTTCACTTACTGAGGAGTACAGTAAGCAATTAGCAAATGCATTTTCTCTAGGTGAAACTGAGTTTATATACTAAGCAGTAGTTTATATGTTAAGTTTATGTACTAAGGCTGGGTAGAAAGTGGAAGCTAAACAGCAATGCATCTGATACTGCTTTCCACCTGCCTAACATACTTTCCTTCCTATCTAACAGAAAGACAATCTGGGGGATCAATCGTGATTTGTCTAAGCTTATAATTGCTAAACTTGCCCTTAGTTTTCCTTTCTTACAGACAGATAGGTTGCCATATCAGCAGTTATTGAAAAATGGAAATATCTGCTGAGGGCAAAAATTTGGGGAAGTTTGTAGTTTTTAAAGATTGCACAAATGCATATTTCTTGCCCTTTCATTTCTTAACTTATTTTGAAATATATTACACTATATATATTACAATATGTATTACTACATATATATTACATTACTGGCTCTATAACACATAGAAATGCAATACATTTGACAATAACAGCAAAAGGGAGGTGGGTGGGCAAAAAGTATTGGAGTAAGGAAAAGACATTATATGGTAACTTGATTATACAGGAACAAATGAAGAAAACATGAAATTGTAAATAAAACATAAATTAAATGTATACTTGCTCTTATTTCTTCTCTCAGTTTTATTCAAAGACATAAAATTATATAAAATGATAATTGTAGCATCATACTATTGGGTTTGTAACATATATAAATGCAATATTTACAACAATAACAGTACATAAAGGGTAAAAGAGAATAGAACTACATAGGAGTAATGTTTCCTTTTTTATCAAGATTTTTTATTTTAATTCCAGTATAGTTGACATACAGTGTTATATAAGTTTCAGGTGTACAGTAACTGATTCAGCAATTCTATACATTACTCGGTGCTCATCATAAGAGTACTCTTTAATTCCCATCCTCTATTTCACCCATCCCCCATTCCCTCCCCTCTGGTAACCGTGTTTGTTCTCTATGATTCAGAGTCTATTTCTTGGTTTGTCTCTTTATATGTTTTTTTTTTCTTTGCTTCTTTCTTTTGTTTCTTAAATTCCACAGATGGGTGAAATCATATGGTATTTGTCTTTATCTGACTGGTTTATTTTGCTTAGCATTATACTCTCTAGCTCTACCTATGTAGCTGCAAATGGAAAGATTTCATTCTTTTTTATGACTGAATAACATTCCATTGTATACATATACCACTTTCTTTTCCTTTCGTTTATCAATGGACATTATGGACACTTTCATAATTTGGCTATTATAAATACTGCTGCAATAAACATAGAAGTGAGTGTATCCCTTTAAATTAGTGTTTTTGTATTTTGGGGGTAAATAACCAGTAGTGCAATTACTGGATCATAGAATAATTCTATTTTTAAATTTTTGAGGAACTTATAGGAGTAATGTTTTTAGATTTCACTAAAATTTACTATAAAGCTGAAGTATATATTAATAAAGTGTATATAGTGAGTCCAGTAAAGGAATTAAAATGTTACACTTGTTTACTAAAAATTATAAAACATGGTTGAAAAAAATTTGAAACAACTTAAATAAATGGAAAGACATCCCACAATCATGCTTCAGATGGCAATGTCCCCAAACTAATATATAGATTTAATGTAAACTCTGTCAAAATCCCAGTCAACTTCTTTGCAGAAACAGATAAGCTGGTTCTAAGTTCATATGGGAGTTCAAGGGAACCAGAATAGCCAAAACAACATTGAAAAGGACAAAGTCAGAAAACTCATACTTTCTCTTATTAAAACTTACTACAAAGCTATAGTAATCAAGACACTGTGCTCTGGCATAAGGTATATAGATCAATAGAATAGAATTAAGAGTCCAGGAATAAATCCCCACTTTTCCCATCAATTGATTTTCAACAAGGTTGCCAAAAATGTTCTACTGGAAAAGAGTAATCTTCAACAAATGGTGCTTGGAAACGGGATATTAACATTCAAAACACTTAAGTTCGACTTCAACTTCATATAAGACAAAAATTAACTTGAAATTGATCACAGACATGAATGTAAATGCTAAAACTCTAAATTTCCTAGAAGAAAATATAGGACTCTGAGTTAGGCAAAGCCATATTATATATGAACTCCAAAGCCCAAGCTATAAAGGGAAAAAGTTAAAGTTAAAATATTTGTGTTTCAAAGGATTCCAGCAAAAAAGTGAAAAAACAGACTATGGAATGGAAGAAAATATTTTCAAATTATAGATGTGATAAGAAATTTGTATCTAGAGTATATAAACAAATATTAGAACTCAATAATAAAATGACAAAAAATGAGACAGAATCCAAATAGATATTTCTACAAGGAATATACAAAAATGGGCGATAAGTACATGAAAAAATGCTCTGCATCAATAGCCATCAGAAAAATGCAAATCAAAACCACTGAAAAACACCACTTCACCTGACAAGCATATAGATAATAATAAATGTTGGCAAGGATATGGAAAAATTGGAACCCTTATACCTTGTTTCTGTGAATGTTGCATGGTGCTTCGCAAAAACAGTGACAGTTCCTCAAAATGTTAAACATAGAGTCACCATATGATCTACCAATTTCAATACTCTATATATCCAAGAGAAATGACAACATTTGTTCATACAAAAACTTCTAAGTAAAATATTCATAGCACCATTGTTTATAAAAGCCAAAAGGTGGAAACAGACCAACTGTCTTTCAACTGACAATTGTATAAATAAAATGTATATCCATGGGCACCTGGGTGGCTCAGTCAGTTAAGTGTCTGCCTTCGGCTTAGGTCATGATCCTAGGGTCCTGGGATTGAGCCCTGCGTCAGTCTCCCTGCTCAGAAGAGAATCTTCTTCTCCCTTTCCCTCTGCCCCTACCCCTGCTCATGCTCTCTCTGTCACTCACTTTCTCTTGCAAATAAATAAATAAAATCTTTTAAAAAATGTGTTATATCCATACAGTGGAATATTATTTGATAATTAAAAGGAATAAAGTTTTGGTATTTTAACAGCATGGATGATCCCTGAAAACATCATGCCAAGTGAACGAAGCATCACAAAAGACCACCTGTTATGTGATTCTGATAAAATCAAATGTCAGAAAAGGCAAGTTTATAGAAACACAATATAGATTAGTGGTGGCCTAAGGCCAAGAGTGTTAGGGAGAAATGAGGCATGCTTACTAACTGATGTGGGATTTCTTTGGGATAATTGATGAGAATATCCAAAAATCGATTGTGAGTATGACTGCACAACTCTCTGACAGTGTGAAAATCATTGAGTTGTATACTTTTAGTGAGTAAATATATGGTTTGTGAATTATATCTCAGTAAATCTGTTACATAAAAAAAGTCATTCCGGGGACTCCTGGGTGGTGCAGTCAGTTGAGTGTCTGACTCTTGGTTCCAGCTCAAGTCATGATCTCAGGATCCTGAGATAGAATCCTGTGTCGGGCTCTGTGCTCAGTGCAGAGTGTGCTTCAGATACTCTCTCTCCCTCTGCCTTTCCTGCTCATGCTCTTTCTGTCTCTCTCTCTCAAATAAATAAATCTTTAAAAAATAAGTAAATAAATAAAAATTAAAAATCATCCCAGAAACTGATAAAAGATGTAAGTATAGTCACTAAGTATTGAATGTTTAAAATTAATAACTGAAGTTATTTGCTTAAGAGAATGTAAATTAAAAATTCTACAGCTTTAAAAACATAAAGATGGGGCTATAATAGGTAATTAAAGCATGTTAAAATTTGAGGTTTTAGAATAGAACTAATGCTTATAATTCTTTACTTCTTAAAATAAGTTACAAATTAAATTTTTTAAAGTTAAGGTTAGCAACCAAACACACACTCGTATTCCACATTAGTAGAGAAAAAATTTAAACAAAAAAATCAATGCAAAGAAGCTGGATAATTTAAGACGCAAAAAAAAACACCTGGTATGATAGCATAAGTCCAAATATATCTGATTATAATCAATATATATGGATTACAATCATTTAATAAAAGTCAGGGATTCTCAGATTATAAAGCAAATAAAACCAAAGTAAACTATAGAAACACTAAATCAAAGTGCAGGGGAAATACTAAATCAAAGAATATGCTAGGTCCTGGAGAAACATTTATAAGAAATCTGCAGGGAGGGGCGGAGCAAGATGGCAGAGGAGTAGGAGACCTCGATTTCGTCTGGTCTCAGGAATTCAGCTGAAGAGGGATCAAACCATTCTGAACACCTACGAACTCAACAGAAGATCGAAGAGGAGAGTAGCAAACAACTCTCTGAACAGAGAAGCGACCACTTCCTGGAAGGTAGGACGTGTAGAGAAGTGAATCCAAGGCAATATTTGGGAGGATAGATGGTGGGGGACCAGAAGCAGCCTCCGCCGGCCTCTTCTGGCAAGTGATAGAGCCGCGGAGCACAAAATCGGACCTTTTAGAAGTTGGCTCCGCTGAGGGACGTCGCTGCATTGGCTAAGTGGGGGGGGGTGGAATCCTCCCACGACAGTGTGGTCTCAGGACCCTTGGGGTCACAGAAAGACCGGGGGTGCCTGAGTGCAGCAGAGCTCCCAGGTATTGGAACGGGGAAGCCGGTTGCAGAGACAGAGCCAAGGCGCGGGCTCTCAGCTCTGGGTTGCCATAAACTGTGATCCGCGGCCCAGTCAGGCCACTGCTCCTCCAGCAGGGACCCAACAAGCAGCAGAGCCGGGGAGACTCGCCTTCCTCCCCTGGGAGTAGCGGCACGGGAACGCACCGCAGGGATCTGCTGGGTTTGGAGACTCCACACGGGGTCAGGTGCCAGAGATACAAACGCTCAGTCACAGGCCAGGTGAGCACGGAGTGCGGCCGGAGACCAGGGAGACGGGAGTGACTGATTTTCTCTGGGGGCGCACTAAGGAGTGGGGCCCCGAGTTCTCAGCTCCTCTGGGTGGAGATTGGGAGGCCACCATTTTTGCCCTGCTCCTCCAAAGCTGTACCAAGAGCTTGCAGGGAACAAAAGCTCCTGAGAGCAAACCGAGCAGCTTGCTTAGACCGGACTGACAAGGGCGTGGCAATTCAGCCTCCGGCAAAGACATTTGGAAACCACGGCAACAGACCCCTCCCCCAGAAGATCAGCACGAACAGCCAGAAGCCAAGACCAAGTTTACCGAAAAGGAGAACGGGAGAACTCCAGCGCTAGGGGAATATTGCACATAGAATTCATGGCTTTTTTTTACCATGATTCATTAGTTCATCAGAGTTAATTTTTTTAACTGTTTTTTTTTTAATTTTTCTTTTTCACTTTTCAACCAACATCTTATCAATCCCTTTTAAAAAAAAACATTTTTTATTTTTCATTTTTAGAGTCATATTTTATCCCTTCATAGTAGTTACCCTTATTTTTGGCATATATATATAAATTGTTCTCTCTTTAAAATTTTGAGATACAGTTTCTTCTAACAGATCAAAATATACCCTAAATCACTAGTGTATGGCTTTGTTCTAGTCTCCTGCCTGACCACATTCTCTCCCTTTTTTCTTTTTTTTTTAAATTTTCTTCTTTCTTTTTTCAAACAACTTATCTTATCAATTCCTTTTATAAAATCTTTTATAATTTTCATCTTTACAGTCATTTTCCATCCCTTCATTGTATCGACCCTTATTTTGTACATATATGTTTTTCTTCCTTTAAAATTTTAGGAGGCACTTTTTTCTAAAAGACCAAAATATGCCCAAAATCTGGTGTGTGGCACTGATCTATGCACTAGCCTGATCATATTTGATCATATTCTGCTTTTTTTGTATTGCTCTGTTTTTGTTTTTATCTTTTTTCTTTTTTTTCTTTCTTTTTTATTTCTTTCCCATTCTTTTCCCCTGGTTTCAGATCTTTTCTGAATTGTATACACTATATTTGCTGGGGACGTTGTTAACCTGTTAGCATTTTCTTCTCTCATTCATCTATTCTCCTCTGGACAAAATGACAAGGCAAAAAAATCACCTCAGCAAAAAGAACAAGAGGTAGTACCGTCTGCCAGGGACTTACTCAATACGGACATTAGTACGATGTCAGACCTAGAGTTCAGAATCATGACTTTAAAGATACTAGCTGGGCTTGAAAAAAACGTGGAAGTTATTAGAGAAACCCTTTCTGGAGAAATAAAAGAAATAAAATCTAACCAAGCCGAAATCAAAAAGGCTATTGATGAGGTGCAATCAAAAATGGGGGCACTAACTGCTAGGATAAATGAGGCAGAAGAGAGAATCAGCGATATAGAAGACCAAATGATGGAAAATGAAGAGGCTGAGAAAAAGAGGGAGAAACAACTACAGGATCACGAGGGCAGAATTCAAGAGATAAGTGATATGAAAAGACGAAACAACAGTAGAATAATTGGGATCCCAGAAGAAGAAGAAAGAGAGAGAGGGGCAGAAGGTATATTGGAGCAAATAATAGCAGATAACTTCCCTAATGTGAGGAAGGAAACAGGCATCAAAATCCAGGAGGCACAGAAAACCCCTCTCAAAATCAATAAAAATAGGTCAACACCCCGACATCTAATAGTAAAACTTACGAGTCTCAGAGACAAAGAGAAAATCCTGAAAGCAGCTTGGGAGAAGAGATATGTAACCTATAATGGTAGAAATATTAGATTGGCAACAGACCTATCCACAGAGACCTGGCAGGCCAGAAAGGACCGGCAAGATATCTTCAGAGCACTAAACGGGAATTTGCAAACACAAAACCAGCCCTACAAGAAACATTGACAGGAGTCATCTAAGCAAAGAATAAAAATAGAAATGGAAGGAAAACTCATTTTATGAGGCCACCATTACCTTGATCTCCAAACCAGACAAAGACCCCATCAAAAAGGAGAATTACAGACCAATATCCTTGATGAACATGGATGCAAAAATTCTCACCAAAATACTAGCCAATAGGATCCAACGGTACATTAAAAGGATTATTCACCATGACCAAGTGGGAATTATCCCTGAGCTGCAAGGATGGTTCAACATCTGCAAATCAATCAACGTGATACAATACATTAACAAAAGAAAGAACAGGAATCATATGATCCTCTCAACAGATGCAGAAAAAGCATTTGACAAAGTACAGCATCCTTTCTTGATCAAAACTCTTCAGAGTATAGGGATAGAGGGTACATACCTCAATATCATAAAAGCCATCTATGAAAAACCTACAGCCACTATCATTCTCAATGGGGAAAAGCTGAGAGCTTTTCCCCTAAGGTCAGGAACACGGCAGGGATGTCCACTCTCACCACTGCTATTCAACATAGTATTAGAAGTCCTAGCCACAGCAATCAGACAACAAAAAAAAATCAAAGGCATCCAAATCGGCAAAGAGGAAGTCAAACTCCCACTCTTTGCAGATGATATGATACTTTATGTGGAAAACCCAAAAGACTCCCCCCCAAAACTGCTAGAACTCATACAGGAATTCAGTAAAGTAGCAGGCTATAAAATCAATGCACAGAAATCAGTGGCATTCCTATACACCAACCACAAGACAGAAGAGAGACAAATCAAGGAGTCCATCCCATTTACAATTGCCCCCAAAACCATAAGATACCTAGGAATAAATTTAAACAAAGAGGCAAAGGATCTGTACTCAGAAAACTATAAAATACTCATGAAAGAAATTGAAGAAGACACAAAGAAATGGAAAAATGTTCCATGCTCATGGATTGGAAAAACAAACATTGTGAAGATGTCAATGCTACCTAGAGCAATCTACACATTCAATGCAATCCCCATCAAAATACCATCCACTTTTTTCAAAGAACTGGAACAAATAATCCTAAAATTTGTATGGAACCAGAAGAGACCCCAAATAGCCAGAGGAATATTGAAAAAGAAAAGCAAAGCTGGTGGCATCACAATTCCGGACTTCCAGCTCTATTACAAAGCTGTCATCATCAAGACAGTATGGTACTGGCACAAAAACAGACACATACATCGATGGGACAGAATAGAGAGCCCGGAAATGGACCCTCAACTCTATGGCCAACTCATCTTTGACAAAGCAGGAAGGAATGTCCAATGGCAAAAAGACAGTCTCTTCAACAAATGGTGGTGGGAAAATTGGACAGCCACATGCAGAAGAATGAAACTGGACCATTTCCTTACACCACACACAAAAATAGACTCCAAATGGTTGAAAGACCTAAATGTGAGACAGGAGTCCATCAAAATCCTAAAGGAGAACACAGGTAGCAACCTCTTCGACCTCAGCTGCAGCAACTTCTTCCTAGAAACATCGCCAAAGGCAGGGGAAGCAAAGTCAAAAATGAACTATTGGGATTTCATCAAGATAAAAAGCTTTTACACAACAAAAGAAACAGTCCACAAAACCAAAAGACAACCGACAGAATGGGAGAAAATATTTGCAAATGACATATCAGATAAAGGGCTTGTATCCAAAATCTATAAAGAACTTATCAAACTCAACACCCAAAGAACAAATAATCCAATCAAGAAATGGGCAGAAGACATGAACACACATTTTTCCAAAGAAGACATCCAAATGGCCAACAGACACATGAAAAAGTGCTCACCATCACTCGGCATCAGGGAAATCCAAATCAAAACCTCAATGAGATACCACCTCACACCCGTCAGAATGGCTAAAATTAACAAGTCAGGAAACGACAGATGTTGGCGGTGATATGGAGAAAGGGGAACCCTCCTACACTGTTGGTGGGAATGCAAGCTGGTGCAACTACTCTGGAAAACAGTATGGACATTCCTCAAACAGTTGAAAATAGAGCTACCATACGATCCAGCAATTGCACTACTGGGTATTTACCACAAAGATACAAATGTAGGGATCTGAAGGGGTACGTGCACCCCAATGTTTATAGCAGCAATGTCCACAATAGCCAAACTGTCAAAAAAGCCACAATGTCCATCGACAGATGAATGGATAAAGAAGATTTGGTATATATACACAATGGAATATTATGCAGCCATCAAAAGGAATGAGATCTTGCCATTTGCAGTGACATGGATGGAACTGGAGGGTGTTATGCTGAGTGAAATAAGTCAATCAGAGAAAGACATGTATCATATGACCTCATTGATATGAGGAATTCTTAATCTCAGGAAACAAACTGAGTGTTGCTGGAGTGGTGGGGGGTGGGAGGGATGGGGTGGCTAGGTGATAGACATTGGGGAGGGTATGTGCTATGGTGAGTGCTGTGAATTGTGCAAGACTGTTGAATCACAGATCTGTACTTCTGCAACAAATAATTCAACATATGTTAAGAAAAAAGAAAAAGAAGATGATAGCAGGAGGGGAAGAATGAGTGGGAATTAGTCAGAGGGGGAGACGAACCATGAGAGACGATGGACTCTGAAAAACAAAGTGAGGGTTCTAGAGGGGAGGGGGGTGGGGGGGTGGGTTAGCCTGGTGATGGGTATTCAAGGGGCACGTTCTGCATGGAGCACTGGGTGTTATGCACAAACAATCATGGAACACTACATCAAAAACTAATGATGTAATATACGGTGATTAACATAACAATAAAAAAATTAAAAAAAAATCTGTAAAGAAAAGTTCAGAGTACAGAAGTAGAGGCAATACATCATACAAATACTAAGTAAAACTTATGCAATATCATGAGTCTTGATACTCATGAACTCTTAATCACTTAACACTTCAAAAGCTGTATAAGGCATAAACTGAGAGGCTTACAGTGATAAATTCACTATTCTACAATCTCACTGGGATATTTTAACATCTATGCCTCAGAAACATATAGATTAAACAAATGAAATATTAGGAAAAATACAGGAGATATGAACAAAAGTAATATTGTTCAACATCAGCTCCCCTGCCAAAGCAGCACACATGTACATTGTTTTAAGGTATATAAGCAGCACTTAAAATATTAACCATGTACTAAACCACATAAGGAGTTTCAAATTTTGGTGAATAATTGACAGCATACTGGCCACATTATCTAATCACAATAAAAAATTAAAATAGAATAACATAACCCAAAAATAGTTAACAAGAAGAAGAAAATAATATATTGAGAATTTAAAAATAATGCAAGTAACTCCTGGTTTCAACAGGAAATCATAATACAAATTACAAAATATTTAGAACTGAGTAACAGTGAAGGCATTACATAACAGTATCTGTAGGACATACAATAGAGTAACTCAAACAGAGACAGACATTTAATTTCCAAAACATTTACTCAAAAACAAAAGATAGTGAAAATAAATGTGTTAATCTTTTAATTGGAAAGGTATAAAAAGATGTGAGATACTCCTATAGAGTGGGAGAAAGGAAATAATAATAAAAAGCAGACTTTCTGAAAAAAATAGAAAAAATATTTTTTTCAGAAAGATAGAGAAAATGAATTAAATCAAAGGCTGAATATATTTCCTACGTGTGAAAAGTAATTTAGAGATGATTAGAAAATATCATAAGAGAAAGCCTGAATAAAAGAATAAATATACAATTCTCATAGATGGACAGAAATAATATGCTAAAACCATAAAATATTCAAACATTAATGTACAATCCTAATATAATACCATTCAAAATCACACAGGGGTTTTCATGAAACTTAAGCTCAACCTGAAGTTCATAGAGAAAAGAAAGACCAAGAATAACCAAGATATTTTTGAAGCATAAGGAGGGAGACAACTCATTAACCCAGCTACTAAAAACTTAATTGCAACCCTATAATAAAAATCTAGTAGCTGAAAAACACAAGAATAAATAGACTAATCAGTAAATAAGAAAGTCCAGAATAAAACTGGTGATAACTAGTTATATGAGAGCTGACTTAACAAATTATGGGGAAAGAATAAACTCTTTAGTGTATTTTGTTCACCTAATTTCATATTCACATGGAAAAAAATGTAAATTAAAATAGCTAGCTCACATGGTACATAGAGGTAAATTCCAGGGAGTCAAATTCCATAATTTGAAAGTTTAAAACTTTTAGAAGGCAATAAAGGGCAATATCTTTATGATCTTGACATCCTGTAGAATTCATTTAACAAAATACATAAAGTAATCATAAATGTTTTAAAGGTATGATAATTCATTTCAATTAAATTAAAATATTTGAATAATATAAAACACCAGAAAACAAGTGAAATAGAAAGCCATCCACTGTGGCTATTCACATAAAAGACAAAGGTTTATTCTAGTATAAACCTTTCTGGAGCCAGTTGGACTAGATTTATAACTGAGGGCTGTGCAATCTTAAGCAAGTAACTTAATTCTTCAATACCTAAACTCCCTCATCTATAAAATAGAGACATCACTTACCTCAAAAAGTTACTGAAACAATTATCATGTTAATTTATCTAAAACACTCAGAAATACCAGAAACAAAGCTCAGTTGAGGATAGCTATGATTATTATCCAAAAAATAGAAAGAAATTCTACAGATCAATAAGAAAAATAAGAACAATCCCAGTTTTAACATCGTTGAGGGATATGAATGTACAATTCACAGAGACAAAATCAAGTGGCCAACACAAATAAGAATATGCTAATGCCTCCATAACCAGATGAATAGAAGTTGAAAGAACATGGAATTTCTACTTCCTAGATCTCAGACTGAATTAAAAAATTAGGGCTGACAATACCAAGTGAGGAAGTGCAAATTGACACAATGTCTTTGGAGATCACTTTGAAAATATATAATAAAGTTGGAGATGTGTATTATTATAACCCAGAAATTTCACATCTAGGTTATAACTTTCTTTTAGGGTTCCCAGACCTAATTCCAACACTAGTGGGCCTCTGCCCACACAACAGCAGGTGTCCAAGAATTCAACTCAATTCTGACACTATATACTCAGAGATATCATCAGATGCCACAGATTAAGAGCTCATTGCTCTAAGACTCCACACCATCCACCACTTCAGACACCAACCACAAGCCCGAGAGTATTACCTGTTCTTGTAACAAACTAGCTACAGATTAGAGGTTTCAATGACCTCTTTGGTTTGATTAATTTGTTAGAGCAGCTCACAGAACAAAGGACAATTACTTGTTTACCAGTTTATTAAAAGATATGATAAAGGATATAAATTAATAGCCAGATGAAGAGATGCATAGGCCAAGATTCCAAACAAAGGATCTTCTGTCCAAACAAAGGAAAGATCAAAAGAATATATTTGAGGCAGACTTCGGCTTTGAGCCCAGTTTGGTGGCATGTGGAAGTTCTGGTTTGCTGAAGGACAGAAGTTCTCCAAAAAAAAAAAAAAAACCAAAATGCTGCCCTCTTCAGTTCTTATGGAGGCTTCATGATTGAGTAATTGGTCATTGGTTAATCCAACCTCCAGCTACCCTCACCTCTCCAGAGTTTGGGGATGGAATTGAAAGTTCCAACACTCTAATCACATGGTTAGTCCTCTTGACAACCAGTCCCCACTCTAGGGTGGACTCCAAATGTCACCTTCATTAATAATCAAACACCCATCTCACCTTTATGGCTCAGAGGTGTTTTTAGGAACTGTGGATGAAGACTAAATATATCTGAGAAATATATTTTGGTCATCTGAGTGACCAAATATATATTCCTTATAAATCATTATATTGTGGAAGTGTAAACTGGCACAATGTCTTTAGAGATCACTTTGAAAATATATAATGTTGGAGATATACATTATTGACAAACCAGAAATTCCACGTCTATGTCCATAACTTAGAAAACTCATAATGTGCTAAAGGAAATATATACCAGAATACAATATTATACTGGATACCACCTAACTGCCCATCTGTGGGAGAATAAATAAATAAATTTTGAAATATTCAAATAATAGAATTATTTTTTAATTTTTTATTGTTATGTTAATAGCCATAGTTATTGATGTAGTGTTCCATGATTCATTGTTTGATGATTAAAATGAATGAAATATGGTGCCGCCACTTTGGAAGACAGTATGGCAGTTTCTTTCAAAATTAAACGTACTCTTAACATATAATCCAGCAATCGTACTCCTTGGTATTTACCCAAAGATGTTGAAAACATGTCTACACAAAAATCTGCACATGGATGTTTATAGCAGCTTTATCCATAATTGACAAAACTTGGAAGCAACCAAGATGTCCTTCAGTAAGTGAATGGACAAATAAATTGTAGTACATCCAGACAATGGAATATTATTCAGTGCTAAGAAATGAACTGTCAAGCCATGAAAAGACATGGAGGAACCTAAGAGAAAGAAGCCAATCTAAAAAGGCTACATATTATATAATTCCAACTATATGACATTTCAGAAAAGGCAAAACTATGGAGACAGTAAAAAGATCAGTGGTTGCCATGAGTTTGGGAGGAGGAAAAGAAAGATGAATAGATTCAGCACAGGATTTTTATGGCAGTGAAACTATTCTGTCTGATACTGTAATGGTGGATACATGACATTGTGCGTTTGTCAAAACCCATAAAACTGAAAACACAAAGAGTGAATCTAATGTAAACTATGGACTTCAGTTAATAATAATGCATTAATATTGGTTCATCAGTTGTAACAAATGTACCACTCTGGTACATTCTGTTGATTGTGAAGGAGTCTGTATACATGTCAGGGCATGAGATATATTAATAGGAACTCTTTACTTTATGCTCAATTTTTCTGTGAACCCAAAATTGCTCTAAAAAAATATGGCTCTACTTAAAAAAATAAAAAAGGAATGAAATAGAATTCATGTATGAATTTGGATAAATCTCAAAAAATATTTCATGAATAAAAAATATATTGCAGAATCTTACAGAGTAAGATTATTATGCAATTTTGAAAATTGAAAGGTACTGTTATTTACTGTTTTAAAGGATACTTATAAAGTATCAATATAAAATTATGCAAAGACTAGAGAAATATCAGGTTCAAGATAGTAGTTTTTCTGGAAAAAAAAAGGATATGGAATTGAGGATGGGTACCATGAGTCCTCAATTAATATATGTCATGTTTTCATTTGTAAATAATTCAAAAGGTATAGAATCACAAAACCTTGCTTAAGTGTTGTTTATGAAGACAAAATAAGGAGTGGAAATCCTAGAATTGTGCCTGACGAAAGGTGGCTCCTTATTAAACACTCTCTCCTGACTCCCCATCAAGTCCTCTTTCTTCAAGGTGAAGCTCCCGCTTTCCAAAGACTACGGTCTGCCTGAGGCAAAGTGAAAAGTTGGTTTAATGGAAGCAGAAGGGTACTTGAAGGCAGCCAATCTAGACTCGCCCATCAAGTCTACCACCAATTCTTCGAGTACCCTTGAGCAAGTCACTTAACCCCACAAACCGCTCTGAAATGAGAAGGTTGAATCAGGTCATAGGTGGCATTCCTTCCATCTTTAATGGTCTGTAACTCTGAGTTAAGAGAGTTCCAAGTTGCTGTTTGAAGTCCCCTAATTTTGTAGGCTACAGTCATTCAGAGAATATTTGACTACCTTTCAAAATAATTTCTGTTAACTCATATAGCACATAATGACATTCTCTACAATAAATTAAAGAGCTCTCTATTTCTGGTCAGTGCTGTAATCAAAATGAGGCATCTGCAATCCACATTTCTGAGGAACATGCTCTGATCAACACACATGAGAAGACATATATGACTTATTGAATGATGTACCCAAATCACCCACCACCAACACCCTCTCTGTTTCCCGACTTTTTCCTTTTATCTCACTAGCATTTCACATTATAGTATACAAATACACCATATTTTTAGGTTTTTAAATCTTGTTTGTTGTATGTTTTTCCCTACTATAATGTAAGCTCCCTGGGAATAGACTTTTTTGCCTGTTGTGTTTTCCCCCAAAGACCTAGAAAAGTATCTGGCATAGTAGATGCTTAGTAAATATTTACTGAAGGAAAGATCAAAAGAATATATTTGAGGCAGACTTCAACTTGAGGGACAGTTCTAATCACCCATCTACACTCAAAGGTCACCCTAAATGCTATCCATAATCCTCTGCCCCTCTTTTTATTTTAATATTTTATTTATTTATTTATTTATTTATTTATTTATTTACCTATTTACTTACCTATTTGAGAGAGAAAGAGAACACAAGCTGGGGGGAGGAGCAGAAGGAGAGAGAGAAGCAGACTCCCCCCTACTTAGCAGGGAGCCTAAGGCAGGGCTCAATCTCAGGGCCCTGAGATCATAACCTGAGCCAAAGGCAGACACTTAACCAACTGAGCCACCCAGGCACCCATCCTCTGCCCCTCTTATATCCCATATGCAAAACATTAATTCTCCCTCGATTGTGTTCCAACAATATCATGTATGTACCTCTTACAACATTGATCACATCCAGCATCATCTTCCCCCTGGTAGAGTCTGTTAAATGGGGTCTATGGTATTATCATCCCATCTTCCTCATGGTTACATTCTCTCTCAGCCTCTCTCTCATGCACTTGCTGCTCATTCTTGCTCTTGCTCCTTTTCTTTTCTTACATATTCCCAAGTAAACCCCATCTTGAATCAGTCCATTTACCTTCTCCTTTATCCCAAAATTTAGGCTATACTAAATAAAATACCATAAGCATGTAGATAGTAGCTGTTAAACAAGTTTGTTCTGTAATTAGGATGCAATTTCTTTACCAGCCTCTGATCATATGTCATCCCAGCTTAAAGGTGCTTTTCAAATTTATATACCTTGCATTAAGTCTAGTTTGGTAAAAGGTAAAAGTTTAGATATAGACATTGCTAATGAAGAACACTGTACAGACGCTCATGAGTTGTTTCTAATTATATTAAGAACTAATATTTACTAAATGCCTATTATGTGATAAACAAGGTCCAAAATACATTGTATTAATTCCTTTTATCCTCACAACACACTCCTGAGGTAGTTAACCATTAACATTCCCATTTTACTGATGAGGAAAAGGAGGTCCAGAGAAGTTAACACACAGAATGAGGAAGCCAGGATTCATAGTATAGCTACAGAGCCTACGCTCTCAGTGCTTGTATACATATAATAAACATATTCTTATTATATATATTTGTATTATGTGTGTATGCACACACAAACACACACACACACATTCTTAGATGTGTTTAGAAAATTCTCAGAACCATACATAACTTGTAACATTTGTGACCACTACAAATTGGGACTGAAGTGTTGAGGATGGGAGAAAAAAAAAAAAACTACTATTGAGTACTATTTTAATATATATCATGGGTATGTATCACTTTAAAAGTATTTTAAAGTTACTTTGTTTTATGTAAATAAAGTCCTGATGAATTGAGTAACTTAATAAAGAGAAAATATAGCTGAGAAAAATATGAGCCTAAAAAAAGGACTTATAATTTCAGTTATGAAAGACAACTATATTCTAAATGTTGGCACATATCCTGGCATATTGAAAAAAATTTAAACATCAATACTTCTTTATATCTATATGTATATAATTATTTATATCTATATATTCATACCTATCAACCTCTCAACATATATGTTTATGTATGGGACATGTGTGTTTATTTATAACATGGATATGGTTCATAAAGAAATAGATGATATTTGTGTGTGTATAAATATAAGTTCTTGCCATATTTACTGCTTTATGAACTATGGTAATTTATATACACATCTACCAATGAGTGGACATTTAGTTTCTTTCAACTAATTCTTTTTTTTACATATACTATTTTTTTAATAGTATATGTTAAAAAAGGTATACAATATAGTGATTCAACAATTCCACATATCACCCAGTGTTCATCACAAGGGCACTCCTTAATCCCCATCACCTATTTCACCCACCACCCCAACACCCTCCCCTCTGGTAACCATCAATTTATTCTCCATAATTAAGAGTCTATTTGTCTCTCTTTCTCTCTCTTTTTTTCTCTTTGCTCATTTGTTTTGTTTCTTAAATTCCACACATGAGTGTAATCATATGGTATTTGTCTTTCTCTGACTGATTTATTTCACAGAGCTTTATACCCATTGAATTCTTTATTGATAGGTATTTATTAGATTATTCTAACTTTACACCATAAAACAATACATAGTGATGGCTTGCTGCAAATGAATACAAAGTTAAAAAGGAAAAGAAAAAATCCATAAATAGGATAAAAGTGGTCAAAAACATACACAGTATTATTTCACATGATGCTTAATTCCAATCTTTAGAGCATATTCCTAGAAGATATGAATCTTCAACCATATTAAAAATTTGACCAAATTTCCATGTTGACCAACTAATTTTAACCGAACACCTTAGGATATGGTTATCTTCCTTTTGTATGTTCCTTTTTTTGGTAGTTCTGATATTTCTTGGCCATATTTTCTATCTTGGGTCCACTTTATCATCACTTTTATACTCCTCTTAGGCGCTGTCAACAACTTAAATATCTTCAGCTGCAGCTGTCACTCAAACCTCCGTCTCCAAACAAATGGTGGCTCTGAAACTACAAATACAGAAGTAGCTCCTTTATCCAATCAGGACCCTGAGGTCCTTTCCTCACTGAGTTGTGAAAAGGGAACCATTACTTCAGCACAAATTGGATCATGTTTCATTCCCTTTTATAGCCCCATGGTCTTCATCCTGCATAGCATATGACACAGAAACTTATCCAACTTTTCAGAAACCTTCTCCTGCCCTATTTCTACTTCCTATGGTAGGAAATGCCCCAAATCCACCATGTTCTTTCCCCTCCAAGCCTCACATATTACTGATTCTTTTACGTGGATATCCCTCATATCTTGTGTGAGCACCAATTCCTCTCTCTCCTCAGCTATAACAGGATTGCTGCTCATGTACCAAGGAGCACCCCCAAACCTCCTCACAATTATCTAATTTTCCCTCTTCCTTGACCTTTTCAGACTTTACATTGTCTTCTTGTGTTTTTTTTCCTCGTCTGACCCTATTTTACATTTGAGTCTGGTTTTATGATTGTTTATTTATGTATACTATAATTAATTTTAAAATTTTTGAGGCAACACATAGATTTCACCAAACAATATCCTTGCATATATAAAAAATCAAGCATTTTAATTTTCCAAATCAGATACATAGGAGGAGGAAATAAAACAGATATGCAAGTTATAAGATACTACATGGTTGGGTGCCTGGGTGGCTCAGATGGTTAAGTGTCTGCCTTTGGCTTGGGTCATGATCCCAGGGTCCTGGGATAGAGTCCTGCATTGGGGTCCCTGCTCCTTGGGGAGCCTGCTTCTCCCTCTGCCTCTGCCTCTCTCTCTCTCTCTCTCTCTCATGAATAAATAAATAAAATCTTTAAAAAAAAAGATACTACAAGGTTTGTAGCTGGTTACCTTTAACTTTGCCACAAAGCTTCCATCTGACCAAAGCAAAGTTAAAGATTTGATCATTTTTTCATTTTCTTTATGAAGCAAAATCACTTGGATTCCTTGTGAAAGTAAAGTTTGAAATTTCTGGAGACTTCACTTCCTCCATCCTCTCTTCTTCACCCATCATGTCCAC
Source organism: Zalophus californianus (assembly GCF_009762305.2). NCBI lineage: Eukaryota > Metazoa > Chordata > Mammalia > Carnivora > Otariidae > Zalophus > Zalophus californianus. The sequence goes on along the minus strand of NC_045595.1, from coordinate 63,476,298 downwards.
CATTGATCTTTGCCTCAGCCCCACTCTGTGGGTCCTTTAGTTTTAAGTTATGCATGTGATTTATCTAGTTTGCTGGCATGTGCTTCCCTGGTTGGTGGACATATCCACCCACAACCCCTTCTTCATGCCCTAACTCAAGGCAATCTTGGTTGTCCTCCATTACTATAGTACCATGGGCCATTGGTGTGAACCATTGCCAAGTCACCATGCTGCAGTCCCCTCAACCAACCCTCTTTTTCCAGACTTTGTGTGGTATATATTGAGTCCACTAAAATGTAATTTTGCTCATCTTTTTATTCTGAGAAAGAAGGTGACATTATCTATTTTAGGCCCAAGGACTTAAAAGTAGAAGTGGTGGGACTCTAAGTGAGAACTCTGGAAGGAATTTGAATCTAAAATAAAAATGATGTGAAATGGGAATATGGTGACAGAGTAGGAGGACCCTAGGCTCTCCTTGTCCCACAAACACAACTAGGTAACTATCAAGTCATCCTAAATACTCCAGAAATCAGTCTGAAGACTGACATAACAAACTCCACAGCTAAAGGGAGAGAAGAGGCCAAATCAAAGAAGGTAGGAAGTGCAGAGACATAGTTTAGGGGAGAAACAGATCACAGGTGCTATGAAGGGGAGGGAGCTGTGTCACGGGGAAAGAGGCAAGAGAGAGAAAGCAGCCCACAGGAGAATGCACAAGGACATTTCCCCAAAACCATTGGCTTGGAAAGCAAGAGGGGCTGAATTTCTTAAGTTTTTACAACTAGTGGGGCTTAAAGCCTGGAGTTGTAAAGGTCAGTGGACTTGAGGTGCCAGGGTGGCTCACTTGGTTGAGTGTCTGACTCTTGGTTTCAGCTCAGGTCACAATCTCAGGGTCACGAAATCAAGCTTTGGATCAAGTTCCATGTTCAGTGCAGAGTCTGCTTGAGAGATTCTGTCTTTCCTTCTGCTTCCCCTTCTGATCCTACCCCTGCTCATGCTCCCTCTCTCTTGCAAATAAATAAATTAATTAATTATTAAATAAATAAATAGTCAGTGGGCTTGTCTGGAATAGAACCCTGAAGGCACTGCACTACTCCCAGAGAGAAGGCAGGCAAACAACCCAGAGACAGACAGTGTGGAAACAATGATCTGAAAAACACCTGGGGCACATGGCAGGGAGACTATTTGTTTTTCTTGGAGTATGTCACTGAGAGGTAGAATTCACAGAGATGCCTCTTTGGGAACAAAGATGCTGTCTGGCAAAATTTTCCTCCCTGCCAACATTTCCCCCTCATCCCTCAGCATAAACTCAGAGCCACCGGCAAGAAGCAGCCTGGTGCCAACACTGGCTAGCTAACTTGCTTACACCAAGCCCCACACCTCTAAGCTCTGGTGGGACTTCCCTTCTCAGCAAGCTTGACTCAGTCCCAGTGCAGTTGGCCCCTCCCCCTGAAGACCAGCACAAACCCCTGCCTATACCATGTCTCCACCAGAGAGTTCTGCAGGGCCTCAGTTCTGGTGGAGGTGGTGTCAGGTTTCATTTCACAAACAGACCAAAGCACACCTAGTTAAAACTCATCACATTCAGGCCAGGAACCAAACATTGCCCACAGCAGGCAAGTAGAGCCTCTGCAAATGACTGGCCTGAGGGATAGAGCAGCCAAAATACAACAGCAGAGCACACAAAACACACACAAGAGACACTCCCTGAAGTACCAGTCCTTGGGTACTACATGACCTCTTCTTCATAAGGCCATTACTTTCAGGGGAAGGAGACATAACCGGCTTTTCTAACACACAGTGGAAGGCAGAGACTTAGACAAAATGCCAAGACAGAGAAATTTATACCAAATGAAAGAAAAAGATAAGGCCATAGATCTAAGCAAAAAAGATATAAATAATATACTTGATGGAGAATGTAAAGCAACAATCATAAGGATACTCACTGAGCTTGAGAAAAGAATAGAAGACATCAGTAAGACCCTTAACACAGAGATTAAGGAGTTTAAAAAGAATCAAGCAGAGATGAAGAATGCAATAAATGAGATTGGAAATAGGCTTGATGCAATGAACAGCGGGCTGAAAGAAGCAGAGGAACTAATAGTGACCTAGAGGACAAAATAATGGAAAATAATGAAGCTGGACAAAAGACAGAAGAATTATGCAGCAGAATATACTTAGGGAGTTCAGTGACTCCATCAAACATAATAACATTCATATTATAAGAGTCCCAGAAGAGAGAGAAAGGGGACAGAAAATTCATTTCAAGAAATAATAGCAGAAAACTTCCTTAATCTGGGGGAGGAAACAGACATCCAGATCCAGGAGGCACAGACAACTTCCATCAAAATCAACAAAAGCAGGCCAACACCAAGGCATATAGTGATTAAATACGCAAAATATAGTGATAAAGAAAAAATCTTAAAAGCAGCTAGACAAAAGAAGTCCTTAACTTACACGGGAAAATCCATAAGCCTAGCTAGAGATTTCGCAACAGAAATTTGTTAAGTCAAGGACACCTAGGTGGTTCAGTTGTCCATTTTTGCGTAAGTTACCTTTTTTTTTTATGAGCCTTTGGCTCAGGTCATGATCCCAAGGTCTTGGGATCGAGTTCTGCTTCGGGCTCCGTGCTCAGCCAGGAGCCTGCTTCTCCTTCAGCGTGCTGCTCCCCCTGCTTGTGCACTCTCACTCTCTCTCTCTCTGACAAATAAATAAATAAAATATTTTTTTAAAAAAAGAAATTTGGCAAGTCAGAAGAGAGTGGCATGATATACTCAAAGTGCTGAATGGGAACAATCTCCAGCCAAGAATATTCTATCCAGCAAGGCTATCTTTCAGAACAGGAAGAGAGATAAACAGTTTCCAAAACAAAAACTAAAGGAGTTTGTGACCACTAAATCATCCCTATAAGAAATGTTAAAGGGGACACTTTGAGTGCAAAGAAGAGACCAAAAGTGATGAAGACAAGAAAGAACCAGAGAAAATCTCCAGAAACAATGACAAAACAAGTACTAAAATGGCAATACATACATATTCATCAATAATTACTTTGAATATAAATGGACTAAATGCTCCAATCAAAAGACATAGGGTGTCAAAATGGATAAAGAACAAGACACATCTCTATGATGCCTACAAGAGACTCATTTTAGACCTAAAGACACCTGCAGATTGAAAGTGAGGGAGGGGAGAAATATTTTTCATGTCCATGGATGTCAAAAGAAAGCCAGAGTGGCAATACTTATATCAGACAAATTAGACTGTTTTGTTCTTGTATTGTTTTTATCCTGCTTTAGTATCAGGGTAATACTGGCCTCATAGAATGATTTGAATGTGTTCCCTCTATTGCATTATTTGTAAGATTTTGATAAGGATTTTCATTAATTATCTAAGAAGATTTTCTATTTCTTGGATCCAAGATTCATGATTCAATCATGGTAACTTGTGAGTTTTTAGGAATCATCTGGATTTTTTCTAAGTTATCTGATTTGCTATTATATAATTGTTTACAGTAATCTGTTTTCACACTGTGTATTTCTGGGGTTATCTGTTACCCAGAGTTATCTGAGGTTGGATTGTTTTCCTTCCATTTCTCATTTTGGTTTTTGCGTCATCTCTCTTTTTTTTCTCAGTTAATGTAGGTGAAGGCATCGCAAATTTTTTTTTTAAACTCATCATTACTTTAAATGTTATGCTTATTGTTTATTCTGGTCTCTATTTCTGATTTTTCTTTGTTATTTCCTTCCTCTACTAAATTTCATGTAAGTTTCCTTTTCTAGGTCCTTGTGGTGTAATGTTAAGTTGTTTATTTGAACTTTTTCTCTTAATACAAGCATTTATAGCATAACTTTCACTCTAACATCTGCTTTAGCTGTATCCCATAGGTTTTGAAGCATTGAGTTTTCTTTTTCTTTTATTTTGAGACATATTTTGATTTGCCATTTGATTTATTTGGCCCATTGTGCAGTAGTGTGTTGTTTAAAATTTATATGTTAAATATTTACAAAAAGTACTCAGAACTACATACCAAAAATGGTAAATTTTATTGTATGTAAACTATAATTTTTAAATGGTGAAAAATAAATTATAAAAAGTACTTATGTATATACAAAAAATAAAAAGTAAAAAAGTAAAAATGATGCCTGAGTCCATCCCCACCCTGTCTCTAGGTCAGGTGGAACCAACATTCCCCCCATAAAAAAAAAAGTACCTGATGCAAAAATGGACAAAGAGAAAACACTGTGTGTATTGAAATTGTAAAGGCACTTTTATACCTCCTAGGTTCTATATTTTTCCCTTCAAAATTGCAATGGAGGAAGCAGGGTCTTTGCCTTTCCCAAACATCTCTCTTAAAAATCCACAAATGGAGTGGTTTTAGCCAGGTTGGGGCTGATTGACATCATACTGGAATCACAGAGTCTAGAGGGAGTGATAGATAAGAACAGCAGTATTGTCCAGGCTCTGGAGCCTATGCTCAAACTGTGGTATCCGAGGGACTTTTTGTCCTGCTTTATGGTGATTTTATACTTGTTTGGCCCCGGTTCTGGGACTCTCTCACTCACCATTATTTCCAGGATCTGGCACATGAAAAAGAATATTGCAGTGGAATGTCCTTAAGATTGGAACTCATATTTTCTTTTTTCAGGAAGATTTGAGGAAAAAGATGGAGGGTATGATCTGTGTACTATCTGAGATTCAGTATTAAAGTTTTTAGGGAAGCTGAAGAAAGGTTGTAGGGAATCTTTTCCTGTAGTGGCTCCGTGGAGCTTCAGCAGCCTACTCAGAAGAAATTTACAGTTTTGTAAACCCCATTAAGTGTAGTTATGGTGGCAGTTCCATTAAGAAAAACTCCTTTTTATTTCTTTCACAAAATAAACACAGGGTCACTCAGAGCCTTCCCCAGAAGAACCCCATGTGACCCAAATGCTTTTATTATTCATTCTATATAATCCCTCTCTGGATTTCTATCCCAGATAGGAACTGGAATACAAAAAATTCTGGATATGCCTAACTGTACATTTGGACTTTTCCATAGAGCTGGAGTAAGATCCAGAAGGAAAATGCCATTTAAGTTATTTCAGCACTTTAATCTCACTTTTGAAATTCTGATTGATTTTTCCAGTGTCAAGAGGTCCATACTAATCAGGAAATATGAGTTACTTTAAAAACAGACACTTTACCACATCTCTTTGGACATCAATTTTCTCTTCTCCAGGTAATAGAAAGCCCTGCCATAGATTAAAACGTGTGTTATTGATATTGGTTGGGGAGAACAGGTGTCAGAGAGACACCTTGATCATCTTTGAGAGGAAGGATCAGCATGAGACACAAATGAATAAATACCAAAAAGAGACTTGTGTGAGTTTTACTTAAATAACAAAGTACTAATGAGATCATTTGGAGTGACTTTTCCACTAAAGACAACTTAAAACCTGGACCAAAAACACCAGCTTGAAAACATCTGCGTACTTTCACATGATAGTGAGGAATTAACAGTTTCAATTGCGGGGTCTGACTTTCTTTGGAGAACATCTGCCAATTCTGAAAGAGTCAAGTTAGATGACAAAATAGTGATTACAAGGGTGCCTGGGTGGCTCATAGGTTAAGTGTCTGACTCTTGATTTCAGCTCAGGTCATGATCTCACTGTTGTGAGATGGAGCGTCATGTTGGGCCTCATGTCGTGCCGTGCTGGGCATGGAACCTGCTTAAGATTCTCTCTCTCCCTTTCCTTCTGCCCCTCCCCTCCAATCCTCCAACTCTCTCTCAAAAAAAAAAAAAGTGATTACAAAGCGTACTGAGAGGACTTCTGGGGTACAGGAAGTGTTCTGTGTCTCGACCTGACTCATGATACATGGGTGTTTGGAATATAATAATTCATTAATCTATGTGTTTACATTTTATGCATTTTTTCCTAAGCATGCTGTATCTTAAATATTTTTTTAAGTGCCATTGGTGTTTTATTAGGCAAAAACCTGTTCAAAGCAATTGATCTGTATGTGAGAGAATGAGGAATAACTTGCCTTTTGTATTAAAGCTGAGAAAAGAGGATGCCAAGTGAACTTCCAACCAATCTTCCTCCTCCAGACTTTTGTGTCATGAATATTGATTCCTTTAAAGTGTATTTTTTTTTCTTTTCTGAGAAAGAAGATAGTATCATAAGGTCAAAGACTTAAAAGCAGAGGTGATAAGACCTTGAAGGGGGGACTTAGAAGAAGGAAGCCAGGCTTGATTTTGCATCCACAAAGGTATAAAGCCTGAACCTGTGGCCACCCTGTCTCTTAGTTAGATTGAGCCAGCCAAGGAAACAGTGTCTCCTGCCATAGTGGCACTGTGCTCTCTTCCAGCTCCTAGAATAAAAGATCCAGCCAGCACCCACCCACATATAGTCTACTTTGGCCAGTTGCCAATCTGTTGAGCTAGTCAACTGGGCCACCTTCTGTGATAGAGCTTTGCTCATTTTGAATTTCAGAACTGCCTTTTGCCAATTCTTCTGGCTGGTGTGGACAGAGACTTGAGTTCTGAACCCTGGGGATGGACAGTTCACATTGACGGACAATGAGCCTCGGACTGTGGGAAGGGGAGCTGAAAGAGGACTGGCATCTCTGATGTGTATATATTGTGAGGGTGAACCTGATGTTCTCCAAGTGCTGGTTTTGTTCATAGCTTTATGGCTTTTCACAGTTCTGGCTTCTTCTTACTACGTTTCCTTCCTTGTCATCACTTTCCTTTCTCTTCTCAACTTTGCTTCATGTGAAGTTAAAGCTAGAGACCTCAGTTAAAATTGATGGTATTTATTCATGAACATATATTTGGTATTTCCCCACCTCCATTTCTGTTTCTCTAAATTTAAAGGACTACTCACAAGTATATGCAGCAGGCTGACTTAGTCCATGAGAAATGTCAGGTGATCCATTTCTGTGTGGTTTAACCTTTCCAAATAATAAAATTTATTGAACTATAATCATCAAAGTTGGATTATTTATTAAATTTTACCCTTGAAAAATAGCAATAATTTGAGGCATTAGAGCACATGCTTAATATTTACCATTGAAAGTAATTCTAAAGTTATTCTCTTTCTCTTCCTTGGTCAGGCTTGCATTCCAAAGATGACTGCACCGGGGTCTGATGATCAATGATCACATTATCAGTTGATCTGAGTTTAGTCACCATTTTGTATAGTTATAGTTATGGAAGATGAAGATTCAGTTCAACCAGTATTTATCTAGTACCTGCTACAGCACTATGCTAGGCACTATCACAAAGATAAATGCCTTTTCTTCTTCCTTCCTTCTTAAGGAAAGAACGCACACACAATTGGCAAAACTGTTGAATCACAGATCTGTACATCTGAAACAAATAATGCAATATATGTTAAGAAAAAAAAAAAGAAGAAGATAGCAGGAGGGGAAGAATGAAGGGGAGGAAATCAGAGGGGGAGATGAACCATGAGAGACAATGGACTCTGAAAAACAAACTGAGGGTTCTAGAGGGGAGGGGTGTGGGGGGGATGGGTTAGCCTGGTGATGGGTATTAGAGAGGGCACGTTCTGCGTGGAGCACTGGGTGTTATACACAAACAATGAATCATGGAACACTACATCAAAAACTAATGATGTAATGTATGGTGATTAACATAACAATAAAAAAATTAAAGAAAAAAAGAACACACACAATTGATAATAAAATGAAGTGATAAGTATTTGCTAAATTAGCTACATGAAGATAATGGTAGGAGAGTGTGAAGAAGGGAAAGATTCAGCCTTGCTCTGTGTGTATGTTGCAGAAGGCATGGATCAGCCTCAAAATCGGTTGCTATATCTATGTATTAAAAGACAGATTATGTTTTGGCTAAATGAATTCTAAATACAAGATAAACATGTTACAATGAAAAGAGCACTGAATTGAGTCAAAAACATTGGCTTCTATGGCATAATTGTAAGATATAACTAAATGAGTATGGAAGGGAAATATGTATTTTGACTTATTAATGTTGAAAGAAATAGCAGCTTCTATTGTCATGTGATAAGAAAATTGCATTGTAAGTTTCATTATAAGTCAAAACAACTCTCAACTTTAAAAAAGAGAGAGAGAAGAAGAAAATAACGCTTCTAAAGCTGACGAGAATTGAAAATGACTGACTTACTCTTTGTTGAAAATTGAAAACAAAAATGTCCTCAGCAGATTATTGATACCAAAATTATAAGATAGAGTTAATTCTGAACTGTGATTTAGGACAAATTCAGAACACATCATTTGGCATGTATTTGCAAGATAAAAACATTCTTTCAATTTAAAATACTCAAAAAAAAAGTCAAAACAGCTGCTGAGCTCTATTAACTTAGCTATATGATTTGCACACTAATCATTTAATTTTTTTTGAACTTTAGTTTCTTTTTGTGCAAACAAGAATAACAGTAATAATAATGTGTCATGACTCAGAATTGCTGTTAAAATTAAATCTAAAAATGTTTTCTTAAAAGTCTAGTAAATTATAATAAACATTAAAATATAAGTTGCAATTTCATATTTTATTAAAAACTAAGTATCTCATATCAGTGTTGTCTTACCATTTGCTTCTTATTACTAAAATCCAGATTCAGAATTTAAAAATTGCTACTTGCGATTCTAATGTAAAAAATCTGGTTTAGCATTTTTTCATGTGGGAAATCAGAGCTGTTTATCTCTTATTTCCCTATAATGTTTCTGTGATTTTTTTTCTGTAAACTGGACTTTTCTTTTTGAATGGACTATATCCTTCGTTTTCACTGAAATCTGAAATGTTAAGATACCAAGTTACAATGTTTGTTTTATGTCTTCTCCCTCAAGTTCATGCACCAAAGCTTCTTTCAAGTATCAGTTACCATAACGACTCTAATTTGCTCTTGCTTCCCATTTCCCTGCCTTTCTGAAGTGTGCGCTCCGCTCCCCCCACCCCACCGCCATTTTACTCCGGGGGCATGCTGCTCCCTTCAGCAATGCGATGAGAGGGGAACTTGAGAAGATGTTGTTTTTGTGGTTTGCCCTCTTTGTTGCTATTGGAACTCTGTGACCAATCACAGGGAGGAGAGACCCCATGAAAGAAGGCGCCAAATATCCCGTCTATCTCAGGGGAAGCCGTCCCGTATCAGTGATCATGTACGTGTATAAGCAAGCTCAGCAAAAGTCAGATGTGCCCAGTGAAGACTTACAAGAACAGCCCAGCTGAGCCTAGCCCTAACTGCCAAACTACAGAATCACAAACTAAGTAAGCCGTTGTTATTTTAAGTCACTATGTTTTGGATGGTTTGTTGCCCAGCAATAAATAATTACATAGCCACTAATCGGTAGCAGTTGAGTTACAACTCCACCTCTTAATTAATGGTCAGAATGCACTTTAAGGATGGAAGAGACAAGGAAGTAATTAGTATGAATAATTCCCAAAACTGCATACCCAGTGTTTAGAATATTATGAGTTTGTTTTTTTTTTCTTTGCCTTAGCGTTCGGTCTTAGGCTACCTTACCAAACTGCTTTGCTCGATTGGTCTGTGGTTGAGAAAGGAAATGAGTACCAGATGCAGTAAAAGAGGCCAGCAGAGGACACTCTGAAGTCTGTGTTTAGAGTACAACTGCTTTTGTCTGTGTATATTACTTCAGTTTGATCACCATCTAGATGAAAGCTAGTGTCACCCTTTCAAAGTTAATATGCTAATCTCTGAGATAAACAACTACCTGGGAACCAAATTTCAAAGGAAACTGGTAGTTTGATTGAACTGCCTACTTCCCTGTATTTTTTCCAGCTCTCGTCAGTGAATCTAAAGACTCTGTTTAACAACAAGAAAGAATGAGGGGGAAAAAAGTCATTGAATTTAAAGAAATGGCCAGCAAACATTTACACAGGTGAAATAACATTCCTTACATACTTTATATGGACCAATTGTATTTATAGCTGAAAGGATTTTTAATTTTACAAAAGTTTACAATGGTTAAGGATGTCAAATTTGCTGGGAAAACAAGACAGTAAGTCAATGTTTTTGTAATTGTTATTTTATTTCTTGAGTCCTTCTGTTTCTTATCTAATGTGATCATTTCTCTTTTGAATTTCTTCAAAACCTCCTATGGACAACAAAAAGTGACTCTATCTACATTGTAAATATATCTTGTTCTTTATATCTTTGCTACCTTTAGGCCCCCTGTAAAACTTCCCTGATTCCAGAAAGATTATTATTTATGAGAAAAATCTGTTTCAGGCTGTAACTCCAATATATATTTTTGTCACTTCTTTGTGTCAACACTAAGCATACTAAATAAAAATAATTTAAAAAGATGGATTCTAAACTGGAACATATAAAAATGGTTAAGATGGTAAAGTATATGTGTATTTTACTATAATTAAAACATAAGATAATAAAATAAATAAAAAAGATCAATTCTACTTAATATACATGACTGCTGTTGCCATAAGAAATTTACTGATTTCTTAAATACTAAAAAATATTTTTATGTAACTACACTCATATTCATTTATACAATTAAATGAAACCTCAGCTATTACAGTGTATCATATATAATTGCTATCTATTAGTTATAGGTATGCATGTGTGAATGCCTGTGCATGAAGCCATATGCATACACATTGCCATGTGAAATAACATAATTTATGATATGATATAACTGTATACTTAGAAAGAGCAGTCTAGGAATTGTGTGTACACACTACTGCAGGAATATTAATCACAAACACATGCAAATGTTTATATATGAAATGTAAAAGGTTAACATATAAATGTAAAGAAATTTTCTAGTTGCTTATATTTAGAATATCTAGAATGAACTTACTTGAAACACTGGTATCAATTATTTAAGGAAGATTCATAAAACAGTTGCTATGATAATCAAATGAAGTACTTAAAAATTACTTGTAAGTAAATATGGATTCATAGGAAGTTGCCAAGACAGTGTAGAGAGGTTCTATGTACATTTCTGTCATTTTCCCCATTAGTTACCTCTAATATAATTATAGAGCGATATCAAAACTGGAAATTTTACATTGGTGTGATGTTTGTGTGTAGTTCTGTGTCCTTTCATCATGTGCGGTCATGTCATTTCATCATGCAACCACTGCCACAATCCAGATTCAGAACTGTCCCATTACTACTGTATGGTCCCCTTTATAGTTACACCTGCATCCTTCTTCCCAGCACCCCTCACCTCTAATCTCTTATATATCTCTGAAATTTTGTCATTATGAGAATGGTATATAAATAAAATAATACAGTCTATGACCTTGAGTTCTATCCATGTCATATGTACCAAGAGTTTCTATCTTTATATTGCTGAGTAGTATGCCATTGTACTGATGTGCCATGGTTTGTTTAAACTTTCATCTATTGAGGGAAATTTATGTTGCTTCCAGTTCTTGACTATCACAAATACAGCTGGTGTAAACAAACATATACAGGTTTTTATGCAGACCTAAAAGTTCATTTCTATGGGGTAAACACCCTGGAGTGCCATTGCTGGGTCATAGGTATTTGTATGTTTAGTTTTGTAAGAAACTGTCAAACTATTTTCCAGATTGGCTGTACCATTTTAAATTGCCACCAGAAATGTATAAATGATCCAGTTTCTTCACATCCTTTGTCCTCATTTTCTATTGCCACTATTTATTTCAGCTGTTCTAATAGTTGTGTAGTGATATCTCATTGTAGTTTTAGCCTGCATTTCCCTAATGACTAGTGATACTAGATATATCTTCATATTCTTATTTGCCATCCACATATTTTCATAGGTGAAATATTTTCTCATGTATTTTTCCCATTTTCTAATTGGATTGTTTTGTTTTTAGTGTTGAAATTTTAGAGTTCTTTATATATTCTAGATGTAAGTCTTTTGCCAGATATGTGACTTGAAAATATTTTATGCTATTCTGTAGCAATTTGTCTTTTCATCCTCTTATAAAGATCTTTTGCAGACCAAAATATTTAATGATGATGCAGTCCACCTTATCAGTTTTTCCTTTTATGGTGTGCTTTGTGTGTCATATCTAAGAATTCTTCACCATGCCAAAGGTCCTTAAGATTTTCTCCAGTGTTATCTCCTACAGGTTTTATTTTTTACATTTAAGTCTGTGATCCATTTCTGAGCTAATTTTGTACAAGGTGTGAGGTTTAGATCAAGGTTCATTATGTAATCTACGGATATCCAATTACACCAGCACCATTTGCTGACCCTTCCTTCAATGGCTTTAGCAATTTCAGAGCATAGATAGTGACCTAAGCATAAACTGGTAGAGGTGAAGCCTGAGACAAAAGTAGGGGTCAAATTATGAGCCATAGATCATAATGAGTATATTTTTAAAGCAGTGATGGCCTTAAATAAGAAAGTGGCTTAATTGATTTACATTTTTTAAAGATCACCCTGGTTGCTATGTGAACAATAACATGTAAGGGGAAGAAGAGCGGTAGAGAAACCAGTTAGGAGGCAATTATGGAAACACCCTGAACATAAACCTGAACTTGATAATTTCTAATGATGTTATATTGGGCATTAATTCACAATTCCCTACCCACTCCACCTATACACATGAGAAACACATTTAGAAATGATGCTCAGAGATCCAACCAGTGTCTTATAATAGGTGCTCTGCAATTTATCTGCAAATTCCAGCCATGACTGTAATTCCATTCCTTTCTCTCCCACTCAAGAAAGCATATGAAGGTATATATGAGTCACAATGATTCTACTATAAGAAAAACCTAGAATTGGGGCACCTGGGTGGCTCAGTGGCTGTGCGTCTAGTCATGATCTTTGGGTCAGGTCATGATCTGAGGGTCCTGGAATTTAGTCCCATGTCTGGCTCTCTGCTCAGCAGGGAGTCTGCTTCTCCCTCCCCCTCTGCCCCTCCCCACTTCTTGTGCTTACTCTCTCTCTCAAAAAGAGACAAAATCTTTAAAAAAGAACCTAAAATCTTTTTTATTGCAAAGTATTGTATGATCAGTTAATTATGACATACTTCACAACTGATTCAGATAAACTTGTATTCCTCAGTGCTATGGTTAATCATTCAAAAAAGAGTCAGGGCGCCTGGGTGGCTCAGTCGGTTAAGCATCTGCCTTCAGCTCAGGTCATGATCCCAGGGTCCTGGGTTCTAGCCCCACATCAGGCTCCCTGCCTAGCAGAGAGCCTGCTTCTCCCTCTCCCTCTGTAGCTCTCCCTGTTTGTTCTCTCTCTCACTTTCTCTCTCTCAATTAAATAAAATCTGAAAAAGAGAGAGAGAGAGAGATAACTGACTTAACAAATACTAAAGGAAATAAAAATGTTTGTTAGCCAAATGATGTCTGGAGGTGGAGAATGGTGGTATAATGTAATACTTTCTCACTGCATCTCACCAGAGGATCTCACAAGACCCTGGGGAAGAGGCTCTTCTCTTGGCACCTGCTATTAAAAAGTAGTTAGATCAGTCGACTACATTGTAAGTTTTGGAGATGATAAGGCCTCATCTTGTCATGATTTTCTCTGCATCTCTTGAAGTATCTAGCATGGATACTTGTGCCTCTTTGACATTCAGTTTTGTTGAGAAGAGATTCCAAGCATATACCAACTTTGCACTGATGGACGAGAGGATGGATTGTAGAGGAAAGGTCTTAGAGTTTTCAGTTCTGTTGAGCTTGCCTTTTAGACAGAGACATACAGTCAGCTATCTGATAACAGGTCAGTGACTGGTTTTATTTTCAGAATTCTGCAGGTATATGTTGCCTTTCTATGGCTACAGTTTTCTTTACCCAGAAAAATTCCAACCACAGTTCCTTTTTAATTTGCTTTAACTTCAAAATCCAGGGAATTATATTTCAGAAGACATCATTTGTCTGTCTAGTAGATAAAGAATGTCATTAAATCTGCCATATTCTTTTTACTCTCTAGCTCTCTCAAAAAGCAGGGAAGGGGTGATACAGTAAAGACACTCAAACTGACAATAATTCATAAGGTCTTTCTTCACCAGGAAATAATTTTGTAGCTTCTAGATTATTTTTAGTCATATAAATAATTTCTCTTTTTATTAAGGCAGACATTTATTTTAGTCATCTGTGACAAACTAGATGTCTGCTTCCTCAGTCCATAAAAACAGACTTCTTTGTTCAGTCCTAGAGGCAGCAAAGCCACATAGATGTCTTTAAAAGAAAAAGCTTAAAAAGTAAAAAGTCCAAACCTAGTGTGCCTTGATTCTGCATTAGGTGATTAATTCATAAATTAGCTCCTAATTTTGAGCACCAACGGTGTGTCAAACCCTGTGCTACTTTTCAAGTAATCATTAACCTTTGAGCATAAGGATACAAACAATCTAGCTGTAATAGAAACAATTTACCCAAATACAGAAAAAGAAAAATACATTTAGTGAGTTAAACCTCTACCATTACCTTCTGCTTGTATGTGCCAGATATGTTTCCTTTTTATCTTTTTATCTTTAACCACAGGAAACATTAAAGGCACATGCACTAATCAGCTCATGTCTCCTTGGCCAAGAACACACAGGAAGACTGGAGAAAAAGAGGATTAGAACAGTTAATCTGAAAGTTCAGAAAGTGAAACCTCCGTTTTCTATGTTCTATAAAACCTAGTCTTTTCATGTGTACAATAGAGCTCATGGGAGGATTTCTCTCCAGGATCAGCTAGAAAAAAGTAAGCAGACCCTCCTGCAATAGCCTCCATCCTCTCGTTTGATTTCTGCATATTTCAGCAACTCTTTCTTATCCCCATAAAGGTCAGTTTCCCAAAAACTTTTCAGAAAATTGGGAGCAAACAGTCTCTTTGAACTCTAATTCATTCATTAATGAAACACATATTGGAGAAATACCAAGTATCAATCCATGAACTAGGACGTAACTAACGATATGCTACCCTCAACATGTACTATATGGAGGAAAGAGCAGAATTCAGGAAGAGAATAGTGTCTATTATTATTTATTGTAAAAATATATACATTAGTTATTTTTTCTATTTTTTTAAATCAGAAAGCATTCAAAACAAATAGAAAATCCAAAAGAATCAACAAAGCAAAATAAAACAAAACAAAAACCTCCTGGAAATATGAAGCAATTATAGCAAGGTTGCAGGATACAAAGTTCATTAATTTGCTAGGACCGCCACAACAAAATACCAGAGACTGGGTGGTTAAACAGCAGAAACTTATTTTCTACAGTTTTGGAGGCTAGGAATCCAAGATGAAGGTGTTGGCAGGTTTGGATTCTTCTGAGGCTTCTCTCCTGGCTTGTAGATGGCCACATTCTCCCAGTGTCCTCACATGGCATTTCCTCTGTACACACACATCCCTAGTAGACCTCTGTGTCCAGGTCTCCTCTTCATCCAAGTGCCTTGAAAGAGATAATTAAGTTAAAATGAAGTCTTTGGACTTGGTCCTAACCCAGTTGGATTGTTGTCATTATAAGAGGACGGACTTAAGAGACACTAGAGAGAGGGGGGAGGGAGCAAGACCGCGGAGGAGTAGGAGTCCTAGATTTCCTCTGGTCCCAGGAATTCAGCTGAATAGGGATCAAACCATTCTGAACACCTACAAACTCAACAGGAGATCAAAGAAAAGAATAGCAACAACTCTCTGAACAGAAAAGCGACCACTTTCTGGAAGGTAGGACATGTGGAGATGTGAATCCAAGGCGATATTCCAGAGAATAGATGGCAGGGGAGAGGGCTTCCGTCCACCACTTCTGGCAAGTGATAGAGCCACGGAGCACAAAATCGGACCTTTTAGAAGTCGTCTCTGCTGAGGAACATCACGCCAGTGGCTAAGTGGGGGATGGAACCCTCGTGGGACAATGTGGTCTCAGGACCCTCGGGGTCACAGAAAGACCGGGGGTGTCAGAGTGTGGCAGAGCTCCCAGGTATTGGAGCGGGGAAGCCGGCTGCAGAGACAGAGCTGAGGCGCAGGCTCTCAGCCCGGGGTTGCCATAAACTGTGATCCATGGCACGGTTGGGCCACCACTCCTCCAGCAGGGACGCAACCAAGGCAGATCCGGGGAGACACCCCTTCCTCCCCCGGGAGGAGTGGCATGGGAGCACACTGCAGGACTCTACTGGGTTTGGAGACTCCACACGGGGTCATGTGCCAGAGAGAGAAATGCTCAATCACAGGCTGGGTGAGCATGGAGTGCTGCCGGAGACTGGGGAGATGGGAGTGTTTGACTGCTTTTCTCTGCGGGCTCACTGAGGAGTGGGGCCCCAAGTGCTCAGCTCTGGGGTGGAGATTGGGAGGCCACCACTTTCACTCTCATCCTCCAAAGCTGTACAGAAAGCTTGCAGGGAACAAAAGCTCCTGAGAGCGGGCGCCTGGGGTGGCTCAGTTGGTTAAGCAACTGCCTTCAACTCAGGTCATGATCCTGGAGTCCCGGGATCAAGTCCCGCATTGGGCACCCTGCTCAGCGAGGGGCCTGCTTCTCCCTCTAACCCTCCCTGTTCTCATGTACTCTCTCTCTCTCTCATTCTCACTCTCTCAAAATAAATAAATAAATCTTAAAAAAAAAAAAAAAAAAACAGCTCCCGAGAGCAAACCCGGAACTGGCAAGGGCAGGGCAATTCTGCCTCTGGCAAGACGTTTGGGAACCATGGCAACAGGCCCCTCCCCCAGAAGATCAGCAAGAACAGCCAGCCAAGACCAAGTTTACCAATCAATGAGAACAGCAGAATTCCAGCACTAGGGGAATACTGCACATAGAATTCATAGCTTTTTTCCCATGATTCTTTAGTCTTTCAAAGTTAATTTTTTTAACTGTCTTTTTTTATTTTTCTTTTTCCCTTTTTCAACCAACATCTTATCAATCCTTTTTTTAAAAAACATTTTTATTTTTCATTTTTAGAGTCATATCCTATCCCTTCATAGTCGTTACCCTTATTTTTGGGTATATATTTATACATATATATATATACCCCCCCAAAAATATATATATATATAAGTTGTTCTCTCTTTAAAATTTTGAGATACAGTTTCTTCTAACAGATCAAAATATACCCTAAATATCTATTGTATGCCTTTGTTCTAGGCTCCTGCCTGATCACATTCTCTCCCCCTTTTTTCTTTCTTTTTTTTTAAATCCTCTTCTTTCTTTTTTCAAACAACTTCTTATCAATTCCTTTTATAAATTTTTTTATACTTTTCATCTTTACATTCATATTCCATCCCTTCATCATATTAACCTTTATTTTTGTACATATATGTTTTTTTTCTTTAAAATTTTGGGAGGCACTTTCTTCTAACAGACCAAAATACACCCAAAATCTAGTGTGTGGCACTGATCTATGCACCAGCCTGATCATATTTGATCATATTCTGTTTTTTGGTTTTTTTTGGTTTGTTCTGTTTTTGTTTGTTTTTATCTTTTTCTTTCTCTTTTTCTTTTCCTTTTTTCTTTCTTTCCCTTTCTTTTCCCCCAGTTTCAGGTCTTTTCTGATTTGTTTAAAGTATATTTTCTAGGGAGGTTGTTGCCCTGTTAGCATTTTCTTGTCTCATTCATCTATTCTCCTCTGGACAAAATGACAAGATGTAAAAAATCACCTCAACAAAAAGAACACGAGGCAGTACAGACGGCCAGGGACCTACTCAGTACGGACATTACTATGATGTCAGAACTAGAGTTCAGACTGATGATTTTAAAGATACTAGCTGGGCTTGAAAAAAAGCATGGAAGTTATTAAAGAAACCCTTCCTAGAGAAATAAAAGAACTAAAATCTAACCAAGTTGAAATCAAAAACGCTATTAATGAGGTACAATAAAACATGGAGGCTCTAACTGCTAGGATAAATGAGGCATAAGACAGACTTAGCGAATTGGAAGACCATATGATGGAAAATAAAGAAGCTGAGAAAAAGACAGATAAACAACTACTGGATCATGAGGGCAGAATTCGAGAGATAAGCGATAGCATAAGATGAAATATTAGAATACTTGGGATCCCAGATTAGAAAGCAGAGAGGGGCAGAAGGTATATTGGAGCAAATTATAGCAGAGAACTTCCCTAATGTGGGGAAGGAAACAGGCATCAAAATCCAGGAGGCACAGAGAACCCCTCTCAAAATCAATAGAAATAGGTCAACACCCCGACATCTAATAGTACAACTTACAAGTCTCAGAGACAAAGAGAAAATCCTGAAAGCAGCTCGGAAGAAGAGATAGGTAACCTACATTGGTAGAAACATTAGATTGGCAACAGACCTATCCACAGAGACCTGGCAGGCCAGAAAGGACTGGCATGATATCTTCAGAGCACTAAACGAGAAAAATATGCAGCCAAGAATACTATATACAGCTAGGCTGTCATTGAAAATAGAAGGAGAGATAAAAAGCTTCCAGGACAAAAAAAAACTAAAGGAATTTGCAAACACGAAACCAGCCCTCCAAGAAATATTGAAAGGGGTCCTCTAAGCAAAGGGAGAGTCTAAAAGCAACATAGATCAGAAAGGAACACAGACAATACACAGTAAAAGTCACCTTACAGGCAATACAATGGCACTAAATTCATATCTTTTAATAGTTACCTCGAATGTAAATGGGCTAAATGCCCCAATCAAAAGACAGAGGCTATCAGATTGGATGAAAAAACAGCATCGATATGCTTTCTGCAAGAGACTCATTTGAGAGCCAAAGACACCCCCAGTATGAATGTGAAGGGGTGGAAAACCATTTACCATGCTAATGGACACCAAAAGAAAGCTAGGGTGGCAATCCTTATATCAGACAAATTAGATATTAAACCAAAGACTGTAATAAGAGATGAGGAAGGACACTATATCCTATCTAAAGGGTCAATCCAACAAGAATATCTAACAATTGTAAATATCTATGCCCCTATCATGGGAGCAGCCACTTATATAAGCCAATTAATAAGAAAAGCAAAGAAACACATTGACAACAATACAATAATAGTGGGAGACTTTAACACCCCCCCCTCACTGAAATGGACAGATCATCTAAGCAAAACACCAACAAGGAAGTAAGACTTTAAATGACACACTGGACCAAATGGACTTCACAGATATACTCAAAACATTCCATCCCAAAGCAACAGAATACATATTCTTCTCCAGTGCCCATGGAACATTCTCCAGAAGAAATCACATCCTAGGTCACAAATAAGGTCTCAACTCCTTCCAAAAGACTAAGATCATTCCCTGCATATTCTCAGACCACACTGCTTTGAGACTAGAACTCAATCACAAGAAGAAAGTCAGAAAAAACTCAAATACATGGAGGCTAAAGAGCATCCTACTAAAGAATGAATGGGTCAACCAGGAAATTAAAGAGGAATTTAAAAAATTCATGGAAACAAATAAAAATGCTAAATCAAAACAAAATCTTTGGGATGCAGCAAAGGCAGTCCTACGAGGAAAGTATATAGCAATACAAGCCTTTCTCAACAAACAAGAAAGGTCTCAAATACACAACCTAACCCTACACCTAAAGGACCTAGAGAAAAAACAGCAAATAAAGCCTAAACCCAGCAGGAGAAGAGAAATAATAAAGATCAGAGCAGAAATCAATGAACTGGAAACCAAAAGAACAGAACAGATCAATGAAACTAGGAGCTGGTTCTTTGAAAGAATTCACAAGATTGATAAAACCCTGGCCAGACTTATCGAAAGAAAAGAGAAATGACCCAAATCAACAAAATCGTGAATGAAAGAGGAGAGATCACAACCAACACCAAAGAAATACAAACAATTCTAAGAACATATTAGGAGCAACTCTATGCCAGCAAATTAGAGAACCTGGAAGAAATGGGTGCATTCCTAGAGATGTATCAACTACCAAAATTGAACCAGGAAGAAATAGAAAACCTGAACAGACCTATAACCACTAAGGAAATTGAAGCAGTCATCAAAAATCTCCCAAGAAACAAAAGCCCAGGGCCAGATGGCTTCCCAGGGGAATTCTATCAGACATTCAAAGAAGAATTAATACCTATTCTCCTGAAACTGTTCCAAAAAATAGAAATGGAAGGAAAACTTCCAAACTCATTTTATGAGGCCAGCATTACCTTGATTCCCAAACCAAAGACCCCATCAAAAAGGAGAACTAGAGACCAATATCCTTGATAAACATGGATGCAAAAATTCTCACCAAAATACTAACCAATAGGATCCAACAGTATATTAAAAGGATTATTCACCACTACCAAGTGGGATTTATCCCTGGGCTGCAAAGTTGGTTCAACATCTGTAAATCAATCCTCATGATACAATACATTAACAAAAGAAAGAACAAGAATCATATGATCCTCTCAACAGATGCAGAAAATGCATTTAACAAAGTACAGCATCCTTTCTTGATCAAAACTCTTCAGAGTATAGGGATAGAGGATACATACCTCAATATCATAAAAGCCATCTATGAAAAACCTACAGCCAATATCATTCCCAATGGGGAAAAACTGAGAGCTTTCCCCCTAAGGTCAGGAACACGGCAAGGATGTCCAGTATCACCACTGCTATTCAACATAGTATTAGAAGTCCTAGCCACAGCAATCAGACAACAAAAAGAAATCAAAGGCATCCAAATCGGCAAAGAGGAAGTCAAAGTCTCACTCTTTGCAGGTGATATGATACTTTATGTGGAAAACCCAAAAGACTCCACCCCAAAACTGCTAGAACTCATACAGGAATTCAGGAAAGTGGCAGGATATAAAATCAGTCCACAGAAATCAGTGGCATTTCAATACATCGACAACAAGACCAAAGAAAGAGAAATTAAGGAGTTGATCCCATTTACAATTGCACCCAAAACCATAAGATACCTAGGAATAAATCTAACCAAAGAAGCAAAGGATCTGTACTCAGAAAACTATAAAATACTCATGAAAGAAGTTGAAGAAGACACAAAGAAATGGAAAAACGTTCCATGCTCATGGATTAGAAGAACAAATATGGTGAAGATGTCAATGCTACCTAGAGCAATCTACACATTCAATGCAATCCCCATCAAAATACCATCCACTTTTTTCAAAGAAATGGAACAAATAATCCTAAAATTTGTACAGAACCAGAAAAGACCCCGAATAGCCAGAGGAACGTTGAAGAGGAAAAGCAAAGCCGGCGGCATCACAATTCTGGACTTCCAGCTCTATTACAAAGCTGTCATCATCAAGACAGTATGGTACTGGCACAAAAACAGACAAATAGATCAATGGAACAGAATCGAGAGCCCAGAAATGGACCCTCAACTCTATGGTCAACTAATCTTCGACAAAGCAGGAAAGAACGTCCAATGGAAAAAAGACAATCTCTTCAACAAATGGTGTTGGGAAAATTGGACAGCCACATGCGGAAGAATGATACTAGACCATTTCCTTACACCACACACAAAAATAGACTCCAAATGGTTGAAAGACCTAAACGTGAGACAGGAGTCCATCCAAATCCTAAAGGAGAACACAGGCAGCAACCTCTTCGACCTCAGCCACAGCAACTTCTTCCCAGACACATCGCCAAAGGCAAGGGAAGCAAGGGCAAAAATGAACTATTGGGACTTCATCAAGTCAAAAAGCTTTTGCACTGCAAAAGAAACAGTCAACAAAACCAAAAGACAACCGACAGAATGGGAGAAAATATTTGCAAATGACATATCAGATAAAGGGCTTGTATCCAAAATCTATAAAGAACTCATCAAACTCAACACCTAAAGAACAAATGATCCAGTCAAGAAATGGCTAAAAGACATGAACAGACATTTTTCCAAAGACATCCAAATGGGCAACAGACACATGAAAAAGTGCTCAACATCGCTTGGCATCAGGGAAATCCAAATCAAAACCTCCATGAGATATCACCTCACACCAGTCAGAATGGCTAAAATTAACAAGTCAGTGAACGACAGATGTTGGCGGGGATGTGGAGAAAGGGGAACCCTCCTACACTGTTGGTGGGAAGGAAAGCTGGTGCAGCCACTCTGGAAAACAGTATGGAGGTTCTTCAAAAAGTTGAAAATAGAGCTACCATATGACTTAGCAATTGCACTACTGGGTATTTACCCCAAAGATACAAATGTAGGGATCCGAAAGGATACGTGCACCCCGATGTTTATAGCAGCAATGTCCAGAATAGCCAAACTGTGGAAAGAACCAAGATGTCCATCGACAGATGAATGGATAAAGAAGATGTGGTATACATACATATATATATATATATACATATATACACAATGGAATATTATGCAGCCATCAAAAGGAATGAGATCTTGCCATTTGCAATGGCGTGGATGGAACTGGAGGGTGTTATGCTGAGCTAAATAAGTCAATCAGAGAAAGACATGTATCATATGACCTCACTGATATGAGGAATTCTTAATCTCAAGAAACAAACAGGGTTGCTGGAGTGGTGGGGGGTGGGAGAGATGGGGTGGCTGGATGATAGACACTGGGGAGGGTATGTTCTATGGTGAGTGCTGTGAATTGTGTAAGACTGTTGAATCACAGACCTATACCTCTGAAACAAATAATACATTATATGTTAATAAAAAAAAGAAGAAGAAGATGATAACATGAAGGGGAAAATGAAGGGGGGGAAATTGGAGGGGGAGATGAACCATGAGAGAATATAGACTCTGAGAAACAAACTGAGGGTTCTAGAGGGAGGGGCATGGGCATGTATTAGCCTGGTGATGGGTGTTAAAGAGGGCACATACTGAATGGAGCACTGGGTGTTATACGCAAACAATGAATCATGGAACACTACATCAAAAACTAATGATGTATGGTGATTAACATAACATAATAAAGTTAAAAAAATACAAAATAAAAAAAATACAGAAGAGTAAATACTGTCGGATGCCAAGTATATGGCATTCTGGGAAAAGTAAACCTAGGGAGACTGTAAAAAGATCTGTGATTGCCAAGTGTTTGGCAGAGCGAAGGATGAATAGGTGGAGCAAAAAGGATTTTTATGGCAGTGAAACTACTCCAAGATACTAACTACAACTATGGATACATGTCATCATTGTACATTTGCAGAAATCCCACAGAATAGCCAAGACCAAGAGTGAATTCTAGGGCGCTTGGGTGGCTCAGATGGTTAAGCGTCTGCCTTCGCCTCAGGTCATGATCCCAGGGTCCTGGGATCGAGTTTTGCATTGGGCTCCCTGCTCCTTGGGAGCCTGCTTCTCCCTCTGCTTCTCTCTCTCTCTCCCCCTCTGTCTCTCATGAATAAATAAATAAAATCTTTTTAAAAAAAGACTCTAAAAAAATTTTTTTTAAAAAAAGAGTGAATCCTAATATAAACAATCGACTTTGGTTGATAATGTGTCAATGCTGGTTCATCCACTGTAACAAATGTATCACTCTGATGTGGGATACACTCTGATGTATCACTCATGATGAGGGTAGGGGAGGCTGTGTTTTGGGGGTGAAGGACCATATGGTTCATCTCTCTACTTTCTTCTTGATTTTGCTGTGAACCTAAAACAGCTGTAAAAAATAAAGTCTGCATATTTTTTAAATGTTAGTTTCTTATTCCTCCAATCCCCAATAACTTGGGAAATATAGAGAGTATCAAAAATTTGGTTTAAATCTTCTTCCAATTAAATATGTTAAGTAACAAAAGACACACACACAGCACATCCATAAAAAGGAATTGATTACTACAACCGATCTGTGTCTGGCTTTTATCATTTATGAATATATTTTGAAAACCTATTAATAATAGTAGATACCAGTGTATCACACTTATTAAGGCTGAATATAATTTTGTTGTTTGAATATATTATATTTTATTTAACTAGTATCCTATAGGTTATGTATATGTTGTTTTTTTTAACTGTTAAAAACTATATTCCATATCATGGTACAGTTTTGCAAGAACGTCTCTAGGGCTAACTCTGGTAATGGAATTGTTGGGCAAAAGTGTGTATGCATTTAAAACTTAGATATTGCCACATTGCACTCCAAAGTGGTAAAGTTTGGACTTGAAGCATATGGAAATGCCCATATTCCAAGACCCTTGTTGGAATTAGTATTATCAATTATATTTGCTTTTACCAATTTGATAGGTGTAAATGTTATCTAATTTTATTTTTATTCATTTAATATATGAGGCTGAGCATTTTTATATTTATTAGTAGTTTGTCTTACTTTCTGTAAAATTACACAATTTATGACTGAAATATTTGCTTTTAGTCATTTTTATAAAATTATTGTACATATTATAAAATTTTGTGCAGTTTACTTTGATTTTTCATATTACCATGTTTTTGCCATGGCTTAGTTCTTAGTTTTTACGTACCTACTTTTACCAATATTTCCTTTATAAATTCAATGATTTTTTGCAATCCACATTTTCTTACAATATTTCCAAGGTTTTAGTTTTTACACTCATACAATTAATAGATCTCAAATTTATATTGAGACGGAAGTAGCCATCCAAGTTTTTCCCCCAAAAGTCAACTCCTTTTTGAGGGCCATTTTTTTTAACTAATCTGTGTTTTCCCAGTGAATAAGATGTCATCTTTATCATATGTAACATATCCATGTCTACCTGGATGAATATTTTCTAGATTTTGGATATTGGTCCACTCTACCTATTGATTTTTTTTTGTTTTGAAGAATCATCATAGCAATTTTATACATGTATTTCTCAAAAAATATCATTCCATAATGTTTTCCTCAAAACATCTCACTGGTGTTCTAATTTGGATGGCACAGGCTTCATAGACTAATTTTAGAAGATAATATCTTTATAATATTGAGGCATCCAGGAATCTATTCTGACCATTTTTCTAAATCTTCTCTTACAATCCTCAGAAGAGTTTTAAAGTTTCCTTCATATAAACCCTGAATATTTCTTGTTCCTTTTAAAAAATTTTTTTCTTGGTATTGTAAATGGGATATTTCCTTCATTAAAATTTTCTGTTTATAGCTGATATATAAGAAAAGTAATGATTTTAATATGAATTTTGCAACCAGGGAATTTTCTGAATTTTCTTTTTTATTTCTTACAGTGTTTCAGACAATTCCCATGAGTTCTAAGAGTATACAGTCATATCATCTGCAAATAAAAGTAATTTAATTGCACCTATCTCTTTTACAGCTGTTTTTCTCCCACATAAACTGCATTAGCTAACACTTTCAGAGCCACAGTGCTGATGACAATTGATATCCTCTTGACCTTACTTTTTATTTAGAACATACGGGCAAGATTTGTCAGGATGTGCCCCGTCCACCTACTTTTCCTTTTGCTTTGCTTATGGGGAGGAAATATCATTGGGAACATCTCCAAGCTTTGGGTACTTCTGCACTTTTTCCTTCTTTCTCTTGTTTACACTTTTAAAGGATTGTATGTGAATTCAGCCTGCTCCATGTTTGTGGCTAATGCAGCAATAAGATTATCTATTTCTTTTTGTATTTTCCAAGCTGCATAAAGTGAGGCTCTAACCCAACTTCTCTCCCTCTCATCTTATGGCAGAAATGTCATCCTGTTATTATTGACTATGTGCCTATCAGGTGCCAAACACTTCACTGGTGGATTTATATCCACTGGCATATTTAATTCTCACAACACACCTTAGAGAAAGTTTTTATTATCCCTAACCTACTGATGAAGCCTTGAAAACAACTTGTCTTAAGTTATATATATATAGTCAATTAGTAACAGAGACAGGACTTGAAGCCACATTTTCTGTCTCCAAGGTCCTCACTCTTAACTGCTGCATTTCCTTCCAGTTCAGGAAAGCTGAAATAAGGGAGGTACAAATGTCCGGATGAATATGGAAGAAGGAGAGATCAGTTCTGCCTGAGGAAGGTCAAGAAGAGATGTTTCTGCTCCTAAGAATCAGCACTGAAGCGTGGGCGGAGCAAGATGGCGGAGGAGTAGGAGACCTGGATTTCGTCTGGTCCCAGGAATTCAGCTGAAAGGGATCAAACCATTCTGAACACCTACCAACTCAACAGGAGATCGAAGAAGAGTAGCAACAACTCTCTGAACAGAGAATCGATCGCTTACTGGAAGGTAGGACGTGCGGAGAAGTGAATCCGAGGTGATATATGGGAGGATAGACAGCGGGGGTGGGGGCCTCCCCAGCGCTTCTGGCAAGTGATGGAGCTGCGGAGCACAAAATCAGAACTTTTAGAAGTCGGCTCTGCTGAGGGACATCGCTCCAGTGGCTAAGCGGGGGATGGAATCCTCCCGGGACAGTGTGGTCTCAGGACCCTTGGGGTCACAGAAAGACCGGGGGCCTGAGTGCAGCAGAGCTCCTAGGTATCAGAGCGGGGAAGCCGGCTGCAGAGATGGAGCCGAGGCACGGGCTCTCAGCTCGGGGTTGCCAGAAACTGTGATCCGTGGCCCAGTCGGGCCACTGCTCCTCCAGCAGGGACCCAACAAGCAGCAGATCTGGGGAGATTCCCCTTCTTCCCCTGGGAGGAGCAGTGTGGGAGTGCACCACAGGGATCTGCTGGGTTTGGAGACTCTGCACAGGGTTGGGTGCCAGAGATAGAAACGCTCGGTCACAGGCCGGGTGAGCACGGAGCACGGCCGGAGACCAGGGAGACGGGAGTGACTGCTTTTCTCTGGGGGTGCACTGAGGACCGGGGCCCCGAGTTCTCAGCTCCTCTGGGTGGAGATTGGGAGGCCACCATTTTTGCCCTGGTTCTCCAAAGCTGTACCGAGAGCTTGCAGGGAACAAAAGCTCCTGAGAGCAAACCCGAGCAGCTTGCTTAGCCCGGACTGACAAGGGCCAGGCAATTCAGCCTCCGGCAAAGACATTTCGTAACCACGACAACAGGCCCCTCCCCCAAAAGATCAGCACGAACAGCCAGCAAGCCAAGACCAAGTTTACCGATCAAGGAGAACGGGAGAACTCAGCGCTAGGGGAATACTGCACATAGAATTCATGGCTTTTTTTTACCATGCTTCATTAGTTCATCAAAGATAATTTTTTTAACTGTTTTTTTTAATCTTCTTTTTCCCTTTTTCAACCAACATCTTACCAACCCTTTTTTAAAATAACATTTTTTATTTTTCATTTTAGAGTCATATTTTATCCCTTCATAGTAGTTACCCTTATTTTTGACATATATATATATAAGTTCTTCTCTCTTTAAAATATTGAGATACAGTTCCTTCTAACAGATCAAAATATACCCTAAATCACTAGTGTATGGCTTTGTTCTAGTATCCTGCCTGATCACATTCTCTCCCTTTTTTTTTTCTTTTTTTTTAATCTTCTTCTTTCTTTTTTCAAAACAACTTCTTATCTTATCAATTCCTTTCATAAAATCTTTTATAATTTTCATCTTTACAGTCACCTTCCATCCCTTCATTGTATCAACCCTTATTTTGTACATATATGTCTTTCTTCCTTTAAATTTTAGGAGGCACTTTCTTCTAACAGACCAAAATATGCCCAAAATCCAGTGTGTGGCACTGATCTATGCACTAGCCTGATCATATTTGATCATATTCCTGTTTTTTGGGTTTTTTTGGTTTGTTCTGTTTTTGTTTTTATCTTTTTTTTTTTCCCCTCTTTCTTTTTTCTTTCTTTCCCTTTCTTTTCCCCTGGTTTCAGATCTTTTCTGATTTGTATAGAGTATATTTGCTGGGGATGTTGTTAACCTGTTAGCATTTTGTTCTCTCATTCATCTATTCTCCTCTGGACAAAACGACAAGATGAAAAAAATCACCTCAGCAAAAAGAACAAGAGGTAGTACCGTCAGCCAGGGACCTACTCAATACGGATATTAGTATGATGTCGGACCTAGAGTTCAGAATCATGACTTTAAAGATACTAGCTGGGTTTGAAAAAAGCATGGAAGTTATTAGAGAAACCCTTTCTGGAGAAATAAAAGAACTAAAATCTAACCAAGTCAAAATCAAAAAGGCTATTGATGAGGTGCAATCAAAAATGGGGGCACTAACTGCGAGGATAAATGAGGCAGAAGAGAGAATCAGCGATATAGAAGACCAAATGATGGAAAATAAAGAGGCTGAGAAAAAGAGAGAGAAACAACTACAGGATCACGAGGGCAGAATTCGAGAGATAAGCGATACCATAAGAAGAAACAACATTAGAATAATTGGGATCCCAGAAGAAGAAGAAAGAGAGAGAGGGGCAGAAGGTATATTGGAGCAAATTATAGCAGAGAACTTCCCTAATGTGGGGAAGGAAAACAGGCATCAAAATCCAGGAGGCACAGAGAACCCCTCTCAAAATCAATAGAAATAGGTCAAACACCGTGACATCTAATAGTACAACTTATAAGTCTCAGAGACAAAGAGAAAATCCTGAAAGCAGCTTGGGAGAAGAGATAGGTAACCTACATTGGTAGAAACATTAGATTGGCAACAGACCTATCCACAGAGACCTCGCAGG
Organism: Zalophus californianus; assembly: GCF_009762305.2. NCBI lineage: Eukaryota > Metazoa > Chordata > Mammalia > Carnivora > Otariidae > Zalophus > Zalophus californianus. The sequence goes on along the minus strand of NC_045595.1, from coordinate 63,447,988 downwards.
CCAGAAAGGACTGGCATGATATCTTCAGAGCACTAAACGAGAAAAATATGCAGCCAAGAATACTATATACAGCTAGGCTGTCATTGAAAATAGAAGGAGAGATAAAAAGCTTCCAGGACAAAAAAAAACTAAGGAATTTGCAAACACGAAACCAGCCCTCCAAGAAATATTGAAAGGGGTCCTCTAAGCAAAGAGAGAGTCTAAAAGCAACATAGATCAGAAAGGAACACAGACAATACACAGTAAAAGTCACCTTACAGTCAATACAATGGCACTAAATTCATATCTTTTAATAGTTACCTCGAATGTAAATGGGCTAAATGCCCCAATCAAAAGACACAGGCTATCAGATTGGATAAAAAAACAGCATCGATATGCTTTCTGCAAGAGATTCATTTTAGAGCCAAAGACACCCCCAGATTGAACGTGAAGGGGTGGAAAACCATTTACCATGCTAATGGACACCCAAAAGAAAGCTGGGGTGGCAATCCTTATATCAGACAAATTAGATATTAAACCAAGACTGTAATAAGAGATGAGGAAGGGCACTATATCCTATCTAAAGGGTAAATACAACAAGAATATCTAACAATTGTAAATATCTATGCCCCTAACATGGAAGCAGCCACTTATATAAGCCAATTAATAACAAAAGCAAAGAAACACATTGACAACAAAACAATAATAGTGGGCGACTTTAACACCCCACCCCCACTGAAATGGACAGATCATCTAAGGAAGATCAACAAGGAAATAAAGACTTTAAATGACACACTGGACCAAATGGACTTCACAGACATATTCAAAACATTCCATCCCAAAGCAACAGAATACACATTCTTCTCTAGTGCCCATGGAACATTCTCCAGAATTGATCACATCCTAGGTCACAAATCAGGTCTCAACTGGTACCAAAAGATTGGGATCATTCCCTGCATATTTTCCACCACAATGCTTTGAAACTAGAACTCAATCACAAGAGGAATGTCAGAAAGAATTCAAATTCATGGAGGCTAAAGAACATCCTACTAAAGAATGAGTGGGTCAACCAGGGAATTAAAGAAGAATTAAAAAAATTCTTGGAAACCAATGAAAATGAAAACACAACGGTTCAAAATCATTGGGATACAGCAAAGGCAGTCCTGAGAGGAAAGTATATAGCAATACAAGCGTTTCTCAAGAAACAAGAAAGGTCTCAAATACACAACCTAACCCTACACTAAAGGAGCTGGAGAAAGAACAGCAAATAAAGCCTAAACCCAGCAGGAGAAGAGAAATAATAAAGATCAGAGCAGAAATCAATGAAATAGAAACCAAAAGAACAGTAGAACAGTTCAACGAACTAGGAGTTGGTTCTTTGAAAGAATTCACAAGATTGATAAAACCTGGCCAGACTTATCAAAACAAAAAGAGAAATGACCCAAATCCACAAAATCATGAATGAAAGAGGAGAGATCACAACCAACACCAAAGAAATACAAACAATTCTAAGAACATATTAGGAGCAACTCTATGCCAGCAAATTAGAGAACCTGGAAGAAATGGGTGCATTCCTAGAGATGTATCAACTACCAAAATTGAACCAGGAAGAAATAGAAAACCTGAACAGACCTATAACCACTAAGGAAATTGAAGCAGTCATCAAAAATCTCCCAAGAAAACAAAAGCCCAGGGCCAGATGGCTTCCCAGGGGAATTCTATCAGACATTCAAAGAAGAATTAATACCTATTCTCCTGAAACTGTTCCAAAAAATAGAAATGGAAGGAAAACTTCCAAACTCATTTTATGAGGCCAGCATTACCTTGATCCCAAAACCAGACAAAGACCCCATCAAAAAGGAGAATTACACACCAATATCCTTGATGAACATGGATGCAAAAAATTCTCACCAAAATATTAGCCAATAGGATCCAACAGTACATTAAAAGGATTATTCAGCACGACCAAGCGGGATTTATCCCTGGCCTGCAAGGATGGTTCAACATCTGCAAATCAATCAACGTGATACAATACATTAACAAAAGAAGGAACAAGAATCATATGATCCTCTCAACAGATGCAGAAAAAGCATTTGACAAAGTACAGCATCCTTTCTTGATCAAAACTCTTCAGAGTATAGGGATAGAGGGTACATACCTCAATATCATAAAAGCCATCTATGAAAAACCTACAGCCAATATCATTCTCAATGGGGAAAAGTTGAGAGCTTTTCCCCTAAGGTCAGGAACGCGGCAGGGATGTCCACTATCACCACTGCTATTCAACATGGTATTAGAAGTCCTAGCCACAGCAATCAGACAACAAAAAGAAATCAAAGCCATCCAAATCGGCAAAGAGGAAGTCAAACTCTCACTCTTTGCTGATGATATAATATTTATGTGGAATACCCAAAAGATTCCACCCCAAAACTGCGAGAACTCATACAGGAATTCAGTAAAATAGCAGGATATAAAATCAATGCACAGAAATCAGTGGCATTCCTATACACCAACAACAAGACAGAAGAGAGACAAATCAAGGAGTTGATCCCATTTACAATTGCACCCAAAACCATAAGATACCTAGGAATAAATTTAACCAAAGAGGCAAAGGATCTGTACTCAGAAAACTATAAAATACTCAGGAAAGAAATTGAAGAAGACACAAAGAAATGGAAAAACCTTCCATGCTCATGGATTGGAAAAACAAACATTGTGAAGATGTCAATACTACCTTGAGCAATCTACACATTCAATGCAATCCCCATCAAAATACCAACCACTTTTTTCAAAGAAATGGAACAAATAATCCTAAAATTTGTGTGGAACCAGAAGAGACCCCGAAGAGCCAGAGGAATATTGAAAAAGAAAAGCAAAGCTGACGGCATCACAATTCCGGACTTCCAGCTCTATTACAAAGCTGTCATCATCAAGACAGTATGGTACTGGCACAAAAACAGACAAATAGATCAATGGAACAGAATCGAGAGCCCAGAAATGGACCCTCAACTCTATGGTCAACTCATCTTTGACAAAGCAGGAAAGAATGTCCAATGGCAAAAAGACAGTCTCTTCAACAAATGGTGTTGGGAAAATTGGACAGCCACATGCAGAAGAATGAACTGGACCATTTCCTTACACCACACACAAAAATAGACTCCAAATAGTTGAAAGACCTAAACGTGAGACAGGAGTCCATCCAAATCCTAAAGGAGAACACAGGCAGCAACCTCTTCGACCTCAGCCGCAGCAACTTCTTCCCAGACACATCGCCAAAGGCAAGGGAAGCAAGGGCAAAAATGAACATATGGGATTTCATCAAGATAAAAAGCTTTTGCACAACAAAAGAAACAGTCCACAAAACCAAAAGACAACCGACAGAATGGGAGAAAATATTTGCAAATGACATATCAGATAAAGGGCTAGTATCCAAAATCTATAAAGAACTTTAAAGGGCTAGTATCCAAAATCTATAAAGAAGTTATCAAACTCAACACCCAAAGAACAAATAATCCAATCAGGAAATGGGCAGAAGACATGAACAGACGTTTTTCCAAAGAAGACATCCACATGGCCAACAGACACATGAAAAAGTGTTCAACACTGCTGGGCATCAGGGAAATCCAAATCAAAACCTCCATGAGATACCACCTCACACCCGTCAGAATGGCTAAAATTAACAAGTCAGGAAACGACAGATGTTGGCGGGGATGCGGAGAAAGGGGAACCCTCCTACACTGTTGGTGGGAATGCAAGCTGGTGCAGCCACTCTGGAAAAGAGTATGGAGGTTCCTCAAACAGTTGAAAATAGAGCTACCATACGATGGAGCCATTTCACTACTGGGTATTTTCCACAAAGGTACAAATGTAGGGATCCGAAGGGTACGTGCATCCCAACGTTTATAGCAGCAATGTCCACAATAGCCAAACTGTGGAAAGAGCCAAGATGTCCATTGACAGATGAATGGATAAAGAAGAAGTGGTATATATACACAATTGAATATTATGCAGCCATCAAAAGGAATGAGATCTTGCCATTTGCAACAACGTGGATGGAACTGGAGGGTGTTATGCTGAGTGAAATAAGTCAATCAGAGAAAGACATGTATCATATGACCTCACTGATATGAGGAATTCTTAATCTCAGGAAACAAACTGAGTGTTGCTGGAGTGGTGGGGGTGGGAGGGATGGGGTGGATGGGTGATATACTTTGGGGAGGGTATGTGCTATGGTGAGTGCTGTGAATTGTGCAAGACTGTTGAATCACAGATCTGTACTTCTGAAACAAATAATGCAATATATGTTAAGAAAAAACAAAAGAAGATAGCAGGAGGGGAAGAATGAAGGGGAGTAAGTCGGACGGGGAGATGATCCATGAGAGACGATGGACTCTGAAAAACTAACTGAGGGTTCTGGAGGGGAGGAGGGTAGGGGGATGGGTTAGCCTGGTGATGGGTATTAAAGAGGGCACATTCTGCATGGAGCACTGGGTGTTATGCAGAAACAATGAATCATGGAACACTACATCAAAAACTATTGATGTACGGTGATTAACATAACAATAAAAATTAAAAATAATAAAAAAAGAATCAGCACTGAAAGGGATGAACGCAAAATTGATTTGCCACCATGATCCAAGAAATACCTGCCCCACCCTATAGGAGAAGTAAGCACATCACAACCTCACAATAGCCCTTGATTGATTTCCGTCTGGGGCACAGGCAGTTCCTCATGTTATAGCTTGGTCAATTATTTTCAAGTCCAAGCTTACTTGCCTTAAGAGTGGGCACATGCTCAACAAGGTTCTTTAGGGAGGAAAAAAACCTTGTTTTTACCTGAGGAAACTTAATTCAAGTTTTGAACTCATTTCTTCTTTCAAGCAGTTTCTATTGTAAACCCAATTCTGTGGTGGGATTTATTGAAGCACAGAACAGAAAAGACATTTGCTCAGAAGTAACTCAAGGATACAATGTGGATTAGATCTTGGAAAAAATAATAAATCATAAAGCTACTGAGTCATGAAAACACGGAGCCATACCTGAAAGTAGACTGAGATTTGAACATTGAGTTATTGTTAAATGCACGTGAATATGTCAAGAATGATATCTCAATTACGTCCCATCTCAGCAGTTTTATTTAGCATCTAATTTTTCTCTTAACTCTCTTTAACCCTATTAAAGGAAACATTAGCATCTTCTTCCACCCTTTTATAGATGAATAAATAAAGAATAATTGGATTTCTAGGAGTCATTCAGGAGAACTGAAGGCCTATAATTGGAATGGATAATTCCTGATCAAAGGGTCCTTTAATTCCTCGGTTGAGGGTTGCATTTTATCATGCCTTATTATGAAGATACTGTGAATTTGAGGTTCATCATGGACATTTTTCTGTTCTCTCTGTATCATCCAGCCTCTGGATCTTCTGCTTATCTAAGATTAGCTACTTTCACAAGGGGTCAAGTCAATAGCCCTAGAGCAAAAATCAGCAGCTGGAGAACCTCACCATAACACCCACAAAAGGTGACATAATCAACTGTTAATTTACTGGCAAGAAAATTCAGTGGTTATTTATAAATCACTTCATCAGTCCTGGCATAGGTACAGACTTGTTTCCTTGAAGGGAAGTTTGGCACATGTCCTTCTGTCACAGAACATGTAATATAATGTGAAGGTAAATGGTATACAGATAACGCAGTTAAAGAACTATCAACATAGAATAATAGGAGTATAAACGTCATAAAGAGCATAATTTGGGGCTAAAATAGGAAAAGACATCGAGTAGGAGTTACAAAGAATGTCTGCAATGTTGGGGTTTGCCTGTATAACATCAGGTATTTTTATTTATTTTGTTTTTTTTCCAGGAAGAGTCAAACTCTGAATGACCAGTGTATTTATCTCTTACATTTCTATCATAAGATTGAGTTTTCTTAATAATGGAAAAAGATCCAAATTTGCAGCCCCTTTATTCCAAAGAAGAGTGTTCTATGTCAAATGGTTTAAATACTCTCATTGTGGGACAGTTATGGAAATAGCAAAGGATTCCCAAAGACACAGTCAAGGCTATGAATTTTACTTGCTAGCAAAGGATATGGAAACATACCAATGTAGAGACCTTGCTGTACATTCCCAGTTGAAAGCCAAGATTTCCAGGATTTTCAAAGTCCTCTCTGAGACGTCCAACTGCCAATGATTCTAACCTTGTAGAAAGTTTTGATTATGGTAGAACCACCACTTTCCCATTGAGAGGGGAGATATATAACCTTCTGGAAACTCTGGCTAAGCATCTTTCCACTCACTAGGTTGTAGTTACTGTGAAAACTATCCCCAGAAAACTTACTTCTGGGTGAGTCAAAGGTCAGTTTCCTGACAGACCTTGACTTTTCCAACCCTTTTCAGGACCAAGCCCCAGACCTACCAACGGTCGGAATTCCTACGGAGATCAAACTAATCTTTTGTTTTTTCTTTCAATTTTTATTCATTCTCCTCATTCCTTTATGTATTTTTAGTCATATTTTATTAAATCCAATCTTTTAAAGAGACTCAAGTCTTATTTCAAAGATATCTAGTAAGAATAAGAATACACATAGGAAATTAGATCAGAATATTAATCTGTGAACACATACTATATCTTTTACTTCTAGACATAAAAAAATGGTATTAGAGCAAACAAAACAAAACTATAACATTAGCAGTAAAGAGCAGTCTCCGTGGTGAATCAAACTTGTTGAAGAATCCATGGAAGTAAAATGCAGAAAGAGTCAAGCTTGACAGAGGAGACTATTGATCAAAGAACACAAAGAAATGATAGCAAAAATATTTCTAAGGCTTCTCCATGTCAGAAGTAAAAGATAAAAGAAGGAGAAAGGTGTGCTGAGACCAACTACCAAGGTGATTTTAGGTAGAATTAAATTCGTACAAGTTGATTCTTCCCTTGGTGATTGAACCTTTTGGGCAGTGATGTGGGTGCTTGTGTGGGAGAGGCCAAGGAGTGCCCTGATGGGTAATGCCATCCAGAAAGCACAGAGAACATGCTCCCTCCAAATACCAGCCATTAGAATATCCCCACACTTATAAACCTCCAGCCACATGATCAGTGCAAGCAGGCTGCAGTATATAAATATAAATGGAATCCCAGAAAGAAAGATTTTAAAAAATAAAAAAGCACCAGACTTTTGAAGAAAATCAAGAGTATGACATAAGGGAGCAAAAAATCTAAATAAATATTTATTTAAAAATGAATATTTAATAAGCTAATGTACAAGAAATTAGATTTACTATAGAAAATATTGATAGGAAAGGCCTTATTAAGCAAACATAAAATTTGAAGCCATGGGGGAAATATTCTTAAGTTTAATTACATAAAAGTAATTTAAATTCTTTCTAATACAGGCACCATAAAAAATACTAAAATAAAATTGGCAGGTGGAAGAAAATAATTGCAACACATGTAACAAAGAATCCATATGAAGACTATCTGAAGAAATTCTATAAATGATAAATCAAAAAAACTAAACCTCTGACAAAGTGCCTAAGAAACTTAAGAAGAAAGAGACAACCTCACAAATTAGCAGGAAAATAAAAATCATAATATTTTTTAAATGATATATTTTTCACCCCTTAGATTGGCAATAAGGACTGGCAGAGATTTGGTTTGTTTGTTTAGCCCTGGATATTCAAGGACATCTCTGTCAAAACACTATCCAAACACAAACTAAAGAGAAGTCAGTGACATCAAGTGACAAGGAATAATCTTTGCAAAAAGAGGTTGCAAAAGTCACTTAAATGGATGACTACAGCCTTCAACAATCCATTCTTCATGAAAATATAGCAATTATACACATACGAATGCACCAAACAACTGAGTCCCAAAATACAGTTAAAATAGAACTTAGAAATAAACATTTCTAAAATACTATTTGGAGACTTCAAAAGCCTCACTTTCAATAATGGATAGATGTTCTAGAAAGAAAATCAATAAGGAAATAGTGGACTTGACACTATATTATAAACCACTAAATTTGACACACATGTACAGAACACTCCCCTCAACAAGAGCAGAGTACACATTCTCAAGTGCACATGGAGCATGATCTAGGATAAACCACATGTTAGGTCACAAAACAAGTCAATAAATTTTAGAAGACTGAAATTATACAAAGTATCTTTCCTAACTACAATGAATAAAGCTAAAAACTATTAACTGAAGGAAAACTGAAAAAAAATCACAAATATGTGAAAAATTATACAACATACTCTTTTTTAAAAAGATTTTATTTATGTTTATTTAAATTCAATTAGCCAACATATAGTACATCATTAGTAGTGTTCAATAATTTATCAGTTGCATATAACACCCAGTGTTCAGCACATCACCTGCCCTCCTTAATGCCCATCACCCAATTATCCCATCCTCTGATCCACCTCCCCTCCATTTAAAGATTTTATTTATTTATTATTCGAGGGAGAGAGATGGAGCACAGGGAGAGGAGCAGAGAGGGAGAGGGACAAGCAGACTCCACACTGAGCATGGAGCTGGATGTGAGGCTCAACCTCAGGACGCTGAGATCACGACCTGAGCCAAAACCAGGAGTTGGATGCTTAACTGACTGAGCCGCCCAGGTGCCCCCTATAAAACACACTCTGAAACAACCAATGGGTCAAAGAAGAAATTCAAGGGAAATCAGAAAATAGTTTGAGATAAATGGAAATGAAACAAAACATAACAATGCTTTCGATATGCAGCAAAGGAAGTACTCAAAAGGAATTTCATAGCTGTAAATGCCTACATTAAAAAAGATCTCATATCAACCTGATTTTACATCTTGAGAAACTAGAAGAGCAGGCTAAACTCAAAGCTAGCAGAAGGATAGAAATAGTAAGGATTAGAGTGGAGATAAATAAAACAGAAAACAGAAAAACAATAGATATCACTAACATAACCAAATGTGGAGTCTTTGAAAAAAATCAGCAATTTGACAAATGCAAACAAACCATAATGAGATTCCACTTTACACCTAGTGGGTTGGCTACAATTAAAGAATGGAAATTAAATGTTGGCAAGGATGTGGAGAAATTATAACCCTCTCTTTTGCTGGTGGGAATGTAAAATGATGCAGCCACTATGGAAGACAGTTGGCAGTTCCTCAAAAAGTTAAACATAGAATTATCATATGACCCAGCAATTATACTCCCAAGTATAAACCCAAAGAATTGAAATCAGGGATTCAAGAAGCACTTGAATATTCATGGCAGCACTATTCACAATAGCCAAAAAGTGAAACAGCCCAGTCCATCTACAGATGAATAGATGAAGAAAATGTGACATATACATACAATGGAATATTATTCAGTCATAACAAGAAATGAAGTTTTGATAGATGCATCAAGGAATCCTGAAAATATTATGTATGCTAAGTACAATAAGCCAGCCACAGAAGGGCAAATATCATATGATTCACTTATATGAAATATCTAGAAGGGGTGAATTCATACAGAGAGAAGTAGACTAGAGGTTACCAGGGATCGGGGTGAGGTGAGAACGGGGATCATTGCTTCATAGTTACAGAACTTCTGTTCGGGATGATGAAAAAGTTTTGGAAATATTTGGCAATAGTCATACAACATTGTAAGTGTAATTAATGCCATTAAACTGTACATTTAAAATGGTTATAATGGAAAATATTATGTTTTACATATATGTCATATATGCATATAAATACACAATGAAAAATTAAGAAAAAAAGTGTTTGTGATAAGGTGAGGAAATCAACACTCATGCACAGGAATATAAATTGATACTTTCTGGAGGACAATTGGCAGTATCAAAATTTTAAATATTTGTGGATGAACAAATCTTTTCATTGATTCATAGGACCTGAAACCCCACCAAGTCACTTCCCACTGGAAAAGCACAGCCATGAGTGGGAAGTTCAGCAGCTCATCACAACCTCTTCCATCCTGTTGGTGGGATTGAGGTGGCAAGGAAGGGGGATAGTATCAAATGAAAACCACTCTCTTCTAGAAGATGACTCAAAATTGTATACTAATGGTAGAATGTGGCAGGTAGGAATTTTGTTTCTCTCTTACCTCATTGCATCCCAGGAATAAGACATAGTCTCCAAAAGTATCCTGTATTAATTTATCCCTCTCCTATATTCCAATAAATTGGAAACCCTCCATGACAGTGTACAGGGAGAAAAACCCCCATGATCTAAAACACAACAGAGAACCCATGCTGAAAGCTAAAGAGAGACAGTCAAGGTTGAAGAGCAGAGAGGCAGAGGGATTTAAGAGACCGAAGGTCTTCTGGGAAAGAAAAGAAAGAGGGAGAAATTCAGAAACCCAGGGAGGATGTTTGAAAAACCCAGGAGTCAAAAAAAAAACCTGCAGGGCCCATCTACGGTAGGCTCTGTGTACATTTGTATATTTGACTATTTGTGTCAGTTAATTTTTTTCCTGAATACAAACCATCTCAAAACATAGTAACCTAAAACAACAGTCTACTATTTAGTTTACATCTCAGTGGATTAGCGGTTTGGCTCGGGCTTAGCTGGATGGTTTCTCTGGTCTCATCTGCATTACTTATGCCTCTTTGTTCAGCAGCTAGGTCCTCTCGGGGGCTGACTAGACTCACATGGCCCAGCTGAAAAGGCTGGGTTCTGAGGTATGTGTCTCTCATCCTCCAGTGTGCTAGCTCAAGAGGTTCACAAAACAGTTGGGCCACTTCCCAAGAGAAAAAGCACAACAATTCAAGTCCTCCGAGGCCTGGGTTTAGGACAGGCACAGTATGACTTCCCACTGCATTCTACTGGTGAAGCAAATTTCAAGTTCAGCCCAGACTCAGGGGGTCGAGAAATAGACTTCACCTCGTGTTGAGAGAAGCTGCAAAATCACATTACAAAGGGATTTTGGTACAGGACAGGAATAACTGTAGCCATTTTTGTATACCACCAGTATACCAAGTCATGTCCCCAGTCGATCAAGAAGCAGAAACTAAATTTCCAGCCTATATGTAAGATTGCTCCAGGAGCTATAATAAAAATAATGTGGTTTTTGTTTCTTTCTTTCTTTCTTTTTGGTGAGAATCTGAATGTTCTCCCTGAAAATTTTTCTCTATGTACCTATGGAGGGAAAATTATGTTCTGAGATTTACAGAAGGTATGTTTGTTTCTTCTTTTTAATTTGTCTCAAACAGTATGACTTTGGAGCTCAGGCTCCAGAAATAATGGTCCAGTTGTTGCCTTTTAGTGTCTTAGTCTATTGGGAACCCCAGATATATAATGTGCCCGGGAAAAAGAGATGGAGCAGGGATTTCTTCTCCTTTTGTAAGGGAATGCTTTGATTAGGACTTTAAGGATTAGGAGGAATTTGCCAGACTTTAAAAGTCAGGAAATACAGTCCAGATAGAGAGGACACCATGGTAAAAGATAAGGAGGTTCGGCACACTCAGCAGAGTGTAGGTAATTCCACGTGGAAGGCTCAGCTACAAGAGTGGTGGGTATTGGCTGTAGACTGTCATATAGGGGATCCTCCCACCACAGGCAAAACATCCATGGAGGCTCCCACAACTCACTCTGATCACCTGTTTTATTAACGTTCATAACATTAATGTTATTAATGTTCATGTCTAAGACTACATTGAAAACACAATTCTACCTGAACACCACCATGCTTCTATGAAGTCAGATATCTTATTGTCACATTGTTCTAGCCATCATTTATTCACTAGGTTCTGCAGCAGAATGAGAACACTGTTTGCTTTAAATTGCCTCTCAATATTAGACACCCCAAAATTGAATTCTTAGCTTTGAGTTGGGATAATACTCTTTTCTAGCACTTCCCGCACTGTCACTTCATGCCAGAAAAATTATTTTTCTCCAGAGACTTGTTTTGGGTGTAAAATTGGATCCTGGCACAGTCTTGATTCTTATTGACAAGCTTCCTTATTTACTGTTGTTCATCCTTAAGATGTTGCCTCGTTAAAGACTGAAAGGTTAACAACTGAACCCTGTTTGCCTTGAGTAAATCATACTCAATTTTCTGGAGCTCATTGCAAACAATCTGGTCCAAAAGAGCTAATTAGGGCTGAGAATACAAAATGAGAGTCTGGGCAGCACCATTCTGTGTAGTCTCAGTTGCAGGTTTCTTTTTCTCCTTCACATGAAAAAAGTCATTCTGTACAAGTCGGTCTCCTTTTTTCTCAGAAGGAAGATGTGTGCTGAAGATAGGGATCCATGCACTATTGCATTCTCTGGCAATTATGGCTGCAATGGCAGAATGTGAGTCATAAATATATGAAAAAACTTGTCAGTTTCCTAGATATGTGCTAATAGTTACTGGCAGGCTTGTAAAGGTGCTGGGACTGTCATTCATATGATTAGGGACTGCAGAGTAGTGTTTCTAAGTGCAACTCAATTGCAAACATTCTGCTTTCTTTCTCTCTCTCTCTCACTCTCTCTCTCCCCCTTCTTCCCTCCCTCCGTGTGTGTGTGTGTGTGTGTGTGTGTGTGTGTGTGTGTGTGTGTGTGTGTGGTTTGGGGAGCAATGGAGGGTCTTTTCAATTGATAAAAGTAATTCTTGTCTCATGTGTTGGTTAGATTTTGTAACATAACAAACCACCCAAAACTACTGGCTTTACACAACAACACTTGATTAATGCTCTTGTGGCTATGAGGTGACTGCTGATTTGAGCCTGGCTCAGCTGGTCTAAGCTGGGCCTATTCATGAGTTCATAGTCAACTACTGAGTCTGGTGGAGACCAGGATCAGCTTGGAAGGCTCATCTCTAGCCCATATGGTATTTCATTCTCCTGCAGGCTAACCTGAGCTTATTAACATGGTGGCTCAGCAGGGTTCGCAGGGAGTAAACAGAAGCATGCAGGTCTTCGTGGCTTAGACTTGGAAATGGCAAGGCATCCCAATCACACATTCTATTGGCCAATCAAAGTCCCAGAGCCAGCCCAGATTTCAGTAGAATAGACTTCATCTCTTGAGGAGTTACAAAGTCAATGAAAAAGGGCACAGAATATTTAAAAAAAAAAAAAAGATGGAGAATTTGCACCATTTTTGTAATCTATCACAAGTGATAAAAGATTAATAGCTTTGTTATGACCAAAATTTCAAGATAAAACAAATGATGTGTCCTTTAGTTATTTTTATAAGAGGGTGGGTTGGGGTTGCATTGGCGTAGGAAGTAGGAGAGACTGATTTTCCATCCTCTTCCCCAACGTGTTCTTTTCTAGTCTGGTAAACTCTTTGATAAATTCTCTAGTGCAACAAATTGTGATAGATACCTTTAGGAAGTGTGAATAAAGAGCTTCTCTATCTTATAGCACTTAATAAGAAACTTTTTTTTTTTTTTTTTTTTTGTATTCCATCAGGCACAGAAACAGCTCAGGGAAGCAGGTAAGGATAGTTATGTGAGATAAGACACGTGAATGAGCAGCCACTCAGATAGGACTGGTTTTCTGCCTCCACACACCAGTATTAGATGAGGAAGTGGTGAGGTCTCAAGACTTTTAGTTCCGGGTATTCCAAAAGAGCGGCTGAAAGCTGATGTCATGGAGTAACTTTGACCAATTCTAGGAAATTTAACATTCAATATTTAGGATATCCAAAGGATTATGAGTTGGGTCTCACTTAACCCATGAGGAAGGCGATCTTCACTCATGGTAATCTTTGAAAAAAGTATCGTGGCACAATGGGGAAAATAGGACATTAGTTTTAGAGTCTAATAAGGTGTGTTTGATCAGTTTCAATTCCAGGGAAGACATTCTCTCATGCCCCGGTGATAATCCTGCTATGGCAGCTGTGGTGGTAGTAACTGTAGCAGCTATGGGAGACTGCAGGCACCTAAAATTCTGAAACAGAGGGAAACTACCTCAGCAATATGAGAGTCTGTGTTCCAAGAGGTTTTGTGACCAACAGTGGTTCCAATCGCTGTTGTTTTTTATCTCTCTCTAGCTTCCCACCATCTGGTCATAGAAACAGCTGCAGTCATTGGGAATCCTGAACACAGCAGGATAACTATAGCCCCAGATTTCTGGGTGGAGGCCTGAAGAAGAGAGTCCCAGAGAATCAGAAAACATCAAGGAGGTCACAGAAAGGCAGAAGCTTAGGAAACCAAACAGTGAAGTTGTTTAAAAACTCCCATACTCATCACCAAGCTGCAACATGTGTGTGTCCATTCCAAATGGCAAGCCAAAGACTTTGAGACCTGACCAAGATAAAAGCCACAGCCAGGTTCCAGAGAGGCAAGTGAGGACACAGACATAGGATAGATCCAAAGAGCTCTACGAAGGGAAGTAATGTTGAAAACACACTCATAGAAACTTGGTCCAAACTTGTGGCTTGGACTCCACCAGGCACATTTCCCACCTTTAAAAAAAAGTCAGTGTTCTTTATAGGCCTTATAGACTTATAGTCTCATGATATAATATTCAAAATGTCCAGAATACAAGTCAAAATTGCCTATCATAGGAAGAACCAGAAAAAAAAATCTCAAGTTGCATGGGAAAAGTCCATTAGCAGATGCCAATAAGAAAATGGTGAAAGTGTTGAAATTATTTGACAAAGACATCAAAGCATCTAATATAAAAATGTCCAAATAAATATCAGTAAATACTCTTTAAACAAAGAAAAAGATAGAAAATCTCAGAAAAAAAATATGAAGCAGAACAAAATGGACATTTTGGAACTGGAAAATACAATAGTCTAAAGTAAAAAATTCACAGAATAGGCTCAATGGCATAATGGAAATGACAGAGGAATGAGTCAATGAACTTGAAAATAGATGAAAAAGAATTATCCAATATGAACAAATTAGATAGAATTTAAAAAAACCTGAACAGATTCTCAGGAACATTCATTCATTGGTCAAATATTGATGTCACTGATATCCCAGAAGGAGAGAAGAAAACAGACTGGCCAGAGAAAAACTATTTGGAGAAATAATGACTAAGATTCTCATAGATATTTGAAAGATATAAACCTACAAATTCAAGAGATTCAGCAAACTTCCAGCAGAAAAAATGCAAAGAAATCAATACCTAGCAACATATTTTAAAAAATGGTCAGAAACAAAGAAAAATTCTAGAAATAAACCAGGAAAGAATGCCTCAATTACAGGGAAATCATGATTCCAACTGCAGAATTCTCATGGAAAATGATGACGTCTACAACAAAGTCAAATAACATTTTTAAGATGCTGAAAGAAAAGAACAACTGACCTACAATTTTATATGCAGGAAAAATATTCTTCAGTAATAAAGCTGAAATTAATGCATTCTCAGATGAAGGAAAGCCAAATGAATGCATTGCCACAGATCTACTCTAAAAAGGATGACTAAAGAGATTTCCTCAGAGGGAAGGTAAATGACATCAGAAAGAAGGAAATTAGGAGCATCAGTCTTGAAAGAAGAGAGATCAACAATGTAAGCAATTAGGTAAATGTAATGAACTTTTCTGGAGTTCTTTAATGTACTATGGCATTTGAGAGCAAAAAAATATTGTCTGATGGAATTGTCAATGAAAGTAGAAATAACACATAAAGTGCCAACTAAACAGTGAAAGGTGAGGGGAACTGTATGGTGGTAAGGTTTCTGCCTCCCACTGGAAGGGACAAACAGGGATTTTAAGCAGATTATGTAAAGCCACTATGATTATGTAAAGAACAACCACTAAAAAACAAAACATAGGAAAATAAGGCTTATTCAAGGAAATGCATATAAAAAGACAATAGATACATTAACATTTAATAATAAATTGTTCAAATAAGCCAAAATAAAACAGGAAAGGAAAATGGAGGCATGAAAAAAAGAGATCAAACATAAATAATAAAATGGCAGATCTAAATACAAACATAGTAATAAATATGTATAATGTAAATGTTCTAGGCAGAATTAAAAGACAGATTGTCAGGATAGGTTTAAAAAGAGATGGGTTAGGGCACCTGGGTTCAGCCAGTTAAGCATCCAACTCTTGATTTTGGCTCAGGTCATGATCTCAGGGTCATGAGATTAAGCCCCGTGTTGGACTCCATGCTGGGCATGGAGCCTGCTTAAGATTCTCTCTCTCCCTCTCTGTCTGCCCCAAACTCTCTCTCTCTCTCTAAAAATAAAAAATAAAAAGAGATATGCCCTAAGTATAGGCTACCAAAAAAGTCACTTCAGATATATAAGGAAGTTAAAAGTAAAAAGGCATACTGTTCAAACAGTAATCCAAAGAAAGATGGGTGGATATATTAATATCAAATAAGGAAACATGAAAGCATAAACATTTACCAAGGACAAAGAAGGCTATTACATAATAATAAGAGTTCACCAAAAAGTAATTTCAATCTCGTGTATGTACCTAACAACAGACTCTATTTTCTCCATTTAATTGCTTTTGCACGTTCATAAAAACAAACAAAAACACATGGACAAAAAAAGACTGGCCATACCAAGCGCTGGTAAGGATGTGATGTAATCGAGTCTCACATATTGTTAATGGCAATGAAAAATTGTCCAGCTATTCTAGAACATAGTTTGGAAATTTCTTATAAAATTAAATATATACCACCACCTAGTGTAAAATAAAATCAAGAATGCCTATATATACATATACATACATACATACATACATACACACACACATTTACCATATGATCCAGCAATTCTCCTCCAAGGTATTTGCTTTAAAGAAATAACTTATTTTCATACGAAAACTTGTTCATGAATGTTTATTGCAACTCTATTCATAAGTGCCTCAAACTGGAAAGAGCCCAGATGTTCTTTTACACATAAATGGTTAAACAAACCATTGTACCTTCATACAATGGAATACTGCCCCACAATAAAGAGGAAGCTATTGACAAATGCAACAATTTGGATGAATCTCAAAGAAGCCAATCTCAAAAAGTTGCATATCATATGAGTCCATTTCTATGACATTTTTGAAAAGACAAAAACTGTGATAAAGTGATGAAGAATAGATCAGTGGCTGCCAGAGGTTAAGGGTGGGGAGATAAATGTCAAATTAGAAAGCATTTTCTTTTCTACCACAAAAGAAGAGTGGAAGGGAAGTGTTGGGTATGATGCCCTGTATCTTGATTGTAGTGGTGTTTATGTAAGTATCATATAAGTGTTTAAAAATTAATAGTACTGTATACCAAAAGCCAATTTTATTGTAAGTTAATTTAAAAATACTTAAATATATGCATACATGTTTAAGTATTGCATGTCATTGCAAGATGATTTTACATTAATTATTATCTTCTGTATTTTAACATAGCACTACTACATTTTTGTTTTGGTTTGCCAACACGTATCTTGAGTTTTTCTTCTTGTTTTTCTCTATACAGACCAATTTTGCAACCAAATTGGTTCTTTCACAAAAACTAGGTTCTAAGATTAGGTCAAGATAATGGAAGATTATGGAAGATACTCAGAAAGTGAGTATTAATGAGAAAATACATAACCCCCTTTAGATCAGCATCTGGCACTGAATAGTGTCTCCATGAGCCAGATAGCATGAGGATTTTTCCTGTACATTTCCTTGTATAACCATGGAACTCTTCCAGCAAGGCATGGTAGATATTGATGACCTATTTTTACAGAGGAAGAAGCTGAGTCTCAGAAAGTTGAGCAGCTTTAAATAGGGATCAAGACCAGAGTAGGAATTCAAACACAGGCCTTTGTAGCCCCAGTGTCTTAGCTCCTTTTTTTTTTTTTTCTGAAGAATTTACTTCTATCCCTGTTTTAGTCTAACAATGTGATACATATTTTGTCTTAATTCTATACAACTTTCTGGGCATTTTCTGGGAGATAATGGTGAATATTCAGAGGCATGGTAGCTATTTGGACACATGGGAGAAATCGTTACCTGCCCCTCCAATGTCCAGTGTAGAGGAGGGGCATTGAGTGCAGGGGAGGGGTCTGTACATAATATCCTAGAGCAACAAATTACTTGATTCCAGACGACCTAGGACCAGCTGTTTTTACCAACTGCATTGGAATATAAACTTAAGAAATCTCCGAGGAGGTAGTCTGTTTGTGCCCTCTTGGAAACTGAGCCAAGAATCAATCTAAAGTGTTCCACTGGACAGATGACAAAAGGTTTTTCTGAAATAAATCTTTCCACTTTTCTTTTTGTGAGAATCACCACCACTAGGGACCCTTCAGAGCAGAATAAAGCTGTCCATATATTACCTGCAGGAAACCAGCACTGCAGAATGATATCAGAATACTCTAGTTATAACAGACACTGACACACTGCATGTTACTTGTTTGTTCATTTTCCTGACTATAAAGTAATGTATGTACGAAATATGACATTTGAAAATACTGAACATAAGCAAAAGAAAATTGGTTATCTTCCTACCAATTAAAGATATTTCCTTTCAGAAATTGCCTATGAAATTTTACCAAATTGTGATTATGTGATATAAAATGTCATACCTTGCTTAATTACTTAACATACACTGCAGCATATTCTCACACCTTAATGTAGTCTCAAAGTCTATGACTTTGTAGTATTTCATCATATGAATACATGCTAAATTATTTTCAGTTTATATTGGTTATTCATTGTTCAATGTTAATATTCAATTAATAGAAATAACAGTATGGATAATGGTCTTGTTCATAATATTGTGTGGATCACATTCTAGTGACAAGTTAGTGTGAGTGAGATTACTGTTAGCCAAATTGTCTGTCAGGATCTTTTGTCAATTCACTTACCAACAAGCATGGTACAGGAGAATAAACACTTTCCTAACCTCTGGTCAAGGATAGATATTATACAGTAATATGCTGTTTTTTTCTAATATTACAGCAATTACCACTTTTTTTAGAATTAGTAAGTTTTATCATATGACTACATTTACCAGATTATTATCTACCATTTAGTGTAATTTAAGTTGAAAACATCATGGTTTTTTTTTTATTTTACTTTAGTTTTTTTTTCTGTGTAATTAATTTTCCCAGTGGGTGATTTTCAAGAAAACATTCATGTAGACAATGAAAGCTGTCTGACCCTACCTTTCAATCATATACTTCTTGCCTTGACTTCCCAGAGCCTGCATGTATATTTCAAGAGATTTTTTCTGCATGTTAGCAAAAATAACTTTATCTCTATTTATAGTATTTTGTAATTATAATCACTCTTTCACTTACTATTCTTGTACCTGAATCATTTGATACATGTACAAGTAATCTAATTTCTCAGAATTGAATTGCTGGATTATATGATATGTTCATTTTTTTTAAAGATTTATTTATTTGTTTTAGAGAGAAAGAAGGAGTGCACACACAAGCAGGGGAAGGGGCCGAGGGAGAGGAAAAGAATCTCAAGCAGACTCCCTGCTGAGCATGGAGCCCAATATAGGTCTTGATCCCATGACCCTGAGATCATGACCTGAGCCAAAATCAACCGACTGGGCCACCCAGGCACGCTGGTATGTTCATTTTTAATTTCAGTGGATAATGCTAATACAATTCCAATAGAAATTACACTAATTTATATTCCCACAAAGAGTGTATGAGGATCCCTGCTTCTATATCTTATCAACACAACGTGTTATCAAACTCAAAATAAAAAATCTTTCTTAATTGATGGGTAAAAAGGATCTATTCTTATAGCTTTCACTTTCATTTTTCATCCTATAACCCAAACTGATCAACTTTTCATACATGTAAGAGCCATTTCTATCTCACTTTTGTAACATGGCATACTTGTTCAAATGCTAGTCTCACTTTCAGTTGGATAGTTGTCCTCTTACTGATTTGTTGAGATGTGAATTGCATTGCAAATGATTTCTAATTTGACATTTATCTTCTAATCTTATTTAGAATGTTTTCTTTTTGCAATTTAAGCATTCATTTCTGTATTGATTTATGATTTATGAGTCATCATTAAAAAGGACTTTATACTGACGTTATAAAAGAATTAGCCTATGTTCACATCTAATAGCTTCATGCTTTATTTTTGTGTTTAAATTTGGGTTTTTTTATTGAAGAATAAAATATCGACATAAATGAATGTAAACCATAAGTATAAAGCTGACTGAATTTGCCAAACAGAATACACCTGTGTAATCAATACCCGGATCAAGAAATAGGACATTAACAAGACACCAGAAGCCAGCCTCCCCCCCCGCTCCCGCCCAGAACTCTCTCAGGCACAAGCACCCACTCCTCAAGGTCAAACACTGTCTTGGCTTCTGAGACAACACTCACAGTTCCTTACAGAACTCTTCCCACTTCATGTTCTCAGAATGCCTCGAAAATCATTCAATGCCAAAAAATTGTTTATTGAATAGAACCACTTACAATAATCAGAACAATTACCTATATTGCCAATAGAATTGACTTTGTACAAGCAAAGGAGAGTATATAGTGGACATTTATGGATGAATCGGACATTGATATAAAATGCCCAGGACATTGTGAAGAAAGAAACTATATAAACTTAAAGATTATAATAAAATCCTAAAGAGAACTGCCCTTCCCATCCTGGCAAGATAATGTTTATTATCATGAGTGTGCCATTTCTGGACCCTCTCCTTTAATGAATAGCAAGATTCTCTCTATCCTCATTGATGCCAAAAATGAGCCTAAACCAATAACAATGTATTTTTTAACATTTCTCTCAGATGCACAGCAAACTTCAGAATTTAGAGAGGCTTACTGGTAATACTTACAAGAGAATGGTGATTCATATACTCAAAGAAAGGCAAGAAAACTAATTTTGATGAGAAAGGAAGTGAGTCATTGTCTGTTGTATAAAGTTAAAGGAACCAAACAATTAGGGGATTGCAGATAAACGAAAAGAGTAGGAAGGTGAGACTGGGATAAGGCCAGAGAAGTGGGCTAGGGCAACTCCAGAGGAAGTGGTACATTTTTTGTCATAAAAAGTAAGTGCAAAATAAATTTTGGGAGACAAAAGGGAGGAAATTAAAATGGCTTTAACTATCATTGTAATATCGAGCATATTATTTTTCTGAGTAGATTGGAAATGTTAAAGTTTATAGCCTGGAGATTTAGACAAATAAGGAAGGTATAGCTCAAAACCAGAGAAACAGGCAAATGCAACAATAGAACAAATTTCAACAGTAGAAGAAAAATCTACCTTCTTCACTGCATTGACAGTTCCATCCCAGGTTTGCCTATAACCTTCCAGTTGCTAAATTTGACTCTTTTCATTTCTCATCTTGCTTTACCTCTCTACAGCTTTTGATGCAATTGATCACTGTCTCTTCCTTGAAATTCATCCATCCTTTGGCTTCTAGGACACCACTTTCCCCTGTTTCTCCTTTCAATTCTCTTATCACTTCTGCTCAATCCCTGTGTGTTTGGTTCCCCTCAATGGCAGAGCGTGAGCAAAAACTTGTGTCCAGGGGAGGGATCTGGGGACATTCAATGAGGACAGAGGAGGTGAAGGAAGGAGGAAAAGACAATAAAGGACATATTATGTCATCCACTGCTGTGGGCAACTGGGCTCAATTCCATTGGAAGCATCTGATTTCTAGGTCCTCACCTAACACTATCTTAACTTGGGTTCTTCCCAAAAGCAGAATCAGAGACAAGGATTTGTGGGCAGGTATTTTATTTTGGAATAAATTAAGGATGCAGGACTGAAGGACTCAAGAGGGAGACAGAGGGAAAGAGAAAACCCCCACATAAAGGTGTACTATTGAGGTCACTACTGAGGGTAATCAGGGCTACCTTCTCTCTGGAGGCCTCTAAGAAACATATACACCACCTCCCAGAAATGTCCACCTGAGGACTGACCAGAAATGTTTAACCATCAACTCCCATCCCATACCTACTTGTTAAAGGCTGCCCCTGGGGTCATTAAGTCTGCATTTCCAGACTGTGTGTGTATGCTTGACCAACAGGCCCCTGCTGGTATATGAAGTATTAGAGAAACCTGGGACCCAAAGTAGAAGATACATGGCATATGCTGAGGGTGAAAAGCTGTCTACATGTGGTGCATCAAAGATGGCAAGACACTGTTTGCTAGAAGATAGTGGAAATTGGAGGTTATGCATTAAGATCCCAGAGGTATCTGATAGGTCCCTTATATATACTCTCCTTCCTTCACTCAACCATCAATCAAAGTGATTGCTCCAAGGATTCCATCCTCTCCATGGTCCTGATCCACCTCCACCCCAGGATTATTATTTCATTGAGCACCTTTATGCTTCCATAATGGGGACACATGATTGATAATACTATTGTGACATTATTTTTCTGGAATATCTTCCAATATCTGTTGATCTTCTGCAAACTTATGGGATTGGACTAATTCCTCTTGAGAACAGAAAAGAAAATATTTCTTTCAATTTTATTTTGAAGAGTTGACAACCTTGAAAACATACCTGTAAGCCCATAGTCTTCTTGCTTTTGAGGGATAGATGCTAACATGGTTTAGACAGCATGTTAGCAGTTAGAAAAATAGAATCTGAAACAATGCATTTGTTTTAATTCTTGAGTGTTGGTCACTGGGGTAATGGCTAGCTGAGGTTTTCCTGCTTCTTGCTTACTAATCTGCCAGACTCTGAACCTCTGCTTCCTTGTCCCATCCCCACACAAGTTGTACCACTTCCTCTGGAGTTGCCCTAGCCTACTTCTCTGGCCTTATCCCAGTCTCCCTTCCTACTCTTTTCATTTATCTGCAATCCCCTAATTGTCTGATTCTTACCACGTAAGTTGCTTTGGCATTTTTCCCTAATTTTTTTTTTTTTTTTTTTTTTTGCCATGGGCTTTTACTCACTGTCCCCTGCTTTCCAGTAGGGATGGTAGTGTGAAAATTGGTAGGTGAATTCTGATCTAACTGATGTCTCTTATACACATGTATGATTCATTAATTAGGCTCCCAGATGACCTATCAAGTTACAGTTAACACAAAGGCTTTTGAAAAGTTGTCAGGGCAACATATTCAGGCAAGTCCAGATGAATTCAAAAGTTAGGACTATGGAACTCAAGTAAGATTTTAGGGAGGGCTTAAAATGCAGCAACCAAGATGCAGAAGATAAGAAAGACCTAATGGGGGGAAGCCTGGTTATCTCAATCAGTTAAGTATCCAACTCTTGATTTTGGCTCAGGTCATGATCTCAGGGTCTTGAGATGGAGACCCCCCATTGGGCTCTGCACTGGGTGTGGAGCCTGCTTGGGATTCTCTCTCTCCTCTCCCTCTGCCTCTCCAACTTGCACACACTCTCTCTCTTAAAAACAAAAACAAAAGCAAAAACAAAAACAACAACAACAACAAAAACCCTAATAGGAAAAGACTTTGTAGCATAAAGGATCAGCAGTGATTTGTGGAGATTTGAAACGATCCACAATAAATAATAACCTAAGACAATATCACCCTGCTATTAATACTGAAATGTTGCTGTCTATAAGTGGTACATATTTTCTGTACACATAAGGTACCTTTCTCTATATGTTTCTTTGAGCTCTTATTTTCTCAGAATTGACACATTTCAGAACACTCTTATCCATACTTATTGTTACCTAGGTTTAACAACAAAGACTTACTTCATGTCTCTTTTTTTTCTTGTTCTTGATGATAAAGAATGTCTCCTTTACCTCCCCTCCAGACTTTTCCATGTGGTCTCTGACGATTACCCTGTACATAAGTTTGGATTAGTCTGAGCAGATACAGCCTGGGGAAAGTAGTTCTGACCCAGATGAAAGACAGCCAAACAGACCACAACTGGCAGACCACCTCCAAGAGTATGGGTAGTGTTCCAAACTATGGCAAAAGAAAAGAGGTGAACATCAAAGCTAGAGAAAATAGACATTGTCAATAGCTCCAAGGAGTTAATGGTTAAGATAAGCTCCCTAGAAAGCAGAGCCTGTTATAAGAACTTGGATTCACAAGTTTTGCTGAGGGAGTGTCCTTCAGCACAACCCTTTAAGAAAGTGAGGAAACAAAGAATTGGATGGGGAAAAGGCCAAACAAACTTGTGATCTCAGATAAAGTCTTATCCATAGGGGACTCTGGGGCATAAATCAGAAGACAGAATCATCTCAACTTGAGGCAAGTATGCTTCGATTGTGTTCCCTCATATCGTGCAGTCATTGCCCACTGGCTGCCTCTACGTTAGGGGGCAGTGCATAACCTCCAACAGTAAGCCAGCTCCCCATCAGCCAAGAGCAATTCGCCTTAGAAGGAAGGAAGTTATAAGCCTTTAGCAGTCAACATTCATACAGCTGGAGGATGGAAACACCAGCTAGCTTTGGGACCTGATACTTTCCCAGATGTAGTTCCATACAAGAAGCTGAAATTTCATCCACTGAGGATGAAATTTCCTGGAAGTTCTTGGCTATGCCCTCCTCATTGCAACCCTTAGGTAAATGAAATGACATATGGGACTATGTTGAGCTCAGTACTGGGACTCAAAGTTCTTCCCCTATGCCTTTATCCACCCTCAGCAGGATATTTATGGAGATTCTTCAAGTTTCCCCAAACAGTATGCTGTCTATAGCAGAACCCTCCACTCAGTTTCATGTGAGCTACTCATACTGGAGCTCAGGTAGGCATTATTCTTGAAAAATGCAAATAATATCTGAGACAGGGTAGGAAAAGTCTTACTAGAAAATAGCAGAAAGTGATTCTGAGATTGAATTGTCTAGAATTGGTGATATCTTGGCAGCAAAAGGAGAATGGTATGGAGTGGGGCAGAATGCCAAACACAAAAGGATGAAAGACCAGAAGCCAATGAAAGAGGACAACTGTCTAAAACACTCATTAGGAAGAATAAATTTCAGGTCCAGTACATCTTCAGGGCAGCAGAGGCCCTGCCAAACTTCCAGGATGCTGCACATGCAGCATACTGAGGACAAGGTCTGTAGCACCAGCCTGAGCTTATCTGGCCTCCCTGTTTGCACACAGAAGGGAAGAGCACAGGTCATGACTCCATGGAAATAAGCCCTGCACTAGCCTGTCCAAGGGAGGGTTCATCACCACTGTACTAACTGCCTTTTAGGGGAGAAGAGTGAGAAGGAGAGGTGGGGTGGCAGTAATAGCTTACTTTGACACCTCAAACAACTGGCTTCCCCATCAAGTTTCCATTCCAAATTACTCTAATTAATTTGAATGATCATTTTGGACTCTCTGTTTAACATTAAGGGAGCCAAGAATTATTCCATGGCAACAGGACCTGATACTTGGTGAACAACTTTTAATCAATATCAGTGCCTCTAATGAGAAAGAGCTTGATATCCAGCAAAGTAATAATGCATATATTAGCTGTTGAACTAAGCAGATGGCTAGCTTAAGAAAAAAAATATACACCCATCTCCTATAATACAGCGAATGGGCTCTATTAGGGCTGGAAAGCTATATTTAATAGCCCCAACGCTTTCTTGTCAGCACCTCCCAAACAGCCAGCTACTCCCACTGTCTGTGGATGTTCCCTGATGATGGCATGTTTGTGGGCTGAGGGTAGGTCTCAATTATTTAAGCAATTATTTACTTTATCTCTCAGTACAAAATATTATCCTTCCTGCTACCATGTGCCTATAAATCAGAAGAGAAAGCTATGGTGTGTGGGGTGGGAGAGCAGAGAGGTTCTTCTCCCATAAACATACATCTTTTTTTTCAATAATCACATCTGTGAGTCTTGTCTACATCTGAGTGGAACTGGATGGCTGGAGGATCCCATGACTCTAGAAGCAATGCACAGGTCACCTTGTATTAACTGTTCTAACATCACATGGATTAGGAGCTTGTTCTTTTTTTAAAAAAGACAATATCCCAATTTTAAAATTTTTAAGTATTTCAAAAAAGTAGATACACCATAAGGTTCATTTTTTTGCTATTGTTGTTCAGTACTGTGAGTTTTAATAAGCAGTAGAGCCATGTATCCACCACCACAACCAGGATATAGAATAGTTCCCTCATAGCAAACAATTTCTCCACGATGCCATTTGAAGTCATGCCTTCCTTCCACCTCAATCTCTGGAAATCACTGATCTTTTTTTTTCCTCTAGTCCTATCTCTTTGCCTTTTCCAGATGTCATATAAGTGGAATTATACAGTGTGTAAAGTTTTCCATGTGGCTTCTTTCAGTTATTATAAACCATTTGATGTTCAGTTGTGTTGTGATGTTTATCAATTCTTCCCCTCTTTTTATTGCTGAATACTCATTATATGGATGTATCACAGTTGGTTTAGCCATTCACTCATTGAAGGAAATTTGGGTTATTTCTTGTTTGGGCTGTTACAAAATATACTGTTATAAACATTCATGTATATAACATGAATTCATGTGTATATTTTTGCACAAAACACAAATTTTTCTTTTCTTAAATACCTAAAAGTGATATTACTGGATTATAAGGTAAAAATATGTTTTACTTTATAAAGAACTATCAAACAGTTTTCCATTATGGTTTTCTCATTTTACATCCCCACCAGAAATGTAGGAGAGTTCCAGTTGCTCTGTATCCTCAACACTTGGTTTCTCAGGGGTTTCTTATTTGTTTCTCTTTCCTTGTGTCATTTGAAGAGGTATGCCGTGGTACCTCAGTGTGGTTTTAACTTGCAATTCTTAATTACTCATAATGGAGAGTATCGTTTCATGTATTTATTTGCCATCTTCCTTTCTTTGTTGTTGTTCTTTAAGTGTCTGTTAAATGTTTTCCTGTTATTTTCATTAGTTCTATGTTTTCTTATAATGAAATATTGAGAGTGTAATGAGTCCTATTTCAGACAACTAAGTTACAATATCCTCTCCCTACCTGTAATTTATCATTTCATTCCCTTGGCAATGTCTTTCAAAGAGCGAGCATTTTAAATTTTGATGAAATCCAATTTCTCTTTTTTAATAGATTGTGTTTTTTGGTATGAGATCTAAGAACATTTTGCCTAACTAAAGATCATAAAGATTTTTCCTAAAAGTTCTACATGTTTAGGATTTGTATTAGTCTATGATCCATTTTGAGTTAATGTTTGTATAAGATGCTAGGTATAGGTCAAGATTAGTTATTTTGTATAGGGACATTTAATTTCTCCAGCATCATTTGTTGAAAAAATTATCTTTTCTCCATTAAATTATACTTTCACCTTGGTCAAAAAACAATGCACCATTATCTGTGTCAGTTGGTATCTGGACTTAATATCCTGTTCCATTGACCTATGTGTCTAACTTTTGCCAATAGCATACTGACTTGTTTATGGTATTATTAAAATTAGGCCTTAATATCAGGTAATATAAGTGTTCAACTTTGTTCTTTTATAAACTGTTTTTGACTATTCTCGTTTCTTTTACAATCCAGAAAATGTGTTTGAATCAGTTTGCCAATAACTGAAAAAAAAAAATCCTGCCAGAATTTTTATTGGGATTATGTTAAATCTATAGGTCAATTTGGGGGAAAATTGACATTTTAATTCATTTAGAAAAGGATTACCAAGATACATGAGGAACGTTTTGGGAGAGATGTATATATTTGCTTTCTTGATTGTAGTGATGGTGTCATGGATATACACATGTTAAATCCTATTAAATCATCAGTTTTAAATATAGGCAATGTATTATATGTTAATGATATCTCAATAAGACTGTTTCTGAAAGCACCATAATTGTTTTAATCAATAGAGTAAAGTTCAGGGGACCCTGGGTGGCTCAGTTGGTTAAGCGACTACCTTGGACTCAGGTCATCATCTCAGGTCCTGGGATCAAGCCCTGCATCAGGCTCCTTGCTCAGCGGGGAGTCTGCTTCTCCCTCTGCCTCTGCCACTCCCCCTGCTTGTGTGCTTTCTCTCTGTCAAATAAATAAATAAAATCTTAAAAAAAAAATAGAGTAAAGTTCATCAGGAGTTAGCTGAGCATCTGGGGAGTGAATCTGGTATGTGGCCCCCTCTCTCTAACTCTATTAGGAGTTTTGACACAGTGACCTGAAGGCAAGGTGAGTGGTTAAAAGCTTGAGCCTGAGAGTCAGAAAGACTCAGATTTCAAATCCAGCCCCACCATTTGCTAGGTTTGTGACTTAAGGGACTTGGTAAATATGAGTTAAGTCATCTGTTCACTGGGCATAATAACAATACCCAAACCACTTGGTTAATGGGAGCATTAACTGACAGGATGCATGTGAAGACTGATACTATATGCAAACCAGCTATTACATATATACATGTATTACATACATAAATATATACCAGACACACACAATAAAAATCCATTATATTGGACAATGAAAGTAAAATCAGCAGCTTTGCACTAACTGGTTTTCTTCTTTGATATTTAGATTGATGGTAAAAGCTTTACATGCATTGTTGACACAATCTCATTCTGAGACAAATCTCAGAATTATCTCAAAAGGAGATGAAATTCTACCATGAGACTTCACACTCACCCCCAATGGTAACTTTCTCTAAACATTGGGGTAAAATACACATAACATAAAATTTACCATCTTAACCCTTTTTAAATGTACAGTTCAGTAGTGTTAAGTACATTCACATTGTTGAGCAACTAATCTACAGAACTCTTTATCTTGCAAAACTGAAACTCCAAATGTCTATCTGAAATTTTATATACAATGAAGAAATTATCCCCATTCTTCCCTCCTTCTAGCCCTTGAAAACCACCATTCTACATTCTGTCTCTAAATTTGACTACTGTAGATACTTCATATAAGTAGAATCATACAGTATTTGTCTTTTTGTGACTGTCTTTTTCATTTAGCGTAACATCTTCAAGGTTCATCCATGTTGTAGCACGTGTCTGAACGTCCTTCCTTTATAAGGTTGAACAATAGGCCATAACAAATATAATATACACTTATTCCATTCTTTCTGGAAATAGGTTAGAACCTAACATGTTCAAGTGAATTCATATAGTATTTTACATGCATTTGCTTATTTTGGCATATGAAGGTGATGAGGAGGCAAAAATGTAAAGAAATATTTTTTAAAAAGAAAGAAAAAAGAAAAACAAAACAAAACACAGTAATAAATAAATAAATGTAAAGAAATAATCTTCCTATTTTTATATCTTCTCTTCTTGTGAAAACTTAAACCAGCAATTTTTGAGATACTAAAGAAATAGTTACTGTTTAAATCTTTCTTTTTTTTCTCATTTTCTTCCTCTCATTCTCCTTCTCCTCCCTGCTCAGCCCCTATATCCCCTCTACTCTTTTTCTGTCTCTTGTTTATCATCTCTTGACTTTGACTGAATCACAAAGCCAGCTTTTGAGAAGGAAGTGATTTGTTGAGAAATTTCCCTGGAACCAGATTCATTGTTTCCAGAGTCTTTTGACCAACCTCTGCTGATTGGATCCCAGGGACACTCCCATGCTCAAGAGTAACCAAGGACAGGCCAACCATGTTGATGAGAACCTAGGAAAACTCTCCCAACAGCAGCTTGGTGGTCCTTCACTTCTCAATGAGAAACACAGAAATATTGGCACTTATGAAATGAGAAACTGATTCTGGGTAGGGGGATGGGTTAGCCTGGTGATGGGCATTAAAGAGGGCACATTCTGCGTGGAGCACTGGGTGTTATGCACAAACAATGAATCATGGAACACTACATCAAAAACTAATGATGTAATGTATGGTGATTAACATAACAATAAAAATTATTTAAAAAAAAAAGAACAGCCAAAAAAAAAAAAAGAAATGAGAAACTGATTCTAGTACCCATTGTGTTACCTATTCTCTTACAAGTCTTTAAACTTATTGACATATTTCCCGATCTCTTAATTAAAATAGTTATACTAGATGATATTGTGGTTCCTTAAAAATTCAAGAATTCTCTCACCTGATAATTTTTATCCCAGGAAGAGATTATCATGCTGAATTTGCCCAAAATTGGGTCCATTGTAAATGGTGCGATTATGTACATCATTAAATTAATGACATGTTGTATGGCATGCCACACCATTTTAGATAATAATACTACAAAAAAAGTAATAATTAGAGATGTTAACAGGAAACTCCTTTAATGTTAATGCACACACATACACCACTTTATCTGTTCAAAGTACTTCTTCCAAGCATAAATCTAGCAGCAATATTAGTGTCACCTCAGATTACTCTCCATCATGCTGCCTGGGATCATAGCAGATGACAGACTACAATCTGATCTAACCCAGCTCAACATATGTGTCCTTTTCCATGACAAGTTAAAATAAAGCAAGACTTTGCCACAGC
Organism: Zalophus californianus; assembly: GCF_009762305.2. Taxonomy (NCBI): domain Eukaryota; kingdom Metazoa; phylum Chordata; class Mammalia; order Carnivora; family Otariidae; genus Zalophus; species Zalophus californianus. Next base: position 63,417,862 of record NC_045595.1, on the reverse strand, counting down.
TTATAGAGATTTAGGAGGGATCTGTTCCATACCCAATCCACTTTGTCAATGTGTCATCTTTTCTTTGAGTTAATTTAACCCTTTCCATTGCAAGTCCCAGGGAGAAATGCATCACTTGTGATCAAAACTGGAAGATACTTAAATAATTAAAATGAAGTTGCAGAATAAAAATTCAATTCCATTAAATTGTCTAAACATTCCTTGAACCTCTGTTATTTACCAGGTTTTATGCTAGGCTAAATGGGAGATAAAGAGGAGTAAAAACTCTAGCCCTGCCTTGACAGAGCTAGTGAACTGGCAAAAGAGACAGATACTTTGTGGACAAGATAGGTTAGCTCTTCACCAAATTTATCTTTTTTTTCTTCCCAGGCGTAGAACAGGAGTCCATTTTTCAACCTCATTTTTAGTTAGATGTGGCTGTATGTGTGAATGTGGTCAGTGGGAGTGGGTAGAGGGCAGGTATGCAGTTTCAGACCAAACCCATGAAAATCTCCTGCAGGGACCTCCAGCTTCTCTCTCTGTTCCATCTGCCAACTGGATGTCAAAGTCTGGGGTGATCTTGGAATTCAGGTGTTAAAGATGGCAAAGGCTCTATCAACCCAGCCCCCTGAATGACTGTGAGGCTAAGCTTCTCTGCCTTGGCACTCCCCCCGTGCCACCTGAAGTTTACATGAGCAAGAAATAAACTTTTACTGTGTTAAGCCATCAGGATTTTAGAGTTTGTCCCTGGGAGCAACTAGTGCTACCTTAAATGTTATAAAATTACATAAAACAACTTTAATATTGACCACTCAATTGGCTATAATAAAAGTTCAAGAATAGATGTTTAAAAAATTAGTATGGTAGCAGCTTAATTTTTAATTTCCTAGTTTTTCTCCAAACTACGTTGATGGAGAAAGCAAAAGTCAGAAATTCTACAAACTCCAAATTCTTTGTCAGGGCATTCAAAAGCTCCTGAATGCAGGTGAACCAGCACAGGAAGGCATAAAGTTACATTAGGTGTGGGAAAGAATAACAGGTAGTGCAATGATCCCTAGTCATGGCAGTTTTCATACATGACCAAAAAATATTTATCCCCTGAAGAAGAGGACCAAACCCTGTATGAGACCTGCTATGAATGAGCAGAGTATGAGCATCTGGGGCAATGGAGAGAGAATAGATGGGAACTTTCCAAGAGGCTCAGAGGTGAGAGTTCTCAGCAGTAACCAACTTCTAAAAAAAAAAAAAAAGGAAATTCTAGAAGGCAGTAGGGAGTATCCCTTGGTAGCAGCAGATGGCAAAAAGAATTTAGAAAATCAGGACCCGTGGTAGAAGTCCTATTGAACCAGGGTTAGGATATAAATCAGAAGATGACATATATTAAAGAAAACAGGTGACAGTCCTTTGGTTAAGAAACTAAAGAAGATGCTTTAGTCTTTCCCACTTAGGTACGACACTCTCATATAATAACTAGGCTAGGAGAATATAGTGCATTTGATAATTCAATGTAAGTTTTTTTAAGGTATAAGTAAAACATTTGCCCAGAGATACTGTTAGAGAAACCATCCAGAAAATAGCAGTAAAACTTCCCTACAGAAAACTCTTATCAAAAAGCAGAGAAAAATTATAACCCTACATTCCAACATGAAAAACATCAGACACAAAGCAGAAATATAAACATTTAGGAAGGAGATGACCAGATACAAGAGGTGATGCCCAGTCAAAGTAGGAAGTGAAGAGGAATCTGATAATTTAAGAAAGAAATGGAATACTTTAGTAAAGAAATGGAAACAAAAGAAAGAAAATTTTAAAATTAAGACTACATTAAAAAGAAAACATGGGACAAAAACGAAGTCACAAAAAAAAAAAAAAGCATATTAAGAGACAAGAATAGAGATGAGAACAGAGCAGGACATGAAGAAAGAGGAAAATGGTTTAGAGACAGAGTATTGATATGTATGTAAAGTAGTCAAAACACACACTTGGGATTTTTGAGGAAAAATATCAAAACAAGGGTACAGGGAGAAAATATTTAAAATGTAAATTAAGAAATTTTCCTTAAATAAAGGGAGATTCTCATCTACATATTGTAAGAACACACTGTATTCTAAAGAAAACTGATGCCCCAAAAGTCAGCATGAAAATAATATAAGCAATTGTATTAAACTTAAAAGTTCAAGAAAGGATCCTTTGACCTTCCAAGCATAAAGATCAGGTCATTCTTAGGGAAATAAAATCAGATTAACCATCGGAAATTAAAAAGATAGTAGAACAACACCTCAAGGAAAGGAAAGAAAGGTAGTGTGAGCCAAGAATTTTATATTCTGCCAAGTAGTAATGATGAGGGAACAGAAGGCAAGCTGAGGACAAAGCAGAAGCTGACACCCCACAACCTCCACCCCCCCATGGGATATATATGACATTCCTCAGGCACTCCTGGCTGTCCTAGAGGAAAAACAAATAGTTAACTTGTAGAGATCACAATCCTACAAGACATGAGTCTCCCTCAGTTTACAAATGCCTTAGCAATCTACAAGAACAAAGCCTTCCTATCATCAATAACCTAGCTTCCAGAAGGAAATGTAGATACAATTAAATGCCTTTATAACCTGCAGCCCATTGACAGATAATTGAATGGGGCAGAGTGTAATGTTCTTCCAGGAAGCTCCCAAATATCTTAATGTTAATGCCTTACTAGAGGGATAAACAACCTTAACTTGACAATGGCAAGGCCTCCAGTATCTTGTAGATCCTCTTTAGCATATGAAAGTTCTTTTGAAACTTCACTCTTTCCTTACCTCTCCCAACCCCATAGGATACAATCAGCCACCGCTCACAACCCCGGAGCGCCATTTCTTTCTGCCCACGGGTCCTGTCCCCATGCTTTAATAAACCACCATTTTGCGCCAAAGACGTCTCAAGAATTCTTTCTTAGTTGTCGGCTCTGGACTCCACCCCACTGAACCTCACTTATATTCCAAAACCCCATCAGTAATAGCTATAGGCAATTTTGGTTTTGTAACGTCTCAGGAAATATTGTACCTATGTGCCTTTTTGAGGAATCTGCCAGATGATGAGAAAATCTTCAGCAAGATGATGGGTGAACAATGTATGTATTCATCTATAGAATTAAGAATAAATCAAAGGATTACAAGATAAAATGAAAATGTATATTTCTAAATATCAGAAAAAAAGAAAAAGTAGATGATACTGTGAATGACTTAATACATATATATCACCAAAAAATGGAAATGGGCTATTAAAGAAAATAAATTTTCAGATCAAATAACCAAAAACAAAAACACCCCACAGTTCAGCCATCTTTAGATGACAAGAGTCATCTAAATCAAGTGATTCAGACAGGATAAAAATAAAGACGTAGGCAGTATAAGGTCAGTTGCAAAACAAAACAAAACAAATCAAGGGGCAAGATCTTAATATCAAAGAAGGTAACTTTGGGCAAAAACATTAAATTCATCAAAGAGGGGGATTATACTGCTACAAGGTAAAATACTGTGGTGGTCTGAATAATAGCACTCCCTCTCCCAAAGATGTCCATGGACTAATCCTGGGGACCTGTGAATATATATCAAAAGACTTTGCAGAAGTGATCGAGTCAAGGATCTTGGCATGGGGAGATCATCCTGAATTTTCTGAGTGGGCCCAAGGTAATCACAAGGGTCCTTATAAGAGGGAGGCAGTTGACATAAACTCAGAGAAAGAAGATGTAAGAATGGAGCAGAAGTCAGAAGATACTTTGAAGAGGCAAGAAGGGGCCATGAGCCAAAGAATGTAGGTGGCTTCTAGAAGCTGGAAAAGGCAAGGATTCTGCCCTGGAGACTCCAGAAGGAACTAACCCTGCTGGAACTTAGATTTATTTTAGATTTCTGACCTCCAGACCTGGAAGTGAATCAATTTGGGCTGTTTAAGTGACTAGGTTTATGGTAATTTGTTACAGCAGGAATAGGAAATAAATATAGCATCACATAATAAAGAGCCTACAAAGAGGGCGACTAGCAATCATTAACATTTCATTTGTTCAACATATATTTAAATGTTTAAAATATACCAGCTGTGAAAGGGGGATAGGTTTCTGATAAATTTTGGGCTTGACTTATGGAGTCTACTATGTAGTGGGCTTACTCTGTGCAATATACAATAATAAATACCACTCATTACTAACAATAATACTAAAAGGTACATATTATCACCATTTACAGTAGAATATACTAGAACACTGCTCCTCATAAAGGGAAGGTAATTTTGCCCAACAACAAGCTAGAAACAAGTAGAGCTAGATTTTAACCCTTGCTCTGTCTGGTTTTAAAACTCATGCTCTTTCTACTTCAGTATATTTTATCTTTTTTATTATGTTATGTTAGTCACCATACAGTACATCATTAGTTTTTGATGTAGTGTTCCATGATCCATTGTTTTCATATAACACCCAGTGCTCCATGCAGTACGTGCCCTCCTTAATACCCATCACCGGGCTAACCCATCCCCCCACCCCCTCCCCTCTAAAACCCTCAGCTTGTTTCTCAGAGTCCATAGTCTCTCCTGGTTCATCTCCCCCTCCAATTCCCCCCCCCCTTCATTTTTCCCTTCCTTCTCCTAATGTCCTCCATGCTATTCCTTATGTATACTTTAAGTATTCCTGTTTCTTCTAGCCTGATGTCCTGTTTCTTCTACCCACATCATGGGTAAGGACAGTGAGAGAAAGAAAAAAAAAAAACAGGAAAATAAGGATTCATTGAACAGCAAGTCATGTTTTAGTTTCTTTCACATGCATATAAAGATATATGTTTCTCTAAGTGGGGAAAGCCACAACAACCACCACCAAAGAACTCTGGATTAGGAAGCATATCATTAATACCTAAGTGACCTAAACCCAAATATTTAACTCACAGCTTTATTCATTGAAATAAATCCAACATATTATATATTGCTCCAGGATTAGTGAAGGGTGTTATCCATTCATCTGAAGCTGAAATGAATTTCAGCAGGAAAAGCAAAGGAGAATATCCCTACCAGGCTGCCATTCACACACTGCAAAGGGGGATAGTACAGGTAGTATATAGAGAGGGCATGAAGGGATCCCACAGAGATCTCACTAACACTCCTGGCTCATATTGGGAACACAGGGCATGTGTTTGAGGAACAAATCTCAGAGTTCTTTGGAGTCTCTACTCTGGGTGCCAAGGTTCATCTGGCTCAAAAACTCAAGAGTATTCATTATCTACACTTGCAGCCGATCTGAGGCAGGTCTGCATGAGCAGGGAAGTGGCTTCGAATGCAGGTTCTTCCAAGTAACAGGTGCATTTAGAAAGGCAATAACAGCCCCAAGAAGTTCTGTGATGTCAAGCAGACCAGATGTACAGTTAGACATGTGAGCTGTCTCCATCCAAATACAGTTATCCTCCTGGTTCTCTAAGTTGGAAACAAAAATTCATCAAATTGAAATTTCCCATAACTGGATAGAGATTTCTCCTAATAACAAGCTAGAACTTAGTGGAGCTATAATTAAAACCTAGCTCTTCCTTCCTCCCAACCCATGTTCTTTCCAACATTCTTCATTTTTTTTTTAATTTTTATTTTTTATGGCTCTGAAAAGAGCCTTTGGATAGGATGGAGGTGAGGAAATACCTACCACAGCAGAGGACCAGGCCACCTACTTCACAGAGCTGTATCTCCTAAAATGCACCAACATTCATCATATTAAGCATCCCTATTTATTCTTCTCTTCTGATGCCCCAAGGACTCTAGGAGAAAGGAAGAAAAGAAAAGAAAGGGAAAGGAAAGAAAGAAAAGAACAGGAGAAGGGGAGGGTAGAGAAAGGAAGAGAGACATTTGCACATCCTGAAAAAACTGTATCTGATCCTAGTGCATGAGACAACCATCGTCAGCCTCTCTCACCCAGATGGAAGGAATAGAAAGAGAAAAAAATCACCAAGTATGTGAAAAGACTCAACACCTCAAAAAAGGGAAAGTGTGAAGAATGAGAATTTTCTCCTTAGGAGTCACCACTTGATTCCTCTCTTGAAAGGGAGTCCTTGACTTGGGGTATAGTCAGGGAGGTAATTTACTTATTCAGATAAAAAGAAATTGTGTGGGTGTTGGGGAGGGGGGGCAGAGCAGATCTGAGTTTGAATCCAGACTCCATATTAACTCACTAGCCTTGGAAAAAGGATTTAATTTAACTGAGCCTCAGTTTTCCTAAATTAAAAATGAGAATAATAACCCTTGGTATTATTTAGCTTACATTCTGGCTAATGTAAGCTAAAGTGGACACTTGTTAGAAGGAAATTAATAATTTACAGGATTAACAAAGGGGCACAGGAAACAAGATAACATTGTGGGCAAGTTAGAAAGAACACGGTAGCCTCATCCAGAATTTCCACAAAGCAAGTAGTTCTTATGGTTTTCAGTCATTTTATAGCTCAGTTGAAGATTTATCTACCCAGAATTAACTGTGAATGGCCTAATTTGATTCACATTCCCACTCTGGCAAGGTAGTCTTAATTTACTGCCTACCTGGATAGTATAAAGTGGGGAAAAGGTAATTTCCTAAAAGGAAGTCAGACCACTATTGCCAAAAAATACAAAAAAATAAGTGTCTAACACATCCTCATTCGGTGCTTACGAAGATTAGATAAGAGACTATTGGCAAAGGACCTGATAGATAAAATCTAAAATCAGACAGGGGAGGATAAGGGTCATATGGTCCCATGAGTTAGAGGACCACTTGGCTCTTCTTTAAAACAGAAACAGAGCCCCTGAGGTCTTCTGAGGGATCAGAATCAGTTCAGCCATCTTCCTTACACCAATCTGAAAAGAACCAACACAATGGGCTTCGGAACTCTTCCCCTTTTCTTCTAACTTATATTTAGCAAGAAAAATTTTCCCTCTGTCCCTTCCCCTTCCACAGTTTCCTTTTAAAGATTTTATTTATTTATTTGACAGAGAGAGGGAGCACAAACAGGGGAAGTGACAAGCAGAGGAAGAGAGAAAGGGAGAAGCAAGCTTCCTGCTGAGCAGAGAGCTGGACATGGGGCTTAATCCCAGGACCCCGAGATCATGACCTGAGCCAAAGGCAGATGCTTACCCGACTGAGCCACACAGATGCCCCCACAGTTTCCTTTTAATGTCCCCTGGGAGGATGAGCCACTGATTGGTGGATGACAATTGTGGCTGTCTCCTTGGAAACCACAGAAAATTGGCTATTTTTGGCTAATTTGTTACTGTGATTTTCATGACAACAGCCAAGGGTATATTTTAACTACTGTTTTTACTCTAATTCAATTAGAAAATAAAAAATGTTTAAAGCCAAACAGCCGTTAGACTCTAAGTCTCTTTCTGTTTCTTTATATGCCTCAGTGGTGAGTATAATAAGAGCCAGGAGACAAAGCCAATACATATGCCACTTGCCTTCCTGGATTTAGCTCCAAGAAAAATGTCTAGATTATTTGGTGATAGCAAGGTGACTTATGGTCAATAATGTCTTCAAATCCCATCCAGGCGTTCATGGCCATGGGCCCAGACCTGCCCTGACCAGCCACCTTTCTCTGGAAAGTGAGAATAACCAAAAAGAAGGTCTGAGTTGGTGTCAAGTTCTTCCAGTCAGGAAATGTGTAGCTGTTCCCAAATACTGGGTGAAACCCATCCTACTAAAGCTCAGATTGCAGCATGATCAGCGTTGCAGGGGTAAAGACTTCCTATCTTCTCAAGGCTCACACTAATCATTAGCACAAGAAAAAGGGACTCATAACCATCAAACCTGATTAATTTGTCTTCACATTTCTACCTAGCCAGTGGGGAACCTGGAAAAAAAGGAAAGGCATGTAGTTACTTTTTTATTGTCAATATACATTGTTATTGCTTCCCAGCCAGTATCTCAAAACAAGTTGAAAACAGGGTCTTTCCATCCCTGTTATAAGTTCCAGATCACCACTCTCTAGCACACAAATGTAGACATATATCCTAAACCTGGCCTGTCCAGTGCTCTCACCTGTGAATCTGAATCCCTAGGGTAGATGTAAAAGCACAGGGACAGTTTGAAATTAGTCACTTAGACTGCTATGTAGGGTTGAACTCAAATGGCAAGGCAGTAATTGGTCTTGCCAGCAGAGCTCAGCAGTGCCTGCAGTCAGTGTGTGGCCATACCTCCTGTGGTGCACCCAGCAATGGTGGCCCGTGGCTTGCTGAGCAGACTGTTTTTGAATGGGATGGGAGGAGTGCAGTGCCCCTGTTATTCCCTTTCTAACCTTGCTTCACCAGACTGAAAAGATGATTCAATCCTGAAAAGAGAAGAAATAAAGAGTAAGGAAGTTTCAACAAAAAACACCTAATTTTTGTCATAAGTTTTTTCATACTCTTTGGATTTAAAATTTTTATATCGATAGCTTTGATAAAATTAACATTTAATTATCAAAAAGAGTTGGGAGATAGGAATTTTAGAGTAAGTTTATTTTATACAAACTGTCCACTCACTCCTAAATGCATTCTACAAAATCCTACAAAAGGGAGCAGAAGAAACTCCCTTTGTCAAGTACTTGAGAAACTGGAGAGGAGAAAACCAGCATTACTACTGAATATTCTTGGAGTTGTTGGTAAGAGATGCTGACTTTGAAATTGACCACTTGGCCTTCAGTAGGGCTGCAGGATGCTAGAATGGCATAACCATTTAGCAGGTTATAACTGCCTGAGGAAAAAAATTTGTACATGGCTGAAAGAAACAGCAGTAGGGCAAACTGATGATCACAATGGTCTGACCCACAGGAATATATGGTTATTGCTAATTGATAATGGTGTTCTATATGACAGGAAAGGATGGGCTCACCAACGTTCTGTTTGAGATTTATAACCTTCAACTTCTATGCCTAACAAAGGCAATACCGGAGCCTTCATGATAAGACCCTTTTACACTTGAGTTAGTTCCCAGATGCAGATGTCTTTGAACTGAGAGAAAGCAGGGTATCCTTGAGGGAGGATTCTGCAAAAACAAACAGGTACTTATCATGAATCTTCCTCATAGCCTTCTTCAAAGGGCCGTGGGGCCATTAACCAGGCTAAGTGGGCATTGAGTAGAGATTTACCCAGACATTGGGAGGTTATTAGAAATTCAATTTAAATCAAAGCTAATCCCTAGGGACCTAGAATGTCATAGGAAATAATGAGGGCTTTATAGAGGTCAAGTATTGAATGGATTGTGACTTGAGTCTACCTCATAGTAGTCCCAGCTGGTTCTTCATCTAAATCATGTATATTTCCTTGGTTCCCAAGTGTATTCTAGACTAGATAGCCTCAGCAACTGGCATAATCCTAATTGTGATCTGACTTATGAAATAGGTTTATTTTAGCAGTAAGGTGAATGAAAGTTTCTAAAACTCACTTTCTATACCCAAATGCTAAACCAAAAATATAATGGCATCCCTGAGGAAATCACAGAAGAATCTGCCACAATTCAAGACTTGAGAGATTTAGTGTTGATTCTTTTCACCTTGCCGTTTAACTTACCAATTTGGCTAGTAGAGAAGATGGATGAATCCTTGAGGATAACAATTAGTAGTCATATGTTTAATTAGGTAATGACTCCATTTAAGCTGGTTTGCTAGATATGATCTGCTTAGTGGAGGAAATCATAATCCACAGTGGCAGTATACAGCTATTAATCGAATCAATTATTTCTCTTTATCCTAAAAAGAAGAGATACCAGAATCTAGCAGAAAAAGCTAATCAACTTTACCCTTCAGACTTAGCATGATTTCAGTGTTCTATATCTGTTTCACAATTTAATTTGTCAGGACTTTGATCTTCTGACCATCCCAGATACATCATGCTGGTTCATCACGTTACTGAGAGTAGAAAGGTAAAAGTAGCAACTATAGCAAATGTCTTGGAAACCCTTGCATGACAGTGGTGAGGAGATGAATCCTTTACAAATAGAGAATTACAGAATGCTTTCAATTTCTGGAGATCCAGTGATCTGGAGCATGTTGGCATATACTGTCTTAGGTGAACGCTTCCTGAATCTTGCATCCCCTGTTACTGAGAAAGAGGCAATGAAATCTTTCGGGGATTTTACAGGCAACATATACCATATTTGGTTGAGCTTTTCCAATCTGTTTACCAGGTTATTATAAACATTTCTGCTTCAAGTGAGTAAGAGGAAGAGCAAGAGGAAGCTATCCAGCTGGTCCAGGTTGTAATGCAGGCAGCTCTGCCACTTGGCATCCACAACCCAGCTGATTCCACTATGCTTGAAATCTGTGGTAGATGAGGATGCTGTCTAGAGCTTGTGACAACCCTGATGGGAAGATTACATTTCTTAAGATTTTTTATGGATAAAAATCCTGTGTATTCTTTACAAAGTAACTATTACTTTGGAAAACACTCACCTCTTCTCATACTAGGGTTGATGCTTATCCATGTGCCCATTCAAAACTGAGATCGACATCATGGGTTGTATTATCGAGCAGCTCCAAGCCATGAAGTCAGATGCACATAGCAATGCTCCTTTATCAAGTGGAAAAGGTGTATATGAGACTGGACCCAAACAGTTCCTGAAGCTTAAGAAAGTTGCATGAGCAGATGGTTCACACACACAGCATGTCTTCTCTTGGCACACAACCGCCCCTCCACCAACCCACACTTTTGATCTCATGGGGAGTCTCTTATGATTAGAGCAACTGTAATTTATCATATAAACTAGGACATTTTTGAGCTAAAAAGTAGGCCAGGACAACAGGCCTAAAACAAGACTGTCCTAGCCAAACAATTTTGCATTGTCACCCCACTGCAGTGATTTTCCACTGAGGGTAATCTTGCCTCCCACTCCCAAGAATGTTTGGCAATGTCTGGAGACACTTTTGGTTGTCACCAGTTGGGGGAAGGTATGTGATGGGTATCTAGTGGGTACAGGTCGGGGATGCTGCTAAATATCCTAAAATGCAAAAAATAGTTCCTCCACAACAAAAAGTTATCTGACCTAAAATATCAATGGTGCCTAGATTGAGAAACTCTTCTATAACTACTTGACTTAAGAGGGGAAAAAATAGTAATGTATGGAAAGTTCTGTATAACAGGCTAGTACCAGAGGAGAGTAGATGGCTCTGGCATTATAACCACACTAAGGGGACTGGGCAGGAAAGAGTTGAGGAAAGGGAAATAGCCCTAGTAGGCAGAAGTTTAAGGGTTATAACAAATTTTCCACTTGGACTGGAAGGAGAGAGATGCTAAAGTGATGATCCATCCAGATCTCTGAATGCAGGGTCGTGTCCTTGGAAGGAACAAGGTTAGAAAACTGCTGACAAAGAAATTTGAGGAAAATATATGTTAATGTGCCCCTTGTAAATCAACCTTGTAAATGGGCCTCAGGATCCCACTGTAGAAGAGGCTCTTAATTAACAAGAGGCCTTATTCAAGTCTTTCAGTTAACCAAGTTCTATCAACCAGCCCAAGTTCCCCAGTGAGGGTCTCAAAATGTAGCCATAGTGACAGAGATGGTGACTGTACAAAGGCAAAAACAAACAAACAAACAAACAACAAGATTGTCTTTCTTCCCAACCTCAACTGGATATCACCTTTGTTCAGTGTCTGATTTACTCTACTTCACCAACAGTAGTAACCATTCAGCAGCCCTAAATATGGTACCATACTCTGAGAAGCTCAGCTAGTCTCCTGGTTGTGGGGTGATTACATTTTCAATCGTAGAAGAGCCAGTAATTTGTTCTCATTCTAAATAACATGTAAATTGGACTCAAATTTTCTTTACCTGATAAATATGCTTCTGCCAGCATCATCCAAAAGTCTTATAACATTAATATGGTATCATGCAAACGATGCTTCCAATCAAAAACTATAATGAAATGAATAAAACAAAAACAAAAACAATAACCTGATGCCCATGGGATTTAATTTTATTTAATGTACCCCATCTTCCAGAAACAGTTTGCGTCATACAACGTGACCTACTGGAAGGTCAGTCACAACACCAGCTGGGAAATAACATCTTGCAACTCAGGTCACTGATCTAGAGGAGATGGCTTATACCCTAAACTAAAGATAAACATATGGTGATTTTTTTTTTAAGTCAGATTTTTTTTTAAGGTCCATGAATCAGGAAGTTCAGGACGAAATGACAATTAAAATGTTACATCTAATAGTATATTATCTTTATATCTTGGTTTTCCACAGGCCAAACTAACCTCTTGCTCATATAATATTTTGTTCTTTCTTATTTTACTTACCACATATAACAATGTATTCTATACCATTTTATAAGTGACTTTCTATTAGGCACTATATCTTACTTTTCTTTGTTTTCTCAGTACTTAGCAGACAGTGGAGGCACTCAGTAAATATGTATTTAATAAAGGCATGAATAAATAAATAGCTAAGTCAATAAATAATAAATAAAGCCAAGTCAGATATTCCCTTTTTTCCAAATGACCTCATAGGAAATTTGCCTTCATCTGTGAATGTTCTTACCCAAGCCAGGAATGACTTAATGCTACAAGCATTTTTAAGTAAAGGATATAGTCACTGGCTTTCATTGATTTTACTGTCCACTTTTAGAGAAACAAATGAAAAATAGAAATGCACTGCTCAGGCTTTTATCACATCACCTGTTCACTGTGACTTGCTGTTGGATAAAAATCTCAATTATTTCAGTATAATCAGAGTGCCTATGATTATACAACTACATGATTCTAAAATGTATTCTCCCACACCTGGAGTTATACTCTGTACAACTATCCATCTATCTGTCTGTCTATCATCTTCTATCTTTCTACCTATCCATCTGTCTATCTTAGGAGACAACCAGCACAGAGTAAGCAGGCACATAATATCACTTCTAAACATGTCATTCTGTGACACTTGAAACACTCTTTCTTTTATGATCTCTCTGCTTTCTAAGAATCACTTTGCCACTGCAACTAGAGGTAATTGGCAAATCAATTAGAGGAAGGACTCTCTACCTAAACTTCAGTTGAGCAGAGTTGTAAATAAATAAGTAAACAAATAAATACATGCATACATACATACATAAGAGACTCAAATCTTGGGCAGTCCCCTGCTCCAACTTGTTTTCAACGATACACTTTGAACACATTTGAAGTGAGATCAAATTTTAATGGATAGATATCTCTGAAAGAAATCCTTCAGTAATCATGGTGAAAGATGGAAAAGGAACCAGAGATAGAGGTAGCAAAAAATCCAAGAGACAATATGGAGCACCCTGCTGAGTCACTTAACTTTTGAGGCATAGTAAATCACCCCAAAATTTAGTGCCTTAAAAATATATCTCTTTATTTAGCTCACACTTCTGCAGGTCAGTAATTTGGGCTGGGTTTATCTGGATGATTCTTCTGGTCTTGGTTGGGCGGTCATGCATCTGTAATCAGCTGCCAGATTGACTGGTTACTAGCTACACGAGGATGTCCTCAGCAGGATACCTTGGGAGTTTTTCAGCAGACTATTTCAGACTCATTCACAGAGCAACATGAAAGCTATCACAAGCATGCAAAGCCTCTTGAGGCCTAGGTTTGCAACTGTCACAGCGTCATTTTGCTGCATTATATCGATCAAAGAAAGTCACATTGTCAGTTCAGATTCAAGAGGAAGAAAAAAAGATTTCATACTTTGATGGGAGGAACTGCAAAGTCATATTGCAAAGGACATTGGTTGCAGACAGGGGTTAGGGACTGTGGTCATTTATTTTTGCAATTTACTGCCCCTGTGTTCAGAGCAAACTGACTGGTTTACAGTGTGGCTGGCAGTCAATGAATAAAAACATAAAGAGTCTCATCTTAATAAATCAATGGGTAGAATTGTAAGAAGACTCCCATGTGACAAGATATTTGACTTTGGACAAGTTTCTTTCCCTACCTGTAAGCAATAGATATTATTTTTACCATTAAGACTAAAATTGTCAGTGAGGCACTCTGCTAGAATTTGGAGACAAAAATATGCTAAGACCTACTATAATACTTGACATATTTTCTTTGTAAACTAGGTGCATTATGCAGACTTAGGCTGTTCACTTCGACTTTGTTTCCTCACGTGTTCAACAGAAACGTTCCAATTTGGCCCCTCCCAAAAGTCAAGAGAGCAGTAATCAACACATGGTAGATACAGATGTTGAATGATGAGCACTTGCTCCTTTAGAACAACCTAGGTCTGAGGAAGACTTCACGGGAACATAGCCTACTCCAGGATGGCTGTTAGCCACCAAATGAAGAGGTTCACAAGTTCTGAAAGCTCTCAGTGATAAAGTAGAGCTTTGGGTGCACCCTTGCCATTTTAATAAAGGCAGTGCATTAAAATGGGAGAGGCCAGACTTTAGAGTCTGATGAAGTTGGATTCAAACTCTAAATCTAACATAGTTTTTTGAGGTTTTTGTTTTGTTTTGTTTTGTTTTTTTGTTTGTTTGTTTGTTTTTGTTTTTTTTTTTTTGCCTCCCCAGCCACCTCTAAATCTTACACGGTTTTATGTGGTGGACTTTTGCAAGTTGTTGAAAATCCTAGGTCTTTAATTTCCTCCCTTGCAGAGTGAGTTCTGGGATCCAGGTGTTTATTCAGACTCTCTACCCATTCCCACCTTTCCTAATGTGAATGCCACTAGCTTCCTCAGCAGGTCCTGTGCCCAGTAGCTGGATCAGCTCTCAACTGGCAGTTTGAACTCCTAGAAAAAGAATATGCCACATAGATCTTGGGAATACAGCCTCTCAGCCAAATGACACATATTTCTGTGCTTCATAAGAGAGAAGACAGATGCTGGTGCTGACATGACTGAAGCCCCATGGAAATATTAACTATGGAACCCCATTAGTCGTCCACCCAACCTGAGCTACTTTCCAGTGAGCCAGTCTCAAGGGCCATTTTCTGTGAACTTATGACTTAATCAAATGTTCCATCACCTTCAGGTTTTATCATCTCCATTCCATTCAAAACCTACTTCTCATGGCTCCTCCAATACAGAGGCCTATGACTAATAAGTTTAAAAGTCACAAAAGATACCAAATGTCCTACACAGCCCATAATATGCCTTATCATGTTTCCTTAAATTACTGTTAGAGTTAGCTGACCCAGGCCTGGGGGAGAACCAGCCTTGTTATGAACATCCCTCTAAAACTTCTATCCCTCCAAATATGTCTTCCACAGCATAACATCTTGCTTCAGAGTTCTGGTTTTGTTATTTTCTGCCCAAGTCTGGGGTTTCAAAAAAAAAAATAGGTAGCATATCAAGTTCAGTCGTATTTGAAAAAGCTGGCTGCATATGATGACGTTACACAATTATTTACCTTTACTTACAGGGCTTTTATCCTACTAAAGATAAGGTTTTCTGAATAATGAAGACACAACTGAAATCCCAGTGGGATAGATATAGGGCAAACCCTATATGTGCAGTGTTAAGAGGCAACAATAAATCCAGTCATATCTAATTATCATTATCTCTTTAGTAGAACACTCATGCCCAATCTCCTTTGCGCAGGCTCTTGATTCCTTACTCCTAACTGTCCACAGTTTGCTTTTCTCAATAATTATATTAAGTTAGATAAATTAGAGTATAACCAAAACTAATTTTGCATAATATCCCAGTCCATTTGTGCAGAGTCTCTAAAAACCTCTAAGCTATTTCTCTAGGCAGTAAGATAGCTAATTATTTACCCTCCCAGCAGCCTCCAAGGCACTTCTGATCCTATGTTTAGAACAGAGAATGATTCCATTCGATTAGGAGAAAAAAATGCCCACAGCTTTCCTAAGATAACATGAAAATTCCATCTATCCGAGGGGACTAAGTAATTTACTCTCTGCAGATTCCTTTGGATCCTGAAATAATGTGCAGTGATGCATAGGCACATGGTCATTATGCCCCAGATTTCCTCATTTAGGAAATCAATTCTTAAACATTGGGGATATGCAAATTCAATTATTCCTGAACTGCAGAATGATAATCATGCACTGAAATCTGTATTAGCATATCCGTGTGGAGCAGGCTTCTCCTCCCCCAGGGTTCTCTGCCACCTGTTGAATTAATTTGGTCTCATCCCTTGACATTCATCAGGCTCTGCATATGATAGGGGCAGACTAACTTAACCTGTTGTCAGAGGAAACTGCAAAGTTACATGAGAGAGTCACATCTCAGCAGAATACTACAGAGGAGAGGCAAAAACTGGAACAAAATGCTTAGCCAATCCTTCAACAGCTATCCCCAAACAATGCACCTTGGCAAACAAGGACCACTGAAATCTAATTAAGAACTTTCTCTTCTGGCCCACTGGGGATCTGCACAATGACACAAGAACAGTGCTTAACTGGCATGGTGCTTGCTAAGCAAGCACCTGGGAATTAAATTCTGTCTTATTGTTCTTTTTAAATATTTCTAAACTACAGGGAAATTCTGTTGTCATGATTCTAGAAAGGCAGAAACAAATTTCATTCTCAATCTGATTTTAATCTACACACAGAGAAAAAACATCTTGCATTGTATTCATCACTCCCTCACCAACTCAAAATCTTCCAAAGGCTTGGGTATTTGTTATATGGATTTTTTTTTGTTGGATATTTGTTATATATGGATATATTTACATATATGTGTATATGTTATACATGGATATATATTATATATATTTATATACATGGATATATACCACATAACACTTACTGCCCCAAGGAGTTATTATGTGATGCACTTCCCAGCATCTGCTTTGACTCATTTTGGTGATAAAATTTAGAATCTCCATGAACTCACGTTTATTGTCATGTGACTCGAGTGACTTTATGCACTCCTGCCTTCTTTCAGAAATCTGCTAGAATAGTCTGTGAAGGTGTCTATCACAGCTCTTAGCATAACATTTTACTGTTGTCCAGCTATGTTGCAGGGCTGTTCATGAAACTGTAAGCTTCTTGAAGAAATGTCTTATTCGTCTTCATATCTGACAGATCTAGTGCATACAAAGTGCTCAATAAATGGATAATATTTCTGGCACAAATGGGTTAAGGAAGCTAAATTTTCATTTAGTAAGAATAATAAAATACATTGCCCTCAACCTTATTCATGGTAGCCTCTTTAGCTACGAATAGTACAAGACTATATTACCGCACTATAATGTCTCCTGGTATAAATGTGACAGCATCAACCTTTGACACATTAGAAGAAAACACAACTTTATTTAGATTGATTATGGAAAAGAAGTGAGGTTTCTGGTCTCTTCCAACATGCTCCTGGGTTTTTCTATCTTACAACCACACTCATTTCCCCAATCCAATATTAAACTATTATTTTCCTTTTTCTCCCCCTCCCCAGCACTGACCTTATTCCAGCCTTCCTTCCAACACGGCCACAGTTCTCCCAGCCACAGCCTCCACTGCCACCAGGAGGTTTCTAGTCACTGAGCTATGTTACCATCCCACCGCATCCTCCGGTCTGTGAAGCCAGGTTTCCAAACACTCCTTCAGATAGCTTCCTTGCCGAAGAATTCAGGCATTATACAATTGCTGGGAACCTCCGTGTAATGAAGATTGGGTTTTTTCAAATACATCAATGAGCTTATTCCTCTTTTAAATTTTTGCGTACACTGTCTCTTCCCTGAACAAGAGGCAGCCTTCATGAGAGCTAGAGATAAAAAGGATAGAGTTAAGAAAAATACTGTGTGTCATTTAAAACAGGTATAAAAGTAACTCAGGACAGTGTAAGAGCTAGGAAGTATTGCAAGAAAGAAGAGATTCTCCATTCCTTTATCTCTCTTGTATACGTATCCAGAGAGCATCTGGATATGTGAGGCCATAGAGCCTGTTCTGTGCCAGGGGAGGGAGGCGAGGACATGTGAGAGGGAAGCAGGAAGCCCTAAGGCTGGCCTTTCTGGTCTGAAGAATTATCTGGGGGGTGGAGGGTGGAGTGAGAAGGAGGGAGTGGATCATAGACTTAAACATAAACACTGAAACTGTAAAATCTCTACAGAGAAATAGAATATCTTCTTAATCCTGGGGTGCAACAAAGATCTCTGAGATAGAATTCAAACAGCACTAACTAGAAAATAAAAAATGAGGAATTGGTGAAGTGGTCATGCAAAAAAAAAAAAAAAAAAAACCCTTTGTTGGATCTCCAAACTTCCTTTGGCTTCCGTGTGGTTTGGAGGCCCTTGATAGAGCAGACAGTGGCATGGTTGTAGCCAGTGGGTTCCTCCACAGCGAGGACCAGGGTGAGGATACCAGACAACAGAGGTGGCTGAGCAAGGCAGTGGATGCTGCTGCAATCAGAGCCTGTTCCAACACCAAAGAGAGTTGTGCTGGTGAGCCTATCAGAGGAAATGACCAATCCCTTGCTGAGCTGAGGATGCCAAACCTCCAGCTACAGCAAACAGAGGCATCAGCAGCAAATACCAGTAGAACTCTCAAGAATGGAATCAGCTTTAAAAGCCACAAGTCTAGTGAGCAGCCTAGATAGGCTGTTTAGGGCAAAAGTCAGGAAGAAAAGACAACCATAGGAGCCATGGACAGGTGGTGCCAAAATGGGCTCCTTCGGCATGAAGATTACTCTAAGCTGAAGGGAACCAAGACTCTAAGGGCTCAAGAGAAATTTTGCCCCTCCCTTACCTACATAGAAGAATCTTAATTGGGGGTATTTTGGGGGCCTAACCAGCTGGAAGGACAGAAGAACCATTTCCTGGAATGGGGAAGGTTGTGGCTCGAGAGGAGGGGAAGAGGGGCTTCTGTTTTGGACAAGTATATGGTGCCTGCTGGACAGACATCCACATAGAAATGTCAAGTCAGCAGTGGATGACAGGAGCCTGGAATTCAAGTGAAGACAAGGCTGGCAATATAAGTTTGGGAGTCATAAACATTTGGATAATTTTTAAAGCCATAAGGATGGGCGAAGGAGTGAGTATAAACAGAGAGAAGTGATCCAAGATCTGGGTCCCAGGGTACTCCAGCATGGGAAGATCAGGAAGAAAGCTGATTCTCATGGTTCAGAAAAGTAAAAGTGATGATTATATAATTCTTGACAAGTGATTGATTTAGCCAAAAATTGTCCATGTAATTGTATTAAGAGAAAGGAAGAAAGAAGAATAAGAATGTGTGGAGTTATCGAAGTGACACATTGATCATCTTCCAAAGTAGGAAGGTAATAAATATCTCAAAATTATAAATAAATAGCTGTATAAAGATGATATATGGAAACAAGAAGGTACATACCACAAGAAATAACTGAAAAGTAGAAAATGGCTTCTTTGGGGAGGGCAGGGGGATGGGGAAGGAAAGAATGGAGCAAAAGATTACTCTTCATTTAAACTTTATACAGTTTACCTTTGAACAACACAAGAATTAGGCCACCTGACTCCCAGGCATTGGAAAATCTGCACACAACTTTTGACTCCCCCAAAGCTTAACTACTTAAGAGCCTGCTGTTGACCAGAAGCCTTACTGATAACATAAACAGTTAATGAATACAACTTTGTATGTTATGTGTATTATATACTATATTCTTACAGTAAAACAAGATAGAGAAAAGAAAAAATGTGGTTTTTTTCAGAATAAAAGTTATTAGCAAAGATAAATTTTATCTGATTGACCCATCTGTGTGGCTGGGCAAACATCGAATTACTAAACATCTGCTCCTCCTCTTATTGCCCTGTGAACTGCATTCCTTTCCTCTGACATCTCAGACCCCTGTAACTTTCTCCTTAGTTCAGGATGACATATATACCTCATTTTGCCTGACTGGCTTTGGAATTTCCATGTCTGTATGGATTCCTTGTATGTACCTATTAAATTTGATTTTCTCCTGTTAATCTGTGTCATGTCCATTTGATTCTTAGTCTAGTTAGAAGGACCTTTGAGGGGATGGGAATTCTTGATCCTTGATAGGCCTCTTACAACTCTTAAGAGTAGGTGATTCTATTAAGCCAATTTCTTCATGAATGTAAAATTTATTTGGATGTGATTTGGAATTGGACTTGGTATTTGTGTTGCTAAACTATGACATCCATCAAGCTAGGCAACCACTACTATCCAGCATGCAAAGTATAAATGTGACAATAATGTGTCCCAATAAGGGTTCCCAGCAGGGGGTGAATGGATCCTCTAATCTCATTTGCAACAGCTTTTGCACATAATGTATTTTATTATGTTTCTGACAGCCCATTGGACAATAACTTTCTTGAGAATGGAAGAATTCCTTATTCTTTGAATATTTACAGTATATAATACAATGGTGTATTTATAGTAGAGGCATACAGGATAATCCATTACATAAAATGATGGAATTTACCTCTAGCTCTAAATCTCCAATCTGAGGAGTTAGATTTTTAAGAGTCTATTGAAGAGACTGTACAGTAACCAAACATCTAAGATTTGAGGGAGTCAGGATACCAGAGGAGGCCTCTACATTGATATAAACCTAAAATTATTTTTCATGTTTTCCCTAGATATGCTTCTTTAGTGGTTTCTACTAGTGGAATCTAAGAAGTCCAAAAGAAAATTACAGTGAAATGACCAAGATATTGTGTACACTCTGTATAGTTTTCAGCAGTCTCAAAACACTGAGGATGTAGCACATGGAGTTCCAGGCCTGGTAAGAAGGAGCAGCCTCTCTACATTCCCCAGACTTTTAGCCACAGTATTTAATATTCTATGGCACAAGAGTAAAAGAAAACTGAGAGAAACCAGCCTTTACTAAGAATAAAACCTGACTTGAAAGTAGTTCTTATTAAAACTTCTTAGCAGACTAGCAATACAAAAGAAGGGACTTCCTTAATATGATAAAAAGTATCTTAAATATATGTATATATCTTAATGGTAAAATATCTAAAGATTTCCTTCTGATCCAGAATGAGACAAAAATGCCCCCTCTTACTATTCCTTTTAAATATTGGCCTATAGTCAGTACTATAAGACAAAACATGTATATTTAATATTTATACATTCACATATTAGTTATATATATATATATACATACACATACATGTGTATGAATAAATTCAAAGGAAGAAATAAAAATGCCATATTTGCGGAACATGGCTATATACATAGAACATGTCTAAATATATAGATAAATATGGAAATATGGAAGTGCATTTAGCAAGGTTATAGTTTTAAAAATCAACATGAAGTGTATATTTATATAACTAGTAATAGACAAAATACTATTTTCAATGATATAAAAAGCATCAACTACCTATAACTCAATCTACAAAATGCATTCAATGTCTCTATATAAAAAATCAAAAGAATTTTTACAATAAATTAAACATTTTTTTAAAAAATGGAGGGCTATGCATGTTCGTGGATAGGAAGGTAAAATATTTAAAGATACAAAAACAATAAACTGACCTATAGATTCCATGCAATCCCAGCATATATGTGGGTTTGCATAAATTTACGTACTGATTCTAAAATTTGTATGGAAATGCAAAAGACTAAGAATGCCAAGACAATCTTGGAGTGGAGGGACAAATTTAGAACACTTACACTATACTACCAGACATCAGGTGTTATTATAAAGTTCCAAAAATTGAGATTAAAAGGTTTCAGCATATTATTAAGCACTAAGCTGAAGTTAACAAAATGGAGTACAGAACCAGACCATATACACAGTCACCTGACATACAACATATGACTCTGCAATGAATATCATAGGCCACAAACCCAGGGAGAATAGTAACAACTACAAATCATAACACAAAAAGCAAAAACTGTAGAGGCCACCTTTAGGCAACAGACTTGAGCCATGGAAACTTGAGCAAGGCAAAAGGGCCCACACCACTGAGCTGAATGCAAACAGGCTCATTGAGTGACCCACCTCGAAAGAGCCATAAATGCTAATCTTACCCAGTGGGCTACTTCCAACCTGGCACAGTTACTAAAAGAGGGAAAATTCCATAGTTCCCATACCTTTTCACTCTACCCTATAACTGTGGCCCCTCAACACTACCTCATGATAGACAGTCTCCTTTGCTGTCCTACCTGCTGCTCCCTTGCAGTGTATTCAATAAACTTCTACTTTCTTGTTCTGCTTTGGCTGAATTCTTTCACTGCCCATGCCACCAACCCCCACCCAATAAGAACACCCCACAAAAACCACAGTAGAAAAATTGGAAAAAGTCTTAGACATTTCACAAAAAAAGGAGTGTAGAAGTGTTCAATAAGTACATATAAAAGTGTTCAATGCCTTTAGTCATGTCAGAGAAAAATGGCACCAAAGGGAGTTAAACTGGCAAGGAAGTCCTTACTCAAACAAGAAGCAGGGAAGTTTTTAAGCACATGGTGAGCCAGCAGGTCCTACTGGAGGACCTTAGGAGGGTGGTTGGTCAAGGCAGGAGTAGGCCACTTGTGTTTGCTAATAGGTGCTTATCAAGAGATTGGGAGAAGATTTACATCTCAAAGGAGCAGAGATGCTCTAAGAAAAGGGAGATAAAGGGTCTGTATATTGGCTAGGATGCACCAGGGAAGTTAGTCTTGTAGAGGGCTGAAAGCTCTCAGCAGAAGGCAGGAGGAGGAAGGGACAAAAGCAGGGAAGGAATGTTTTGTTTTGCAGCCAGAGAGATGCCCAGCTAGGTGTTTCGCCAATAGCCCCTTGCTAGGCATTCTTGGCCCTTTATGTGAGCTAGTTTGAGCCAGATTGGAGCTGAGAACCTGCACAGAAGCCCCTTGAGTTGTCCTGAAGTTACCTTTAGCTCATTATAATACTAAGATCTCCTCTGAAGGGCAGAGTTTCTGCCATTTTTAGAACATATGATGTATGCACTAGCATGCTGACATGCTGGGCATGTGCAATTGAACCAAAGTGCTTATGCAAGCTCCCCGCCCCCACCCCTAACACACTTAATAAAGGTTTCCACTAATACCACTGGAGACCTCTGTCTCCTTACTTGTAAAAGTAATAAGTTCTTTGCTTTCAACACTTTTTTAGATTATGTTCAATTTGACATCCCCCAACTATGGTGCCTAAATGGGATCTCTTGATTGGATGGGGGGGCCCCAAATGTGGTGAAGCTGGTGGCACAGGCAGTAGGCAGTGAAAGCATTCACCTGAGGCAGAAAAAGGGAGTTAGAAGTTTATTGAATACACCACAAGGAAGGGCGGGGGGCCAGGACCACAGAGGAGAGACTGTCTGCAAAGAAGCAGTGGGTGGGGGTCCATTTTTAAAGGGGGAAGTTGAGGAGGTGTGGTCACATAAGGACTCTTCCCTTTTATGGAAACTCTGCCTAGTTGTGAGTAGCCCATTGATCAGTTAGGGCCTATGGATATTTTGAGATGGATCACCTGATGGACCTGTCTGTATTCAGTCAGGTGATCACTGGTGCTTTCTGCATTCCATTGCTCAAGCCTATTCACCTAAAAGCAGCCTCTATACAAGCCAGAGCACCCTTTGAGTTCCATCATGCATAGTCAGGAAGAAATCTACCTGAAGGGGAACTTGAATGCTATCTTGATCATTCTCAAAATGATCACTAATATTTGGTTTATTGCTGTAATTTTTTTCACTCTAAAACTACTGATGAAGTTCTGGAGTTGGTGGTAGAAATCTAAGTGAAGCAACACATGTCAAAGTGCCCACACAGGGGCGCCTGGCTGGCTCAGTCAGTAGAGCATGATCTCAGGAGCACAAGTTTGAGCCCCATCTTGAGCATAGCATTTACTTAAAAAAAAAAAAAAAGTATCAACACAGTGCCTGATCTGTGCAGGCATATGGGTTGAATGAAATGAACAAATGATTGGATAATAATTGGAAAATTGGTAAATTTGTGCACACAAGTTATTAGCAGATTTGAACTGAGATGAGTAAAGTACCATAAATAAGTGTGTTAGTTAACCTCCTAAATGTTCACCAAATGTGAACATTTATGTGCCACCTCAGGCCGTGATAATACATCTTCATTTAGATAATAAATATAACTGGGGTGATGAAAGGCACACACACAAAAAGGCATCCAGGAATTGATAGCTTGCATTTAAAGGATTAAAAAAAAATTCTCTCACTTTCTTGCTTTCCCAAATCACACCAGCACTTCTAAGATATAGATGGAGTCATGACCAGGAATGCTAAACTATAAGATTATTTTTCAACTCACATCAGGCTTGAAAAGAGATACTTTTATCCAGGTATTAGTAAAGAAGCCATTAACCAAAATGTTATTATGACAAAAAGTCACGTGACAAGATTAAAGCTGTGGAATTTGAACCCATAATTATCAGACTCCAAGCTGATGTTCTTTCTTTGCAGGTAGTAAAAATGTTCCAGTGCTGTTTTGCTGGGGGCATTTGCAAGGAAAATTAGGAAGTGCTCAATACCCACGATAATGTTATCGCTTAAAATAAACAAAGCAGGAAAATTCAATAAACCCCAAGCTCCAGCAAGATATTTACCTCTAATTTTAGAATGCCTACAATAAAACCACTACAGCTGTCATCACCTTCCCTGTTGGAGTGACGGCCGCACATTTGTAAAACAAGGAAATGTGATGATTATTCAAGAACTATACACAAATGGCCTGCCTGCCTGTGATAAAAATGAGCTGACAGCCTTTGGCTGTTTTCACATAAATTTGGGTCCAGAATGTCCCTAGTTAACAACAGGCCTCCCTCCATTTAGCCCCTGTGCATTTTTTTCCAATGTAGGAATAAGAATTCCTTAAGACTCAGCAACTTCTACCAATCTTTCGGAGCTCTCTTAGACTTCCCAAGCTTCATTTTTGTGGTATCACATACACACAGAAACATGCACAAATCATAAGGGTAAATGTTCACGAATTGTCAACCCTCCTACCAGTTATAAATACCAGTCAGTCGAATAATAGAATATTAGAGGTAACACAAAGCCCTCTCTTAGGCTCACTCCCATCATGACCACTCATCCTCATTAAAGCCAGCCACGGTCCTGACCTGTCTCCATGGATTAATTCTGTTTATGAACTTCATACAAATGCAGTCATACAGTATATAGTCTCTGTTTTACTTTATTTCATTCAATATTATGTCTGTGTAATTCATGTATTTACATTACTATATTATAGGAATGTAACACCATTTATTTACCCTTTCTCCTATTGTTAAATATATGGGTTGTGTCAAGTATTCAGCTCTTCACCTCCCCAACACCTGCCTAAAAAAAAATTTTAGAGAGAAGACCTGCTCCAGGAAGAGAGCTATTATCATAGAGAACTACATTATCCTATGAACTAAGTATGGTAGATAGGGAGGAACCTAGCAAGGCTTGTTTGATCAAAGTCCTATGTGTCCCATTGTTTCTGAGTAACCCAGCAAATATTTGTTTATCAAACATTTACCCTTTTTTTTAATCTTCCTATAAATTGCATTTCTTCCCTTTGAAGTCCCGGGCCCCTACCCCTTTCTCATTAGTTCAGAATGGCATATATATATATATATATATATATATATATATATATATATATACATATGTATATATATATATATATATATATGTATATATATATACTTCATTTTGCCTGTCTTTGGAATTTTTATGTCTATGTGGATTCCCTGCATGTATGAAATTAAATTTAATTTTCTCCTGTTCATCTGTCTCATGTCAATTTGATCCTTAGTCCACCTAGAAAGACCTTGAAGGAAAGAGGAAAGACTTTGAAGGGAAAAAGAAAATCTTCCTCTCCATCACAGACATATTCACCATATTCATTGACTTATTTCACTTAGCATAATCTCCTCCAGTCCTATCCATGTAGAAGCAAATGGTGGATATTCATCCTTTCTGATGGCTGACTAGTATTCCATTGTATATATGGACCACATCTTCTTTATCCATTCGTCTGTTGAAGGGCATCTCAGCTCCTTCCACAATTTGGTTATTACAGACATTGCTGCTATGAACACTGGGGTGCATATGGCCCTTCTTTTCACATTTTTGTCTTTGGGGAAAATTAGTGCAATTGCTGGGTCAAAGGGTAGCTCTATTTTAATTTTTTGAGGAACCTCCACACTGTTTTCCAAAGTGGCTGTACCAACTGGCATTCCCACCAACAGTATAAGAGGGTTCCCCTTTCTCCACAACCTCTCCAACACTTGTTGCTTCTTGCCTTGTCTATTTTTGCCATTCTAACTGGTGTAAGGTCGTATTTCAATGTGGTTTTGATTTGAATTTCACTGATGGCTAATGATGATGAACATTTTTTCATGTGTCTGTTAGCCATTTGTATGCCTTCTTTGGAAAAGTGTCTGTTCATGTCTTCTGCCCATTTTTTGACTTGATTATTTGTTTTTTGGGTGTTGAGTTTGAGAAGTTCTTTATAGATCTTGGATACCAGACCTTTATCTGTAGTGACATTTGCAAATATCTTCTCCCATTCCGTGGGTTGCCTCTTTGTTTTGTTGACTGTTTCCTTTGCTGTGCAGAAGCTTTTTATCTTGATGAAGTCCCAAAAGTTCATTTGCTTGTTTCACTAGCCTTTGGAGATGTATATTGAAATAAGTTGCTGTGGCCGATGTCAAAGAGGTTACTGCCTATGTTCTGCTCTAGGATTTTGATGGATTCCTGTCTCACATTGAGGTTCTATATCCATTTTGAGTTTATCTTTGTGTATGGTGTTAGAAAATAGTTGAGTTTCATTCTTCTGTATATAGCTGTCCAATTTTCCCAGCACCATTTATTGAAGAGACTGTCTTTTTTCCATTGCATATTTTTTCCTGCTTTGTCAAAGATTAGTTGACCATAGAGTTGAGGGTCCATATCTGGGCTCTCTATTCCGTTCCATTGGTCTATATGTCTGTTTTTGTGCCAGTACCATGCTGTCTTGGTGATCACTGCTTTGTAATATAGCTTGAAATCGAGCAATGTGATGCCCCAGAGTTGTTTTTCTTTTTCAACATTTCCTTGGAGATTCGGGGTCTTTTCTGATTCCCTATTAGGAATTTTAAGTTTGTTTGTTCCAGCACTCTGAAAAATGTCATTGGAATTTTGGTCGGGGTGGCATTGAAGGTTAGATTGCTCTGGGTAGCATAGACATCTTAACAATGTTTATTCTTCCAATCCATGAGCATGGAATGTTTTTCCATCTTTTTGTGTCTTCTTCAATTTCTTTGATGAGTGTTCTGTAGTTCCTAGAGTATAGATCCTTACCTCTTTGGTTAGGTTTATTCCAAGGTATCTTATGGTTTTTCATGCTATTGGATGAAATGGAATCGTTTCTCTAATTTCTTTCTACAGTTGCATTGTTAGTGTATATGAAAGCAATTGATTTCCGTGCATTATTTTGTATCCTGCCACATTACTGAATTGCTATATGAGTTCTATAATTTATCAATAGTTGTTGATAATAATTTCTAATAATTGTTTCTATTTCCTTGGTGTTAGTCGTGATCTCTCCCCTTTCATTCATAATTTTATTAATTTGGGTCCTTACTCTTTTCTTTTGGATAAGTCTGGCTAGTGGTTTATTGGTCTTACTAATTCTTTCAAAGAACCAGCTTCTAGTTTCATTGATCTGATCTACTGTGTTTCTGGTTTCTAATTCATTGATCTTTTCTCTAATCTTAATTATTTCTCTTCTAATGCCTGGCTTAAGCATTGTTCATTGCTTTTTCTCTAGTTCTTTAAGGTGTAGAGTTAGTTGGTGAATTTGGGATTTTTCTATTGTTTTGAGTGAGGCTTGGATGGCTATGTATTTCCCTCTTAGGACTGCCTTTGCAATATCCCATAGGTTTTGGACTGATGTGTTTTCATTCTTATTGGTTTCCATGAATTGTTTAAGTTCTTCTTTGATTTCCTGGTCGACCCAAACATTCTTGAGCAGAATGGGCTTTAGTCCAAGTGTTTGAATTTCTTCCAAATTTTTCTTGTGATTGAGTTCCAGTTTTAAAGCATCATGGTCTGAGAATATGCAGGGAATAATCTCAATCTTTTGGTATCAGTTGACACCTGATTTGTGACCCAGTATGTGGTCTATTTTGGAGAAAGTTCCATGTACGCTCAAGAAGAATGAATATTTTGTTGTTTTAGAGTGGAATGTTCTGTATATATCTATGATGTCCATCTGGTCCAGTGTCACTCAAAGCTCTTGTTTCTTTGTTGATTTTCTGCTTAGATGATCTGTCTATTGCTGAGAGTGGAGTATTGAGGTCTCCCACAATTAACGTATTGTTATCAATACAACTCTTTATTTTGGTTAACAGTTGGCTTATGTAGTTGGCTGCTCTCATGTTGGGGGCATAGATATTTACAATTGTCAGAACTTCTTGTTGGATAGACCCTTTAAGAATGATATACTGTCCTTCTGTGTCTCTAACTACAGTCTTTAGTTTAAAATCTAATTTGTCTGATATAACAGTTGCTACCCCAGCTTTCTTTGGAGGTCCGCTGTCATGGAAGATTGATCTCCATCCCTTCACTTTCAGTCTGGATGTATCTTTATGTTCAAAATGAGTCTCTTGTAGACAGCATATGGATAGGTCCTGTCTTTTTATCCAATCTGTAACCCTGTGCCATTTTATGGGAGTATTAGGCCATTCACGTTGAGAATGATTATTGAAAGATATGAATTTATTGTCATGTTGCCTGTGAAGACCTTGTTTTTATAGATTGTCCCTGTAAATTTCTGTTCTATACCACTCTTGGGGTCTTTCTCCTTTTATAGAACCCCCTTTAATATTTCTTGCAGGGCCGGCTTAGTGGTCACATATTCTTTCAGTTTCTGCCAGTCGTGGAAGCTCTGCATCTCTCCATCCATTCTAAATGACAGCTTTGCTGGATAAACTATTCTTCACTGCATGTTCTTCTTGTTTAGTACCCTGAATATGTCTTGCCAGGCCTTTCTGCTTGCCAGGTCTCTGTGGATAGGTCTGACGTTATTCTGATGTTCCTCCCTCTGTATGTAAGGAATCTCTTCCCCCAACTGCCCTTAAGATGGTTTACTTGGTTCTAAGATTTACTATTACATGCCAGGGTGTTGACCTGTTTTCCTTGATCTTGGGAGGGGTCCTCACTGCTCTAGGACATGAATGTTTGTTTCATTCCCCAGATTAGGGAAGTTCTCAGCTACGATTTGCTCAAATATATCTTCTAGTTCTCTCTCTCTCTCTACCCCCTCCGGGATGCCAATAATTCTGACATTGGAATGTTTCATGGTGTCACTTATTTCTCTGATCCTATTTTCATGGATTCTGAGTTGTTTTTCCCTGGTCTCCTCTTTTCCCTTTTTGTCTATTAATTGGTCTTCTAGGTCACTAATTCATTCTTCTGCCTCACTTAACTAGCTGTTAGATTATCTAGATTAGATTGGATCTCATTCATAGCATTTTTAAATTCTGCCAATTCAGCTTTCATTTCTGCCCTTAGAGACTCTATGCTGCCATTAATTGATTTCTCCATTCTAGCTATTGTCTTCACAATTGCTCACCTGAATTCCATCTCCAACATCTCAGTTATATCTGAATCCATTTGTAAATTTGTGGCATAAGTCATAGTCTCTGAGTCTTTCCTATTTTGGGGGTTCCTCCTCCTAGTCATTCTGTTGAGGGGTGGTTGAGGGAATGTATAGAGATCAAATTATTGACCACAACCCAAGCAAGATGCACCTGTTTTCTAGGGACCTTAGGGTTGTTGGCCTCTTATTTTCCCAGCCTGTCTTCTGGGGGAGGGGCCTGCTGTGCTGTTATTCAGGCAACCCTGTTTGGGCAGATTTGCCCTGCCCCCTGTGGTGGGGGGTGGGCTCAGTGAAAACTGATTTTGGGGGGCTTTTGTTCTCTGATGGCTTTCCGTGGTAGCTTTCCACATCTCTTCAGAGCAGAAGAGACTATTTCCAACCCTCTGCCTCAGAACAGAGAGATCACAGTCTGTTCTTCAGTGAGCTCTCCAGGCCACACTATCTCCGTTTCTGTCTGTGCTGCTATAAACTGCAGTCCTGGCTTGTGCGCCCCTCAGCAGCATTCCCAGTCCTCATCTCCAGGTCAGGGCACATCTCTGCCCTTTGTGCTTCTAAAACCGCAAGCCACCCCCAGTTTGCCCACACGGCCCTGCTCCAGGTTTCCTTCCAGGGGCTGCCCTAAAGTCCTTTCCCCATCGCTACTGGTCTGTGAGTCTGTGGTCGGTCCTCAGCATGGGAGGCTATCACTCACCAGTGGTGTAGGATCCCAAGGGCTCAGCTCCCTCCCCCTTCCATTTATCCTCCAATATCTGCCTGGGGAATCACGGCTCCCCGTTTAGTACCTGGAAACCAACCGCCTGCAATATTCTGTTTGTAGAGATCCAGATCCATCTTCTTACATCTCAGGCTGATTTCATGGGTATTCAGAGTGGTCTGGTAGATATCCAGCTCAATTCTGGGGACAGGTTGGAATAGGGTGCCCTACTCCTCTGGCATCTTTTCCCCCCTCCTGAGAAAGATCTTTATACGTTGATACAGACTTGTACTGACAGTCTATTTTTAAGTGAAAAAATTGAGGTATAACAGAGTACATATACTTTGCTACATTTTGTGTAAGAAAAATGACCTAAGAAACATATTCTAAAGCACATAGGTGATTTTATATTTATATGAATTAATTTGATAAAAATAATATATATGATCATATATATATTTGTGTATATGTATATACATGTGTGTATATGTATTCTCATTTCTACAAAAGTAAATACAAGAAGAATAAACCAAAATTTAATGAAAACCAGTGCCTATGGGTTGTATGGGAATAGGATAGGAAAAATGGGTCTAGGTATGTAATTACTCTAAATTTTGTGTGGTGTATATTTTAATTTTTATAAATAAAATTTATAAAAGATGAAAAAGAAACACACTAAAATCAAATACAAACAGAAACAAATGAACTTAGTATATATCACATTGATCAAATAAGCACACAGGAAACAAAGAATTAATTGAATAACTTTTTAACACAGTACCTTATCTATACAGTCCTAGTCATATATATTCTAAGAACAACAAAACACCACACAAAGAAATCTTGAATTTGAATTAGTAGCTTTGTTGTTAGTAGTGGTATTGATAGAGAATTTCTGAAACTGTTTGGTCTGTGTAATAAGAATAAGCAAATAAGGGGTGCCTGTGTGGCTCCGTCGGTTAAGTGTCTGCTTTCAGCTTGGGTCATGATCTCAGGAGCCCTGCATTGAGCTCTTCATCAGGCTCCCTGCTCCGCGGGAAGCCTGCTTCTCCCTCTCCCACTCCCCTGCATGTGTTCCCTCTCATGCTGTGTCTCTCTCTGTCAAATAAATAAATAAAATCTTGAAAAAAAAAGAATAAGCAAATAAGTAAATATATTATTTTTATTGGGAGCCTGGTTCTCATTGAAAGAAGGGAGTTACATATGCATAATAGAAGAAAGTGAGGAGAAACTTGTGATGCTGGAATTGAATTGAAGCTATTAATATAAATTTGATATTATCCACAAAGTATTTTTCCTAGATCTATATGCTGATAAAGCCTAGAATAGAAACTGACAAACTTTTTCCTTTTTTTTTCCATAAAGAGACATATAGTAAATACTTCAGACTTTGAGGGCAATATGTGATCTTTTTCATATAGTCTTTTTAATTTTTTTGAAGATTTTATTTATTTATTTGACAGAGACAGAGATAGCAAGAGCAGGAACACAAGCAGGGGCAGTAGGAGAGGGAAAAGCAGGCTTCCCGCCGAGCAGGGAGCTGGATGTGGGACTTGATCCCGGGACTCTGGGATCATGACCTGAACCAAAAGCAGATGCTTAATGACTGAGCTACCCAGGCACCCTCATATAGTCTTTTTTAAAAAATTATTTCTTGTGTGTTTGTTTTTGTTTTCTTTTTAGTTGGTTTTGTTTGGCTTTGCAACTCTTTAAAAACTTTAGAATCATTCTTAGGTCAGAGGCTATACAAAAATAGGCCACAGGTGGGACATGGCCCACAGGCCATAGTTTCCTGACTTCTGGGCTAGTAATAAAGTTACTATAGAGGCAATGAGTATACCTAACACCCCAATCTTGGTTCCTAAAAACAATTCCCATGTAAAGGGATCCAGGCTTCCTTGGAGAAGCAAATGTCTTCAGACACCGGACTGGGAAAGTACAAGGTAATCCTAGGACATCTCATGCTAGAAAGCAAGGGGAAAAAAAGGAAACAAAGGCAGTGCTTCCAAGGGCAACTTCAGTACAATTTGAGCATAGTGATTAGTTATAACACATGGTCGGGGGGAGGACAAAATTAAAAGGATCTATGAGTGGTACCAAAGAAGAATAGAATTATAAAGTCACCATGTTGATGCTAGAATGTGATTATAATTCAGGCAGTGATCATCAACAGAAAACAAAACAAGTGGGTAAAAGTTTGGAGGAATAAGACAGGCACACAATCTCAAAGAATCACACAAATTACTTATCAATTACAAGGATAAAAACTATAGTTGACCCTCAGACAACACAGGGGTGAGGGGTGCTGACCCCCACACAATCAAAAATTTACAGATAACTTTGGACTCCCCCAAAGCTTAACTACTAATAGCCTACTGCACACCAGAAGCCTTACCAATAAAATTAGCATATATTTTGTATTTTTAGAATAAAATAAGCTAGAGAAAAGAAAGTGCTATTAAGAAAATCAGAAGAGGAAATACAGGACTATAATACAAAAAAAAAAAAAAATTCACATATAAGTGGACCCATGCAATTCAAACTTGTGTTGTTCAAGGGTCAACTGTACTGTGGAGCTGGGGAAAACATTCTTAACCAAGTTACCATCTGAGCATCACCAGTAATCCAACAAACTGAAATCCCATTGCCTCTCAATGGGATGCAATGAGAAGTACACAATGTCAACTATGCAGCAGCCTTATAACAGATGTTTAACCTGAATCTAATCATGAAGGAACAGAGACAAATCCAGACTGGAAGATTCTATAAGATAACTGACCCAAACATTTCAAACAAGTTAATGTCACAACAGCAGCAACATGAAATCTCAAAAGAGACCAGATGAAGAAACATGCCAATCAAATGCAGTGGGTGACATTTGCCTGGATCTGAGATGGACTGTCATAATAATATCTGGAAAAATCATTTTTGAAAAAATTGAGAAAATTTGAATATGGGCTATATACTAGGTAATATTACAATATTGGTAACTTACTTTAAATTTCTTGGGTATGTCAATGGTATGGTTATATAGAGGAGTGGCTTAGTTCTTTAGAGATACATGGTGTAGTATTTAGGGGTGACATATCATGATGTATTCAACTTACATTCAAATGGTCTGCAATATATATAGAGAGAGAGAGAGAAAGAGAGAGAGAGAGAGAGAAAGCAAAAGTGGTGAAGTATTTACCATCCGTGACTCTACATAAAGGAAATCTGGGGATTCATTATGCTTTTTTTTAAACTTTACTGTACATTTGAACATTTCTTTTTTTTAAAAAAGATTTTATTTATTTATTTATTTGACAGAGAGAAACACAGTGAGAGAGGGAACACAAGCAGGGGGAGTGGAAGAGGGAGAAGCAGGCTCACCGCAGAGCAGGGAGTCTGATGTGGGGCTCGATCCCAGGACCCTGGGATCATGACCTTAGCCAAAGGCAGACGTTTAACGACTGAGCCACCCAGGTGCCCTACATTTCAACATTTCTACATAAAAAATTAGCAGCAAAAAGTAGTACAATTTTTACCTAACTTATAAAGTTATGTAAATTGTATATTTAAGGGTATTTTAGTAACAAACAAAAATAAAGCTTTTAAAAACCTCCTGTACCTCAATAGAGAAGTTGTTAAACAAATTATGTCCTAGCCATGTTATATGTAGCCATTAAAATATGAAGCAGATCTATATGTATATATACATACAATCTATATTGTATATATACATACAATCATATAAATACACATACACACATGATACACAGATCTTCCTTAACTTACAATGGGGTTACTTCTTGATAAACCCATTGTAACTTAAAAATATTAAGTCAAAAATGCATTTACTACACCTAACCTCCCGAACACCATAGCTTAGCCTACCTATCTTAAATGTGCCCAGAACACTATATTCAACTACAGCAAATGTACAATTCTCAGGTAAAATTATCTAACATAAAACCTACTTCATAATAAAGTGTTGAATATCTCATGTAACTTATTGAATACTGTATAAAAATGAGAGACAGAATGGTTGTTTAAGTACACAATGGTTTTTGGTATATGGGTTGTTTACTCTTGTGATCACATGACCGCATGGCTTCCACAGTCCCACAACAGCAGAATCATATATATCACTATCCCAGGAAAGGATAAAAATTCAAAATTCACAGTATGGTTTCTACTAAATGCGTAATCACTTTCACGCCATCATAACATCAAAGAATCATTAGGCTGAACCATCATAAGTGAGGGACCACCTGTACATATTTTAAGGGGGAAAAGCTAAGATGGAGAAGAATGTGAATGTCACTCATTCCTGTTACAATAGACAATTTCGGGAGTAATATACGAGAACGCATTTACTATGATTTCCCGCAGAGAATGAGATGGGACTCGCGGAAAGGATCTTAATTTTCACATTACTCACATCGTTACTATTATAATTTGTTTACCATGAGTATGTCATCACTATAATAATAAGAAATAAGCATCTATCCCCTCCCGCTATAAAGAGCAAGATCTTAGTACACTACAAAGCTCTTAAAATAATAAACCATAACTATTACTTAACTAATAGTTTTGCTCTGTTGATGAATTAGACAAAGGCAGTCTTGGTATGGGGTCAAGGCCACAGCTGCGGCTATAGCTGGCATGTGCTGGCCTAAGAGGATGCACATGATTTAGATCCCATCCCTCCTCCCTGACTGGGTTAAATGCCATGAACACATCTGATGTCTAAAATCTGAATGGTCCTAAAAATCAGAAGGGAAGTGATCAGTTTCAGTCCCATCAAGTATTGAAAGGACTTTGTAAACTGTAAATCAGAGAACCCGTGCACTATTCTTATTTCCTTGAAGACTTAATTATGACCTTGTAGTCAGAGCAATTAGTATGATTTCTATTGTTTTCAAATTAGGGACATGAGTTCTGAGAGATTAAGGGACTTGTCCAAGATTTGTGTTGGTGATGATGATACTACCTTTCTCCACAAGGTTCTTGGCTACCACTAACAACTGGTAAATATCAGCAAATAAAAATATCAGATATATTTTCTTCAGGGAGGCTTGAGCCCAAGAAATATGAGAGAGGTATGCCCCCATCTTGATTTAAACGGGATTATGTGTGGCTTTCTTGTTTATTTAAGCATTCACAATCATCATCTCAGATGAAGCAACCAACTTGCAACATTTTACAGGAGCCTATAAGACAATATCTCAGAGGCTTGTAGGGCAATTAATTTCTATAGCCATTCTCAATATTTTACATGAGAAGGTAAACAGGACAAGGATTACAAGCATCACAGATCTGACGATACCTCTTGTTCATTTGTGGATAAAGCCCAGTGGATTGGGAAAGTTTAGGCAAACAAAGTAAGGTGGCTGAGATAATTTATACCATGAGCACGATTCAATAGCATTAGTTAAGCCAAAGGCAGCTAGGCATCCCTAAGCAAGAACTGCCAGAACCATAATCAATACATTACCTCTGACATTTACAAACACCCTTTAGAAGCAAGACACTATTTTAAAACCTTTTAATGTCATTTTATGAAGTTGGCCTGCCCTTTAAATGTCTTTTCATTCCTTCTGAGAATTAAATCAGTTTCAGGGAGGACCCCATTTTGATTATTTGAACAGCAGCTGGGGGTATGAAACTTAAAAAAAGAAGACTCTTGACCTGCTTGTAATAGCTTACTGTCATTGTTACTGCCAACCTCTCAACTCTTCTACTTTCCTTTCTTAATGATTCATGAAAGGCAGTGACAACTTCTTTCTCTATGGAAGCCCCTGCTTGAGAACTAAATGGGACTGAAGAGAGATGCAGATAAGGCTCTTTGAATATGGCTTTAGAGAGCCACGGTCCTGCCAGTTTCTGGCACACAGGAGATATCCATTAACTGGTTGCATAGAGGTACATCTTTCCTTTTAAAATAGTCTGCAAAAGTGAGGATTCCTCTGGTGAACATGGGCAAGTATGAGGCCTTGCATGGGAGTCAATGGGACTGGGTAGAAGCCATAAATGAGTGAAACAAAGGCTGGGTATGCCGGCTATGTGGCTTGTGAACAAGACAAGTACAGGCACAAATGGAATTGAAGGTATCTCAAAAAGGTGTGCGAGGCCCGAGGTCAGTGCATACATGATACTAGTCCATAATGGTCCTGGAAACTCCTCGATCTCAGAAGAACCCAAAACAGATGGTTCATGTTCAACCTCCTGAGGATGAAGCCAAGAAGAATAAGACAAAGTAGTTGAACTGCATCAACAAAATGAAACAGGATATGGTATGCATATGCAGGTTCAAAACAAGATCCATAGCTCTCCCTTTTAAACATACAACCAGCACAAGGTCCTTCAGAATAGAATTTCTGAGGAGTCACCAGATGAATGGAACCAGAAGTTCTGTACAGGAAAATTGAGACAGAAGCTACATCTAAGCCAATCAACAAGGTGGTATTTAATAACTCAAAGTTTCCCCCAGAACACCAGGCTCTATCCTGAGACACTTAGATTGGGGTCTTCAGCAAGTAATAAAGGCCATAGCCTCGGGGCTCAAGTTGTTCTAGTTAGGAATATTACAGCAACAACTTCTCTTTGGCAGACATGACCATGGAGAAGTATAGATAGTGGGCATAAGAGAAGTGAATTAGTTACTGATAGACTAGATCTCTACTCAGTAAAAATGCCAATGCCCTTAAACTGGAAGTATCTGTCTAAGAATCATTCAAACTGCCCATCTGAGGACTGTCTGTGTGTGCATCTGCCCTTCCTACTGATCCCACTGTTATCACTGATAAAAATCAAACCTTAATTGGAATCCAGCCTGGGACTCAGCATAACCCATAACAATTACTGCAGGTGGTCCATTGGACCAAGATGCATACCCAAATGTCAAAACTTATAAGGATCATACCCTTAAAGCTCTTTATCAGTAATCTTGTCAATTAATTAAGTTGCCATTTTCCTCCCTTTGCTTAGATTTTGAACCAGAGAAAGTTAAAATTCATTGATTCTATCCTCACATTATAGATAAGGAAATTAAAGCTGACTCAGAGACAGAAGGATTTGTCCAAATCTTCATAGTCAATTTTAGTCAGAAGACAGTAAAGTATTCCTGATTTCATAATTCTCTACCACTACCACAATGTTATCTTAGTCAACTAACACAACACAAGCTTCCTGAATTTCAGCTGCCAACAAGGCCAGATACATGCAACCCATCTTCTATAAAGAATAGGGAGAAACCTAAATATTACTTTGAGACCACTGATATCAAAGGTCTTGTTTTGTCATCCCTATGATTTCTCTTCTATGACTTCCCTTTGGTTCTTTATGGATTCTTTCAAAATATGGCTACCTTTCCATGTAAAGTTTTCTTCAGCTACCCTCAAGGCTCTGAGTAAAATGATGACACAGCAGAGCACAAGATTTAGAATAAGAAGTGAGTTCAAGTCTAGATTCTGATGCTCTATGTCTGTTTGACCAGGAAAGTCACACAAGTCTGTTGCAATTTCATCATCTAAAATACAACGAATTGTTCAAGATGACAGACCCAAAACATGCATGTGTACTCATTACATGGTCTATTTGAGTGGAAAAAAAAATGTACGTCTAATAATGTCAGAAAACAGGAAAGGGTGCCAATAATGGAAAAAACAAACTGGAGGAAGTTCTAGGGGCTAGAAAAGGAATAAAAGGTGTTGACAGGACAGATGGAAGAGAGAGAGTCACAACTTAAAGCATGACAAGTAAGAGATAGCATTCAAAATGGAGCCTTAGAGAAGCTTCAGATACAATCAATTTAAGCCAAAGTGGGCATATGCCCTGGGTTAATCATAATGGTAATAAGTTAACTGCTTGGCCAGAAAAGCTATTTATAGTCTTCCTAACCCATGTTTAAAGAGTCCACACAGCAGGTAGTAGTTTATAATGCCAGGGTAAACTTTTCTCTAAAGAAAGTAAGCAATCTGAATGGTCCCTAGAGCCTGTGAAGCAGTAGGGCAAGACAGAGACAACTCTGGACTTACACTTCAGACTGTACAATCAGGAGAGATAGTTCCTTCCAGAGTCAAAAGCACCAATGTGCCCCACTCCAGGGTAAAGAGCTCTTTATGTGAGCTACTATTGTAGACCAGCCAGAATGCATTTACCCTATAGGGAAGCTGCTTGTTAAAACAGCCCATGGCATACACAGAACTCAGTCAGTCCTCCCATTCAAGAAAGAGGGTTATTTACACAGCTCCAGAGAAAAGCCCAGCCTCCTAGGTATGCTAATCATCTCATCTTTGTTTGCCTGCCCACCAAGTCCAACTTAAGACAAGAACCATGAGTGCAGACAGTTTATTTGAGAGGTGATTCCAGGAAGCAGATGTGAAGATAACAAGAATGAATCAGGAATGAAGAAATTCAATAAAGAATGTATAACTTGAGGGTTGGCATTGGAGGTAAGTAGGAATCTATACTATGGGGAACATCTTAGGAACCATGTAACAAAGATTTGTGCCTTTGAAGAACAGAAGGCTAAAGAATTTGTCCTCTGACCCTACTCCTACAGAAGGTGGGGGTTTCCCAGAAGCATTATCCAATCCACATTTGCATGTGGTCCTGGCATGGACTATGTGAACCCAAGTAGTTTTTGAATCCACAGGGTCAGAACTGTAGAGTGACGTGGCAGGAAATTGGGGTAGGTTATTCGCAGTGTGAGGGACCTGTCCAGCAGAGCAGCATCTGAAACCGAAAGGGGACCAAGGCACATGGTATGGTCTCACAAAAGGTATGTTAGATTCATTCAAAAAATTGAACCAATAGCTACATACCCTAAGATATTTAAGGAAAACTTATCACACAAAAAAGAAAGCCCAAAATGGAAAAAATAATATTTGACCTCAGAGAAGTTAGAATTGACCAAAGAAGAAAACTTTGAACTATTTCTAGTATCTTCAGATAGAACAAAACCTGCTTCTTCCAAAGACAAAAATAGGCCTCCAGGGAAAAGGAAGCAAACAGAAAAAA
This sequence comes from Zalophus californianus, assembly GCF_009762305.2. Lineage (NCBI taxonomy): Eukaryota > Metazoa > Chordata > Mammalia > Carnivora > Otariidae > Zalophus > Zalophus californianus. The sequence continues at coordinate 63,378,781 of NC_045595.1, read as the reverse complement.
AAGAAACCTTCAGAAAGGTAAACGTGTTATCAAAAAAAAAAATTAGTAATTGGACTGGATAATAGAATAGATAGGGTAACTACCAAGACCAAGAGTAAATTCCCTTGAACTGAAAAAAAAAAAAATAATCATTTCCAATTGACTCACATGGCTTCCAAAAATCAGCAGTGGGAGGTAGGGTGAGTCTGCACGTTAAGACAACTTAGGGAATTTCAGAAGTCCTAAAACAAAGAAAAAATTATAAAAGCTTCCACAGTTGGAGAAAGAATCAAAGTAACATCAAATCTCTCATCTGCAGCAATGGATGCTGAAAGACAGTGCAGCAATCTTTTTTCAAATTTCTTATTTTCAAACCCTGAAATATATACCCAACCAAGCTATTAAACAAATATTGAACAAAATGATTTTTAAACATGCCAGATCTCCTAAAACATAAGATTCAGATAATCCAAATTAAAAAAGAAACCCCTCAAATGTACTCCAGGAAAAAAAAAAATGTAAAAGGAAACAGATAATGTGGATTTAAGACATAGCAGCCCTGAGTAGTCCCTAGAAAACATGAAGAAAACTTGAGGTGGGGGTGGAGGTGGGTGAAGAATCTATTGGGTCTTGACACTTGGGTATCTTGAGGGTAGAGGAAGCAGGACTTAATGATATAGAACTAAAAATTCTCCTTTATGCAACTTTACTTGTTTTAAAATGAGTAATAATCATATAATCATGATTCTGCAAATATTGTTTAGGGGTTTTCAATTTTAAAGTCAACCTGTATACTAAATGCAGAAAGTAATATTACAGGTATCAGAGAACAATATAAGTGCTATAAACCTTGAAAATATAAAAGTTAAAAAAAAAGTAGGTAAGGGAAGAGAAGAAAGAGAAGCAATTATAGATGCACCAATTTATTCTCCCTTCAAAAGTATCCTTTAAAGTTGACAAATCAAGAAATACGACTGTCAGTATTGATCTTTACAGTTATAAAGGTCATTATTAGAAGAACTAAAATAATAATGTAATTGACAAAATTGAAGTATGGAAGCAAGAAGAAAAGGAACAGAATAGTAAAAAAATGCTCCTAAATTCTTGATCTTTTATTACTCAGAGTAGATCAGTGCTGTCTAAAGTTGATAACTGAAATAATAGAAACAGAAATAAAAACATCTGAAAATTTAATGGAAACTGTCGAATGAATGAAAAAAGAAACTCGTTAAAAGATACTTACCTCTAGAGTGTAGCACTGGGGGTGGGGTCTGGGGAGAGAATGACACTTCTATACTCCATTTTAGACAGTTTTCAAAAACTAGATTTTTCCATGTTCAGATGTTGCTTTTAAAAAGAATACTATCATAGTGACTCAAAACCCAATAGTTTTCCATCCACAAATGAAGTTTCCCAGCCTTAGCCACATAGTCACTGGGATTAATAACAACCAAGTGCCCAGAATTTTGTAGAATAAACAACCTTGTCATTTCCAAACCCCAAGCTGTGGCTTCATTTTATATAGCCATGTTAATTCCACTTGGAATCCCCATGAAGTGCAGGGACTTCTGTTATTTCTTATCTTTAAGCCTCTTTTATCTCTTCTGAACTAAAAGGATCACTTTTTAAAAGAGCTGATGGGGCTGGGAAGAAAAAAACAATAAGAAATGACTGAATATTGGGAAATGAAAAGCCCTGACAGTGATTAGGCTGAAATAATTAGATATTTATTCTTCCCTGCATAACTCAAAGGGATCAACATTTCTCTTGTGATAATGAGAATTTCATATATCTCTAAATTACTCTAAGAAAGCCTTGTTTTCACTGAAAGAATACCAAACCCTGAAATATTCAATAATGTATCAAATTAAAAAATATGAATTCAGCTTCTTACTTCATGGAGAAGACCTCATTTTTAACCTTCTACATCCCATGGGAGGAAGGGAAGACACAGAATTCAGAGAATGTTGAAATGAACTGGTGAGCCTCTGAATTGAAGCAGAACCAGTTGGTTCTACTGGTTGGTACTCAAGTGTGCCCAGATGTTTCCAAAACCCAGTCCCCCGATTGGTTCTAAAATAGAAGGGAATTTGATGAATGTGATCATCAAATCTCAATTTTCTCCATTAATAAAAATCACCTGACTCCTAAATTATCTGGGCTTCTACTCCTTGATGCTACTAGAATTTAGGATATATATATATATATATATATATATATATATATATATATACATATGTATGAAATCTTTTGGGGAGGAAGGGAGAGGAAGTAAAAATAACGTTGAATATTTGCCTGGCAGCCATTCCCCATTTTGTTCTTAGAGAAACTGGGAACTAAATACATGAATGATCTTTTAATTTCACCCTGTTTTTAACCTTATACTTACCATGCCTATCTCTTTCCCACCACACACACACACCTCAAACTGATCTCCACTCCTAACTCTTTGTGGATAGAAGCACATTGGCCTTAAAAGCATAGTGACTTGAGGGCAAAATGGCAGTCAGGAAACTCTAAGCTCTAGTACCTAGAATATTCACTCTCTTAGAGACAGAAAATAGAATAGTGTTTCCAGGGACTTGGGGGACCTGGGGAGTGGGAAGATATTATGTAATTAGCCATTTCAGAGGTACAGAATTTCAGTTTGGGATGATGAAAAAGTTCTGAAGGTGATTAGTGGTGATGGTGGTACAACATTAAGGTACTTTAAATATCTTAATCTTTCATTTGTTAATTATATCTCAATAAAGCTAAAAAAAACCATACTCATCCTAAGTAAACACACACACACACAACAACATGAATGTACTTAATGTCACCAATCTTAAAAATAGTTAAAATGGTAAGTTTTATGTTATGTATAATTTATCACAACAACAACAAAGCTTGGTGACTTGGAGCTTGTTCATGTGAGGCAAAATGTTCTACAAGCCTCACATATCATATTGCAGTTCTATAACTTAAAGAAAGCGTTACTTGTTTAGTAGGGCAGGACAAGTACAATATATGTATTCAGCCATTTTGTCAAGTTAAATTATTTTCCATTTAAGAGTTTGGAAATTGAAGATGTATATTTCATATGGCTGGAAAATTCACAGGTGTGTGTGTCTGTGTGTGTTTGTACAGAGACAGGGAAAGAGAGAGAGAGGTGGAAACAAACAGGGTAGATCCAAGGCAGAAAATTAATGTCATAATCAGAAGTCCTAGAAAGAGCAGCGGAATTAGGTAGATTGTATTTTTATTCCTTGCACCCCCTCGCCTTATTACAAATTCTTAGGCAAGCCATATATCTTTCTAAACATTGTTTCCTCATCTTTGAAGTAAAAACCTTCATAGCACACGTTATATGGGTTAATATAAGGATTAAATATATGTAAAATATTTAATACAAGTGTGAAGCACTTCGCACATAATGAAATGTAAACTCTGCTGTCCTGGCCATTTTGTGGTACAGCAGTTCCCCCTTTTTCCACATGGGATACATGCCAAGACCCCCAGGGGATGTCTGAAACCGTGGATAGTACTAAACCCCATACATAGTATGTTTTTTTCCTATACACACATACCTATGATAAAGTTTAATTTATAATTTAGGCACAGTAAGAGATTGACAACAATAAATATTTTATAATGGAACCATTGTAACAATACACTATAATAAAAGTTATATGCATGTGGTCTCTCAAAATAACTTATACCGTACTCACCTTTCTTCATGTGATGATGGGAGAGGATAAAATGCCCATGTGACGAGATGAAGCAAGAATGACCTAGGCATTATAATGTAGTGTTAGGCTACAATTGACCTGAAGATATGTCAGAAGGAGGATCATCTGCTTCCACACCACAGCTGACCCCAGGTAACTGAAACCAAGGAAAGGAAAACTCTGGATAAGGGGAGACTACTGTAATTCTTAGTGTCATTCTCTTCTTGTCCTAGCCAGCAACCACCTCACAAAACACAGCTTGTTAAGAAAGGTCAGAACGCTGGTAAGCTCCTCTCAATGAAATTTGATCCCTCCTGAAAATCAAATCTCTGTCCACTTTGAAGCAGAGTCCCTATAGGCTGTGCTTCCCAGGACTCAGCCCAGCTTCCAAAGGAGTGAAGATTCAGAGCAAGTGGTCAGATATGAAGATGAAAGTCTCAGAGGGAAGAGCAAGAGCAGAGCTGGCATGGCTCATGGCGGCAGGCTTCCTTTCTCAGCAGAAGCTGCAGTGTGGCTGACCCCCTTGCGGGCTGCCAGACAGCTGGAGTTGTTCAAGGAAACAGAAAACTAGGACCCAGGCAGTTGAAAATATTGTGTATTCCTCCACAGCACCAAAAAGAAAGGGTAAAGGAAGAGCATGACATTAGTGAAAGTATCCTCTGGTCCCAAAATCTGGAAATTTGATTCAAGTGGTAACACTGTTTACCGTTATGTTGTTCAATACAGTAGTTACTAGACACACATGGTATTTATATTTATATTTAAATTAATTAATGTTGAATTAAATTTAAAAACCAGTTCCTCAGTCATAGTAGCCCATTTCAAATGTTCAGTCACCACATGCAGCTTGTGGCTACTTTAATAGCACCTCAAAAGAAAAGGAACATTTCCATCATTGCAGAAAGTTTTATTGGACATTGCTGATCTGTAGGGAAAACACAAAAGAAAATCTATTGAAAATATCTAGCCAGACAGATTTTCTTGGCTTCTTTTGCAAGGATCTTTATTCTTATGTGGTCTGGAAACTATGAGAAACCCACAGGGATTTAATTAGAACTTTTAGCAAACTAGCTTCCTTTGACTTGTGACAAAATCTTCATCCCTTAGTAAAGACACCACAAAGGAGGACTCTGGACTCTCAGATAAATGATTCAAGAGTCATTTGCAAAGGGAGTACCTTTCAGTGGACTCTTTAACATGCAAGGGCTCTCCAGAGGTCACTCTGGAGACCATTTGCCATTTTCCTGGATACATTTCCATTATGCCTGGCAGGTAGGACTCTCTCCTGGGTTTTAGGCCTCTTGGTCCAAAGAACAGAGAGCTCTCCTCAGTGTCAGTTAAAACTCTGACTTTCCTTCTCTGGACATTCTTCCCCCAGTCAAATTGACATCAAAATGCCAGTATTTAAAGACCCATTTATAATTATCCTTCAGTCTAGAAGAAGGATTCAAGGGTCCTAGCATGTAATCTAGCAGCAAGGTGGCCACTTCAAAGAACCCTGGGCCACTGAGTAAAAGATGTGTAACTGAGTCATAGGCACGGGTTTTAATCAGACAAATCCAGAAGTTGAAACATTCTACAAGAAAACTAGTCTGGACTCTTTAAAAAAAAAAATCAAGTCATGGGGAAATTGGGACAACTGTTTCAGATAAAGGAACAAAAGAGACATAACTGAATGTAATATTTATACCTTGATCAGATGCTGCTTCAAAGATTAAAGAAACACAGCTAAAAAAGATATTTTAGAACAACTGAGAAATGTTGATTGTGAACTGGATATTAAGTGATGTATGGTGTTAATGTTAATATTCTCAGAAGTGATAATGTCATTAGGATGATGAAAGAAAACGTCTATATTAGAAAATGCATGCTGAATGAAATATTTAGGGAGAGGTTTCATAGTGTCTGCAACTTTTAAATGTTTAGAAAAAAAGGATAAATATATAGAAGTGGAGCAAATATGGCAAAATATTAGTTAATTATTGAATCTAGATGGCATATAGATAGTCATTGTTGTATTTTGCAATTTTTCTCCATGTTAGAAAATATTCAATGTAAAAGTTTGAGTGTGGAAGAATACGAATGAATTTAAGAAGAATTAAGGTCTGAGAAAGAAAAAGTCCTTATCTCTATTTCATTCAAAAAAGACCAAAAATCTAGAGAGATGGAATGCAGAAAGTACTAAGTGGCATAACCTGTGCCCACAAAGAAGCCAAGTCCAGCTGCATTATTAGATGGAATTCTCATTGGGTGTTGCCTTGTACCAAGCACCAAACTAGGCACTGCATATACATAATTTAATGCATTCTTCCAAATGTCCCTGAAACCAGAATCATTATTCCTATATTGTTGATATATATATATATCTCAGCTAATCAAATTTGAATCACTTGGTCAAACTTATATAGCTATGAAATAGCAGAGCTAGGATACAACCCAAAATCTAGTCACCACTTGTTATTTTAGCATCAATAGTAATTCTTCTCCATTAGATTTGGTAGTGAAAGAGAAGAGGTCTTAATTCTATGAGATAGAGACAGGGGTGCCTGTGTGGCTCAGTTGGTTAGGTGTCCAACTCTTGATTTGGGCTCAGGTCATGATCTCAGGGTCATGAGACTGAGCCTCACATCAGGTTCTGCACTCAGCAGGGATTCTGCTCAAAATTCTCTCCCTCTCTCTCTCCCTCTGTCCCCCTCCTTGCATGTGCTTTCTCTCTCTCTCTTTCTCTCTCAAATAAATAAATAAATCTTAAAAAAGAGAGAGAGAGAGACAGATAGAGATAATGAGAGAGAGGAGGGGAATTGGTGAGAGAATTGATTCTGGCTTATTGGGGCTTGGCAAATATTTTAGATTCTAGTCCTCAGGATTATATGAGGAAAGTGATAGGTTCCCAAATCATATTGGAGCTCTAGTATCCTTTATCAAGCATCAGGGTGCTGCATGGATTGAGAATGTCTATGCTATCCTGTAGGTCTAAATGGGTTGGCAAAATCATCTCTCTCTCATCACCCTGGAAATGAGTCAGGTCATTGCCTCTATGACAGCCACAAGTTCCATTTTACTTACAGCTTGCTATTCTTTTGAGACCTTTTTCTCTTTCTCTAACAAGCTAGCAATTTCTTGAAATATACTACTGAAATTTTGTCTTTCATTTGTTCATGAGGTAAACTTTTTAATGAGATAATTCAGCCAAGAATCTCCTAAATTCTGAACATTCTCATTGAGCCCACACCATGAAATATTTTATGTACTGCTTATTTTCTATAAATATAAAAAGGCAGAATCTTATAATCTTCTACTTAGCATTTTTGTCAACTTGCATTCCAGGCACAGAGAATAAAAGAGATGATGATTGAGACCATTCATATACCAACAGCTCCCAATATTCTTAAAATATAAACATTCTGACATTTCTGAGGGGCTCTCATCAGTGGGAAAGCCCAACTTAAGTGATATGATACTTGGATTTCCATTAGTAAATAGCTTCCAGTAGACATAGCTTTATACTAGGGTATGTGATAAACACTGAGATGATAGACACTGTGTAGAGTATAATTTCTTGGTGTCAGACCACACCCTTCTACATGCAACTGGTTAATTTTGTATGAGCTTCCATTGTTGCAATTGTTAGTGCAGCATAACTTACAGACCAATATCTTCCCCCACTTGATGTGAGTTTTAAGAGTAAAAAGACAGGGACCTTTTGGTTTCTATGCCACCCTATCTAGTAAAGGGCCAAGCACATATTCCCATTTAGCTGAATGAATAAGTGGGTTCATGCAAGTTTTATTGGAAAATTTGGGATACATTATGACATGTGAAAAACAAACAGACTATCCAGAGCAAGTTGCCAAATCCTAGTTTCCTAGGGTTGACATTTCTATGACCCCTGTCCTAGGCCAAGGCACCAACATCTTTTGTCTGGATTGTTGCAACAGCCTAGAATAGTACAACTGCCTCTACCTCTGCCACCTTACAGGTACAAATCCATACAAGTTCTATGCAAGTAGCCATGAGTGACAGGAGTCTCTGAAAAGACAGGAGTGATACCACCACAATGGTGACATAGGTTGTTCCTGACTTTGCACCCCCTCACAAGAACAACTAGCAATTATTTATAAATAAGACAACATTGAGAGAATCCTAGAACACAGGGTGAGGCTGAAGCATCCCTTGCACCACAAGGACCAACAGAGACTGCATTAGAAGGTTAAGAGAAGTGGTTACATGCTGACTGCCTTGCTCCTCCTCCATGCCAGCACAGCACCAGGTGGAGAGATCTCCCCTGAGTCTCCGGTTCCTCCAGTAGAAAAAGAGAGCCCAGGGGGAACAACCAGCCACCCCTCAGAATTAAGGGTTTCTTCATGACATCTCTCTGGCCTCACCCTACAGGTGTTGTAGGAGAATCTGCAGGGCTCAACCACTGGGATTTTGACTGTAATGGAGGAGAGAGACTTCACAACAACCAGAACATGGATCTTGTGGACAATTTCATACCTACAGTGCCCAAGTAGTAATCCCAACCAGCAGCTCTCCTCATCTGCAAAACCAAGTCAGAGTATACTTTGGCCAGGGAATTCATTAGGGTGCAGATCTGCCTGATTCAGATCCTTAAATGATAAATTTTGCTGGCCCTACAGCCTGGTTTGCTTACACCCAGGTAAGGAGCTGAGTCACAGCCCCACCCACTGGGGAGAGTGTCTCCTGGCCCCATCTGGCTGGAGGGGCTATACAACCATATAGCTGTGTAGCAGTGTTTGAGCAGAAGGCAGGTGGAGCTGATTACTCCTATACCAAAGCCACTACTGGGCATTCAGGGTTCTCCTGCTATACAGAGGTAGAGGTATTAATTCATAGCTGAGGCTGAGGGTAGCTCTGGCCCCCTCCTAACTAAAAAGCCTATTTGAGAAAAACTGAGAGAAACCTGAAGTGGGTCCCTTCATATCCCACCCAGGCAAGGAAACAGACATAGTCCAACCCACTGTGGAGAGTGTCTCCTGGTCCCATCTGACCAAAAAGGCTGGTGAGAACACCTGGAAGCTGTGTAAGCCAACAACACTTGAGCCAAGAGACAAGCAGGCAGAGCTGATACTCTGCAGATGAAAGCTGTGGCCTGTTTCTGCCAGGGAACTTGGGGTATTGGTTACTTAGGACAACAAAGACTTTTATTGGCTTTAAAGCTGCTTCTCCCACTGCACTTGGGTGGGGAAGCTAATTCATAGTCTTACTCAGTGCTGCATACAGCGTTCAGCCTGCCCAACCATGGAACCTAACTAGAGCACATGGGAAGCTACGTAGCCCATCTGTCAGCCCTGCTTATAGTAGTACTTGAACAGAGAGCACAGACTATGGCTTTCCACATCCACAGAGCAAAACCCGTGGCCTTACCAGTGCATACTCTTGCGTGATTTGAATCCCCAAACAATAAGCTATACAGGATTCTGGAATGCAGCAAAAGCAGTTCTAATAGGGAAATTCATAGCAATAAACACCTACACAAAGAAGCATGAAATCCTAAATAAACAACCTAAATCTTTGCCTTAAGGCACTAGAAAAAGAAGAACAAAATAAGGCCAAAATTAGCAGAAGGAAGGAAATAATAAAGATTAGGGCATAAATAAATGAAGAACAGAAAACAATATTAAAGATTAACAAAACTAAGAGTTGGTTCTTTGAAAAGATAAAATTGACAAACCCTTAGCTAGGATAACCAAGAAGGAGGAACCAAATCAACAAAATTATTGAAAAAGGAGACATTACAACTGATACCGCAGAAATACAAAGGATTATAAGAGGCTACTATGAACAAGTATACACCAACAAACTGAACAACCTAGAAGAAATGGAAAACTTCTTTGAAACATATATCCTACCAAGAAAGAAATAGAAAATATGAATAGACCAATTACTAGTAAGGAGTTTTAATCAATGGTCAAAATCTGCCAATAAAGAAAGCCCAGGACCAGATGGCTTCAGTGGTTAATTTTACCAAATATTTAAAGAAAAATTAACACCAATCCTTCTTAAACCCTTTTTAAAAAATTGAAGAGGAGAGAATACTACCAAATTCATTTTATGGCATTTATTAGCATTACCCTAATACCAAAACCAGATAAGGACACTAATAGAAAACTATAGCCCAATATACCTGATAAATATACATGCAATCATATAGTGAAAGGTTGAGAATTTTTCTTCTAAGATCAGGAAAAAGACAAGGACGCCCACTCTCACCACTGCTATTCAGTATAGTACTGGAAGTCCTACCTGGAGGTATCAGGCAAGAAAAATAAATAAAAGGCAACAGAATTGGAAGAGAAGAAGTAAAATTGTCTATATTTGCAGATGACATGATTTTATATAGAGAAAATTCTAAAGACTCAAACCAAAAACTGTTAGAACAAATCAACAAATTTGGTAAAGATGCAGGACACAAAATTAACAAACATTAGTAGCATTTCTATATACTAACAGTGAATTTTCTGAAAAAGAAAGAAATTGATCCCATTTACAATAGCATCAAAACAATAAAGTACTTAGGAATAAATTCAGCCAAGGAGTTGAAAGATCTCTACTCTGAAAAGAGTGAGACATTGATGAAAGAAGTGGAAGAAGACAACAATACATGGAAAGGTATCTTGTGTTCTTGAATTGGAAGAATTAATGTTGTTAAAATGTCAATATACTAAAAGCCATCTATTGATTCAATGCAATCCTATCAAGATTCCAATGGCATTTTTATGGAACTAGAAAAAAATACACCTAAAAATGTATATGGAAACATAAAACACCCCAAATAGCCAAAAACAAAATAAAACAAAAAATCCTGAGAAAGAAGAACAAAGCAGAAAGCATCACACTTCTAGTTTTTAAGCTATACTGCAAAGCCATAGTAATTAAAACAGCATGGTACTGGCATATAAATAGACAAACAGATCAATAGAACAGAATTAAGACCCAGAAATAAACCCAAGCATATACAGTCAATTACTATTTGACAAAGGAGCCTAGAACACTCAGTGGAAAAAAGAGAGTCTCTTCAATAAATGGTACTGGAATAACTGGTTATTCACATGTAAAAGAATGAAATTTCACCCCTTTCTTAACACCACTCATAAAAAATTAACTTGAAATGGATTTAAAGACTTAAATGTAAGACCTTAAACCATTAAATTCTTAGAAGAAAACATAAGGAAAAAGCTCCTTGACATGGGTCTTGGTAACGACTTTTGGAAATCCCACCTAAACCACAAGTAATAAAATCAAAAATAAATAAGTGGGACTACATGAAACTAAAAAGCTGCACAGCAAAAGAAACCACTGACTAAGTGAAAAGTCAACCTAGAGAATGGGAAAAATTATTTGTAAGTCATACATCTGATAAGAGGTTAATATCCAAAATATACAACTCAATTGCAAAGAAACAATCCAATAAAAAATGGGTAAAGGACCTGAATAGCATTTTTCTAAAGATCTACAAATGGACAGCAGACACATGAAAAGATGTTCAATATGACTAATCATTAGGAAAATGCAAATTAAAACAATAATGAGATATCACCTCATACCTGTAGGAATGGCTATCATCAGCAAAAAAACAAAAGAGTACAAACGGTGGCAAGGATTTAGAGAAAAAGGAACCCTTGTGCACTGTTGGTGGGATTGTAGACCATGGAAAACAGTATGAAGATTCCTCAAAAAAATTAAAAATAGAACTACCATATATACGATCTAGCAATTCCACTTTTGGGAATATATGCAAAGGAAATGAAAACAGCAACCTGAAAAGATATCTGCACCTTCATGTTCATAGCAGAATTATTTACAATAGCTAAGACATGGAAACAACCTGTGTCCATCAATCCATGAACAGATAAAGAAATTGTGAAATATATATTATATATATCACATACATATAGTATGTGTGTGTGTATAGTATGTATATAGTTTATGTGTATATATGGATATATACACATATATACACAATGGAGTATTATTTGACCATTTAAAAAAAAGAGGAAATTCTACCATTTATGACAGCATGGATGGACCATGAAGGCATTATGCTAAGTTAAATCAGTCAGACAGAGAAAGAAAAATACTGCATGAACTCAATTATATGTGGAATCTAATAATTAAACAACAACAACACCAAACTTGTAGAAAAAGAGATCAGGGGAGGGAGAATTGGAGGAAGGTAGTCAAAAGGTACAGACTTCCAGGGATGCCTCAGTTGGTTAAGGATCTGACTCTTGATTTTGGCTTGGTCATGATCTCAGGGTTATGAGGTCAAGCCCTGCATGGGGCTCTGCCCTGAGCATGGAGCCCTCTTAGGATTCTCTCTCCCTCTCCCTCTTCCCCTCACCTCCTCCCCCAACCACTGACACACACACTCTCTCTCTGAAAAAAACAAAAGGGTACAAATGTTGGGGATGTAATAATGTACAATGCCATGACTATAGTTAACTCTGCTGTATGATATATAGGAAAGTTGCTAAAAGAATAGATCCTAAGAGTTCTCATCACAAGGAGAAACCTTTTTTCTTTTCTTTTCTTTTCTTTCTTTTCTTTTCTTTTCTTTTTTTTTCTTTTCTTTTCTTTTTGTTGTATCTGAATGAGATGATGGATAGTAACTAAACAAATTGTGGTAATCATTTCACAATATATGTAAATCCAACCATTACGCTGTACCTCTTAACCTTGTACAGTGATGTATGCCAATTATTTCTCAATAAAACTGGAAAAAGAGTCTTGTTTAAAGAATTTAAATCACATAGTAGGACAAATAAGTTTGAAATGTTTAATGTCTTCATGTTGGACTTGAATTCAAAATACTAACTCCTTGTCTTGTCCTACAAAGACTTGTCAATATCCTACCTGAACACTGAACCCCACTTCTGACTGCTCTCTTCCAAATTTGCCCTCCTCTACCCACTCTGGTTTCTTTCTCACCGTCAGAAACATGCTGCCCTCCATGGCTTCAAATGGCTTATTCCTCATCTGTCACGTCTCACTTTAAATATCACCATCTCAGAGAGGCCGTGCTTTGCCACCCTAAGTAACAGCACTCATACATTTAATATATTTATTTTCTATTGCTGCATCTTGTTCTTTTTATCCATAACACCAACCCAAAAAACTTAATTATTTATTTTGTTCTTCCTGTTTTGTTCATTTTCTGTCTTCATCACCATATAGTTGGCTTTTAAAGAGCAAGCACTATGTCTGTCCTTGGCAGATGGTTCAGATGCAGTGAATATGTATGGCCTTTGAAGATCACTAAAGAGGTCTAACAGGCGGTGTATGCCCTATTTGTATACGTCACAGGCTTGACCAAGGCAGAGGGAAAAAAAAGACGCCTTGGCAAAATAGGATGAGGTGTGGGAATATTTATCATCTGTAGAAGCTGGAGCCCACCCTCCCTCCACCAGGGTAGACTGGTATTTTCATTCCCCAAATAACTAACGTGGTTGGTAAAATCATGCCAGGAGATGACAGATAACCTTTCTAGCAGCTTCTTTTTTCTTTCTTAGGAACTTCATGTCCCTAGACCCTACAATTTCAGCTATTTTGCCAAACTTTGAGGTTTATGATAGCAAAGATTGCTCTATTTCAGTAAGGTCAAAGCCTAACTCAAGGTCTTATCCAGAGTAGGTGCTAAGAATATGTTTGTCAAACTGAACAAAATATAAAGTTAATATTTCCAAAGAGTTCTATTCCAAAGGATGCCGCAGAGGTCAAGAGGAATCTAGGAACCAGCAAGATCTAAAATAATTAGAGAGGGAGGATGAAACTGTGACACCTAGCAAGTCTTGAACTTTTTAGATCAATAAATGAAAATTCAGATTTCTTTTAATAACTCATTGTCTGAAAGATTTTAACCTGTCTAAAATATTTTTATACTCAAAGAGCAAATAATAATTGAAACAATCTGGTTTTCTGACATCAAGAGGTCCTTATTAAAAGCTCTACAAGTAAGTATATTCCAGGTTGTGCTAAAAAAAAAAAAAAGTGATCCCACTGTGGCAAGAAAATGGAGCCCTATGAATCTCAGTAATGTCAGGAACCAGCCAGTGCATTGAATAGGAACCAGACTGGAAAGACTACAAAAGAAAATCTGGTTGATTTAATTCTTGTATATGACAGAAGTTGGATTTTCTTAGCCCATTTGTGCTCTATGGGTATCTGACAAGTCTAAACTGCCAGCTTAAAGTTATTCAATAAATTTCAGGTTGTTTTTATGTCAAAGGGTTGAATTTAGATAAACTGTGTTGACTTGAAATTGGAGAGCTATAATTTTTATTTTCAGTTGTTGGAAATTTCAGTGTAGATTTGACAAGTATTAATGATTCTTTATTGACATGAAGCATTCGTGCAAATCATGGGATTCTATAAAGTACCATTCTTTTCACTTTTTATTTGATGTTTTCTGCTCTTGAGAAAGCCCATTTTTTCTAATAATTTTAAATATTCTGAATAATCTTCAGAATAGAGGGTATAATAAATCGGTAAGAAAGTGAAGGTTCTGTATAGCTTAGAATAAGCTAAACTTCTAATGAGACCGTTATTAATGTTAACTTGCACAGTAGCTGTTTTCCGGGCACCTCACAAATTGCATAATTTGTCTTGTGTTCCTAAGTTCAATTTGCAGGTGCCGCAGTGTCAGTAGTGAGGTGGGAGCTGTGATTACAAACAACATTGCTATATTCTGACTATGGTACAGGTCAATGCTACTTTTAGAAAGCCAGAGAGAGTGGGGATAGAAGTCTCCCCTCCATAACATCTACACATTAAGCAGGGCTTGTTTGCTCCTGTTGAATAGGCTCCCAGACATAAATGCTTCCTTTGGGGAGTTCTTTTCCACCTCTTCCTGAAACATGACTCTCTGAGGAAGGCTGAGATTAATAGTGCATCAGGTTATGCTTAATCTTCTCTCAATATTTCATTTTGCTTTAATCCTATAACATTTGCATTTCTGAAATTAGGGTATCTGATGCATTGGAGTGGGACCCAGAGGCCTCATTTAGGTTAGATTTATTACCTACTAAATGACTTTCTTAGTAGATCTCTTTATCTCTCTGTGTCTGCCAGCTCATCTTAATGCTCTATCTTGAGCAGATTCTATTATACAAAAATTTATTATTACTTTTTTTAGATCTTCTACCCAGCTTTCAGACACTTTATTGTTAATAGTAAACCCTAACTGGTACACTATAACACAATTAGGAGAGATGGGTAAAGTACCCACTTGTGAACGAATATATGTAAGATGTTTTGACTCTCCAAGTATCCCCAAATCCAAGGTGTTAGAAAGAGATTTCAGTATTATCCTCAAATTTTTCTTTCCAGGCCCAAAAACCCAAATTCCTAGCACAGGGGACATTGATAAGAGGTATGTCTCTCAATGCAATCCCATGCTTGGACAAAGAGTAATGTAAACACAAGAAAGAGAAAGAGGTTTGCGTCTTAGGTGAAGGAAAAACATAGAAGGCTATGTTTAAAATATATGAACAAAGAAAGAGTCAGGAAATTGTCACATGTGATAGGAACTAGAGGCAATGGAAGGAGCCTTGGGCATGAACAAAGAAGTGTTACTAAGGACGCTGGAGTAGCACCTAGTCAATCTGATTTCTGATTATCTATGGCTCAACTAGCTTAACTAGCCCAACTAGTTACTTTACATTTATCAGTTGGCTGATTCCACAGATGATATACAATGGTGAAAGCTAAACAAGTTGGTTTGGAATTTTAGAATAGGTTAGCACGTTGAGCGGTGCCATGACTGAGGGCAGTGGGGTAGAGAAACCTGCACATGATATGGGTAGATGGAGTTGAGGATGGTGATGTAGACGGTGGTAAAGATGGAGATGAAAATGGGTATGGTTTGAACATAAGAAATGGGTTTGGGTTAAGGATGGCAGGACTGATCTGATCAACATCAGCTATGGGGAAGCCAAGACAAGGCAGATCTTTGCTTGAAAGGTCTGAACCATGATCAAGAATGTAGGACAGATTCTGGTTCCAAAATAGAATATTCTAGAATGAGTTAATCAGAATATCAGCAGAAAACAAATGAATTCTTGCTCTGAGCAGGGCTCCAGACGTAGTGGGGAAATCGCAGTACCATGGATAAGATGAGGCTGAAACCAAGCCTTTCTTTATGGACTGAAAAGGCAGGGTCATGTTGCTGCTGGCTGGATACTGGATATGAATCTTACATCTGCCAGGCACCAGATCTATAGCTGAACAACTAGTTCAGGCAGAACTACTAGAAGACTACTAAGACTCCTATGTCAGGTCAGGATAAGCTCAAGACATGGTCATGCTGAGCTAGAAAGTTGTAAAAGAGAGGCAGACAAGTGGGAAGCGTGTGTGTGTGTGTGTGTGTGTGTGTTTATATGTCCATCCTCAGACAGTTCCAAGGGCAATCAAGTCATGAAATCTGTTTCTAATTAGGCAGAAACTTTATCCAGGAGAGACACCCTCAAACATGTTTATCTCCTATATATATCTAGCCTAAGATTATGGATAATTCTTAACAACTCTAACCAGAAACCATTTGTAACTTCATTTTGCCTCTAATGAAGCAGATGATGATAGACAAGGGTTAGGCTAATTTTTAAAATGTGAGCAAAACTACGAACACATTTGGAGAAAAAGGCCTTTCAAATATTTAAAATGGAAATATTCACTGGTTTTATTTCTGGAAACAATTGAAGACCCTCACTGGGGGAATTGGAACCTACCTTGAAGTTAAATTCTGTTGAGCATCTAGATGAAAACAAAATATGGCTTAGGTGTCAAATGGAATGTACATTTTCAAAGGCTGTCAGTGTTGGAGCAAAGTAGATCTGCCACACACACAAGAAAAATGAATCAATTGTTCTGTGTTTGTGTGTGTGCATCACAATATGAAGTCAACATCTGTCCTTTTATTTAGGCAAATACACTTTTATTTAAGCAAGGCTAACGGAAGATTAAGATACAGAGATTGGAAAAAGATGTAGCCTGTGTGACAGGAAAGGAAAGATCATACACAAAGGAAGAAGCAGACCCTAAGAGGGAAACTAGAAAGGAAAAAAAGAGGATTCACAACCCCAAATTGTTAATAAACATTTTTATTTGCAGTGTCTTTTATTAAGGATTTGTGGCTGCTGATTTTTGGGACATTCAAATGACAGCAAACTGAGACTTCCGGTCAGTATACCTTAATGGTTCAGCCCTTACAGACATGCATGCCTCCTGCATATCCAGGCTTTTGATGGAGTGACAAAATCAGAGGTCTTTGTGGTCCTTTATGGCAACACTTATTTTAAGAAACTAACAGTTAGAAAATTGAACTGGTAGAAATCCAAAGAACAAAATGTGTTAGCTTTCCTCTGTTCCCTGCTGCTTCAAATAGGAAGTCTTCAAGGGCAAGAAGAAGGAGCAAGTGGATTTTTTAAGAACAAAGTGCTTTTCTCTCATTGATGGAGATTAGTATGCAGCTCAGACTTCAGGGTCACTTTGGGTTAGAGTCCAGTTTTTCTAAAACGAAGTATTCATCTCCCCCTGAGAAACACACGAATAAGGTAGGCAGCCGGGCAGCTATGAAAGACAACCACCATGTGCAACAAAGTTGTAGGTACCACCCACCCACCAGCTCCCACACAACACCTAAGTTACCCCAATGCCAGGGACACTGCTAAGTTAGAAAGAGCCAAGTGACTTAAGGAAAGATAAACCCATTAAGAAATGACATAGTCCATCTCCTGGCTTATGGCACACACATAATTGAATTTCAGGAAGCCAATATCTCTGTATCCTAAGATACCCATCCGATATCTTCATGCCCAAAGAAGCATATCAAAGGAAATTCACTTCCCCCTTCTGTGCCCCCGTTTCCTTCACCTCATCGGTGAGGGAAAAATAATAATCCCTCTGCATTAGAGGAGCTACAGATGTTAAAGGAGGTTATTTATGCTCTGTGAACTACGCTTTGCCAGTGCTAACTAAAGATGGGGGCTCTGTTTTCTCCCAGTATAGTTTATCTTTGTAATACAAACATTTTTGTATGTTTCAATCATTCAAAAATAGCTATCATGAGGATTTAAGGATAAGCAACTCCTGTCTGCAATAAACCTTTTCTCTGGTCCTACTCTGACTTTGTGACTGTCTCCCATAAGAGGCGGCAAGTGTCTAACGCTATTGTATGATTGGCCTGTGAATCTGAATCTGCCAATGAGAGACAGCTCAGCAACTTACCAAATCCACCTCTACTATATACACAATGGAATATTATGCAGCCATCAAAAGGAATGAGATCTTGCCATTTGCAACGACGTGGATGGAACTGGAGGGTGTTATGCTGAGTGAAATAAGTCAATCAGAGAAAGACATGTATCACATGACCTCACTGATATGAGGAATTCTTAATCTCAGGAAAGAAACTGAGTGTTACTGGAGTGGTTGGGGGTGGGAGGGATGGGGTGGCTGGGTGATAGATATTGGGGAGGGTATGTGCTACGGTGAGCACTGTGAATTGTGCAAGACTGTTGAATCACAGATCTGTACTTCTGAAACAAATAATGCAACATATTTTAAGAAAAAAGAAAAAGAAGAAGATAACAGGAGAGGAAGAAAAGGGGAGTATGTCAGAGGGGGAGACGAACCATGAGAGATGATGGACTCTGAAAAACAAACTGAGGGTTCTAGAGGGGAGGGGGGTAGGGGGATGGGTTAGCCTGGTGATGGGTATTGAGGAGGGCACGTTCTGCATGGAGCACTGGGTGTTATGAACAAACAATGAATCATGGAACACTGCACCAAAAACTAATGATGTAATATATGGTGATTAACATAACAATAAAAAAAACCACAAAAAAAAAAAAAGTCTCAGTAAGACTGTGAACAGTTACTCGGTTGTCATTGTTTCATCTTTTAGTTTATAATTCTCAGTCCAGAGCATTCTCTGAAGGAAGGGCAAAAAAAAACCTTTTTACTATGAAAAACCAAATTCAAAGCTTCAAGGTTGGTTTTGTCACGGTAAAATCATATGAGAATGTGTGTCCTAGACAATGTATTGTACCATCATAGCTGCACAACTAGTTCAGGCCTCTTTTCTAGGCACTGGGAGAAATACAATAGGAAGAAAAGACGCACCTATGTCTTCTGAACACGTCTTATAGCTCTGGCCTCCTGGGTTTTGCCATTATAAAATGTCAGCCTAATGTTCTCCATCTTTCACTGAGAGGCTGAAGATAAAATGCACAGTTCTAAGTACAAACCTCTGCATTATCCGTAAAACATGTTCAAAGACAACGCCTCTTACTATTATTCAATGACTTTTTATGCAAACACCCACAAGAGAGTGATCTTTCCAAGGACAAACCTGAGAAAGCATGCATATTCCCATGAAGCAGAGACAGTTGTTCTTTGTTAGAAGGAAGTCACCCATCAAAATGTGAGCTGTCTTCTTTCTCTGTGCCACCAGGAAATCTAAAATGAAGGCTGTGCTCACTGCTGCCTTCTATAAGCTTATTGTTACTCTGCTTTTCCTTCCCTGTCTTTATAAGCCTCTGTCATTGTCCTTGCTATATAGCACAGGGGCTACTTACATATACATAGCACGCGTTAAAAAAATATAGAGATCTTCACAGAGATATAATAAAAAATTAATGCCCCAGATGTAAATGCCAAAATGCCAGACGGCATTCCAGGGCCTTTCTGACCTGTCCCAGCTACCCTTGCATATCCCCTAAATTACAGGCACATTGATTTCCTCACAGATTTTCTAATTTATCAGGTTGTTGGCACCAACATAGCTTTGCTCTCATTCTTCTCTTTTTTATTTTCTTTAGAGAGAGAGCACACATGAAGTGGGGGAGGGGCAAAGACAGAAGGAGAGAATCCCAAGGAGACTCTCTGCTGAGCGTGGAGCCTGACACCAGGCTGGATCCCAGGACCCTGAGATCACAACCTGAGCCGAAAGAAAGCAAGAGTTAGATGCTTAACTACGCCACCCAGGCACCCCGCCCCTCATTTTTCTCTCTCCTCTCCCACATTCCCATCTTTAAGCACTGTGGCAAGTTGCTACTTACCTCCTACCTCTGGCTCATATCGAGCTTTCTCTATGAGGACTACGTGATTGCCCTAGGCAGATTTAGGCATTTAGGGGTTTCTGTCATTGTTATTGTTTTTGTTTTTAAATCCCCTGAAATCTTACTGTGTATTTAAGTTTTTCTATGTTGTTTTTAATGCTCCATATGTCTGTCTGCAGTTTTTTTTTCTTTCCCTCCTAGACCAGAAATTCCTGAAAGGCATGGACCATGTCTATGCATCTTTTGTCCCCCAAATCTAGCAAGACACAGAGGAGGCTAACAAAACAACAACAAAAGCCACATAATAAGAATGAATGAATGAACGAATGAACGAACGAACAAGCAAATGAATGGGGCACCACAGTAATACCAACTTCAAAAAAAAGAGAAAGAAACACAGAGAAAACAACCATGGAAGGCTGAAGTACACTCCAAGGATAAAATATGGATGAAATTTAATTACCAGGGATGAGTGAAGACCCATTCACTCATCTTTAGAAATTCTGGCAAAAGCAAAAACATGTCCAAGGAAATAAATTATCATCCCAAGACAGTTTCACTAAAAAGAAGAGCATGGGATAAGGGAGGGAGTGGGCATGTGGAGCAGTAAAAGCTCTTCCTTATACCAGTGGGAAGGACATGACATTAACATGTATGAAAGTCTTGCCATGCTCCAAGAAATGGGCCAAGGTTTTCATATTTTAACTCAACCAGTCCTCACATCAGCTTTAAAAATATATATATATCATCATCATCATCATCATCATTTCAAAATTCTGCTAAAGCCCTCCAAATTTTGAAAAGTGTGCCATGTCCACAAGGAACAAAGACATCTACTACAATGCCATTTATGATCTTTACCCTGGCAAACTTCAGGTACCTGGCAGTAATGGGGAAGCATTACTATTTCTTGAATACTCGTACACATAGCTAAAATCTCTTACTACTTTATTTGGAAGCTTCAGGTAGGTTTAGTGCCAGGTGGGTAGTACGTCCAGAAACCATATTTTTAGAAGCTATAGAAAAAAACAGATGTCACCTGGTGAGGATGTTTAACAGGGTGTGAGGAGGCTAAATGGAATAAACAAGATCGGGAACTTCACATACCGGCAGAGTCTTTGGTCACACTCCTCTGGTAATATTCATTTGCTCTTTGGCCACCTTAATATTCATTGAGCACCTGCTATACACCAGACACTGAATCCATAAGGTAACAAAAGGGCCAAATGTCCCTACCCACCCATATTCAGCTTAATCTTCTCTGCACTTGAAGCACTTTGTGCTTATTTCATCTGGGATACAGGTTTCTCCCATTATCTGAAAATAGAGCATTCTTATAAAACCTTTTGTAACCTGAAATGGCATAAAGCAAAAAAGCAATTATCATTAATTTATATGAAAAAAAATTTTCAGCATTTCCAGAGCCAACAACTATAACCTCCGTTAGGCTTTTCTGATATCTTAGAACCTATCTTGCTAATGGATGCACAAACTAAATCGAGATAAAGCACAGATGCTCACAGACCCAGGTCAAAAGCTCTGGCGGCTGGATGCTGAGATGCTGAGTGTGGATCCTGGGGAAGGAGTTAGGCGGGACCCCTGTACTGCTCAGGTGCCCGCTGACTCTGTAATGGCTTGCTACATAAAAAATGCTATTTTCACGTTAGCCTTAAAAGCTAAAATCCTCTTCAGATTTCTTTCAGTTAGAGAAAACAGGTACTAATGTAGGTCTTCCATAAAAGCAAAGTGGCACAATGTAAACTTTTGACAAGTGGGGGGTATCTGTACCTGCTTTCAGAGTTTAGGCGGAAAATCTAGAAAAATCATTCAATACGTTCCTTAATCCACCAATAAACAATAAATAGATAACAAACTGTAAGCATGTGTAATATAATTTTATAGTAGCTAAATAGTGATAGGTGTTATGAGAAAAGAAAGTTGTTAAGTAGGATGGGAAGGAGGAGAATTAGGGAGTGGTGCTCTGGTGGCATTATGAAATAGGGTACAGTGGTGCCCCCTTATCTGTTGGGCATGTGTTCTGACACCCCCAGTGGATGCCTAAAGCCATGGATAGTACAGAACCTTATATATACTATGTTTTTTCCCCACACATACATACCTAAGATAAAGTTTAATTTACAAATTCACTAATAATAAAATAGAACAATTATAACAATATATGGTAACAAAAGTCACGTGAATGTGGTCTCTCTCTCTCTCTGAAAATATCTTATTGTACTGTACTCACCCTTCTCCTTATGATGATGTGAGATGATAAAATGCCCACTTGAAATGAAGTGAGGTGAGTGACACAGGCACTGTGACTTACCATTAGGCTACTACTGACCTTCTGATTATCCCTCAGAAGGAGGAAGGAACATCTACTTCCAGAACACGGTTGATCATGAGTGACACCACAGAAAGCAAACCCACAGATAAGGAATGACTACCGTATTCAAGGTTGTTCTCATGGAAAAGCAATCATGTCAGAGGGAACAGGTTCAGAGAAGCCCTATGGCAGGAGCATGCCTGATGCACTGGGGAGTGGCAAGGAAGCTGGTGAGGCTATGAGAAAGACTAACAGGAAAGGAAGCCAGAGACTTATCAGGAGGTGGGAGAGGGTAAGGGGACCTGCAAGACTTAATAGGGGTTCTGGTTTCAACTCTGTTTAAAACTGTCAGCCATTGGAGAGTTTTGAGAAGAGAAGTGACATGATTTAATTTATATTTAAGAAGTTCTCCATTGTTGCTGTATTGAGAATACACTACAGTCAGAAGGGAGCCCAGGAACTCTGTTACTGTGATTATTATCTTAGGGAGAAATGACAGTGTTCCAGACAAGGTCAGTGTCAGCAGAAAATGTAAAAAAAAGTGGTCCAATTCTGTACATATTCTGGATATTTTGAACTGGTGCCAACAGAATTGGATATGGAATGAGAGAAAGTAGATTCAAAGATTGGGGGACTGAGAAGATGGAAGGATAGAATTATCATAACCTGAGAGGAGAAAAGTTGAGGGGTAGGAGGAAGGCCAGCATTGTCGAGTGGAGGGCTCTTCCAACCTCCAAGTGGAGGGGAGGTGGAGTGTGGAGTGTGAGGAGTGAGATGGCTGGTGGGTTTACATGTCGTTTGGGGGTTGTCAGCATTTAAACAGTATTTAAATTCTTTGGACTAGATGAGATCACCCAAGGAATGTCAATAGAGAAGTGAAGATGCCCAAGGACTGAGCTCTGGGGCATTCTAAACTGAAGAGGAAGAATCAAAATAAAGACTTAGAAAGAGTTTCCACTGAGATATGTGAATAAAAAGAGTGGGAGAGACAAAGACAGAGACAGACAGAGAGAAAGAGAGACAAAGAAAGAGACACAGAGAGAGCAGTGTCCTGGAAATCAAGGTGGAGGGAATAATTCACTCTGGCAAGTCAGGGGAGAGTGATATGGAAGTGGTCCTTAGTGACATTAATGAGAACAGTTTCCAAGGAATATGTGAATATGTGCATGTGTTGCAAGTGGTGATGGGGTTGTTAAGGTGTGATTGCAGGGAGTTAAAAGCCAACAGGAAGAAAGGGATTAGAGACACTGAGTTTAACAACTATTTCAAGAAGTTTTGCTAAAAGGGAGCAAATAATTGAGGTGGTGGCTAGGGGAGCACATCAATTGGGCCTCCAGGAAACAGAGAAAAGGACAGAATTAGAAGGAAAATGATTTGTGGGGAGCTGGGGAAGGAGAAGTAGAGAGAGCTCTCAAGCCATGGTGCAGGTCTGAGGCCCACGAAAGGAGAGTGGGAAGAAGGCATATCAGGTATGAGAGCCTCCAACTATGGTGCAGCTCTTGGAATGCCACAGCCAGCCCATCAGGGAGCTCTGGTGAAGTGATTGTCTATACAAGAGTCTCGCATTGCGCAGAAGTGGCCAAGCCTCAGCATGTTAAGCTACTGCCTGAGGTCTGCATGGGAAGAACAGAGCTTGGGCTCAAAACTGAGGAAGATCCTAAAGGTGTTGCACCTGAAGGTTATCAACTAGATGCACCCCTCAGCAAATTTTTTTTTTTTAAGATTTTATTTATTTATTTATTTGTTAGAGAGAGAGCACAAGCAGGAGGAGAGACAGGCAAAGGAAGAGAAAGAAGCAGGCTCCCTGCTGAGCAAGAAGCCTGATGTGGGGCTTGATCTCAGGACCCTGAGATCATGACCTGAGCCAAAGGCAGACACCAACTGACTGAGCCACCCAGGTGCCCTCAGCAAGTTCTTTTGCGAACGAAGACCCAAGATGTGCACCTTCATGGCTGCCACTTGAGGTAAGTAGAGTCAAGGGATTTTGGAGAAGGAAAAGTAACAAAATTCTCTCCAGAATTTCATCTGTCAAGCTCTCACAGTCTTGAAAGCTCTGAGCACCAACATATGTTTCATCAACACAGCATGGCTGCCTGGCTTAAGATTCTCTCTCTCCCTCTCCCTATGCCCGTCCCCTGCCTGCATTCTCTCCCTCTCTCTCTCTCTCAAAAAAAAAAAAAAAAAAGCAGACTCCTTGACCACATTCAGTCTCATTGAATCAGAATTTTCTGAATGGTTAAACTTAGGCAAAACATTTGTATCAAGCTCCCCAAGTGATTCTTACATGAGTCTCTAGAACAATAGAGTCACAAAAATAGACACAAGTGTGATCTTTCACCTTCCTTTACTTTTTAATGAGATTTGTGTTTCTTTGGTGATCATCCAACTTTGGTGATTTGACTCTGAGTAACAAGGAGGACACACATATGGGCAGTATCCTTTGTTTTTAAGAAGTTCAAACTCCAGATCCATTTGAGGACTATAATATAGCATTGATGGACATGGGCTATAACTCACAAGAGCTTCCCTTCCCCTACCACAAGGCATTCTAGAACCCTAAGGAGAAACCACAAAAGGTTCCCACATCTTACCTCTTGCTAAAATTTTTAACTTTTCTTTTTAGTTAATGTAGTTATTATAGAGACATGTTTAACCTAAATTTGGAAGAGAATGAAATATATAAATTAACAAAGGAAAGGGGCCTGGTTTATTCCTTTGAGCTGGATTTGATATGACACATTGTCTACCCATATGGTGTTCATACCATCAAAAGACAAGAAAATGTCCCCAAATTCTTCAGTTCAGACTTCATATTTTAAGCAACCTCAAGGAGTCATACTAGGTGGGTTTGAATAAAAGGGTGAGCATGCCTTAAAGTTTATAGACATTCTGTTTTGCTCAATACACTTAAATTATTTTGTGCATTTTTTTATTTGTTTGCCATATTCGCTTTCAGGGGTTAGGCAGGTTTTCAAGAAGAGTAATGTATTCTAATTCATTCATCAATCTGAGAATTCCTCTGAAAGTTGCAGGTTCGAAGTGCCCTGGGTACCCAGAACGAATATAATGAGTATATGATATATCCTGAGGCAGAAACAACATTAATATGGTCAGGATACACTCCATAAAGAGATGAGGATGAGGGGGAATCATGAAAGATGACTAGAAGTTTACCAATCATAGAACATAAAGTAGGACACACCAACTCGAGGAAAATCATGTGTACAGTCCACGCAGGGCAAGACTCCTGGCTTACTCAGCAAATAGTCTGTAGCTCAGTCTAGACCCAGCAAAAAGTGAAGAAAGAGCAGGGCTGGAAAGGCACTGGGGACCATATAATAAGATATCTTTTGTATCATGCAAGGTTGTTTGAATTTTAACTTGTAATCAAAGGGGAGGGAGAGTGGATTAAAAATGACTGACTGAGGCAGGATGCTAGTTAGAAGGTTGATGCGGGATATGAAAGCTGAAGTGCTCTGTAAAAGCAGACCTAATACTCATAAGTTCACCAGGGTTGCTGAGGCCCCCCATGTGGAGACAGGCAGTAGCTCTTTTGAAATATTAGATACTGCAATGTGTCTCCATCCTTAGATTTCATTCAGAGAAACATACTTTGGTCCAAGAGTTATACCAAAAAATCCCTAGGCTTACTTAGGATGCAAATGTAACCCAAGCTTTAGTGGTTCTCACTGGATTGGATTGTTAATATAGATGGACTCATGTTAACATTAACATTTACCAGTTAGCAATAATCACACCAGTGCTATTGATTTTTCTCTCTACTTACACAGGATTTCCTTCCCCTGTCCTTTCTCCAAGCCTCAGCCAGTTATGTCTGAGAGCCTCTAGGGTGCCTCATAGGGAAGATGGATAGTTCTAAGCATTTTAGGCATCACCACTGCTCAACAGTCATCCCTCCATAGCTTGCTGGGCACTGCTGCCCTTTAGCTAGAAACCACACCTGTTACGGTGGATCACCCTAGAGTCAGAAGTACAAGTTGGTCTTTGATGAAGAAGAGGAAAATGCCTTCTCCTCTTTGACTATCTGTTACATGGCTATCTTAGTTTGGGTTCCTAGAAGCATGGGGATTTAGTTGCACATGATTTATTGATGGAGTACTCTCGGGAAAACAGGAGTGAGGTAAGCAGGATGGAACAGCAGAAGATGAAAACTAAGGATGACGTTTGAGCTAAAAGCTAACAGCAGGCTGATCCTAGCAAGGGTTTTGGAGCTCAAGTTGCACCACAGAGCTGGCCATCCCTTCAGGCAAGGGGGCAGTCTTTTATACTCCCATTTTATGTCATCAGCTAAAGGCTGCTGGGGTGAGAGGTGGAGACAGGTGCGTAGCTCCTCAAGCAAGACAGCCTTTGCTTGGATGAAGGCAATTTTCTGGAGAAGAGGAAATAGCTATGAGCCATTAGTAGCCAGCATCACAATAGCTGGGGATCTGAGTGGAGCACCAACAGCATCCACTCTGTGAGTTTCAGTGTCATTATGCTTATAGCCCAGGCTACAGGATTAATGGAAGAGCTCCTCCTATATTCACACACACCTCTGTTGCTTTCCACAAAGACTTATGGGGCCGGGAAACACATGAAAATGATATATACAGTGAAATAATCAGGATTGTCCTTTCTCCCTAGCAAGGATGAGCTAACATGTGCATGTAGAAAGGGAAAGAGTCTAGGGGTCAAAGAAACTTTAGGTTTTTATGAACATGTAGCTCAGACTTGGCATACAGTATGTGTGGTAAGTTGCAATAATCCTAATTTGTACTCCTTTCCTGTGTCCTTGTTATGTTCCACATGACTTTGCTGCTTTTCTCACTAAAGACAGAAAATCTACTTTGCTATCCTATTCTTTGAATCTGGACTAGTCTGCGTCTTGTGTCAGCCAAGAAAATGTGGCAGGAATGCCAGTGTCCCTCCCTGTTCTAGACCTACATCTCAAGAAGCTTTGTGTGCCTCTGCCTGTTCTCTTGAGCTTCTGCCACCACCATGAAAAAAACATGCCCAGACTAGCCCAGTAGAGGACGAAAGATATATGGCAGAGAGACAGATCATCCCAGATGTCCCAACCAAGGCCATCCTAGATTAGCCAACAGCCAGCCAATTAATCTGCAGATTCATGAGTGAGCCCAGGAAAAGTCAGCAATCACTTAACTGTCCTCTAGTTGATTCCAGACACAATAATCACTCATTCTTGTATGCTACTGTGATTTGTGGTTATTTAATAGCATCACTGTATCAAGAGATAACTGTTATAGTAGGTATGCAATAAACATTTATTGCATATAAATCAGTATGTTATGTCATCAAAGGGTAAACTGCTACACCATCATGAAAGTGCTGGGCTGAGGCAGAGAAGAGAGATTTTATTCCCCCTTCGCATTCCTGGAACTATGTCCAACCAAGGCCTCATCAAAAAAGCTGGGAAATATCGAGTGGTATTTCTAGAGGGAATTACATTGATAGACTTCACCAAAATGTTCCCTGCTCTAGCAATCTGTATTACCTGAGTCTTGGCATATGCCCAGTTAGAAGGAGGAATGCAGTGTTGGGGTAAGGGTAAGACACAGGAGGGTAGTCATCAGCATGCACAGAGCAGAATGCTTAGTCTTGATATTCTGCAAATGTTTCAAGCCAGGCTGCATCTTCTCTTCATCCCTCCATAGCTGGCAACCAAAGACAATTAAGTGGAAAGGCACTTAAAAGTTGGAGCCTCTGAAGCATACTTTATGTCTGCCTCGGTCTCACTAGTTTCATGGGCCCATTTTTAATTTTGTCTGGCAGCCACTACAGGAAACAGGGATGGTAAATCAAAGAGTTACTTTTTATGAGGCCTTTGAGACTACACCAATAAGTAATTCCTGTGGTTTTTTATTTATTCTCTTGCAGTAAGCAATTTCGTTTTTTCTTGGATTTGTTCTTCCTGTTGCTTTTTGCACCACCTTCTCTCCTGCTTTCAGCCCCATTATTTCCAAGCAGAATATGGTATTGGTTAAAATAAAGACACCACACGCCCCACTTCCAATGGTTAATTTTAGCTATATTAGCAACACAGCACTCCCTTTCCGGCTGTGCCTATTGAGGTTCACACTGAGGATGTTTGAAAAGAAAATCTCCTCAGTAGGAGACAATTTTCTACCTGATAACCCACCCTACATGGTAACTCTTGTGAGCATCCAGCCACATTCTTCATTTTTTGTTGTTTTTATTGTTTTTAAGTCCAGAACCAGAATTGGAAATATGAGTTTTCCAGTTTGTTTTTAATACCAAATAATGCGGGATCCATATAAAAGCACTAAGAGCACACAAAAAGCACTAAGTGAATAGTTAGTCCTCGCAAGACAAAGGCCAGTTCAGGAGAAACTCTGTAGAAAGAAAAGATACACACTGACCCTCTACCCCAACTCGACCCCAGCATCTGTTTTGTTTTGTTTTGTTTTAATTTGAGTATAGTGGACACACAATGTTATATTAGTTTCAAGTGTACAACATAGTGATTTGACAAGTTTATTTTATTACTAGTTCTTATCTGTGATGTTGCTTTGGCTCTCAGGACCAGGATGAAAGCCACCAGAACATTTATGCAATCGGGGCCTTGGCAACAACACCAGCACAGGCACAAAGACTGAGATACCCAGAGGAAAGAGTACTCCCCACCCCTCCTGCCACAGCCATTGAATGGGCAGGAGAGAGCAGGAAGGCAAAGTCTGGAAGCAGGAGTCCTGCTGGGGAGAACAGAGGAAAGACGATAGAGCTTGATGTACCCATTGCCCTGGCAGCACAGCCTGAAAACAGACAGCTGTCCAGGTTGCTTTCTTTGCTAACTGGAGCCACTGTAATCTTCTAGCATCTTACTCCCATCTGCAGCAAGCATGTGCAAACTTTTGTGCATGTATAACCCTTTTTGGAAATCTTTTGAAAGTCACAGATGTGATCTGCAGACATACCTATATGTACCTGCATCTAAAAGTTTGTGTGCTATTTCAGTTGCCCCATGAATCATTGGCCCAATAAAGCATCCTCTGACATAAGATTGACCCACAATTGTCTTTCTACTATGAGCATGAATGTCATTGCCTCACTACCTCAATGCCTATTGATCTCAACTCATCCTGTTCAGTTTTCTACTGTCTTAGCTTTGGTTGACAGCTCTGCTCTTTCCCAGCCTGGATATGCCTCTACTCCAGGACAACAAATATATTTAGCACATGGGAGCATAAATGTCACCCCTACTTCTTATGGAAGGTGTTTTTTCCAGCGCTTGGGATCTGCACAGCACATGACTTCGCTTAGGGTGCCGGATGATGGTCATTTTACAAACTGAAATTGAGGGGCAATTAAGTATCTTTCTTTGGTTCAGGTCATGATCCCAAGGTCCTGGGATCGAGGCCCACAACCAGCTCCCTGCACAGCGGGGAGCTTGCTTCTCCCTCTCCCTCTGCTGCTCTCTCACTCTCTCCATCAAATGAATGAATAAAATCTTAAAAAAAAAAAACTGAAATTCATTTGAAAAATGAGAAGAGTTTCCAGAGTGCCCTGCCTTGGTCTAAAATCCAGCTCTACCATTTTCTAGCTGTGAAATATACTTGCTGAGGCTCAGATTCCTTACACTGAAGGGGGAATAATGTTAATAGCTCTCACTTAGAGTTTTAATAGTGATTAAATGAGATGATTCTTGAAAAAGAGCTTAACATAGGGCCCAGCAACAAATGAATGCTAACTGCACTTTATTATTTTACTATTGTTGCTTTTTTGTAATGGAGTCCTAAAAAATTTTTTTAGTAAATTCTATTTAACCATGAAATAAACACTCAAATATTTACATCTAAACTTGATTATAAGAAGAACATATATACAATCTTTCATGTGAATGGTGACTGTGACCAATTCCTTCACCCATTTTAAGAAATTGAACTCAAATGACTCAGGACCCTTCATGTCTCAGAAGCTTCAACTCTGATATTCTGAACAGAAATTTGTCTCAAATTTTGTTTTCTCTGGCCTCATCTGAGATTTTGGAATCAATGTTATGTTGGCTTTTGAAAAATAATTTGGAAGCTTTCTTTTTTTCTCTCTGCTTGAGAACAATTTAAATAGTATTGAAGTTTCTGTTCCTTGAAGGTTGAAAGAACTAACCCAGGAAACCATCTGTGCCTGGCACTGTTTTGAGGACGAAGTCTTTAAAACTTTCTCCATATCTTTATATGTTCGCCCACGCAGAAGTCTTCCATATCTTCCGGGTGTAATTTTAGTAATTTGTATTTTCCTAGAAAATTATCCATTTCATCTAGCTATTCAGATTTATTTGAAGAGAGTTTTGTAAAATATTCTCACAGAGTTCTTGTTCTCTCCACTGTATTACTAGTGATTTCTAGCTCCTATTTTCTGTGTATGTACTCCTCTCTCTGCATCCACTCCCACTTGTTTATTTATGTGATTAGACAAGCTTGGGGTTACCTACTTTGTTTCACTTAGTTTTCCAGATAAGTTCTTGGGTTTATGTACTAATTCGGTTCTTTTCCTATTTGCAAAGAAACCCATTTCTGTGTTAATCTGATTATTTCCTTACTCCTGCTTTCCTCAAAATTACTTGATCTTCTTTTTGCTAACTTCTTGATATATAGGCTTGTGCATTTATTTTCATTTATTCCTGTTTCCTTGCATAAACACTTAGCTGTCTTACATGGCTTTTATTCATAGTATTAACTCATAATTATTTTTTATTGCTATGATTAAGTATACTAAAATATCTATTTGTATGACCTTTGAAGTGAAAATTCTTTGAGGGAATTTTAAATTTTTTTAGTAATGGTTTTATTTGTTTTGATTTTTAAACAAATTTCAAGTTGTATTGTCTTATGGTCAAAGGGAACATTTTGAACTATTTCTAATTATGGCATTTATTGGATGAGGTTAACTATATCTCTGTTGGATCAAACTTACTAATTATATTCTTCAAATCCTCTATAGTTTTCCTATTTTTCTTGCCCTGTGTTCCATTGGTCCTGATCCAGGAGGAGAACTCTCCCACTAGTGGTGTTTCTGCAAGTGTCTTCTCAATTTCCTATAGTTTACACTTCATGTTTTTGAAGCTCAATAATTCAGTGCATAAAGATTCCTGAGGTTATATTCTGAAATGCCTACCTTTTCCTCATTTGACATGGTTTTCCCTTGAATTTTATACAGAGTTGGGACCAGGTTTAGAAGGACCTGAGGATTTTGCTATTTTTGAACCCTTTATAGGAAAAGAGACAAAGCACTCAATTACGAATGCAAGTTTAGTTACAGAGCCTTGGAGGGGGGCTGTGAAGTGAGGGACACTGAGTCTTCACCTTTATCAGCTTCACAGTAAATGTGCCATTGTATGATGTATCTCCTGACCCCATCTTTTTTGTCCGTGAATTGCTTTCCCCTGCCCTTCCTCCCTTGTTCATTCACTCCCCAGATATTTAATTGAGTGTCTACTTTGAGCAGACACTCAATTGCACTAGGTGTTGAGCTTACTCAGACCTTCAGACCAGAAATCCCTTCTTCTACCCAACCTTTAAACATTGCTATTCTTCAGGATTCTATCATACACTTGCTTCTCTTCTTACTCTTGAGTTTTTAGGAAATCTCATCCAATTACAAAATTATCCATATGGTCTCCCTTTACTGAAGACTCCCAAATCTTTATCTCCAGTCCAAATCTATACACTGTCTCTTTGCTGATGATTCTTAAACTTCCATATCCCATCCAGATTTTCCCAACTGAGTTTGACATTCATATATTCTACTCTTTCTGGTAGCCCATCCACTGGGCTATCAAAACCAGGTCACATTCAACATATCCAAAGACTATGGCAACTTCCCCCCTTTTTTTTAACACCACCCCCATCACCCAGTCACCAAACCATAAACTTTAGCATCATTCCCAAGTTCCCCTGGGCCATGATCCCCCATACACAATCACTAAATTGGCCGTAAAATGTATTCATTTTACTATATAGTATTTACTATTCACTATTATACTATTCCGTCAACCACCATGATGCTTCCAGGAGTACACGTCAGCCTGGGGGACTCCTCACATCCACTTGTTCACTGCTCTGCTTCCACTCTATTTGCCATCCTCTAAGCAAGAAAAGCTTCATTTGACTCTAAATATGACCATTTTTTCTCTTTTGCCTAAAGCATTCAGGGACCTCTATTTGCCCTTTAAGAGGAAATCCAGACTCCTCAATGTGGCGTAAAAGACCATCTTAGCTGGCTGATGGTCCAGTTTCTCTAAACTCTGTCCCTTTCCATACCAGGATGCTTCCAGTATCTCAAATACATCTCACTCTCTACCTCCAGATCTTACCAGATGCCATCTCTTCTGCTTAGAACATTTGCTCCCCTTTCCACTCACATTATTTTAATATGATTTGCTACTATTACCTGTTACTCCATTTTCATGAGTCCTCACTTCTTTTTTTGTTTGTGCCTTTTGCCATAGGCTTATGTTGTTTTCCTTATTTTTTTCCTAGTGATTAAGAAGGCACACTTCCACTAATGGTAAGCTTTAAGCAGCCGTGCATCAATAAGTCTCCCTGAAATTGAAACAGACTCTCTGATTTATAGAATTTGCCAATTTGATGGTACAAATATTAACACTGTGGCCAATTTCAAGCTACCCACTAAGGTCACAGAATCCAGGGTGCAAAGAGACACACAATTGGCTCTCCAGAGCCAGTGCAAGCCAGCTTCCATACTTCACTACCTTTAAGGTTTATAAAATGTAACTGAACCTATAATCCTCTAATAACTGTATAATCAACTAGTATCTATTGAATCCACCCGTGCAAAAAGAAGAATTTAACGCATAATTTCTTTTCTAACTGCTTCTCCTAGGTTCCTGAGTTTTATTATTTAATTCAGGAATATAGATTATTTTACCATTATATTTATATTACCCATTATCTCTTCCATGCATTATTTTTTTGACATTGGCATACAGATTTAATACTCTGTTTGAAACCATTATTGTTAGACTTAACTCTGTGCTTGACTTATTTGAACTATTTTTGCCATAAAAGAGGGAGAAAATCACTTATATAGTGGTCTCCCCTTATCCATGGGGAAATGTTCCAAGACCCCTAGTGGATGTCTGAAACCATGGATAGTACTGAACCCTGTATATACTGTTTTTCCCTAAACATACATACCTATGATAAAGTTTAATTTTTTGCTAATAAGTGTATATATAACAATTATAATAATATACTCTAGTAAAAGTTACGTGAATGTGGTCTCTCTCAAAATAACTTTTTGTACTGTATTTGCCCTTTCTGTTGTAATGTGAGATGATAAAATGCCTATGCGGGCACCTGGGTGGCTCAGTCGGTTAAATATCTGCCCTTGGCTCAGGTCATGATCTTAGGGTCCTGGGATCCAGCCTCCTGTTGGGCTTCCCCGCTCAGGGTGGAGTCTGCTTCTGCTTCTCTCTCTGCTCCTCCCCACCGCCCTCCGCTCTTGCTCACTCACTCTCTCCCTCCCAATAAATTCTTTTAAAAAAATGCTTATGGAATGAGATGAAGTAAGGTGGATGGTGTAGGCACCATGAGGTAGCCTTAGGCTACTACTGACTTTCTGACTAAATGAGATTGAGGATCATCCACTTCCAGACCAAAGCTGACCACAGGTAACCAAAACTGTGGAAAATGAAACAGCAGATAGCAAGGACTACTGTATACACTCACTCTTGCCCTAATTTATCACCCAGCAGCTGTATGATGTTGGGAATACTATTTCAATTTCTTGTGACTTTGTCTTATGGTGATAGAAATAGGAGCAAGAGGTTTTACATAGTTTACATGACTATGTCAGTTCACAGCCCAATTTTATTGTGTGTTTTAATTAAAACAAATGCTAGAACACATTGGCAGTATAAAAACATTCCTGATCTTGGGTAGAGGGTTACCATCCTTATTTGGTAAGAATCAACATACAACTTGTTCTTAAATTGAGATTTTTGTTTCAAAGCACACAATTTGGTCTGTGTAATTGCTGAGTCATTTATTATGTTGGATCAAATTTTCATATTGAAAACAGTCAAAATATGTGGACTGAATAGTTTTGGTTTCTTGGCATTGTCTGGTAACTTGGCCATGTCTGTCAACTTCATGCTCAAAAACTGTTTCCTATACCTACATGTTTCCAGAGAAATCAAAGCTACAATTACCCATTTACCTGAATCAAATTCCCCTTCAATTTGTTGATATAAGCTTTAATTTTGTCCCTTTTTCTCTTATCTCTGATACTGATAGTATACTATAGACAATTTACCATTTACGATATAATGATTCTTTCACCTAGCCACCCCATCCCTCCCACCCCCCACAAATAATACATTATATGTTTTTTTAAAAAAAAAGAAGATAGTAGGAAGGGGAAAATGAAGAGGGGAAATCGGAGGGGGAGACGAACCATGAGAGACTATGGATTCTGAGAAACAAACTGAGTGTTCTAGAGGGGAGGGGGTGGGGGGATGGGTTAGCCTGGTGATGGTATTAAAGAGGGCACGTTCTGCGTGGAGCACTGGGTGTTATATGCAAACAACGAATCATGGAACACTACATCAAAAACTAATGCTGTAAAGGTATGGTGATTAACAAAACATAATAATAAAAAAAGATATAATGATTCTTGCCCAGTATTATTAACTAAATATTTATGATTTCTACTTGACTATTTGTAAGATGCTACATTTCTTGAAAATAATGGCAATGTAGTTTAGTGAAAAGAAAGTTTTTTAAGTCAGACAGAACTGAGTAAATTTATGCCTATGTCATGTTTTAGCTGTGTGGCTTTGGGCAAAGTGATTTATCTCTCTGATCCACAAAGAGATTAAAAGGGATTTTGAACATAACTCTCTGGGCAGTTGGAGCATTTTATGAGATAATATATGTAAAACACCTATTTCAGTGCCTAGAATTCTTATCAACATAAATGAGCTTATTTTTCCCTTTTTAATTTGCATCCCCCTTCAGCACATCTCAGTTGATTAATGACAGAGCTGTTATGGGACCTATTTTATAGGGCTTTGGAATGTCCCTTTGGAGCTACGTTTCCAGGGGCAGGATTTGACAATATCCCTAAATCCATATAACATGAAATAGGTCACCACAAGAGAAAGCTCCTTTATTCTGTCTGCCCTGGCAGAAGTCTGCTAAGGTAGGGCCCTGGATTGAGGAGTTCACTGATTAATAATGCTAACATACATTTGCAGACTTCACTGTTCAGTCAGCAAACTATTTAATTCCATTACAAATCACATATCCCTTTATTAAAAGTGAGAAATCTGAGGCTCAGAGAGATTAGGAAATTTACTTAAGATCCCACAACTAGGAAGGGTCAGAGCTCAGTTAGAAATCAAGCTCTCCTGGCTCTCAGTCCTGGAATCTGTTCCCATAACCTGCAGTTTTCAGGCATTAGTTCCTACATAAATATATGGCAATTTCAAAAGTGTTAATTGGCTTTGTTTTGCAAACAGTACCTTCCTAGAACATTCTGCCACTTCCTCATTACTATCATCTTTTACTGCCATGCTGGGTTGAGTTCACCCAGGCAAGGAATGACTGGTTGGACTCTGCTAGCCTCACTCATCTCTGCTGAACCACTAAGCCATAAGCCAGACAGATTTTTTTTTCCTGAAGAAGAAAAACTTCTTGCAACTTCTTAATGCTTACATTGCCAGTAATTGCAGTGCAGCTGTGATCCCTAAAAATTCAGGGTTAGGAACTTCAAAACATTACAAGCCTTAACTTTTTAGTCCTACCCTTGCCAGACCTCACTATGTGAGAATGGCAGCAGATTGAATTATCAAAAACAAAAACAGATCACTGGTTAAATTACTCTGATTATTTTTTGCAAGAAAACAATTAGACCTAATTACAAGCAAGGCTGAGGTGTTGCTTTCCTAGTGAAACCAAGGGGCAGGTGTAAGTTCAGGATCTCATTATCCAGCTTCCAATAAGGCTTCTAAATATACCACTAATACACTTCCTGCTGGCATTTTACTACTGTATTGATTTGGAACCAGTAAGTTCTTCCTGAGGGTTTTCTAAAATAAAACGCCACTCTGGGGGTTTCTTCTCAAATGTGACTTTTGGAATTCTGCTGAGATATATAAAACAGAAATAAGCGAGAAGTAATAGAAGGACTGTCAGTGTGTATTCTCTGTGTTTGAGGCAAAGAAAGGGTCCTGTTTCTATCTGTGAGTAATCTGGGTCTTATGAGATATTTTAAGTAACGATGCAGCCAAAGTTCCCAGTCCAAATTTATTTTGTAATCTCATTTTTCCAACTAACTGTTTAGTTAGAATTTTTTTTAATTGGGGAAATGCTTAGAGAAAGAAAACACATAGATATTGGGGCTTGAGATTAAAGCATATTTCATAACACACAAAAAATGGGGATCAGATTTAACTGGTTCTAAATATTATTTATAGGAGTGGTATAGAGATTAAACTCCTTTTCATCTGGCAAGGAAAGAGAGGCACAAATAGAACTGTAAGTCTTGGGTCCGTGTAGGTTTTTTTAAATATTGATTTTTAATCCAATTCTACTGGAAATAATAATCTTTATTGTTGAAATCGGATGCGAAAAGAGGAAGTAATCTTACTGAGGTTAAAGGAGAATAACCCTAAAGAAAACCTTCTAGCAGACCCTGAAGAATAAAAACCCTTTTTAAGGTTCTGGATAAGTGAAATTTGGGCAGGAAGAGAACAGGGGCATGAGATGAAGTAGCATAAGAAAACACAAAAACACAGGAACTTTCATGGTTACAGAGGGAAAGAGGAAACCACCCCATGAAAAACAAAATTGTAGGGAATGAAATTGGACCTAATGTATGGGTACCTAGCACACAGAGAAAGATGGAGCCATGCCAGATTGGATGCTGAGAAACAACTCTTGAACAGAGAGGGTTTATAACATTAACTTTACTTTAGGAAAATGAGCTTGGCTGTGGAGGGCAGGATCAAGATGGACCAAAGGGGAGGGTGGGAGGGAAAGGTACGTGGGGAACCCCTGTGGGAGCCGGAGAGGAAATTGAGGTGTAGCCTTGTCAGGGTGAGGGCCTGGATATGACTTGAGGGGAAAGAAGTTCTGCTGGAGACAGTGATCTGCAGCAGGAAGAAGCAGTGTCTCAAGGTGATGTTAAGATTTGTGCCTGTGGAAGAAGAGAGATCATCTCTCCCTGATGTTGGTGTCCAGGTAGGCAAGTGGAGAAGATCAAAAATGATCCTCAAAGCTGATGAGATCCTGACAGGTTTTCAATTGCAGAGAAGTCTATTATGGAATTGTAGGTCTTGAACTTTTAAATTCGGGTTAAAACTCACTACCACGAGGTGAGTGAGTCCAAGTTCCAGAAAGTATGAGAGCAGTGAGAGAATACAATCTAGTCTGAGAAGTCACCACCCTTGAGATAGCTTGTTGAATAGCTTGTAAGTCCCACAGCTCAGGCTCCAATGCCTCCCCCAAGGTCTTAGAGAGTCTGGTAGAAAAAAATATATAACATTGAAAAGCAATGGCTACTTCTTGATGACTGATAAAGTTCCATGTCATGAGGTTTGGGGTTGAAATTGATCTATATGAAAGAATAAGTGGTTAAATGTGGGTGATACTACTTCCCTATGAGAAAATCTTTAGGCTGAGTGATTTCAGTTCAAGAGGGTTATGATTCCAGTAATTTAGAGTCTAGTAAAATTAGAAAAGGTGAATTCTCTGCCTGAGGCTAGGGTTGCTTACTGCAAAGACAAGGAGGTAAAAACAAAAGAATAGCATTGAACCTCAGAGGCCAAACATCCAGAGGTTTCCCATGTGCATCCTATATGTAGACATAGTCTGAGAAAAGGAAACTATATCCCCATCTATAAAGAACAGGTAACTACTGCAGCCTCGGAGCAGAGGAAGTTTAATAGTGCTTTCCCAACCCATCCTTTTGTTTTGAATTTTGTTAAGATAGAGGCCAAGATACGGGCTACAGGGCTAAAGGCTAAAGGAGGAGTGGAGCATAGCCTCATTATGGACTCAAACATGGTAGTTACATAGGATCTCTACCTTTGGTTACCAACTCTTGAAGTTAAGCTAATAGAACTGAATGGAAATTCAATCAAGTTTTTTTGAGTTTTTCATGTCATTTCCAGTTTGTATTACTCAAAATCTGAAGGAATCCCTAGATACCAGAACCTTCAAACTACCACTTGCAGAAGGGGAATCCCTCCTAATTCCCCTCCCAAGTGTGGTGATAGAAAGAAATGGATAAGAAAGATCCTTCAAGAGTACAGAAGTGGGAACAAGAAAAGTAAGACAAAGAATCTCATTCCATAACCAAGGCAATGGGTCTTTAATATTCCAACAAGCATGACATGTTTGCTACACACCACTTCTTGCTGATCTTATTCTCCATCCTTTAAAATGGGAGATTCTTGTGCGATTACTTTTTTTTCTCTCAGGAAGACATATGAAGTTGACAACTTTAGTTGTAGATTCACATATGATAAAGCATTCCAAATAGAGTTGTCTATAAGACAACAAAGTCTAGAGACCCAGGGTTTAAATCTACATAAAGCAATGGAAGGAGAGTCTCATGTCCTCATACTATAACCAACTACTCTTCTTTGTTACAGTCACCTACAGACTCCCATGCCAAATAGTCCATTCCTTGATAATTTTAGGTCTTAACTTCACTACTTGCTCATGCCACAATTCTTGCTGAACCATTAATTTCTTAAAGATAAGTTCAGTTCTTTGACATCCTGTCACCCAATGAACTTATTCATTCTACATCTGAACTTCTCTGGTCCTATCCTAGACCTTTTTTTAATATTTATTTTTATTGTTGAATCAAACCATAGTGAAGAGATATACCATATTTATCCTTTTTCTGGTTGAGTTGCTTCTAATTCTTGGCTCTTAGAAACAAAGCTGCCCTATGTTGTTCCATTGTCTTCTGACTGACATTATTTCTGATAAGAAGTACTCTATGGTAAGCAGAAATCTAAAGATCTCCCCCCACCTGAGATTTCTATTCCCTGATTATTCTATCAAATATTAATCTAGGTATGGCTATGAAGGGATTTTGCACATGCAATTAAAGTCAAAAATCAATTGATCTAAAAATTATCAGTGGCCTCAACCCAACCAGGTGAGCCTGTTCAAAGCAGAGAGGTTTTTGAAACTAGTAGCTGAAGGGAGAATCAGAGATATTTGAAGCTTCAGAAGATTCAGCACCCCATTGCTTACTTGAAGATTGAGGGGACTTAACAATGAGGAGTGCAAGCAGCCCCTGGGAGCCAAGAACAGCCCCCAGCTGAGTGGCAGCAACTGAGGTTCCTACAACCACAAGAAACTAAGTTCTGCCAATAACAAGAACGAGCTTGGGAGAGGACCTCCAAGTTCCAGATGAAAGTGCAACCAGCCAGCACCATCATTTCAACCTGAGAAAAGAACTCTGCCATGTAGCACCATGTAGTTTTGATCTACAGAATTGGGATCTGGCAAATGAGTATTGTTCTAAGACTCTAAATTTGTGGTAATATGTTACAAAGTAAATGAAAATGAATACATCACTGTAATTCTTATAATTTTTCCTTTTGATTTTTTGAATTTATTTTTATCATTTTCTCTTTATTTTTGATTTTCAGCATTTTGAATAATATGTGCCCAAGTGTGATTGTGTTTGATACTATCTCACTTGGGGTTTGCTGAGCATCTGGACTTATGGCTTACTCTTTGGTGGTCATCAAATTTAGATAAATTTTGGCCAATATGTTATCAAATATTTTTCTGCCCCATCCAACTCCACTCTCCTTAAAAAGACACATATGGTGAACTGCTTGCTTCTATCAGGTCATGAAATCTCTGGGGATTTTTCCCCTATTTTTTTTCTCTGTCTGTGTTTCAACTTGTATTATTTCTTTTCATATGTCTTCAATTTCAATTATCCTTTTTTCTGTTATACCCAGTCCTATAGCAATCTGTCTTATTGTATATATAGGATATGGTATTCTTCAATGCTGAGTTTTCTGTTTTGTAAACTTCAACAGTTTCATATATTTCCTGAAATTCCCAATTGCATTGCTTATTATTTTCTTCTTTTCCTGGAGATTATCTAAATTATCTATGATTATTACTTTAAAAGTCCTTATCTGCTAATTCAAACACCTGGTTCACTTCTGGGTTAGTTTCTATAGACTACATTTCCTTCCTTTTTTTTTAATTTTATTTTATTATGTTATGTTAATCACCATACATTACATCATTAGTTTTTATTTTATGGTCAATAAATCTTTTTTTTATTATGTTATGTTAATCACCATACATTACATCATTAGCTTTTGATGTAGTGTTCCATGATTCATTGTTTGTGTATAACACCCAGTGTTCCATGCAGTACGTGCCCTCTTTAATACCCAACACTGGGCTAGCCCAGCCCCTCACCCCCCTCCCCTCTAGAACCCTCAGTTTGTCTCTCAGAGTCCATAGTCTCTCATGGTTCATCTCCCCCTCCGATTTCCACCCCTTCATTTTTCCCTTCCTGCTATCTTCTTTTGTTTTGTTTTGTCTTTAACATATAATGTATTATTTGTTTCAGAGGTACAGGTCTGTGATTCAACAGTCTTACACAATTCACAGCGCTCACCATAGCACATACCCTCCCCAATGTCTATCACCCAGCCACTCCATCCCTCCCACCCCCACCACTCCAGCGACCCTCAGTTTGTTTCCTAAGATTAAGAATTCCTCATATCAGTGAGGTCATATGATACATGTCTTTCTCTGATTGACTTATTTAGCTTAGCATAATACCCTCCAGTTCCATCCACATCGTTGGAAATGGCAAGATTTCATTCCTTTTGATGGCTGCATAATATTCCATTGTATATATATACCACTTCTTCTTTATCCATTCATCTGTCGATGGACATCTTGGCTCTTTCCATAGTTTGGCTATTATGCTTTTACTTTTTTTTAAGATTTTATTTATTTATTTGACAGAGAGAGACACAGTGAGAGAGGGAACACAAGCAGGGCAAGTGGGAGAGGGAGAAGCAGGCTTCCCACTGAGCAGGGAGACGTATATGGGGCTCGATCCCAGGACCCTGGCATCATGACCTGAGCCAAAGGAGATGCTTAATGACTGAGCCACCCAGGTGCCCCCATAGTTTGGCTATTGTGGACATTGCTGCTATAAACATTGGTGTGCACATACCCCTTCAAATCACTACATTTGTATCTTTGGGGTAAATACCCAGTAGTGCAATTGCTGGGTCATAGAGTAGCTCTATTTTCAACTTTTTGAGGAACCTCCATACTGTTTTCCAGAGTGGCTGCACCAGCTTGCATTCCCAGCAATAGTGTAGGAGGGTTCCTTTTTCTCTGCATCCTTGCCAACATCTGTCATTTCCTGACTTGTTAATTTTAGCCATTCTGACTGGTGTGAGGTGGTATCTCATTGAGGTTTTGATTTGGATTTCCCTGATGCCGAGTGATGTTGAGCACTTTTTCATGTGTCTGTTGGCCATTTGGATGTCTTCTTTGGAAAAATGTCTTTTCATGTCTTCTGCCCATTTATTGAGTGGATTATTTATTCTTTGGGTGTTGAGTTTGATGAGTTCTTTATAGATTTTGGATATTAGCCCTTTATCTGATATGTCATTTGCAAATATCTTCTCCCATTCTGTCAGTTGTCTTTTGGTTTTGTTGGCTGTTTCCTTTGCTGTGCAAAAGCTTTTTATCTTGATGAAATCCCAATAGTTCATTTTGCCCTTGCTTCCCTTGCCTTTGGTGATGTGTCTAGGAAGAAGTTGCTATGGCTGAGGTCGAAGAGGTTGCTGCCTGTGTTCTCCTTTAGGATTTTGATGGACTCCTGTTTCACATTTAGGTCTTTCAACCATTTTGAGTCTATTTTTGTGTGTGGTGTAAGGAAATGGTCCAGTTCCATTCTTCTGCATGTGGCTGTCCAATTTTCCCAACACCATTTGTTGAAGAGACTGTCTTTTTGCCATTGGACATTCTTTCCTGCTTTGTCAAAGATGAGTTGACCATAGAGTTGAGGGTCCATTTCTGGGCTCTCTATTCTGTTCCATTGATCTAGGTGTCTGTTTTTGTGCCAGTACCATACTGTCTTGATGATGACAGCTTTGTAATAGAGTTTGAAGTCAGGAATTCTGATGCCACCAGCTTTGCTTTTCTTCTTTAACATTCCTCTGGCTATTCGGGGTCTTTTCTGGTTCCATACAAATTTTAGGATTATTTGTTCCATTTCTTTGAAAAAAGTGGAGGGTATTTTGATAGGGATTGCATTAAATGTGTAGATTGCTCTAGGAAGCATTGACATCTTCACAATATTTGTTCTTCCAATCCATGAGCATGGAACATTTTTCCATTTCTTTGTGTCTTCCTCAATATCTTTCATGAGTATTTTATAGTTTTCTGAGTACAGATTCTTTGCCTCTTTGGTTAGATTTATTCCTACATATCTTATGGTTTGGGGTGCATTTGTAAATGGGATCGACTCCTTAATTTCTCTCTCTTCTGCCTTGTTGTTGGTGTATAGAAATGCCATGATTTCTGTGGATTGATTTTATATCCTGCCACTTTACTGAATTCCTGTATGAGTTCTAGCAGTTTTAGGGTGGAATCTTTCAGGTTTTTCTCTTAAACATAGGTCACATTTCCCTGTATCTTTGATGATTATTTCCTATTCACAACTATTGCCCCTTTAAACCTGAACTAAATCTCACCTCACAAGGGTCAGTTGTCCTGAATTTCACTGTCTTTTCCCAGGCTTACACCCATCACAAACAAGTCCCTCTGGATCACTGGGACATCAGTGAAGATTGCTGAGGAAGAGTTCACTGCCCTTGAATTCAGACACACTGGGTTTTCATCCAAGCTTCTGTATGAGCTGATAAACCTTGGACAAGTTATACAAACTCTCTCAACATCATAATCCTAATCTATAGACCATAAATAATAAAAACTATCTTTTGTATTATTTGCAGATTAAATGGGATGATCACATGAAGATTCTAGCAGAGTTCCTGGCATATTCAAGACATTTAATCAAAGTAATTACTATTATATTTAAATGATATAATAAATATAAGTCAAACTACTTAGCAAGAGAATATTTGTTGACCACCAACTCTATACTATCTGCTCCTAAGTTTGGGAATTCAGTATTTACCAGTGTGAAATTGTCTCTTCCCTCAAGACATTTACCTTCTAACAGAGGAAATAAAAAATAAACATGCAAACAAATACTTAAACAAGATAATTTCAAGCTGCAGGAAAACAGGAGCATGATGAGGGTAAGAAGGTGACACTCTAGTTTGGATGGTTAAGGAAGAACTTTCAGACAAAGCACTTTAGGACAGAGACTAAATGGTAACCATTGTAAATGGTGGAAGAGCTTTCCATGCAAAAAGAACAGCATATGCGAAGACCCTGGGTCAAGAATAAGCTTGATGCATTAAAAGTTCAGAAAGAAAGCCAGTATAGATAAAAGTATAAAAAGGAAAATGTGGAAGGGCATGAAGGTCAGAAGAAGTCAGGAGCCAAATCAGGTAGGGCTTTGTGAAAGGTGTTTAGTCTTTGCTTAATAATGATGGGGAGTATAAGAAATCTTTTTAGCAATGAATTTTAGTGTGACAAGGGAGAAAGCAGTGCAATTTTAGCAGGCTATAGTAATAATGCTGTTAAGAGTTGATGGTGTTTTGAATTAAGATGGAAAGTGTTGGACAAGGTGAGAAGGGTAGGACCAGGGATATATTTTGAAGGTAATGTTGACACAATTTTCTGATAGATTGGATGTGGAATGTGAGAAAAAAAAATGACACAGTGAATGACCCTAGATTTTTTACCTAAGCAAGTAGGTAACTGGAGATGTCTCTTGCTGAAATGAGGAGTACCAGAAAGGGTCATACTGTGGGTGGGGGAGGGGATAGTGGAGCAGGGAATCCAGATTTCTGTTCTGTTTCTTAACTTCAGGATATTCTTAGACATCCAAGTGGAGAGGCTGAGCAAATATATAGATATGCAAGTCCAGAATTCAGTGTGTGGGAAAGATTAGGACTACATAACACACTTAGTCAGCACTTAATAATAGATTGTTAATGAATACTTCTTCTGAGTGTAAAGAAAATATAAAATAAGACTTGAATGTTCATATCAGGCAGATTTAAGCAGAATGAAACTCCAGATCCCACTGTAGAAAAATGAATAAAGTTGTCACTTCCACCTCCTTTCCTAGCTCTCCCTCTCCACCCCTTCTCACAAGTTTGAAAACACATTCTGGGAAATAAACATTGTTTCCTTCAGTGTTTTAAGCTGATCATTTAAATTTTGAAAATGGTATTTAAAACAATTCTTAATGTCCAGAGAACCAAAAATTGGAAACTCAAAATCTATGGATAAATTGGAAAACAAATCTATGTGTTTAACCAAACAGAGGTGTTGGGGTGGACATGATACGAATAAGGAAGTAGCCAAAGAGATATATTTCTGAAGTGCTACAAAGACAAAAGGTAAAGATTCTCCCTGATGCATATTCA
Organism: Zalophus californianus; assembly: GCF_009762305.2. Taxonomy (NCBI): domain Eukaryota; kingdom Metazoa; phylum Chordata; class Mammalia; order Carnivora; family Otariidae; genus Zalophus; species Zalophus californianus. Next base: position 63,334,093 of record NC_045595.1, on the reverse strand, counting down.
ATGTTTGCACCAGGCAGAAGATAAAAGAAGAATGTCAGTGTAGATCCCAAACACTGTGAAGAGGGCTGCTATGTAAAGCAACACTGAAACCAAATCACCCCAGAAAATAAGAGTTACCTGTTTTTCAGCACCTGTCATCCCACACTTTTCAGTCAATCTGACTGACAAGTGGAAATGACAAGCTAAAAGTAGGGAGGACAAGGGATCTGAAGCCAGAAAATCAATCACCTCTCACCAGCCACACCTCCTTTCTATAGCACAGTACCTCCAGGACCATCTTGAAGATAGCAAAAGTTTGGGAGATGTTTATAGTCACAGTCTCAAAAAGTTTGGGAATCAAATCAAGGTACTTGAGGATACTAGCCTACTGTAACTGAAATCGATAAACCCTTTGCTTAACACTCCTCACTGAAATCAAAGCAACCATTGCCTCCATTTGGTTGCTGGAGAATGGCTGCTATGGGGAACCCATGGTTATGTAAGCTTTAAAGTTTACTACCCAGCTTTAAAGTTTACTTTATGACCTTGAGCATCTTCCTTACATTCCTGAGCCTTGATTAACTCAACAGTAAAATACGGAATATTTTATCTCCTTTTCAGAATTGTTCATGACTGTAAAAGACATAAATAAAATCTCTGACATGGTTCAAGACATAGAGTAAAGGATATGCTCAAAAGATATCATTTATTTCTCCATAACCCCTCTCTGTACTTCTAGGCATGATGTGTGTGCCTCTGCTTATTCCCTTCCACCTTGCAACACAATTGGTCATTTACTGTCATTCTCTACCACTAGAATATAGCCCCCTAGAGGGAAGAGACGCTGGTTAATTCATCTCTATAGTTCTCCAGTATTTCCAGAATACCAAATGTCCCAGCACTGGTGCCAACTAAATGTTTGTAAAATGAATCAACGAATGTAAACAGAGAAGAAATCTGTGTTCTCTATTCTTCTGAGCAGATCCAGGGACCAAGTTACCCTGGTAAAAAGGAGGGCTTACTCCAGACCTGCATTAAACCATCTCAGGTGGCAATCTCAGGGCCTGCTGTGGCATGCCAATGCCACACTGTCATCAAACTACAAGTGATGAGAGCCTGTGGACCTCACCTTCATCCCCACTTGTTGTCTCACCATACTGGGCCACACCATGAAAATGTGATCTCTTCCAGATGGAAGGAAGAGAATAATTGGATGATGGTATGCGAGCATGCACATGAGTTTCTCTCCCAGTTGTTGTTGTATGTTTAAATTACTTGAATTCAATAGAATTCAACAGCTTTTTCTGTCCTGACAATATTTCTTCTGATCCCAAAGGTCATCTTTCCTTTCAGATGCTGTAGCCAAGCTTCAATTTCTCCTTTTATTTTTAATTAAAGCCCCATCATCTATTGACTCTGCAAACTCTTTTGAAAATGCCTGATGAGATGGAAGTTTCATTACTTTCAAATCAATTCCCAATCCAGCTATGCTTCCTCGCAGTCAGTGGGGCCCAAGCTCTGTGAGCCTCTCCTGTGGCACTGCACAGAATGAACACTGAGTATTCAAATAATTCACATGGGCCAACAGGAGCTGCCCATAACCGTTTCCCTAAAAAGCCAGGCCATATTCCCTGGATCGTAGTAAAGTCTTCTACTTCTCATTAACCACACAACACAACCCTCCCTATTGCAGAAACCATATTAAAGAGACAAAGATGTAGTAAGTAATTAGAGGATGCATTTTATGGAATTACAACATGTTTCTCATCTATCAAGTGAGGGTGTGGGACTTGGTAACCTGTAGGTCTGGCACAATCCCATACTAAAACTAAAGCTTGATGGAAACTTAGACATTACCATACCCAATACTCTCTCTTTAGAGATGTGAAACAGAGAACAAAGATATCTGATTCATGAAATCTACCATTTAAGCATCAAAAAAGTATTGAGCTTCTACTATGTGGCGGGAATTTATATCCCTACTTATAGGTGAGGAAACTGAGGTTCCAGAATGCATAAATGACTTTTTCTGGCCTCAAAGAGTCAGAGTTGGAGACAAATTCTTCTGTCTAAATGTATTATATTCTCTTCTATTCTAATTAACTGGTAATCATATTTTTCCTTAACAGAAAGAAGCAGTATTTTTTTCATTTTAATTTGGAAGTGAGCAAATAAGATTATACCTCAGTGCTTTATTCTGGTGTGTGATTCATTTATTTCCCCTTGGGTTATGTTTATTTAAAGCTTCATTAACCAGGAGCTTTTGTGAGCCAAGACCAGATGGACCAAACCAATGCACAAATTCAGAGGGAGCAAGATACAGTGCATTGTGTGTGTGACCACTCACCTGCTCTTCTTCAAGGTGGTTAGTGGTCTTGATTCTGAATGTACCTGGGGTCTTTGTTCATCCCTAGATTCCCCATGTACAAAATGGAAAGATTCTGGGGAAGATTTTGGAGATGAATGAGGATGAAAGCACCCTGGATATATGTGTGCGTTCTGAATGACACTACCGTTGGTTCTGCCCAAATTTATGCACAGTAGCTATAGCTAGAGGTATCCCTTGCTCTTGTTATAAAGCTGGACTAGGAGATTGGAAACTGTCAGTGAAATGCTATACTTAAGTTGCAGAGTTTAAGGAACAGTTAGGTATTGTGTTCAAAGATTTATGTGATTTTCCATTCTTGATGTGCACAAATGTATCCATTACCTAAAACATTTTAATTTTGTATGGTAATTATAGTCTATAAGGAACTTTCTTATGTAACCATTTTTTTTATCTTTCCACTAACCCTGCAAGATAAACAGAATCTTAATATCACAAATGTATACATAAAGAGTCTGAAAGTCAGAAAGATTAAGGAACTTGTCCAAAGTCATATAGCTAATAAGTAAAAGCTAAGACTAAAAGCTCTAGGATTCTGCTTTTTAGTTTGGTGCTCATTTCATTATATATATGTACACCCACATACACTCACACACACATACATGCATACTCATACACATGCAAACATGCACACTCTCACACACACATGCACACACATTCTTGCACACACACATCAGAGAACCATTCAGCATCTGTCCATAACTACAACATATACATCAAATTATTGTAAATCCCTTGAACATTCATTATTTGAATGTCACGAGAAAAAGTACTACTTTTACCAAAGATGAAATGGAAATTAAAAAGTGGGTGTCAGCTCAAACTGCACCTTTATTTCAGCCCTTGATGAGGGCTTACTTTATGAAGGATTTCTCCCAACTTCAGAGGGCAAAACAATACAGCAGAGTTGTGCAAGGTGCAGGAAATGGGGTTTAAATTTGTATGTATGGTTAAGTGCCTTTAAATTCTGTAAGAAATGTTTACCCCCGAAATAACATCACCCAGGACTTGACACTTTTCTCTTTCCAAATTTGAAACTCACACTAAGAAATTGTGCATTCTTTCACAAATACTTTTATTTTTGCCTTTCTAGAATGACACATCTGCCATCCTCTGCAGCAGAGAATGCAGGTCAAAATGTTTCAGTGTGAGCTGAAACAAATAATGCAACATATTTTAAGAAAAAAGAAAAAGAAGAAGATAACAGGAGAGGAAGAAAAGGGGAGTATGTCAGAGGGGGAGACGAACCATGAGAGATGATGGACTCTGAAAAACAAACTGAGGGTTCTAGAGGGGAGGGGGGTAGGGGGATGGGTTAGCCTGGTGATGGGTATTGAGGAGGGCACGTTCTGCATGGAGCACTGGGTGTTATGAACAAACAATGAATCATGGAACACTGCACCAAAAACTAATGATGTAATATATGGTGATTAACATAACAATAAAAAAATAAAAATAATAAAAAAAATGTTTCAGTGTGATCCTACTTAACCCCAAGGACTCAGGAGAACATATTAATTTAAAATGTGCCCTATAATATATTTTCACATTCTCTTTTCTCCCATCATCTGATTGACAAACTTAAATATTTAACAAAACCTAAAGAAAATAAAAAGACTTCAAAGTGCATAAAACCTGAACTTTAAATTACATAAATCTCTACTCTTTTGTTTGTGTGTCATTTATTTTTATCATTTTCCATCTGATATCTCCATCTCCCCATTTCTGGATTCTAGGATACTAATTCCATCAGGTTCCTGGAAATAAGACTGTTATTCTCTCCCTATTCTGTGGATTACATTGAAAGGGCATCTATCAACAGTACTTTCCCACTAAATCATGCCGAATACACAGGTATGTGAAAATAGCAGAAAGAGCTGGATATTCTTCTTTGAAGACTAGCCCAATCCAGTTGGATTCCCCACCAGCATCAAGAAGAGCAACAGCTCCTGGAAATATTAGGCTCAGATAGCCAAAGATCTGGGGATGGAATAGCATCTGATAAACATGTAAAATACTTCAAATATTGTGCTAGGAATTCTCACATACAAATCTCATTTGATACCCATATTAACCAAATTTAATCATGGGCAAATAATGGTTCATTAAAACTAAATAATTTGCTAGTTACAAAGCTATTGAATGGTAGAAAAAATTTAAGTCCACTATACTTGATAATGACAACTGCTAACTGCAATTTCTGTCAGTAACTCTGATGGCTTCCCTAGTTGACCTCAAATCTTTGATCAGCAAGGAGCCTGAGGAGCTTGATGGCTCAATGTTACTCTTTGTAGCTATTTCAGTACCATGACTGGGGACAGCTCCCATCCCCTGGGCAGAGGATAAAGAGCTCTCCTCATTCAAGAGACTTATTTAAAAACTACTAGAAGTAGTTAAATTAGTGAAATCAAAATCTCTATATACTATGTTCACAAATGCCTCTGCAATTCTGTCTCTCTGTACCTGAGACAGGACCTAAAATCCAGATTTGTGGTTTCTTTTGCAGTTCAAATAAACATTCAGACTTTTTATTAACACCCACTAACTACACTGGATATTGATTCTCTAGAGAGACACTTAAATATCCAAAAGCCTTATCAAAGGACCTCATGTTTCTTCACATGTCTATCCATGTATCTAAGCTACATCTCAGAAATCTACCATAGGATACCCAATGTTTCAACAAATTTCAAAAGTGACAGTGTGAGTGAAATACTTCCATGAGAAATAGCATTTCCTTTTCTTCCAGATACTGGAGGAATTTCATTCCAGTATCAATTTTATCCTGCAGCTTTAATTAAGGCCCCCATAGCCTATTGATCCATTCAGTATGAAGATTTACCTTGGGGGCAGATCATAAGCTAAATAAACAATAGTAAGCAGGGTGTCAGGAGGATCAAAGAAAGAATCAAGCTTGATCCAATTGATATATTAAAGACAGAAGCAGGAGCTGCAGGGGGGGAAGGATGAGCTTGCCAACCTTCCCAGTGTCCTTATTTGTGTATGAACATTCCCGTCTGCTTGCCCTTCTGTCTTCATGTGTCACTGATGGAAATGAGACATGGCTAGTCCTGAGAGGAGCATGGTTGGCCAGTAACTTGAGGTCTTCCCCTGAGAAGTTTATGTGAAGCTTTTACAAACAATCCTATCAGGAATTAGAGAGTCCCTCACTCAAATTTTTCTGGGCCTGTCATTTCATGCATATTCACTATACCACTAATACCACCACCACTGATGTTCTTTCAGAGAGAAATAAAAAATTCTTAAGGAATTCCATTCTTATTCTTGCAGGGACAGAGTAATCATGTGTGTGTGTGTGTGTGTTTGAAGCAGGGTGATGGTAGATATGCTATCGATTTTTTGAATTAATTAAACTGATCAGGTTCAGCAAAGGATCATCAGAATGTCTGGTTCATGAATCAAAGAATGTTTACACAATAACATCCAGGAGAGGCTCCGTCCAGAGTATGTGTCAAGGCCCTAAGAGATGCAGCTGTAAGGAGCTTCTACCTTTGCACAAGTACTTAGCCATGGGACATTACGCACAGATGGGTCATGAGCACTATGTCAGAGACTGTCACATCTTGGGAATGAATGACTGGGGTGCAAACTAACATCCGAGGATTCAAAGGTTTCCTCAAGTTCAGGGAAAAAACAAAACCAGAAGCAGTACTTGAAGAACTGTTTACATAATGAAGAAGATGAGAAGTGAGGAGGATGGGGGGAAGAAGAGGAGTGAGGAGCTGGACCTCTTTGTTGAGCACCTACTAAGCACCAAGCGTGAGTATAAATAGTTTCCATGAACTAACTTATTTCACTCTCCTAACAAGCTTTGTGAGTGAGCTACTAGTAAAATTTCCATTTTTCAGATCAAACACTGAGACTTAGGAAGATTAAGTAATTGATCCAATGTCAACCAACTGAAATCAGGCTCTTAATTCTAAAGCCAATGTTCTTAACAACTATAAGAGAAAAAGAAGCAAAAAGAAGAGGAAGAGATGGGGGAAGAAGCAAACACACATTTTAAGTGCTTAATATATTTCAACAGATTTTCATCTACATCAGAGCTCTGTGAAAGACACTACTGCAAAGGACTTATTATGTGACCCTTTATGAAAAATGTTTGCCAACCACTGAAATTGTGTATATGAAAATGACACATAAAAGTGCAGAATCCTTAAGAAGAAAGTTAGTGTGATTTCTTGCACAGCCTTCACCTAAATCCTTCCCTTTCTCCACTTCCCTAAACATTAGGCAAACTAAGGTAAAAGCTCATAATCTTGGATACCAGAAATTCTGATGCAGGGGTATGTACAATTTCTTTAGAAAGCAAATCCTTTCTATACTTCCAGATGAAACTCGAACAGCAGAAATCACACTTTTGCTTGGAAGCAGCAACTTGCAAAATTCCTATCCATGTTTCTCTCTGTGAAGAGACCAGGGAACTGTCTCTACTCATCAGTTCCTCAGAGATGAGAAGCCATGTGGTGTCATGGGGATACCAAGAAAACTTTAGGATCAGACCAGCAGGGTTAATTTGCCCACTCTGCTACTTCTTCAATGTGCAGACTTCACCTCTTTGAGTCTGTTTCTTCATTTATGTATAAATTGCACCCGTTTCAGAGCTCAAATTTAAATCCTCCATAGAACTTAATTTTTGGCAGCTTCTGCATAGCTATAATTAATGAAGAACAAGTTCAAAACAGCAAATGCTGAGCATATGGGTATTCCAGAGACATATCAACATCATTATCAGGAAAAATGAGATGTCACTCAGTGTGTGCATAGCAGTTTTCAGATCCAGCCCAAATGAAAATTAATATCCCTCCCTTTGGTGCAATATGGACCACAAATATCATACAATTTGCCCTAATATCAACATTATAGGTGATTTGGTATACAATAAAACATATAAAATGGGAAATAAGTTTATGTTCTTTCTGTATTTCTGATACATGGACAATCCCATGTGCCTGGATTGGTGCCAGAAGCAAGGACAAGGACTAAAGAATTTTACCAATTTGTCCATTTTTCTTTTCTTCAGATAAATTTTAATTTCCAGCAATATATTTTCAATTAATAGATTCACTAAAAGATTTGCCAAAACTGAATAACCAGCCAGATCGGGGTTTCAACATACAGCCTCTATGGTCCTCACAGTGAAGAGGAAGCCTGTTCCACACCGTCTTTCAGAATGTTCCTGTCCTGAACACTTAGGCCCTAATGGAAAGGAAATTACTTTATTCACAGCTTCCTATTTGCCAAGCACACCACAAATACTCTTTCATTTTCCCCTCTTTATACCCAGATTTTATAGATGTAGAGCCTGAATTTCATTGAGATGAGTAACTGGCCCAAGGTCATAGGAGAAAAGGAAAAGCTTTCATATGTGAGATGATAGGCCTTTGAGAATTGAATGAGTCCCTCATGGGAAGTTCCAGGCACCCACGACATGGAGTGGCAAGATAGAGGCACCACTTGTGATTAAGAAGTCTTACTTGGAGATTCTTAAATGATCACAAGTTTCTGCTTCTCTTTCTATCAAAGTATCTGTGTCTGCCCAATGTATCAGAGTTTCTGATTCCCTTGGTGCTGGAGGAGACGGCTGGTCAAACAGGAGTCACCAGCAAGGGAAAATGTTAAGTGCAAGCTTTCAGAACCTCACAGATAAAATCAGCAAGAAGAGCAAGGGATCCTGCACCTTGTGGCTGCTTTGAAAACAGCCACCAAACCAGAGAGGAGGCAACAAATAATTTCTTTTGTGTCTTACAAGTTAACCACAATAATAGGAACTGGAGAAGGGGACTCTCTGGACTTTGTTGTAGGCTTTTGTCTATTTGTCTGCCTGTCCCATCACATACTGGACACCAGTGTATATACTATTACAGTATATAAATGTTGGATAATCAAATGAATAAAAAATAATTGAAAAAATAATCCTGGAAGGAAGGAAGAAAGGAAGGAAGGAAAACTCTCCTATAACCAGCAAGTCAAATAATTCATGGACTTCCAGCTCAAGCCAGGGAGGGTCTGTAATAACAATAATGAAACTTAAACTTGAGAAACAGCCACTTGCACAGGGCTCTTCCAAGACCGTAGGAGGAGCTATATAGCAATGTATTCACAAGACCTTAAGGTTTTGCAAAATTTGTAAAAGTAAGAAGTTTAAACCACAACTGTTTAAAGCTTCTGTCTCTGCTTTCTCTTGTGGACCAACATTAGAGTAGCCATCTGAATTTCTAAATCAGCTAAGAAAGGGCATATATTTTGTTTGGATTTATTGGGACATATTTATGTGGCTCACAATTCTTCTCATGAACAGTTACATTGTTGCTGTAGGAAGGTGGAAATAACTTCCAGGAATAATCTTACTGTGCTGACTCACCTGGCATAATAACAGGACTTGAGGAGAAATCATAATACAAACATGACCCAAAACTCTTGGTACCAGAAGCATATAGACAATGGAGGAAAAATGGGTTTAAAATGTGTGGAGTCAGGAGCTAGTCTGTGGAAACTTCTTCCAACCAACAGACAGGTAAATTTGTAAGCAAATGATTTCATTCTAATTAATCCCAAGGCAAAATGAAAAAATTTCTCTTGTCAGAAGATACTTGATAAAGTACCTTAAACAATTATAAATGCATTTTTTATTGATGGGAATCATGTAAAATAGAATGTATCAAATCATACCCCTGGTTTGTAATTCTGTAGCAGTATAACAGGCAATGGATATAGCACTATGTCAAGTTGCATGCTTTATGTATCCCAATGCATCAAACTGGATCTGAGCATGTCCAATACGTGGGACAAAGTCTGGTGATCCCAGACAAAAAGACACAGAAAATGGCCTCTGATATAGCAAAGCCACCTTAAGAAAAAAATGTTTCAGCAACAAACTGCCTGCACATTTTTATCTGTATGTCAATGGGTATGAGAGTTGATTACATAATTATGGATCTCAAAACAATGTGGCAACAATTTAATGTATCTATTTGTAATTATTTATGTCTTAATTTGAGAATAATTTTGTATATTTGTATAGAATTATCCACAGAAGTATTTCAGTATATATCTGCATAGATGTTCATAAGTAAATATATAATAGCAATGAAAGTCATTAATAAAAATTGCCAGGTAATTGACAAAATTTATACTTTCTTGCCTTTATGTATCTGAGGTATTTTTTAGCACTTTTAATATAAATTATATTACTTATTTTTGCATTAAAAGTAAATATTCATTTTACACCTAATTTTGTATTTTAAGTGTTTGTTTTAAGAAACCTAACACACCAACATGTGCATATACATACACACCAACAAATTACATCAGCCCTGCAAAACAAAACCTAAATCCACCTCTGAGCTCACATGGGTGAAAGTTTTTATCAACAGTTCAGCCTTTGAATTTTTGTTTAATTCAATTTTGTTTTTCTCTTCCTGCCTTGAGTAGCAGATGATTCAGAGCTTGTTTATAGCAAAAAGCCAAGGAGTATGCTGCTGAGAACATTGGGACTGGCCAGTAATGGAGCAGGCAGTGGGGAGGGGGTGTGTTGTCCTTTTGATCTTTTTTTCATTTCCCACCTGGTCCAGGAAATCAGGGCCTGAAAACCCTCCAGATCCTCGGGGCAAACATCCTGCTGCAACTGCGTTCCAGGTTGGTGTGCTCTCTTCTCCCTGCTCTGCCCCATCCTCCCCAGGACGATTATATGCAGCCTTCTCCACACACGCTGGCTCTTGTCACAGTAACAGATGATTCCCAGTAAAGGTCACTGGCCCAAGGCTACATTTATTAGCAGCAGTTTTCTGTCCTAGCTGGCAGAATTACTCCTGAACCTGGGGAAGGAAACAGCTGCCAGAAGTAGTCAAGGGGACTCTGGGTGGGTATTTATGGACCTTGTGTGCCTGCTTGTGCACAGGCAAGCATGACCACTATAAGTGAGACCTTCCATTTTCGCCCAGCTAGACTCATAAAAATCCTCATAGCATCATTAAGAAAAAAAAGGAAATAGTAAAAAAAATAAAATGTCTCTTGAAACATTTGTCTCAAGCAGGTATAGGTCCATGTCCCATTTTTCCTATGTGCTTCTGAGCTCCCCAGCTACTATGCACAACTGAAATTACTGAAAATGCCACAAGGGCAGACTGAAACCTGCTGAATGAAGTCAATGGTAGAACTGGCTTGGCTTGATGCTCAGCATATGGGAATTTCTGGCTAAGTGAGCCAACAATTTCATCACACAGTGGTTGAGTCAGTAGTGGCATATGGCCACAGGATTCTTCTCTAGAAGATAATTCAAGATAGGTATATAGCCTCTCACCTGCTCTTTGCTACTGGGTCACTTCAACATGCGCTCTCTCTAGCGAAATATAGTGCCTTATTGATGAATATCCTGTTTGAGGATACAAGGTAGACAGAAATACAAAGGGAAACAAAAATGGTGCCCATCTTCAGAGTTCACAATCCAGTGTTAGGAAAAAAAGACTGCAAAATAGCATGTTACCAAGCTATGTGACATTGGAAACTGGGGAAGGAAGCAACTACGTGGGTCCTCGGTGGTGTTTCAGTGAGGAAGAAGCACAGGAAGTTTCTTCATGACTAGTGAAATTCAGCAAGCAGATAAGTGGGAGGGATATTCTGAGAAGAGACCATCACAACAGGAGAATGAGCATGTGAATAAAGCACAGCCATTCCAAGGCACAGTAGAAAAAGAACTTGGCATATGTAAGGTAGAGAGTGATGCCAGGAGATGCTGCTGAGGGGTCAGGCTGAAGCTACCTCCTACAAAACCTAGTGAGGGAATCTTTAAGGCATTTCCCATGTACTCAACTCATGAGTTAGAAAGACAAGAGTTCTTATGTTTCCCATTTAAAAAATATGAGAAAGATAGTGCCCCCAGCTTGCTGAAACTTTATTCCAGAAGTTATTTTGTGTGGTTCAACTGACAATCCCTTTCAGCTCCACCTGGCAATATTTCCTTACTGGAGCACCTCAAAGAACTGACTCCAGCTTCAGCAAAATGAGGAAATTGTAAGTACAGGCAAGGCAATTAAAGGGCAGCCCAGGTGGAGTAAGGTAGGTAGGATTACTTTTCCAGACTGAGCTTCAAATTCAATGCTAGTTAATTAACTCCATGGAGTTTTAGTTTCTTTCCTCTTCCAACTGTAATCTCCCCACTCGTCAAGAGAAATACAAGAAAATAAGATTTTTTAGAGGCATAAAAGAGACAGAGCATCTAGCACTAGGCATGTAGGCACACCTTGTGAGACCATAATTACAATTTCAACCCTCAGCCACCACTTGCCTAGGCTGAACTTGGTAATTATTCCAGTACTGGAGTCACTCTGTGTTTCCCGTAGCTGAGGTTATCAGCAAATCCAGGTGGGAATGTGGATTGGGGGTACATAAAGGAGAAATATTTTTGACAAGTATACTGAAACACATGTATACTAATGAGTGTTACCTCCAGGAAAATAATTGCCATGAGAGGTTACTAAAAAAACAATACACTTAATCCAATGATGCTTGCTCTGTCAAATACGTTGTCTTTTGTTATTGAAATTTGATTGCTTCTCTAGCCATCAGAAATGAAAAATCTCCCATCTTTATCCTCTAAATCAGTCTGAAATCTAAGTGTTCAAAGTCCTGTAAGTCTTAACTAGGGGAAGTTTTGCCCCCTAGATGTTTGGCAATATCTGGAGATGTTTCTGGTCACCACAACTAGAGAGCATGTGCCACTGACATCTAGTGAGGCAAGTGATACTGCTAAGCATCCTGTCACACACAGGACAATGCCCCCTCTAACAAATAATGGATGAGAGAAGGCACATGGAAATGAAGATGATAGATTACACATACACAAGGTATGGAGGACGCAAAACTGGCAGAGTCAACCACCATGAATATGAACGATAGGGGAGAAGTAGGGACCTACAGCCAGGCCTCCAACTTCAGGGACTAAGAACAAACTCATACAATTCACCAAGAGAAAGAATTCAAGCAAGGGTGCAGAGGTGACCTGCAGGAAGAGAATGGAGAGGAAAGAATCACAGATCTGTACCTCTGAAACAAATAATACATTATACGTGAAGAAGAAGAAGAAGAAGAAGAAGAAGAAGAAGAAGAAGAAGAAGAAGAAGAAGAAGAAGGAGAAGGAGGAGGAGGAGGAGGAGGAGGAGGAGGAGGAGGAGGAGGAGAAGATAGCAGGAGGGGAAGAATGAAGGGGTGGATTTTGGATGGGGAGATGAACCATGAGAGACGATGGACTCTGAAAAACACACTGAGGGTTCTAGAGGGGAGGGGATTAGGAGGATCAAAGAGGGCATGTTCTGCATGGAGCACTGGGTGTTATACACAAATAATGAATCATGCAACACTACATCAAAAACTAATGATGTAATGTATGGTGATTAACATAATAAAAAATTTTTTAAAAAAAGAAAGCTGTTTAAACTTATCCTTATCTCATGACCTTTGAGTCTTAGCCCAGAACCACATTTTCTAGCTCCATGGTGCTCCCGTATACACTCAATCCAAACTTATTAGTCATGGTGAGCTAAAACAAATAACCCCCAAATCTTTTTTAAGATTTTATTTATTTATTTGACAGAGAAAGACAACGAGAGAAAGAACACAAGCAAGGGGAGTAGGAGAGGGAGAGGCAGGCTTCCCGCAGAGCAGGGAGCCTGATGTGGGGCTCGATCCCAGGACCCTGGGATCATGACTTGAGCCGAAGGCAGACACTTAACAGCTAAGCCACCCAGGTGCCCCAACCCCCAAATCTTAATAGCATAAGATTATAAATTGTTTTTGTTTTGGGTTTTTTTTTCCCCCTTATTCATATCACAGTCCAGTGCAGGGCTGGTAGGGGAGAGGAGTCTCTCTGCTCTATGCAGTCATTCAAAAACACAGATTCCTTCCTTTCAGTGGCTTTACTATCCCCTCTGCTCAAAGTCCTCCAGCGAATCTAGTAGAGCTGATGCATGGAAGATCCCACGTGAGGGGTCGAGACTGGAAGGGGCAGACATCACTGCTGAAAGTATTCCATTGACCTAAATTCAGTAATGTAGACCTACCCAGTGCAAGAGAAAATGAGAAATGGTCTTGCTGTGCCCAGGAAGAAAAGAGATTTGAGGAACACATAGAATCCTTTGCCACACTGAGCATTACCAAAATGGAGCCCGTCCTTACATTCTGCTTAGTGAACAGAACTGTTGTTCAGTCAGCCTGAGCCAGAGCACCTGAATAGCTGTCCCTCCTCCAGCTCTGCCACTATGTGCATTAGTGCTATTGATTCTCCCTATTGAACATCTATGTGTTCATTCTACTCATTTCAAAAACCCCTTGGGTAGTTCTTATCCTATCCCTATCTTATCCATTTCAGAACCTTCTGAACTTACCTTGCTTAGTCTTATCTCCATCTTCAGTGTAGTTTCCACATTGCACAAAGTAAAGTTTCTGAAATACAAGTCTGTCTGACCATATCATTTCCCTGCTTAAATTCCTTTAGTGATGCCCTTAGAATAAGCCAAACTCTTTGATACAACATATGGAGACTCTTCATTATCTGGACCCCATTTACTCTTCAGGCTACCCTGTCATCACTTTGCATTCCAACCATCAACCTATCGCACCTTCTATTCTCTGAGCTGACCTCATTCTTTCAGACCCTTGTTCATGCCATTATCTGGACTGGGAATGCTCTTACCAACTCCTCTATCCCAACATTTCTCACTTGGTTGTCTCTTACTTATACCACTCAGCTCTACAATCATTGTTTCGGGAGTATATAATCCCTTCTGCCAGTTTTCACCAGAAGGCACCTGTGCTGATCTCATCCACTGTGTTTACCATGCTGCAGTTTACACACCCATTTCACCCCCTAGACATTGTATTCATCTGTACCCCCAGTGCCTAACATAGCAACTGGCACATTGAAGTACTCAACATATATCCAAAGAACTTAAACTACATCCATCATTAGAATAACAAATGAATTATTATAAGTTGTTATTTAAAAAAATAATAAAATAAAAAATGTAAAATGAAAAAAATGAAAAAAAAAGAAAGAGGGCTTCTGGCCACCTTCCATCATCTGAACAGGCCAACTGCTGGACAAAAATATCAAAACAGTAAATAATATCTTCCCAATAAGTGTCACCTAGAGTCATAAGCTGCAATTATTCATTCTATTTCTGAAATATTACTGTTGATTATAAATGTGCTTTTGAATACATTTAATTATGATGCTACTATCCCCTTCCATTATACTCGGTTGATTAAAAAGGAAGAACTCTTCCTAGTTGAGTCTAATTCATTGAATACTTATTATTTTCTTCTAGTTTATTGAGATATAATTGACATACAACACTATAAATTTAAGGTATGCAGCATGACTTGACATATGTATATATTGCAAAATGATTACCACAATAAGTTTAGTTAACATCTATCACTTCAATTATAATTTTTTCCTTATGATGAGACCTTTTAGGATCCACTCAGCAACTTTCAAATATACCATATAACATAACTATAGTCTTTATGTTGTATATTACATCCCTGATACTCATTTCTCTTATAACTGTAAGTGTGTGTCTTTTGATCACCTTCACCTAATTCCCTCACCCCAGACCTCTACCTCTGGCAACCACAATCTGACCTCTTTTCTTTTAATTTTTGTATTTGAGTATAGTTTACACCAGTATTATATTAGTTTCAGGTGTACAACATAGTGATTCAACTTTTCTACACATTATGCTGTGCTTACCACAAGAATAGCTACATCCTTCATAATAAAAAAGTATTACAATATCATTGACTATATTTTTCTGAGTTTGAATATTTTTAATATTCCACATTTAAGTGAGATCATACAGTATTTGTCTTTGACTACTTTGTATCTGAATCTTAACTTAGTGTCTTAATACATCAGGAGAAAAATCTCACAACGGATGTTGACTGGTCTCATGTAAACCTAGTGCTACCCAGGAAGCCTACCACATTTTCTGTACAATTTCCCCTTCCACTCTCCTAAAATTCTATCTCATTTCTTATTTGTCCTCCAGCTTCCAACACATCCTTCCATGCCCATAATCTCAGCCACAGACCTCAATGATTACTTCATTAAGATAATAGAAGGAAGCAAAATAAAACTTTCACTTGTTACCATCATGTCTGCCTATCTACCCATATCCATATCTATATACTCTTCCTTTCTCCTCTTACAAAGAAAAAATATTTGTGGTTTTGTCTAAGATGAGTTCTGCATTTCTATTCTAGATTCCATTCCCTCCCAGGTACCTACTCAAGGAATCAATTTTTCAATTATCCATCTCTGCTACAATATGGGTGCACTTTCTCTCCTCTCTCTGTCTCTCCCCCCTCATTCAATAATTCCCCTCAGTATTGAAATATTCTCATTAACATTGCCCACCTTAAAAATAAACCTCTCCAGGGGAACCTGGGTGGTTCAATTGGTTAAGCATCTGACTCTTGATTTTGGCTCAGGTCATGATCTCAGGGTCATGAGATAGAGCCTTGCATTGGGCTCTGTGCTGAGCATGGAGTCTGCTTGGGATTTTCTCTCTCCCTCTCTTTCTGCCTCTTCCTCCCCGCCACCGCAGACACTCCCTCTTAAAAATAAATAAATAAATAAATCTCTCCATTTATCTCACAGTCTTCTGCAGTAACTAACTCATTTCCTCTTTTCTTTCATAGCAAATTCTTCTAAGGTTTTGATACTTCCTCAATCTCCCTTCTTTCTTCCCCACAAAAACCCTCTTATCAAGGCTACCAGTGACCTCCACATTGCCAGGTTCATATGCCACCTCTCAGACATCATGTTACTCACCTCACCTGCAACATTTAATATAGCTGATCAGTAAGCTCTTCTTCAAAGAGCCCATTTTTCAGCCCACAGAGTTATTATTGGTTCTCATTCTCCTTCACTGGTTGCTCCTTCTCAGTCTCTTTGGCCAGCTACTTCTTGTGTTCCATATTCCTAAGTACTAGAATGACCCAGAGCTCTGGCCTTGGGTTTCTTCTCTTTTCTAGCCACAGATACTTTTTTAAAAAACTAATAATAAACAGCCATCTACTAAGTCATACTAAGAGAGAACATGAAGAGAAATCACTAAAGGAAATATAGTAGTATAATTAAAGTCAAATATTTCATTTAATCTCATTAATTCAATGCCATCTACAGGCAAATGACATACACATTTAAATATCCAGTCCCACTTTCTCCCCTGAACTACAGACCCTTATTTCTAGCTGCCTACTCACCATCTCCATGTCCATAGTTAAGAAATATTTTGAATAGAATATGTCCAAGACCTAACTCTCTATATTCCCAATTACACTTCTAGTCTATCAGTCCTACCTCAGCAAATTGAAATTCATGCTTGCCCTCATCTAAAACCTTAGAGCCATCTTTAATTCCTTTCTTTTCCTTTCATCCCTCATCTGATCCTGCTGTCTCTATTTTCAGAATATATACCTAGAATCTTCCTATTCTCCCTGCCTCCAACAATATTACTCTGAGTCTGAACCACCATCATCTTTCTCTTGGGATTGTATAATAACCTCCCAACTAACCCTCTCTGCCCCCGCCACCACCGGCTCTACCTCAGCATCCCTGTATCTTCCTTCAAATGGTCCTTAAAAAAACAAACATGTGAGGCCATGTAACTCCTCCCCTCCGAGGCTTCCAGTGCTTCCCATATCACTCAGAATAAAAATATTCTATCCATATATGGTACTGTCCCTGCAGTGTCTCTGATACCCCTACCACTCTTATCCTTGCTTACTTCTTTTATCCACACTGGCTGCCATATGACCCATGAACACTCTAACACATTTCCATCCCAAGGCCTTCACATCCAGCCCTCTGCCTGAATGTCCTTCCTCCAGACAGGCTAAAATGTCAAGACTTCATTATCACATTATGAGAGACATTTGCTCTAGCCACTGTAACCAAAATCATACTCTCTCACTCTCTATTGGCTTGCTTTGCTTTTGCTCCTTGGCATTTCTTACAACCTGACATGATATTTATGTGTTCACTGTCTGTATCTGCCATTAGGATAGAGGTTAGCTTAAGGAGTTAGCTCCTTAAGAAGAGAAACTTTGTTTTGCTCAGCTCAATATCTGCAGTACATAGAAGAATTCCAGGCATGCAGTAATAATCAATGAATGATCAATATTCAGTGAATTATAGTAGCTAGAATGCTGATATCAAGCAGTGTTATAGGTTGAATTGTGTTCTCCCCAAATTCATATGTTGGCACCCTGTACCACAGTATGACAATGTTTGGAAATGAGACCTATCAGGGGTTAGTTATGACTGAATGAGGTCATGGGGCAGAAAGGCAGGCTGATCCTATAGGACTGTTGTCCTTGGGAAAAGAAACACTGGAGAGCCATGTGGGGACCCAAAGAGTGGGTGCCCATCTGCAGGCTAGGAAGGAAGCTCTCATCAAAAACTGAATCAGCCAGCACCTTGATCTTGGACTTTACAGTCTCTAGAACTGTGAGAAATAGATGTCTGTTGTTTGAGCCACTCAATCTGTGGTGCTTTGTTGTGGCAACCTGAGCAGATGAATACAGGCAGCATTCAAAATGACAAATCCCAGCTCCACCATTTATCAGCAGTGTGACCTAAGGCTCTCTGCACCTGTTTCCTCATCTGTAAAATGGGAATGAGTAATATCATTATTTACATCAAAGTAATAGTGTGAGGACTAAATTGAACTAATGCATATGAAGTATTCAGAATAGAGCCTGGCTACTTAAGTTCTTAAGTAATGTTAGCCATTACCATGGACTTGATTTGGTAAAAAGCTAATAAGGGTTTCATGTCACTACTTTTATCATCATTAAGTGATCTTTTTAGTACTTTTTCACTTACAAAGAAATTTTTACATATATTATTACACTCTATTCTCACAACCACCCCCTGAATCATGAATAATCCAATATTAGAGATGAGATGGAGGCACAGAGAAGAACAAAGAAAGCACACATGCATGTGTATGTGCACACTCAGACACACTCAGAGCCTGTTCTGCTGGATGACCTCCTATTCACCCTTCAAGCCCTATGCCCACATTTCACCTTGAAGCCTTGATGGAACAACCCTGTTGTGGAGTTGCCTTGACCTTCTTTCCACCCACTGCACTTGCTGCCAACCGTTATAAGTGGGCTTCTCCCAGTTCTCTTTGTCCCACTGGACTCTGAACTCTTTTCAGGCAAGTATCATGCCCCAAGTTACCTTCCAAGTTCCCACCACAATTCTGTGCATGTGGGCAAGAGTTCAATAATTATTTCCCTGGCATGACATACTTAACCAGAACCTGTATTTCTCCGGCTTTAATACTAGTTGAACCAGCTGATTTGAAGGATGTCCCCTCTCAACAAAAACTCCACTGCAAATTAGCCCCTTGAGAATGTCTCATACATGCTGCTTTATTCCTACTTCATCCCTCTGGATGCCCTTAGTGCTGTCTGTCGACAAGACATCTGCTCTGCTGCATCTCATAGGAAAACACTGGTATCTCCTCCATTTCTCCCTGTCTCCCAGAATTCCCTCCACACTTCTTGCTCTGTCATGTCATCTGAAGCCCATTTCCTTTGTGCGTCCCTTGAATTTAGAAGTTACCATTATTATTACCAGAAACTCCAAGGTCTTTCTGGCCGGTGAGAAAAACTCTCATAATTTTACTTAGAGGCTCTTCTCCCTGGAACTTAGCTCTGAGTCCATAGGTCCTGGGCAATAAGGCGAGTCTAAGTACAGACAACAAGCATTGTACTCATCAGCCACTGCATCCTACAACAAAATCATCACGAAAAGCCAAGCCTATGAGCCTGGTCTTCTATTTCCCTGGGGATTCTTACAGACTCCTGAACTGCTTTGGCTCTACCATCTCCCCCTGATACATCCTAAAATGTGAGCCAGCCTGAGACTCAAGATGGTGTCAGCCTGCCTGGGACTACAAAGTGAGTAACTAGCAAGGAGTAGATGGAACCATAGCCTATTTAATCAACAGCCCATGACTTTTCCATTTCCACTTGCCATGGTGCCTCTTTCCTTAGAGTTAGGTGTCCAAAGGCATGAGACATAAATAATGAGTTCAATGCTCCTTACTTTAGGTATAGCTATGCCGATAAATTGAAAATTCCTTGATCCCAGTTCTTAACTCTGGCACCTAGATGCCCTGGTAGAGAGAAATTATTAGTCTTGACTGTTTTCCATACTGTTCTGGCTCAGCAAGGAAAAAAGATACCCCAAGAAGAAAGAAGGTTTGATATATCTCTGTTAGAGAGTCAAAAGAAGAAATACTTGCCCTTTTGATCACATGACTAGAAGGTTCAGGGGGCAGTTGGAGAATTTAGTATACCATCTGCCCTATTGATGCCTATCCCCAACTTCCCAAAAACTTTAAAAGAGAAATCCACAGCATGAGAGGAATTTAGAGAAAAGATGTTCACATGCTAAGGCCTGCGGTAGTGCAGCCATCCAAGTCAGTCTGCCATGGCTTGTGTGCTAAACTGCAAAATGGCTGTAATTCTTCACCTCCCTCCGAGTCCACACCCCTTTTGTAATGTGGTATAATTGTGTGCAATGTGGTTTATGTCCCCTCCCCTTGAATCTGACCTCGTCTGTGTCTCGGTTTGGCCAACAGAATAAGTGATGGAGCACCAGTGCTGAGCACAGGTCTTAACAGTCTTTATGTTCTGTTCATTCACTTGGAAACCTGCTGAACAAACGAAAGTAGTTTCCTGCAGGGTAAGATACCTAGAGAAATAAGGTGATCTGGTTAAAGTTTGCTATAGCCATTAAGTAACAGAATCAAAGGAGAATCAAACTCTCTAATTCTCTAGATTCTAATAGTAATGCTTTTCCCAATATGCATTTTCTCTAGCCCCATCCTCCCCAAGGAATTAGTTATGTCAATCATAATGGAAACAAAACAGTTATGTCCACTGGTAAAGAGAAGGTGTCTTAATCTGACCAAGGTTTGTTATTTAACTTGCTTCATCTGCTACAATTCTTGGAATAGTAAGCACTGTAAGTCCTCAGCACTCACAATTCTGGGCTTCTAATCCCGAGGCTTCTAAGTGGAAGCAATTGGGATTCTTTGCCAGATATTTTTTCCAGCTTTATTGAGAGATTATTGACATATAACACTGTGTAAGTTTGGGGTCTACAACTGTGTTGATTTAATACACTTATATTACAAAATGATTACCACTATAACATTAGCTAATATGGAGGCATCATGTTACATGATTACCATTTCTTTTTTGTGGTGAGAACATTTAAGATCTATTCCCATAGCAACTTTCAAGTATATAATACAGTATTATTAACTAAAATCACTATGTTGTACACTATCCCCAGAATTTATTCATCTTACCAATGGAAAGTTGTATACTTTGACCAACATGTCCCCAGTTCCCCCACCTCCTAGCCCCTGGCATCTGCCACTCCAGTCTGCTTCTGTGAGTTTGGGTTTTTTTTTTGTTTTTTTTTTTTAGATTCCATATATAGCAGATATCATATGGTATTTGTCCTTCTCTGTCTGGCTTAGCATAATGTCCTCAAAATCCATCCATGTTGTCACAAATGGCAGGACTTCCTTCTTTCTCATGGCTAAATACTATTCCATCTTATATATACAGCACATCTTCATTCATTTATCACTCCTTTATCAATTACGTATTGTTGGACCCTTAAGTTGTTTCCATATCTTGGCTAATGTTAATAATGCTGCAGTGAACATGGGGTGCAGACATCTTTTCAAGATCCTAATTTCCTTTAGATATATACCCAAAAGTGGAGTTGCTGGATCATGAATTTTGAGAGGCTTCCATAGTGGCTGCACAAATTTACATTCCCACCAACAGTGCACAAGGTTTCCCTTTTCTCCACATTCTTGCCAACAGTTATCTCTTGTTTCATTGGTAGCTATTCTAACATGTATGAGGTGATATCTCATTGTGGTTGATTTGCATTTTTCCTGATGGTTACTGATGTTGAACATCTTTTCAGGTACCTGTTGGCTATTTGTATGTCTTCTTTGGAAAAAATGCCTCTTCAGTTCCTCTGCCCATCTTTCAATAGGATTGCTTATTTTTTTGTTGTTGTTATTTAGTTGTATGAGTTCTCTGCATATTTTAGATGTTAACTCTTTATCATATATATGATTTGCAAATATTTTCTCCTGTTCCATAGGTTACCTTCTCATTTTGCTAATTGTTTCTTTTAATCACTCCTATTCAACGTAGTATCAGAAGTCAAAGCCAGAATAATCCAATAAAAATAAATACATAAAAGGCATCCAAATAAGAAAGGAAAAAGTAAAATTGCCTTTGTTTGAGCATGATATGATCTTATAGAGAGAAAATCCTAAGCCACCAAAAAAAAATGGTTAGAACTAATAACATATTCAATAAATTTGTAAGATACAAAGTCAACATACAAAAATCAGTTGCATTTCTATATACTAACAATGAAATATCTGAAAAAGGAATTTTTAAAAATCTCTTTCACAATATCATCAAAAACAATAAAATATTTGGGAATAAATTTAGCCAGAGATGATAGATCTATACATTGAAAACTGTAAGACTGATGAAAGAAATTGAAGAAGACACAGCCAAATGGAAAGATAGCCCTTGTTCATGGATCATAAGAATGAATATTGTTAAAATGTACATGTTATCCAACATGATCTACAGATTCAATGCAATCTCTACCAAAATTCCAATACCTTTTTTTCACAGAAATAGAAAAAAAAATCTTAAAATTTATATGGAACCATGAAAGACTCCAAATAGCCAAAGCAATCTTGAGAAAGAAGAACAAAGCTGGAGGCATCATACTTTTTGTTTTCAAACTATGGAAATGAGTGATACTGCAAAAGAATATGAAGTAGATAATAGATGGTCACAAAAAGTGTCCACTACATTTATTGGTCTGCCATTTTGCACATCTTCTTTGTATTATTGGTTTCACCTTAATAGTCATGCTTCCTAACTGGCCATGTGGCTATTACTTTATTCCTTCTCAACTTTGACCTTTGTCTTAAATTTCCTTAACATGCTTCATGTTTAGTAGTACTTAAGTGAGTTGTTATTATTAAGTAATACAACTAATTTATTACACAAGAAAACTCATTTTTTAAAATTTTATAGTCATGCCAAATATTAAGATGGTGAATACACCAATAATGTGGTCCCCCAAAGTCATCCCTTGCCTTGTATCTGTGTCATCTCTGGTATAAGACTTTACAGGGCCACTCTGTGCTCCCTTATGGATATACCACATTTTAATGGACCACAACAATTTTTTCCTATTCTACTAACAAATCAGTGTAGGGACCTATATAGGTTCTCCAGAAGTTTAGAGTATTGAATAAACCTGAGCTGACAAAATCTTGATACCAACTTGCAATTTCTGTTTTAGTGAAGTTTCCTCTAACTATCAATAGTAATATAGAGTCACAGCCCTGTATAGACCAATCTTAGGATCCAAGCCCTCCATAAAGCAATGCTACATGGATCTGCAACATTTTATAACATTTCTTATGTGCCTTAGGATAAATGTCACTAGGCTATTGGAAAAGTAAATGGATGACCTTTAAATATGATCATTAACTAGCTCTTTCCTTGTCCAAGCATGACTTTCTGCCTTCCTACACAAACTGCAGATGTTAGACTTATCTGAACCTGACCAAACTAATTAGCATAGGCCAAATGTTACTTTGACCATCTCATGTTCAGAGTTAAAGAAGTTGTCTGTCAAGTGTTGTTCACTGTAATGGGGCTTGACTTCTGCAATATATTCAGCATGCAATTTTCATTTTGTTCATGAGAAAATCCAGTGGTTATAATTGGTCATAGATGTATTGAGAAAAGCTGTTCTTTATTGGTTTAAATAAAATATATTATTAAATTAATTTCACCCTTTATTTACATTTTAATGTGACTAACTAGAAAATTTAAAATTACATGTGATCCACATTATTTCTATTTGACAGCACTTCTCTGTGCAATAGAGAAAACATGTCTTACTTTACATTATCTGTGAACTGTGAGCACTCTGATAATGTATATAAAGTCTTCTGTTTGTGTAGTATAGCTCCTAGCTGCATACCGCTCAGAGATTTGGCTGTTGCTCTTCCCCAAAGCAATTAGTCATGTGGGAATAAATTAACTTAAATAGAAGTCTGTGAACTAAACTGGAAATATTTTAGGACTCTTTCAGTGTTAGTAAAGGAAAGCAGGCTGACATCAGTCAGTTACATTATTAATAATATTCATTATAAGATTACATAATTGCAATGCCATCTGTTAGGTAATGACAATGTGGGACACACTACACAAAAAAAAAACAGCAAAAAAATAATAATCTTTCCTACCATATTAGACATAGAATTAATCTATTTTATTTATTTGTTTTTCCCTAATGCTCACATGGCTTGTTTTGGTGAAAAATGTAAGTGGAGTTGACCTTTCCTTTGTTAACGTATGGATTTAGTGCTTCTGTCCTACAAAAATAGCAAAACATCAAAACTCGAGAATTTCAGAGTGAAGACTGTCAGCTTACTGGGAAGAGTTATAAATAAAGAAAAGGAAGGGTGGCAGGGAGGGAGCGAGGGAGGATTCAAATAAGTGTGTCTTCAATTCTAAAGTAAGGTTACACTTGAACCTCTAAATTTCTAGTTTTTGAAAATCTTTGTTTTTAAGGAAACTAGCCTCAAAATAATAATTTCAAGAATGCTTTCAAATTTATGCATGAAAAGATACACAGTAGGAAAGAAAGTGGAATAAGAGAAAATGCAATAATGATAAAAAAAGAGAGAGAGAGAGACAAGGAAAGGGGAGATGGAGAACACAAAGAGAAAATAGACAAAAGGAATATCTACATATCTTCTCCATGTGGGGCACACACTCCATTAGCAAGATGAGGTTACAATAATGGATGGCTTGCTGAGCATCTTCCATGCCAGGCAAATCTCCAGTTCTCAACCCCGCTATGTAAACATTATCCCATTTCCCATTTGAAGAAGCAGAGATTCAAAAAGTTTGAGGTTAAATACATTAGATGAATCAGTAAGTGGCAGAATGAGAACTTAAATCCAAGTTCACCTGGCTAAAAAGTCCATTATTTCCCCACTTCTAGAAGATATGCTCCTACCTTCAGGATACAATTTACGTTCCCAAAGTGTATGTGTACATGATGAGTAAACACAGGACTTCTTGTGTGATTAGAATCTGACAACAAAGTGGCCCCTTTGAAATCAACCACCCCTTTAGATGCTGGGGTCCAGTGCTGTCCAATATAGTTGTCATGAACCACATGGAAAATCACCCCAGATTTCAAAGGTTTAGAACAAAGAGAAGAATGCAAAATGTCATTAATAATTTTTATACTAATTACATACTAATTTAGCAATGTTTGGATATATTGGGGTAAAATGAAATATATTATTAATGCCAATTTTACCTGCTTCACTTTCCTTTTTTAATGGGGCCACTAGAAAATTTTAAATTATAGGTATGGTCCATGTTATATTTCTGTTGGACAGCATTGCTGTGGGGTATGAAGAGAACACTTACTGTTGGTAGACAAACATCTGACATGGTGTTGCTGGTATATATCATAAGAGCAAAAATGCCCTTTAGAAAAACTGAATTTATCCACCACCTCATGGTGGATAGAAGTCACTGTGTGTCCACCCACAGCCCCATTTAACAGGCCTGGGCACCCATCCCTCAGTTGCAGAGTGTAGACTGCCAGCAGTTCACAGCAGGCCCTCTTCTCTAGAGTATTCTTCCAGGCTAATAGGAGCCACCTGGCCAGGGAAGCTATAACCTTCTCTCACCTCCCTGCCCCCACTGAAGCATACAATGATTCATGCTTTATTTAGTGGTCAAAAGCCAATCTGTTTGTCTGGAAGGCACAGGAGTTTGTGGTGCTGTTTTTATTTCCAAAGTCCCCTTTGGAAAAGCCAAGGTAATACCTTAACTAGTTCAGCCCCTTCCCCTGCCTATCCTGCTTAGCTCCCTTCCTTATGACTTTGCAAGTTTTCTCCTATTTATTTAGTTGGTTTGGGGAGATTTTTTGGTTTTGTTTTCTTTTTTCTTTCTTTTTTTGTGTGTGAAAATACTCTCAGTAAACCAGAGAGCCCTAATTCCTTGTGTTGGCTCTGCTTCTAGAGAACACAACCTGGAAAGGGGCTAAACAGGTTCTGGCACCAATTCTAATGTTGAGGGAAGGGAGTCCCCAAACCAAGAAACAATTTTCAGGACTCCAGGTGAGTGTCCTACAATTCAACTCAATTCTGACATTATCTACCCAGCGATAGCATCGCATTGCACAGATCAATGGTTCAGTCCTATAAAACTGCCCCCAACACACTTCGGACACCAGTCAAAAGCCCAGGTTGCCACCTGTGCTTCTGACATACTGGCTATAAATGAGAGGTTCCCAAGAACCCCTCCTTGTGTGTCATCAATGTGCAAGAGCAGCTCACTGAACTCAGAGAAACATTTTCCCTACTAGATTTCCTATTTATTATCATAAAATGTAACTCAGAAATAGTGGGACAGAGCAAATGCATTGGGCAAGGTATGGGGAAAGGGCACAGAGCTTCCATGCTCTTTCCAGCGCACCACTCTCCCAGCACTTCTACATGTTCACCAACCTGGAAGCTCTCAAACCCTCTCCTTTGGGTTTGTATGGAGGCTTCATTACACTGGCATTATTGATTAATTCATTGGGTATAGGACATTGAACTCAATCTCCAGCCCCTCTCCACTCCCTGGAGACAGAGGTGGAATGTTCAGTCCCACCCCTCTAATCACAGGGTTGGTTCTCTTGGCAACCAGCTCCCATCCTTTGGTTACCTAAAGGCTATCCAAAAGTCACCACATTAATGTAACAAAAGGCATCTTTATGGCTCTTATCACAAGAAATTCCAAGTATTTTGGGAACTATGAATAAGGAACCCTGGAGGATGACCAAATACCTATGAGAAATATATAAATCACAGTATCACAGACCCAGATTTCAAAGTCTCTTCCCACAGCAAATGATATACATGTATTAGTACTAATAAAAACGTGGTAAGTATGGCAACTTTTTACCAGCAATTACAAATGGCTTCAAGGACATAAGCTTATTAACACTTTTCTTTATGTCTAACCCCAGTACAAAAGATACATTTTATGATGACAGTTAACCCCCATTCTGGTTTCAAATGAAATAAGAAAAAAGTAAACACAGAAAATTACAAATATGATCCTGAGATTTATTTCACATTGCCTACATAATACTGGATTAGAGAAACAAACATATAAAGTTTAGTAGGACTGACTAAAGAGGAAAACAAAGGGAGCTAATTTGCACACCAGTTATATTAGGAACCAAGTTAGATGCTTTCAAATTTCATCTCCTTTAACCCCTGAAATCGCTGTCCCTATTTTATGGATGAAAAAACTGAGTTGCTCTGAAGCTCTTTAACTTGTCCTAGGTCACCCATCTAGCAGTAAAAACACAGAGCCTGATATAAACATACATCTAATTCCAAATCTGATCATCTCTCTGTTCTCTTAGTAATTTCCAAACTTTTCTGATGGTTCACCTTATAATAATTAATCTCCACACCCAATGTATAAAAGTTCTAATTATTCTAGGACATTGAAAAAAATGTGAATAAATTTCTTTAACTATCAAATCAGTGAAGAAAGTAGAAGCCATGTCATCTCACCATTTTGTTATTATTTACTCTGTTTGCATTATTAGAACCCTCTTCAATCTACATTTTTTCTTTACAGAAATCTTTCAGTCAATTGCCTATTTTGTGAGTGTTGGTTTGGTTAAATCTAAATAGTAGCTAAGAATTCACATAGCATTGCACAGCACG
Organism: Zalophus californianus; assembly: GCF_009762305.2. Lineage (NCBI taxonomy): Eukaryota > Metazoa > Chordata > Mammalia > Carnivora > Otariidae > Zalophus > Zalophus californianus. Next base: position 63,306,790 of record NC_045595.1, on the reverse strand, counting down.
AAAGCAAATGAATGTAGAGGGGTGCCCACTCTCCTCAGGAAGCCTGACATCCAGCCTGAAAGAGGGCATCTTTCTCACTCTATATGTTAAATATATATTATAAAGGCTTTGTTATTTCTATGTGTTTTAGATGGCAAAGGATTTTAATAAATATATGACTTTGTTTTTGCAGGTTTTGCAGTTGGCCTTTTGGTGCTAGAATCTTCCCACTTTATAGACCACTCTTTCATCCCATATTGTTTTCCAGGAGTCTTAGCATCCTGTTATTCTTTTGGGGTCCCACTACTTGATTTCAGTATCTACTATCATGAGATCTTTTCACTGGAATCAGTGTTTGGGTTTCTTTCCTGCATGATCAGACTTTCTGATTAATTCAGCTGTGTGGACCTCCAACTCAACCTCCTAACCAATATTATTGGGCAAATGACTGAAACAGATAGTTTGTATGACAACCACCCTAATGTCTTTGCTTTGGTCTGATTTTAAAGTGAAGAAGAGAGTGTCAATTCACTGCTTTGTGCTTTTTCATCTTGTCTAAAAATTGAATTGAGATGCTTGCAACTCAGAAGTGTTTTCTGTTCTCAGAGACCTGAGCAAGTACAGCAGGTATAAGTCAGTCTCCTTCACTGGCCACCCTATGGTCCCCCATCCTTTCGACCTTGGGGTATCTCCCCCACTTTGAACAAAACTTCCTCTCAAGGACTCTATTCAACATACTCACTCAGTGGTGTAAATGGCCAACAACAGCTGAAGGTGCTGACCTTACCCAGGAAGACTTTCATTTGAGAGAGGATCAAAGTGCTAACCCTAAGAGCAGGACATCTCCCAGCAACCTCACAGAAGAGTTCTCATGGTGCTGATTTTGTGGAGCACTATTCCTGTCAAGAAGATTCTGTTTTCAAGTGTATTTGGGAAACCTTATATCCCAGATTCCCCTGTTGGATACTCATTCATAGAGCATGTTCAAATGTGCATTTAAGCCACTTACAGAAACCCGGTTAGAGAAATCCAGTCAACTTAGTTTAATTCTTTTTCTCCCAAATGTATTTAACCACATGATTATCCTCTCCCCTCCCACCCCATACACTCATAAATGTCACATGGAACTACTCTCATACAGAATGCACCATTGGAAAGATTAAGAGGTCAATCAGGAAAACATTGTCCCAGGCACATCTTCCAGAGTCACAAGGAAGAACATTTATTCTGGACTTGAGAGCAGAACTTGGTGAAGCCTTAAAGACAGCTTCAAGGGTGGCTTTCAGAGTAGGCATCTTATCAGTCTACAGAGCAGCTAAGCCATGTTTTATATTGTTGCTGTTATTGTTTTTGAATAGTACATAAGAAGTATTTGGGGATTCTGGTCAGTTTCCAAAATATAGATTATACAAAGCCCTTTGTCTACAAATCTAGATTATACAAAGCCCTTTGTCTACAAAAATACAACTATCAGTGTAATGATTCAAAAGTTCAGAGGTGAGCTCAGCCTCCTACAAAGACTTCAGTGACATACACAGCTTCTCCTTCAGGTCTACACTGATTTCTATAAATTGGCATTAGCTTTCCCTTCTCCCTGTAGATCCAGGTCAACCCCAGCTTTCACATTCCTCTACCCTTAATTCACACAGGCAACCCTGTCCCTGAGCACATGCTCTTACTGATTCCTATGATGAGTCAGGCTGCCAAAAGCCCAGGGCTGGAAATCTCAACACCCGGCTTTGCTTTCTTATTCCTCCATTTTCCTGAATACATTATATAACTTTTCCAAGCCTCAGTTTTCTCTTCCTTAAAATGCATTAATTGTAGCAGAGAGCAGTTGGCAGATAATTGTCTCATAATAAATGTTAGTTCAATCTAGAATCCTCTTCCCTCTAGGATTGCACTCACATTGATTTTTCCAAACTGCCATCCTGCCTTCTCTCTTTGTGACCATGCAAGTATTGAACTTGCTCTCAAAGCTTTTCACCCAGTGACTGGCTGATACAGAGAAACAAAGACTAGTTCCTTGTCTTAAGGAAGGCCAACTCTATAGTAGCATTCACCATGGATTAGGTTTAGGCTACATTTCAACTATACCTACATCCTCACTTAGCTTCTTCCCTGTCATATCCTGTTTCCCTCATTTCCTTACAATTTCCATCTGAAATCACCACCTCAATAAATTAATTGTATAAGAATTCTTATCTCAGGCTATTTTTAGGGAACTTGAACTAAAACATTTTCCATCAACTTTTCTCTCTCATTAACCTTTTCCCTTCACTTTCCAAATTTCATTTGGTCTTCTGCCTTTGATCTTACAACCAGTAGAATACAAATTTCCTCTTTCCAGATACCAATGTTAAGTACAAAAAGAAATCATTTTTCTTTGGAGACTTTCTCTCTGAAAGCTTTCTACAATTTCTAGGCACCTCTAAAATACAGTTAATCCTGCTTGATCAGCAAATATAAATAGAGAAAGCTTATCAAGAGATATAACTAACAGGGATGCCTGGATAGCTCTGTCAGTTAAGCATCTGCTTTCGGGTCAGGTCATGATCCCAGGGCTCTGGGATGGAGTCCCACATAAGGCTCCTTGCTCAGCGGGGAGTCTGCTTCTCCCTGTGCCTGCAGCTCCCCCTGCTTGTGTGTGTGCTCTCTCTCTCTCTCTCTGACAAATAAAATCTTAAAAAGAGAGAGAGAGAGAACTAACATAAGTACCCAAATTGCTTTTCAAATCTGAACTTGTCAATCTTTTAGTGAACATCTACAAAGGCTCCTTGATCATAATGACCACTAGAGGAAAGACAATCTTCCTGTAGTGTGGCTCCATTGTTTTTGTTCCTTCCAGCACAGATAGTCCCCAGACTTCAGGGTCTCAAGCCTCTGATGTACTCTTAGCCAGTAGCTCTACTTTGTGCCTCTCTGGGGTGCACACAGGATCTGGTCCATTATGGTATACCTTGGCAAAGGGTTCTGTTTATAGGTATGTTTGGGAAACCATGTACACCAGTTTCCTCCATTGTATATACACTCAATTACCCCATAAATGCACAAGTTGAATGCATAGCATTCATGCTCTTAGATGTGGTGAAGGCAGGGAGAAGAAGACCCAAAGTCTCTAATTTGGCTGTGGCCATTAATCTACTCCACCAATTTTCCACTCTCTGATACATTCCATGATGTACTATCACTGAACTCAGTATCAGTCGAGGCTTGACCTCTTGTCTCCTATGCTGCAGCATAGATTTGGATTAAATCCTCATGGAATTCTAGAAAACTTATCTGACCAAAAAATCCTCTCTTCTCCAGAAAAGACTGAGCAAATATTGACCCAGACTACTTTGCAGATAAATGACTTGAAATTTTCACCCTTCAAGTGTATGCATTTATTTGTGATTATACAGCTCCTTTGCATTCAGCTATGGCCCACCTTCTTCCTTGCAGAGAATAAACATAAAACCCATTTTCTTTCACTTTTGTTTAATTAATGGGAACACTTCCCAGAGGATTAACTTCTTTAAAATTTTAATAGAGTCACTGAGCTCTTGAGTTGCTTTGCCATGATATAGCTCTATAATTGTTATGTTGCTTTAGCTCTTGTAATTGTGTGACTACAATGTGCATACATGCTAGAAGGTTAAATGGGCTGAAACATGACAAAAGAAGTGGTTAATAAAGAATAGGGTTTATGAGCCCAGCTGTTTCTCCTAACCTGCATAGTTGATAAGGGCAGGCTTGCATACCGCTGAGATCCATCACTTTCATAAAAGGCTGGAGTGGAATTGGAGTTATAACCACTTCTGGAATAGGGCCAAAGTGAAAGTATAACTTTCTACTTGCTGTGATGAATGAAGTTCCAGAAGCCAGGATCCTCTCTTCTTGGTTCTGCAAATCTGGGAGCACAGTCAACTCGCCTAACTCCATGCAATGAGAATGTGGGATCATATTTTGTCACATCAGAAAATAAAATCAACAAGACAATCTATTATCAAGGGATGAGAATAACTTCCCCAATTTATCTGAAGACGTGTGTGAAAATTTTAGCATTATAATTGTGTGACTGGGCTATGTCTACATTTTTTCTTGGGAATTTGGGTTCCAGTTATTAGAGGTTAAATTTTGCTTTAAAAAGTTAAAAATATACAAATGCTTACATAAAGTCTGACATAATTAAGATATAAATGAGAGCCTGAAGGAAGAGGACAGTTGTCTTGAATATCTAGAAGAAATGTGTCCAGAGAGTAAAATAAACTAATGACTGAAAGTTGCATTGAGGTATATTTTTGTTCAGTGTTTAGAGTCCTACAGAAGGAAAATGAATGGCTTGGGTAATTAATAAGTTCCTCATTACCAACAGTAGTCAAGTACAACCTAGATGCTATCTTGCAAGGGACCTTTAATATTGAGGTTTGTCCCAAATCTAGTGTTTAAATTCTATAATTCCAAGCTTGGGTGACAAACACAAGACTAGTATTGAGAAGGCTAGATACACCATAGAGTGGCCCAAAATCTGAATAAATGATCTAATGACTGTGACTGAGTTATGTTCAAATGTTGCTCTTTTTTTCCCCTTTAATGACCAAAGCAAATGGGGTTTCTTTTTGTATAATAAGTCTACATAGAGAATTGTGTAGCAGTCAAAGAATTTAGAAAAATACACCCTTTAGCTTTTTATGGAGACCTAATTTTCAGGTTGTGACCCTGTTCACCAGGGAGCTGCTATTTTCATCTTCCTTTGGCAATATGTCAATATTGTTGATAAAATCTCTTAAAAAGTACTCAATATGGCAGTAAGCACTTGGTTGATTCTCCTTTCCATGTTCAGATCAAAATCAGTTATGGTATAAAATTTATAAGATAAAAGTTTCAAGAAAGCTCTCGGGGAATCTACTTTGTGTCTTTACTAAGAAATAGTGTAACTCTAAGTGCCTCCATGGCTTGAAGCAAAACTATGTGTCCTGGAATATGGATAAACCCAGCTATATATGAATTAAGTTCCCAGGTTGTCATTCAAACTTCCTCTGTTCCCTATATTTTCTAATGGGTACCACCAGCATAATCCATTATTCAATCTACTCTCTTCCTCATCATTTTTTGTTTGTTTACTTCAGGAACTGCAAATAAGACTCTTCTCACCCAGTTAGACGTCCCTATTAAGCAATGGATTCCACCAACCTGCACTAATCCTAGTGAAGATTGTATAAATAGCAGTAGAGAGAAGTAGAAGACTACCAGGATGCCCACAACTTTCCAATGTAATATAAGAAGCTAAAAATGGCATTGATGATACATTCTTTGCACTCAAGCTTATGGAAAAGTTAAAATATTCAGTAAGAATTAGGTTATAATGTAAACACACAGGATACAAAATTTGTATCTTCAAAATTAATCCTTAAAATACTCCCTGCAAACTTGGAGAAGTACATAAGAACTGAGAACAATTGTTGAGACCTCAGATTCATGTCTTTCATCTCAACACACAGTCAGGGCACTAAATGTAGTGGTAGGAAGAATCTCTCTTCTTCCTCTTTTCTTTTTTTTATTTATGTATAAACTTCAAAGAATTTGTGCTCATTAAGTGCATTTATAATGTAACTCTATAATATTCTTAATGATTTAATATATTGGTTCAAATAGTGCATAATTTTATATGGTAATGCAAGGTATTCAAAATAACAAAACAATCTTAATAAAGAAAAACAAAATTGTGGGAATTACAGTTTCTAATTTCAAAACTTATCACAAAGCAGCAATAATTACAACAGTGCAGTCCTGGCATAAGGTAGACATATAGATCAACTGAATAAAATTGAGAATCCAGAAATAAACCCTTACATTAATGGTCAGTTGTATTTTGGCAAAGGTGCCAAGATAATTAAAGGAGGAAAGAACAGTCATTTTAACAAATGGTACTGGATACCCACATGCAAAAGACTGAAATCATTCCCCTACTTCACACCACATGCAAAAATTAAGTCAGAATTAATTATAGACTAAATATAAGAACTAAAATTATAAAATTCTTAGAGGAAAACTTAGGAGTAATCGTGACCATAAATTAGGCAATAGTTTCTTAAATATAACACCAAAAGCATAAGCAACAAAAGAAAAAATAAATAAATAAATAAATTGGACTTAATAAAATTAAAAACTTGTATGCTTTCAGGAACTCCAAGAAAGTAAAAAGATACTCCCACTGAATATGAGAAAATATTTGCAAATCATATGTTTGATAAAGGTTTATATTCATAATATATAAAGAACTCATATATAAACTCAATATATAAAGAACTCTATAAAAACAACTCAATGACAGAAAGACAAACAATCCAGTTAGAATGGGCAACGGAGGTGAATAAACATTTCTCCAAAGAAGAGTTTTTAAATGTCCAAAAAGCATATGAAAAGATGCTCAACATCATTAGCTATTAAAGAAATGCAAATCAAAACTGTAATAAGATACCACTTCACACCCATGAAGTGACTAAAATAAAGACAGACAATAACAAGTGTTACAGAAGACATGGGAAATTGGATCCCTGGTAGGGTTGTAGGATGGTGCAACCATTTTAGAAAACAATTTGGCAGTTTCTCAAAGAATTAAATATATAGTTACTATATGACCTAGCTCTTTTACTCCTACATATATACCCAAAAGAATTGAAAACATAAGTCCACAAAATATCACAAAAAAATATTTGTAGCAGCACTATTCATAATAACCAAAAAATGAAAATAACAAAAATGGCCATCAACTGATATATGGACTAACAAAATATGGCATATCCATATAATGATATATTACTCAGTCATGAAAAGGAATAAGGTACTGATATATGCTATAACTTGAATGAACCTTGGAAACACTAGTTCTAAGTGAAAGAAACCAGTCACAAAAGGCCACATACCATATGACTCCATTTTTGTAAAAATATCCAGAATAGGTAAATACAGAGAGGCAGAAAGTAGATGGAAATAAAAGAAGGAAATTTAAAAATCCCTTAAGGAAAAAACATAACAATGCATTTCATAGTTTTAGTGGAAGTGTCATCAAGATCAGAAAATCTATTGATACACTATTGTGCCATATCCACAATTAAATGAGAAAATTGACTTATTGGACTGGTGTGTCAACACTGTGAGGAAAAGCAAAAAGATATTAGAATTCTACAAGGGCAGGAATGTGCAATAGCCATCACAATACGTTCAACACCCAAAGATGACACAGTCATGGGCAAAAAGAATACACCCAGTACATGTTGGTAGCAAGAAGAAATTCAGCCAGTTCGGTCACAATGGCAAGCAGAAAGCATTGTTATTGCTTCCTTTGGGACAATTCATTCATCTACACTCCTTTTGATGGGCATTTAAGTGGTTCCCAAGTCTTTCCTTCCATTTCAGTACTATGAATATTCTTAGCCATGTGTGTGTGCGTGTGCGTGTGAATGATTTCTCATTCACCTGAAGGGGGATTGCTGGGTTTCAGAACGTGTGAATTTTCAACTTTACAAGATAATGTCAAACTTCATCTCAAAAGGTTATCCTAAGTCACACACTTTCTTTGGATGAAGACAAATATCAATGAAGAAGACCCTCTGTTCCTCAGTGAAGGCCAACTCATCTCTGTACTCCCTTTATATCCTCCCCTCCTTTACTTTCCCTGTCTTAGAGTCATGGAATATAAGGGGCAGAAGGACCTTTAAAAATGTTCAGTTCAACCCATTTGGCAGATGAGGAAACCAAGGTTCAGAGAAGATAAAGTAGCATGCTCAACACCAAACTGCTAATCACCCATGTGAACCAGGTAAGTCTCTTGATTCCCAGTCTCTTCCCTTTTGTTTCCTTTTCTTCACCCTTCCTTTCCTCTCTTTCTTCCAAAGCCCAGGCAGTAGGAAGAGTGGCAAAGAGGAATAGTTATGTTGCAGAAATCAGAACTATTTTAGTCATGATTTTCAGCTGTCTCTTTGCCAGGAGAAAGAGAATGAGAGCTGCCCTGCCCCATCCACCATGATAGAACTCCAATGACAGACTCATTTCAAGGAAGTGAAACTATGGATTTCAAGTCACAATTAAGCCATAATACTTTATTTAAGAAACTAAAGGACAGGGGCACCTGCGTGGCTCAGTTGGTTAAGTATCCAATTCTTGGTTTTGGCTCAGGTCAAGATCTCAGGGTTGCAAGACGGAGCCCTGCATAGGACTCACGTGCTGGGTATGGAGTCTGCTTAAGATTCTCTCTCTCTACCTCTCCCTCTGCCCCTCCTTACCCTCTCTAAAAAAAAGAAAAGAAAAAAGAAAGAAAGAAAAAACTAAAGGACAATCATTTAGGACACTGATTATAATGCAGTGTATTGAATGACAAAAGTCATAGATTTCAGTATCAGCTCCATAATTTATTTTTGGGGGACCTCAGGCAAATGGACAAACCTCCGTAAGATTCCAAAGTCTCATCTAGTGATGTTATTAACAGCTGATCCCCTAGTTCCCAGGGTCGGCAAGAGCATCAACAATGCAATAGGTACCACACATATTTCTATTTAAAACTCTTAGTACTTAACCTGGTGTATAGCAGTGCCTTAAAAAATGTTCATTGCATAAATAAATGACTTCATGATTGATGTGTTTTGAAATTTAGACTGTATAATACACACACAAATTCTTAATCTAAACATATTTTTTAAAATCTTATTCCAGATTCACAATTTAATCTCAAAACTACTTAGCCATTTGCATTAAAACTTTCCAGACCCAAGCCCCCAAAATTTCTAAGAACTCAACTTAATCACGAAACCAAAAGGTAAAGTCAATACTTTAGGCTATTGTAATAAAGAGACTGAATATAATACCAAAACTCAAAATTAGGTTGCAGTTAAGCAAGGATGATGATTATTGGCCTCTAGGAGGCTAAAAGCCTCCTTCTTTCTACCCATTCCCTCCTTTACATGTCATAGGTTGGGTGTAGGGGTTAAGTATGAAGTTGCTCTATGGACAAATTTTTCTAAAAGTGGAGGCTCCAAAAGATGTAGAAAAAACCACATGCATGATCAGGGCATGGGCATGCTAAGGGCAGGGCCCCTTCTACCCTCTTTCACCCCTTAGAAGACTTGGGTTGAGTATACTAGGCCATAAGGGGAAACTCTCTTGTGCTTGTTGTCTATGTATCTTTCTCTTTTTCCTCTGGTGCCCTGTGAGCATGTTCAGAGTCACCTTGAATTTTGCACTTGAATTGTGATCCAGACTTAAGTGAAGGTATCAAGTGGGGAAGCCAAGGCCCTAACTAACTCCCAGGAACTCTGGAGTGGGATGTGAGACCATGTCCTTGTATAACAATAAAGTTATGCTTTGCCTTGCAAGCTTTGCCTAAGTTTTGCAAAGATCTTTTTTTAGGAATCTCACAGGGAATAAGGGCAGCTAAGAATTTGGGTTTTCCTAGGTACTCTAGCCAGATAATGCTGAGTGGGAAGTGTTGAGCAGAACTCAGAGGATCTATTTTCTGGAATATGGGGAAATCTTAAGTTAAAGAGAAGCTACTGATCTTGTTGGCATGGAAGAGAGTCAGGCCTTGTAGGAGAAAAAGACAAATAAGTAGAGAAAACATACGAAATGAAAAAGTTTGCACTATTTTAAATTACAACATTGAAGGAAGCCAAGAATGCAGTAAAGATCTAACAAAATAGAGCTAAAGGTCTTAGTCAAATTCAATAGTGTTATAATAAGAATCATCAAAAGCAAATAAAGTGGTTTTTTAAAAATTAGGCAGGGCCATATGTGTTCTATTTGGTTCCTTCTTAGGAGAAAGTCAGAGGAGAAGTTTGGAAAAGGATTATCATAAAAAAATGACATCAAAAAGAGAAAGAATGTGACATATAGTAAGTAACATATTTGTGTCTGTGTTTCTCTGCCTGATTGTCCATCAGTACAAGTGATAAGTCATGCCCTCTACCTTGCTTTATTTGGCTTCCTTGAAGGAACACTGGACTGGAAAAAGACAAAACAATTTTCTGATGCATGAAAATGGACTAGAGGGTGGGGCATCATGGGTAGCCACTCCCCAAAAATTTTCACTGCTTTTACCATAACTCTAGTAATGGGAGTCAATACATTCCATAAAAGACTCTCTTAATGACATCTCTTAATCTCATTTCATTGACAATAATCTTGTTATTACTAATGGTGATTAGATTGTAGAGAGTTGTAAAAAGAATATATAGCTCATGGACTAGATACAAGACATACAAAAGTATATACTTCCATTCAAAGGGAAGAAAATTCTTTGTTAGACCCTGCATTGGAAGCTTTACTATATAATCTAATTTCTTCCTTCATGGGCTGCAGACATCATTATTTTTATTCGACAGATAAGGAAACCAAAGCTCAGAGATATTAATGTCAAAGTACCACTGTTGATAAGAGACATGGCTAGAATTGAATCCATAACATGACCCATAGGTGAGTTAAAAGTAAAAATCTTTTTTTAGAAAGCTTACTCAATTATTATTAAGACTCATTTAGTAAGAAATGCAACCAACTTATATTTTTTATCTCTGCATTATCTTTTATAATTATACATATGTAAGTTTTATATATTGTGAAACATATATATGAGTATATGTATTTTAAAAATGTAGATACAATACTATAGTAAAATTTGTTAGAAGTAGGGGGTGGGAAAGTAAAGAGATCTGTTTCACTCTTTTCTTTTTTCCTTTTTGAGAAAATCAGGGCTTTAGGTGGCTTATTTCCTAGGGTGGGATAACCCCTGACTTGACACTCTTTCCTTGGAATCATGATGCTCAGACACTTCCATATCAGAGAAATTGTCTATACCAAAGTGGCCACCTTTCTTTTTTTTATTTTTTTTTATTTATTATGTTATGTTAGTCACCACACACTACACCATTAGTTTTTGATGTAGTGTTCCATGATTCATTGTTTTCATATAACACCCAGTGCCCCATGCAATGCATGCCCTCCTTAATATCCATCACTAGGCTAACCCATCCCCCCACACCTCCCCTGAAACCCTCAGTGTGTTTCCTGGAGTCCGTAGTCTCTCATGGTTCATCTCCCCCTCTGATTTCCCCTCCTTAATTTTTCCCTTCCTTCTCCTAATGTCCTCCAGGCTATTCCTTATGCTCCACATAAAAATGAAACCATACAATAATTGTCTTTCTCTGCTTGACTTATTTCACTTAGCATAATCTCCTCCAGTTCCATCAATGTTGATCCAAATGGTGGGTATTCATCCTTTCTGATGGCTAATATTCTATTGTATATATGGACCGCATCTTCTTTATCCATTCATCTGTTGAAGGGCATCTCGGCTCCTTCCACAGTTTGGCTATTGTGGACATTGCTGCTATGAACATTGGGGTGCATGTGGCCCTTCTTTTCACCACATCTGTATCTTTGGGGTAAATACCCAATAGTGCAATTGCTGGGTCATAGGGTAGCTCTATTTTTAACTTTTTGAGGAATCTCCACAGTCTTTTCCAAAGTGGCTGTACCAACTTGCATTCCCACCAACAGTGTAAGAGGGTTCCCCTTTCTCCACATCTTCTCCAACATTTGTTGTTTCTTGCCTTGTCAATTTTTGCCATTCAACTCTATGGTCAACTAATCTTTGACAAAGCAGGAAAAAATATCCAAAGGAGAAAGGACAGTCTCTTCAATAAATGGTGCTGGGAAAACTGGACAACTATATACAGAAAATGAAACTCAACCATTCTCTTACACCATACACAAAGATAAACTCTAAAGGGATGAAAGACCTCAATGTGAGACAGGAATCCATCAAAATCCTAGAGGAGAACATAGGCAGTAACCTCTTTGACATCGGCCACAGCAACTTCTTTCAAGACACGTCTCCAAAGGCAAGGGAAACAAAAGTGAAAATGAACTTTTGGGACTTCATCAAGATAAAAAGCTTCTGCACAGCAAAGAAAACAGTCAACGAAACAAAGAGACAACCCACAGAATGGGAGAAAATATTTGCAAATGACATTACAGATAAAGGGCTGGTATCCAAGATCTATAAAGAACTTCTCAAACTCAACGTCCAAAAAACAAATAATCAAGTCAAAAAATGGGCAGAAGACATGAACAGACACTTCTCCAAAGAAGACATATGAATGGCTAAGAGACACATGAAAAAATGTTCAACAGCATTAGCCATCAGGAAAATTCAAATCAAAACCACATTGAGATACCACCTTACACCAGTTAGAATGGCAAAAATGGACAAGGCAAGAACAAAGTGGCCACCTTCCATGCATACCTTCCTTCAATGGAATTTTCAGACCTGCTTACATGGCATGCTCCTACTCAAAGCTGTTGTACCTTCAGACAGAAGTTCAGTGTGGCTATATCTTACTTACTCTGCTCAGTTAGCAGATATAAGGACTTTAGCCACCTGGCACAGCTGGACTGTTGCTTAGCTAACAACTACCTTGTCTGTCTATAGATATTAGACTGAAGATAGGTCACATTATGTTTTTTCCTGCAATGTCAAATAAAACCTCTTTTTTAAATAAAAAGCACATAGGAAATGGAGATGTCAGGTTTGGGGACAGCTCCCATGTGAAGGTCCTCAGTATTCTTGCTTAAGTTAGTATGGAACTAGCAGCTCCTACTGCCTGGAAGCCTTTTTTTTTTTTTTTTTTTTTTTTTGCCATCTTTCCCCTGTGGAAATCACATCTATCCTTCAAGTCCCAACTCAAATACAGCTCCCTCCATGAAGCTTTCCCTGATTTCATGACTCCCACTCTCAAAATATTATGGTTTCCTGCTGCTATGGGGTGAGGGATCTAGAGAGGTATCAGAACTTGGTACAGAGGGGTATTGGGGCCACTGGGTTAGGATAAAACTGGGTTGGAGGTGCAAGAAAGGAACTGACATTTGCCCTTGGAGTTCAGGCATTTGAGTTTAAGGTGTAAAAAGGACAAGAATCTGGGGGTAAACCAAGAGCAGAGTAACCCACACTGACACCCTCCACTGACCCATCCTCTCCTGCCATCGACATTGATCAGAACCATGAATCCAAACCATGCAGATACCATGCTTGGGATGAAGATGTGTATGGGGAGCTGGAGGTTAGGGAGGGTTCTGCCCAGAGACAAAGGGGAACCCTCCATAACAGAACTGATCTTGTGTGTTTCTATCAGAGGTGAGAATGGGGGTTAGCGATGGGCCGTGAGAGAGATACAGGCAGAAGTTTGGCAGAGTCAGTGAGAGGAACCTCACCTCTGCATTGCAGACCATTGCCCAGGCGTCTTGGGCTGCCCACTCACAGTAACAACTAGACCTTGGTCTTATCCACTATGGCTTTCAAACTGCATTAACACAACAATTAACACAGTCTGCAAGTGACTCTGCCCAGAGAGATTTCCAGATAAGCCAACCGCCACTCAACAGGAAAAGGCAGAGAAACGAATGTTTGTTGAGAAGCCACAAAGGAAAATTGATATTTTCTTTAAAAATAAAAAAAATTAATACAAAAACATTGAAAACAAATCAGAAGTTGAGAAAATAATATAAAAAATATCACTGGGGCACCTGGGTGGCTCAGTCATTAAGCATCTGCCTTCGGCTCAGGTCATGATCCCAGGGTCCTGGGATCAGGCTCCCTGCTCAGCAGGAAGCCTGCTTCTACCTCTCCCACTCTCCCTGCTTGTGTTCCCTCTCTCACTGTCTCTCTCTCTCTCACTCTCTCTCTCTCTCTCTGTCAAATAAATAAATAAATAAATAAATAAATCTTTTAAAAAAATCAACATATCACTCAACTTCAATAATTATCAATATTTTACCAATTTCTTTTCACTTTTTTCTTTACTTGGTTATTTTGAAACAAATCCCTTATATCAAAGTTATTTCCACAATAAACCTATAGTATGTGTCTCTAAATCATTTTTTGTTTACATGATGAAAGAACTAACAAAATCAGCAATAATTTCTTGATATCATCTAATGTGCAATCTACGTGCAAAATTCCTTGTCTCAAAGGATCCTTTTTTAGTTGCTTTGTTTGAATGTAGCTCCAAGTAGCGTCCACACATGGCATTAAGTTGTTATGACTCTCCAGCAATCTATTACTATGTAACAACCACCTCAAAACGTAGTGGCTTACAATAAGAATAATTTATTAGTTCCACATTCCACAGATCAACTATTTGATCTTGGGGTCAGCTGAGTGGTTTTCTGCTGGTCTTGCAGATCATGATCCCAGGGTCCTGGGATCGAGCCCCACATCGGGCTCCCTGCTCAGCAGGACGCCTGCTTCTACCTGGCCAGTTGGGGGGGGGGGGGCTTTATGTGGCAGCAGTCAGCTTGTGGATTTAGTGAAGACTAGATGGTCCGGATGGCCTCATGTCTGGTGACTAGTGTGGACTGTCAGCTGGGTCTCTCTCTCTACATTTACTCACCTCGAGAAAACTAGCCTTGGCTTCTTCACAAAACAGTCTTAGGGCTCCAAGCATGCAAGGACAGAATCTACAAGCCTCCTTCAGGTGTAGGCTTCAGAGTTTGCATACTGTCAATTTTGCAATGTACTATTTGTCAAGGCAAGTCATAAGGCCAACCCACATTCAAAAGGTGGAACAATAGACTCCACCTCTTGATAGGATGAGATGCAAAATCACATTAAAAAAGAAAAAAAATGACCATTATTGCAAACTATCTAACACATTTTCTTAAATCTTCTTTATTCTCCAATGATATTTACCCTTCCTTTTTATGGCATTGATTTGCAGAGAAATAAAGTCACTTATGCCCCCAAATTTTGTATTTTTGTGGTATCTTTTAAATTGCTCATCTATCTCCCAAATTTCCTATAAGCTGCTAACTTGATATAGAGGCCTGATTAGATTTTAGGTTTTATTTTTAGTTAAGAATACTTCAAAGATGAGCTAGAGAGTAAAATGCTAAGTGAAATAAGTCAGAGAAAGACAAATACCATACAATTTCACTCATATGTGGAATTTAAAAAACAAAACAAATTAGCGAAGGAAGAAAAAGAGAGAGAAAATCAAGAAACAGACTCTTAACTACAGAGAACAAACTGACAGTTACCAGAGGGGAGGTGGGCAGGGGGATAAGTGATGGGAATTAAGGAGTTCACTTATCATGATAAGCATCAGGTAATTAAAATAAAAATTTAAAAAAAAAAGAATACTTCATAGGTAATCCAGAATATTTCATTTTATCTTATATATGAGCCATGTAATGACTTGTCTTTTCCAATTTCAGTGATGCTAAGATTGATCAGTAGGCATGTATGTTCAGCCTGATTCCCCCTTATAAACTCCCTCATCAAACTTCTTCTAATGGCTTCTTACCTAATCACCTGAATCTATTAATTCATTACAAATGCCAATTTCTCTGATTCTATCATTTCTTCTGCAAGTACTAGCAGGAATTCTTCTCTAGAGAAATCTCCATCAATAATGTTAATCTGAAGTATAGTTTGTGTAGAAAAGCCTGAGTAATTCTTATTTCTTCTTCATAACAAATTTAAGAGTAATGAGTTGGTGTCCTAGTAAACCCCTATTATCGCCAATGAGATATTTTTTTAAATCAGTTTTTGGCTTTTGTGTTATTAGGGACTCATGGATTTTTATGGATTTGATGTGCTTCAATCCACTGCCGTCATTATTCATTTGGATGATCCCAAATTGTTCCATCTTGGGCCAGTAGGAGCTCCTCTAAATTGACCCATTTTGTTTTACCTGATCCCATTGGTATTTGATAGTCTCTTGCTTTCTATTACAACAAAATGCTAAGACTCACCTTCTATATTTTCTGTTTCAAACTTAGAATCAACCTTGTCTGGGGAATTCTGGTTCCATTTAGTGGGGAATTGTGTTTAGATACCACAATCTGCACCCTAGGAATGTTCATTACTATTCTATTTTCATTGATTCTAGGACTTTATAGAGGCCCAGACAGATGAATGGACATACTAAGAAATTGATATTATTAAGAAAAGACAACTAGGGAGGAGGAGCAAGATGGCATAGGAGTAGGAGACCTAAATTTCGTCTGGTCCCAGGAATTCAGCTAGGTAGATATCAAACCATTCTGAACACCTATGAACTCAACAGGAGATCAAAGAAAAGAATACCAGCAACTCCATGAACAGAAAAGCGACCACTTTCTGGAAGGTAAGACGTGTGGAGAAGTGAATCCGAGGCGATATATGGGAAGATAGACGTCGGGGGAGGGAGGCTCCGTCAGACGCTACTGGCAAGTGATAGAGCAGCAGAGCACAAAATTGGAACTTTTAGAAGTCTGCTCCACTGAGGGACGTCA
Organism: Zalophus californianus; assembly: GCF_009762305.2. Lineage (NCBI taxonomy): Eukaryota > Metazoa > Chordata > Mammalia > Carnivora > Otariidae > Zalophus > Zalophus californianus. The sequence continues at coordinate 63,290,506 of NC_045595.1, read as the reverse complement.
CTTCAGTGGCTAACGGGCGGGGGGGTGGAACCCTCGCTGTGACAGTGTGGTCTCAGTACCTTCGGGATCACAGAAAGACTGGGGGTGCCTGAGTGTGGCAGAGCTCCCAGGTATCGGAGCGGGGAAGCTGGCTGCAGAGATGGAGCTGAGGAGTGGGCTCTCAGCTCGGGGTTGCCATAAACCGTGATCCGTGGCACAGTTGGGCCACTGCTTTTCCAGCAGGGACCCAACAAGCGGCAGATCCTGGGAGACTCCCCATTAATCCCAGGGAGGAATGGTGTGGGAGTGCACTGCAGGGATCTGCTGGGATTGGAGACTCCACACAGATCGTGTGCCAGAGATACAAAAGTTCGGTCACAGGCTGGGTGAGCACGGAGTGCGGCCGGAGACCGGGGAGACAGGAATGACTGACTGCTTTTCTTTTTTTTTTTTTTTAATTTTTTTATTGTTATGTTAATCACCATATATTACATAATTTGTTTTGGTGTACTGTTCCATGATTCATTGTTTGTTCATAACACCCAGTGCTCCATGCAGAATGTACCCTCCTCAATACCCATCCCCAGGCTAACCCATCCCACCACCCTCCTCCCCTCCAGAAACCTGTTTGTTTTTCAGAGTCCATCATCTCTTCTGGTTCGTCTCCCCCTCTGACATACTTCCCTTCATTCTTCCTCTCCTGCTATCTTCTTCTTTTTCTTTTTTCTTAAAATATGTTGCGTTATTTGTTTCAGAAGTACAGATCTGTGATTCAACAGTCTTACACAATTCACAGCACTCACCATAGCACATATCTTCCCCAATGTCCATCACCCAGCCACCCCATCCCTCCCACCCCCACCACTCCAGCAACCCTCAGTTTATTCCTGAGATTAAGAATTCCTCATATCAGTGAGGTTATATGATACATGTCTTTCTCTGATTGACTTATTTCACTCAGCATAAAACACTCCAGTTCCATCCACGTCGTTGTAAATGGCAAGATCTCATTCCTTTTGATGACTGCATAATATTCCATTGTGTATATATACCACTTCTTTATCCATTCATCTGCTGATGAACATCTTGGCTCTTTGCACAGTTTGGCTATTGTGGACATTGCTGCTATAAACATTGGGGTGCACGTACCCCTTCGGGTCCCTACATTTGTATCTTTGGGGTAAATACCCAGTAGTGCAATTGCTGGATCGAATGGTAGCTCTAATTTCAACTGTTTGAGGAACCTCCATACTGTTTTCCAGAGGGGTTGCACCAGCTTGCATTCCCACCAACAGTGTAGGAGGGTTCCCCTTTCTCCACATCCCCGCCAACATCTGTCGTTCCCTGACTTGTTAATTTTACCCATTCTGACGGGTGTGAGGTGGTATCTCATTGAGGTTTTGATTTGGATTTCCCTGATGCCGAGCGATGTTGAGCACTTTTTCATGTGCCTGTTGGCCATTTGGAAGTCTTCTTTGGAAAAATGTCTGTTCATGTCTTCTGCCCATTTCTTGATTGGATTATTTGTTCTTTGGGTGTTGAGTTTGATAAGTTCTTTATAGATTTTGGATACTAGCCCTTTATCTGATATATCATTTGCAAATATTTTCTCCCATTCTGTCGGTTGTCTTTTGGTTTTGTGGACTGTTTCTTTTGCTGTGCAAAAGCTTTTATCTTGATGAAATCCCAAAGTTCATTTTTCCCCTGGCTTCCTGTGCCTTTGGTGATGTTTCAAGGAAGAAGTTGCTGCGGCTGAGGTCAAAGAGGTTGCTACCTGTGTTCTCCTTTAGGATTCTGATGGACTCCTGTCTCACGTTTAGATCTTTCAACCATTTGCAGTCTATTTTTGTGTGTGGTGTAAGGAAATGGTCCAGTTTCATTCTTCTGCATGTGGCTGTCCAATTTTCCCAACACCATTTGTTGAAGAGAGTGTCTTTTTTCCACTGGACATTCTTTCCTGCTTTGTCAAAGATAAGTTGACCACAGAGTTGAGGGTCCATTTCTGGGCTCTCGATTCTGTTCCACTGATCTATGTGTCTGTTTTTGTGCCAGTACCATACTGTCTTGATGATGACAGCTTTGTAATAGAGCTGGAAGTCCGGAATTGTGATGCCGCCAGCTTTGCTTTTCTTTTTCAATATTCCTCTGGCTATTCGGGATCTCTTCTGGTTCCACACAAATTTTAGGATTATTTGTTCCATTTCTTTGAAAAAAGTGGATGGTATTTTGATGGGGATTGCATTGAATGTGTAGATTGCTCTAGGTAGCATTGACATCTTCACAATGTTGGTTCTTCCAATCCATGAGCATGGAACGTTTTTCCATTTCTTTGTGTCTTCTTCAATTTCTTTCCTGAGTATTTTATAGTTTTCTGAGTACAGATCCTTTGCCTCTTTGGTTAAATTTATTCCTAGGTATCTAATGGTTTTGGGTGCACTTGTGAATGGGATCGACTCCTTGATTTGTCTCTCTTCTGTCGTGTTGTTGGTGTATAGGAATGCCACTGATTTCTGTGCTTTGATTTTATAGCCTGCTACTTGACTGAATTCTTGTATGAGTTCTAGCAGTTTTGGGGTGGAGTCTTTTGGGTTTTCCACATAGAGTATCATATCATCTGCAAAGAGGGAGAGTTTGACTTCCTCTTTGCCGATTTGGATGCCTTTGATTTCTTTTTGTTGTCTGATTGCTGTGGCTAGGACTTCCAATACTATGTTGAATAGCAGTGGTGAGAGTGGACACCCCTGCCGTGTTCCTGACCTTAGGGGAAAAGCTCTCAGCTTTTCCCCATTGAGAATGATATTCGCTGTAGGTTTTTCGTAGATGGATTTTATGATATTGAGGTATGTACCCTCTATCCCTATACTCTGAAGAGTTTTGATCAAGAAAGGATGCTGTACTTTGTCAAATGCTTTTTCCGCATCTATGGAGAGGATCATATGATTCTTGTTCTTTCTTTTGTTAATGTATTGTATCACGTTGATTGATTTGCGGATGTTGAAGCAGCCTTGCAGCCCAGGGATAAGTCCCACTTGGTCGTGGTGAATAATCCTTTTAATGTACTGTTGGATCCTATTGGCTAGTATTTTGGTGAGAATTTTTGCATCCATGTTCATCAAGGATATTGGTCTGTAATTCTCCTTTTTGATGGGATCTTTGTCTGGTTTGGGGATCAAGGTAATGGTGGCCTCATAAAATGAATTTGGAAGTTTTCCTTCCATTTCTATTTTTTGGAACAGTTTCAGGAGAATAGGTATTAATTCTTCTTTAAATGTCTGATAGAATTCCCCTGGGAAGCCATCTGGCCCTGGGCATTTGTTTCTTGGGAGATTTTTGATGACTGTTTCAATTTCCTTAGTGGTTATAGGTCTGTTCAGGTTTTCTATTTCTTCCTGGTTCAGTTTTGGTAGTTGATACATCTCTAGGAATGCACCCATTTCTTCCAGGTTATCTAATTTGCTGGCATAGAGTTGCTCGTAATATGTTCTTTTAATTGTTTGTATTTCTTTGGTGTTGGTTGTGATCTCTCCTCTTTCATTCATGATTTTGTGGATTTGGGTCATTTCTCTTTTCTTTTTGATCAGTCTGGCCAGGGGTTTATCAATCTTGTCAATTCTTTCAAAGAACCAGCTCCTAGTTTCGTTGATCTGTTCTACTGTTCTTTGGGTTTCTATTTCATTGATTTCTGCTCTGATTTTTATTATTTCTCTTCTCCTGCTGGGTTTAGGCTTTATTTTCTGTTCTTTCTCCAGCTCCTTTAGGTGTAGGGTTAGATTGTGTATTTGATACCTTTCTTGTTTCTTGAGAAAGGCTTGTATTGCTATATACTTTCCTCTCAGGACTGCCTTTGCTGTATCCCAAAGATTTGGACAGTTGTGTTTTCATTTTCATTGGTTTCCATGAATTTTTTTAATTCTTCTTTAATTTCCTGGTTGACCCATTCATTCCTTAGTAGGATGCTCTTTAGCCTCCATGTATTTGAGTTCTTTCCGACTTTCCTCTTGTGATTGAGTTCTAGTTTCAAAGCATTGTGGTCTGAAAATATGCAGGGAATGATCCCAATCTTTTGGTACCGGTTGAGACCTGATTTGTGACCTAGGATGTGATCAATTCTGGAGAATGTTCCATGGGCACTAGAGAAGAATGTGTATTCTGTTGCTTTGGGATGGACTGTTCTGAATATGTCTGTGAAGTCCATTTGGTCCAGTGTGTCATTTAAAGTCTTTATTTCATTGTTGATCTTTTGCTTAGATGATCTGTCCATTTCAGTCAGGGGGGTGTTAAAGTCCCCCACTATTATCGTATTGTTGTCAATGTGTTTCTTTGCTTTTGTTATTAATTGCCTTATATAATTGGCTGCTCCCATGTTCGGGGCATAGATATTTACAATTGTTAGATCTTCTTGTTGGATAGACCCTTTAAGTAGGATATAGTGTCCTTCCTCATCTCTTATTACAGTCTTTGTTTTAAAATCTAATTTGTCTGATATAAGAATTGCCACCCCAGCTTTGTTTTGGTGTCCATTAGCATGGTAAATGGTTTTCCACCCCCTCACTTTCAATCTGGGGGTGTCTTTGGGTCTAAAATGAGTCTCTTGCAGACAGCATATGGATGGGTCTTGTTTTTTAATCCAATCTGATAGCCTGTGTCTTTTGATTGGGGCATTGAGCCCTTTTACATTCAGGGTAACTATTGAAAGGTATGAATTTAGTGCCATTGTATTGCCTGTAAGGTGACTGTTACTGTACGTTGTCTGTGTTCCTTTCTGATCTTTGCTGCTTTTAAGCTCTCTCTTTGCTTAGAGGACCCCTTTCAATATTTCTTGGAGGGCTGGTTTCGTGTTTGCAAATTCCTTTAGTTTTTGTTTGTTCTGGAAGCTTTTTATCTCTCCTTCTATTTCACTGACAGCCTAGCTGGATATACTATTCTTGGCTGCATATTTTTCTCGTTTAGTGCTCTGAAGATATCTTGCCATCCTTTCTAGCCTCCCAGGTCTCTGTAGATAGGTCTGTTGCCAATCTAATATTTTTACCATTGTAGGTTACATATCTCTCCTCCCGAGCTGCTTTCAGGATTTTCTCTTTGTCTCTGAGACTCGTAAGTTTTACTATTAGATGTCGGGGTGTTGACCTATTTTTATTGATTTTGAGAGGGGTTCTCTGTGCCTCCTGGATTTTGATGCCTGTTTCCTTCCTCACATTAGGGAAGTTCTCTGCTATTATTTGCTCCAATATACCTTCTGCCCCTCTCTCTCTTTCTTCTTCTTCTGGGGTCCCAATTATTCTAATGTTGTTTCATCTTATCGAATCACTTATCTCTCGAATTCTGCCCTCGTGATCCTGTAGTTGTTTCTCCCTCTTTTTCTCAGCCTCTTTACTTTCCATCATTTGGTCTTCTATATCACTGATTCTCTCTTCTGCCTCATTTATCCTAGCAGTTAGTGCCCTCATTGTTGATTGCACCTCATCAATAGCCTTTTTGATTTCGACTTGGTTAGATTTTAGTTCTTTTATTTCTCCAGAAATGGTTTCTCTAATAACTTCCACGCTTCTTTCAAGCCCAGCTAGTATCTTTAAAGTCATGATTCTGAACTCTAGGTCCGACATCGTACTAATGTCCGTATTGAGTAGGTCCCTGGCTGACGGTACTACCTCTTGTTCTTTTTGCTGAGGTGATTTTTTTCGTCTTGTCATTTTGTCCAGAGGAGAATAGATGAATGAGAGAACAAAATGCTAACAGGTTTACAACGTCCCCAGCAAATATACTCTATACAAATCAGAAAAGACCTGAAACCAGGGGAAAAGAAAGGGAAAGAGAGAAAAAAGAAAGAAAAAAAAAGATAAAAACAAAAACAGAACAATACAAAAAAAGCAGAATGTGATCAAATATGATCAGGCTAGTGCATAGATCAGTGCCACACACTAGATTTTGGGCGTATTTTGGTCTGTTAGAAAAAAGTGCCTCCTAAAATTTTAAAGGAAGAAAGACATATATGTACTAAATAAGGGTTCATACAATGAAGGGATAGAAGATGAGTGTAAAGATGAAAATTATAAAAGATTTTATAAAAGGACTTGATAAGATAAGAAGTTGTTTGAAAAAAGAAAGAAGATTTAAAAAAAAAAAGAAAAAAGGGAGAGAATGTGATCAGGCAGGAGACTAGAACAGAACTATACACTAGTGATTTAGGGTATATTTTGATCTGTTAGAAGAAACTGTATCTCAAAATTTTAAAGAGAGAACAACTTATATATATATGCCAAAAATAAGGGTAACTACTATGAAGGGATAAAATATTACTCTAAAAATGAAAAATAAATTTTTCTTTTTTTTTTAAAAAGAGATTGATAAGATGTTGGTTGAAAAAGGGAAAAAGAAAAACAAAAAAAAAACAGTTAACAAAAATTAACTTTGATGAACTAATGAATCATGGTAAAAAAGAAGCCATGAATTCTATGTGCAGTATTCCCCTAGCGCTGGAGTTCTCCCGTTCTCCTGGATCGGTAAACTTGGTCTTGGCTTGCTGGCTGTTCAGGCTGATCTTCTGGGGGAGGGGCCTGTTGCTGTGGTTTCCAAATGTCTTTGCCGGAGGCTGAATTGCCCCGCCCTTGTCGGTCCGGGCTAAGCAAGCTGCTCGGGTTTGATCTCAGGAGCTTTTGTTCCCTGCAAGCTCTCCGTACAGCCTTGGAGGAGCAGGGCAAAAATGGTGGCCTCCCAATCTCCACCCGGGGGAGCTGAGAACTCGGGGCCCCGCTCCTCAGTGCGCCCCCAGAGAAAAGCAGTCACTCCCTTGACCCTGGTATCCGGCCGCACTCCGTGCTCACCCGGCCTGTGACCGAGCGTTTGTATCTCTGGCACCCGACCCCGTGTGGAGTCTCCAAACCCAGCAGATCCCTGCGGTGCGTTCCCGCGCCGCTCCTCCCCGGGAAAGAAGGGGAGTCTCCCCGGATCTGCCGCCTGTTGGGTCCCTGCTGGAGGAGCAGTGGCCCGACTGGGCCGCGGATCACAGTTTATGGCAACCCCAAGCGGAGAGCCCGCGCCTCAGCTCCGTCTCTGCAGCTGGCTTCCCTGCTCCGATACCTGGGAGCTCTGGCGCACTCAGGCTCCCCCGGTCTTTCTGTGACCCCAAGGGTCCTGAGACCCCACTGTCCTGCGAGGGTTCCACCCCCGCTTAGCCACTGGAGCGACGTCCCTCAGCGGAGCCGTCTTCTAAAAGGTCCGATTTTGTGCTCCGTGACTCTAGCACTTGCCAGAAGCGGCCGTCGGAGGCCCCTCCCCCGCCGTCTATCCTCCTGAATATCCCCTCAGATTCACTTCTCCGCATGTCCTACCTTCCAGTAAGTGGTCGCTTCTCTGTTCAGAGAGTTGTTGCTACTCTCCTCTTTGATCTCCTGTTGAGTTCGTAGGTGTTCAGAATGGTTTGATCCCTATTCAGCTGAATTCCTGAGACCAGACGAAATCTAGGTCTCCTACTCCTCCGCCATCTTGCTCCACCCCCCTGACTGCTTTTCTCTGGGGGGGCGCACTGAGGAGTGGGGCCTGAGTTCTCAGCTCCTCCAGGGTAGAGACTGGAAGGCCGCCATTTTCACTCTCCTCCTACAAAGCTGTACAAAAAGCTTGCAGGGAACAAAAGCTCCCAAGAGAAAACCTGAGCAGATTACCTAACCCGGCCCCTGACAGGGGTGGCACAATTCTGCCTCTGGCAAAGACTTTTGAGAACCACTGCAACAGGCCCCTCCCCCAGAAGATCAACAAGAACAGCCAGCCAAGACCAAGTTTACTGATCAATGAGAATGGCAGAATGCCAGCACTAGGGGAATGCAGCACATAGAATTCATGGCTTTTTTCCCCCCTAATTCTTTAGTCTTTCAAAGTTAATTTTTTTAATTTTCTTTTTTTCTATTTTTTTATTCTATTATGTTATGTTAGTCACCAAACAATACATCATTAGTTTTTGTTTTGTTTTGTTTTGTTTTTTAGCAGAAAGGCAGCGAGAGAGGGAACACAAGCAGGGAGAGTGGGAGAGGGAGAAGCAGGCTTCCCACCAAGCAGGGAGCCCGATGTGGGACTCGATCCCAGGACCCTGGGATCATGACCTAAGCTGAAGGCAGACACTTAATGACTGAGCCACTCAGGCGCCCCATCATTAGTTTTTGATGTGGTGATCCACGATCCATTGTTTTCATATAACACCCAGTGCTCCATGCAGCACGTACCCTCCTTAATTCCCATCACAGGGCTAACCAATCCCCCAATCCCCCCTCCCCTCTAAAACCCTGTTTGTTTCTAAGAGTCCATAGTCTCTCATCGTTCATCTCTCCCTCCAATTCCCCCCCCTTATTTTTCCCTTCCTTCTCCTAATGTCCTGATGCTATTCCTTATGTTCCACAAATAATTGAAACCATATGATAATTGACTTTCTCTGCTTGACTTATTTCACTTAGCGTAATCTCCTCCAGTCCCATCCATGTTGATGTAAAAGTTGCGTATTCATCCTTCCTGATGGCTGAGTAATATTCCATTGTATATATGGACCACATCTTCTTTATCCATTCATCTGTTGAAGGGCATCTCGGCTCTTTCCACACTTTGGCTATTGCGGACATTGCTGCTATGAACATTGGGGTGCATATGGCCCTTCTTTTCACTACATCTGTGTCTTTGGGGTAAATACCCAGGAGTGCAATTTCTGGGTCATAGGGTAGCTCTATTTTTAAATTTTTGAGGAAACCTCCACACCGTTTTCCAAAGTGGCTGTACCAACTTGCATTCCCACCAACAGTGTAAGAGGGTTCCCCTTTCTCCACAACCTCTCCAACATTTGTTGTTTCTTTCCCTGTCCATTTTTGCCATTCTAACTGGTGTAAGGTGGTATCTCAATGTAGGTTTGATTTGAATTTCCCTGATGGCACATTTTTTTCATGTGTCTGTTAGCCATTTGTATGTCTTCAGAGAAGTGTCTGTTCATATCTTCTGCCCATTTTTTGACTTGATTATTTGTTTTTTGGGTGTTGAGTTTGAGAAGTTCCTTATAGATCTTGGATACCAGCCCTTTATCTGTAGTATCATTTGCAAATATCTTCTCCCATTCTGTGGGTTGCCTCTTTATTTTGTTGAGTGTTTCCTTTGCTGTGCAGAAGCTTTTTATCCTGATGAAGTCCCAAAAGTTCATTTTTGCTTTTGTTTCACTAGCTTTTGGAGATGCATCTTGAAAGAAGTTGCTGTGGCCGATGTCAAAGAGGTTACTGCCTATGTTCTCCTAGGATTTTGATGGATTCCTGTCTCACATTAAGGTCTTTAATCCATTTTGAGTTTATCTTTGTGTATGGTGTTAGAGAATGGTCGAATTTCATTCTTCTGCATGTGGCTGTCCAATTTTCCCAGCACCATTTATTGAAGAGACTGTCTTTTTTCCATTGCATGTTTTTTCCTGCTTTGTCGAAGATTATTTGACCGTATAGTTGAGGGTCCATATCTGGGTTCCCTATTCTGTTCCATTGGTCTATATGTCTGTTTTTATGCCAGTACCATGCTGTCTTGGTGATCACAGCTTTGTGATATAGCTTGAAATCGGGCAACGTGATGCCCCAGCTTTGTTTTTCTTTTTCAAATTTCCTTGGTGATTCGGGGTCTTTTCTGATTCCATACAAATTTTAGGATTGTTTGTTCCAGCACTTTAAAAAATGTCATTGGAGGGGGGCGGAGCAAGATGGCGGAGGAGTAGGAGACCTAGATTTCGTCTGGTCTCAGGAATTCAGCTGAATAGGGATCAAACCATTCTGAACACCTACAAACTCAACAGGAGATCAAAGAGGAGAGTAGCAACAACTATCTGAACAGAGAAGCGACCACTTATTGGAAGGTAGGACGTGCGGAGAAGTGAATCCGAGGGGATATTCGGGAGGATAGACGGTGGGGGAGGGGCCTCCACCAGCCGCTTCTGGCAAGTGATAGAGTCGCAGAGCACAAAATCAGAACTGTTAGAAGTCGGTTCCGCTGAGGGACGTCGCTGCAGTGGCTAAGCAGGGGGTGGAACCCTCGCAGGACAGTGTGGTCTCAGGACCCTTGGGGTCACAGAAAGACCGGGGCAGCCTGAGTGCGCCAGAGCTCCCAGGTATCGGAGTGGGGAAGTCGGCTGCAGAGACAGAGCCCAGGCACGGGCTCTCAGCTTGGGGTTGCCATAAAATGTGATCCGCGGCCCAGTCGGGCCACTGCTCCTCCAGCAGGGACCCAACAGGCGGCAGATCCAGGGAGACTCCCCTTCCATCCCAGGGAGGAGCGGCGCGGGAACGCACGGCAGGGATCTGCTGGGGTTGGAGACTCCACACGGGGTCGGGTGCCACAGATAGCAACGCTCGGTCACAGGCGGGGTGAGCACGGAGAGCGGCCGGAGACCGGGGACAAGGTAGTGACTGCTTTTCTCTGTGGGCGCACTGAGGAGGGGGGCCCCGAGTTCTCAGCTCCTCCAGGTGGAGATTGGGAGGCCACCATTTTTGCTCTGGTCCTCCAAGGCTGTACGGAGAGCTTGCAGGGAACAAAAGCTCCTGAGATCAAACCCGAGCAGCTTGCTTAGCCCGGACCGACAAGGGCGGGGCAATTCAGCCTCCGGCAAAGACATTTGGAAACCACAGCAACAGGCCCCTCCCCCAGAAGATCAGCCTGAACAGCCAGCAAGCCAAGACCAAGTTTACCGATCCAGGAGAACGGGAGAACTCCAGCGCTAGGGGAATACTGCACATAGAATTCATGGCTTCTTTTTTACCATGATTCATTAGTTCATCAAAGTTAATTTTTGTTAACTGTTTTTTTTTTCTTTTTCCCTTTTTCAACCAACATCTTATCAATCTCTTTAAAAAAAATTTTTTTTATTTTTCATTTTTAGAGTAATATTTTATCCCTTCATAGTACTTACACTTATTTTTGCATATATATATAAGTTGTTCTCTCTTTAAAATTTTGAGATACAGTTTCTTCTAACAGATCAAAATATACCCTAAATCACTAGTGTATAGTTCTGTTCTAGTCTCCTGCCTGATCACATTCTCTCCCTTTTTTCTTTTCTTTTTTTTTTAATCTTCTTTCTTTTTTCAAACAACTTCTTATCTTATCAAGTCCTTTTATAAAATCTTTTATAATTTTCATCTTTACACTCATCTTCTATCCCTTCATTGTATGAACCCTTATTTTGTACATATATGTCTTTCTTCCTTTAAAATTTTAGGAGGCACTTTTTTCTAACAGACCAAAATACGCCCAAAATCTAGTGTGTGGCACTGATCTATGCACTAGCCTGATCATATTTGATCACATTCTGCTTTTTTTGTATTGTTCTGTTTTTGTTTTTATCTTTTTTTTTCTTTTTTTTTCTCTTTCTTTTTTCTTTCTTTCCCTTTCTTTTCCCCTGGTTTCAGGTCTTTTCTGATTTGTATAGAGTATATTTGCTGGGGACGTTGTAAACCTGTTAGCATTTTGTTCTCTCATTCATCTATTCACCTCTGGACAAAATGACAAGACGAAAAGAATCACCTCAGCAAAAAGAACAAGACGTAGTACCGTCAGCCAGGGACCTACTCAATACGGACATTAGTATGATGTCGGACCTAGAGTTCAGAATCATGACTTTAAAGATACTAGCTGGGCTTGAAAAAAGCGTGGAAGTTATTAGAGAAACCCTTTCTGGAGAAATAAAAGAACTAAAATCTAACCAAGTCGAAATCAAAAAGGCTATTGATGAGGTGCAATCAAAAATGGGGGCACTAACTGCTAGGATAAATGAGGCAGAAGAGAGAATCAGCAATATAGAAGAACAAATGATGGAAAATAAAGAGACTGAGAAAAAGAGAGAGAAACAACTACAGGATCACGAGGGCAGAATTCGAGAGATAAGTGATACGATAAGACGAAACAACATTAGAATAATTGGGATCCCAGAAGAAGAAGAAAGAGAGAGAGGGACAGAAGGCATATTGGAGCAAATAATAGCAGAAAATTTCCCTAACGTGAGGAAGGAAACAGGCATCAAAATCCAGGAGGCACAGAGAACCCCTCTCAAAATCAATAATAATAGGTCAACACCCCGACATCTAATAGTAAAACTTATGAGTCTCAGAGACAAAGAGAAAATCCTGAAAGCAGCTCGGGAGAAGAGATATGTAACCTATAATGGTAAAAATATTAGATTGGCAACAGACCTATCCACAGAGACCTGGCAGGCCAGAAAGGACTGGCAAGATATCTTCAGAGCACTAAACGAGAAAAATATGCAGCCAAGAATACTATATCCAGCTAGGCTGTCATTGAAAATAGAAGGAGAGATAAAAAGCTTCCAGAACAAACAAAAACTAAAGGAATTTGAAAACACAAAACCAGCCCTCCAAGAAATATTGAAAGGGGTCCTCTAAGCAAAGAGAGAGCCTAAAAGCAGCAAAGATCAGAAAGGAACACAGACAACGTACACTAACAGTCACCTTACAGGCCATACAATGGCACTAAATTCCTACCTTTCAATAGTTACCCTGAATGTAAATGGGCTAAATGCCCCAATCAAAAGACACAGGCTATCAGATTGGATTAAAAGACAGGACCCATCAATGTGCTGTCTGCAAGAGACTCATTTTAGACCCAAAGACACCCCCAGATTGAAAGAAAGGGAGTGGAAAACCATTTACCATGCTAATGGACACCAAAAGAAAGCTGGGGTGGCAATTCTTATATCAGACAAACAAGATTTTAAAACAAAGACTGTAATAAGAGATGAGGAAGGACACTATATCCTACTTAAAGGGTCTATCCAACAAGAAGATCTAACAATTGTGAATATCTATGCCCCGAACATGGGAGCAGCCAATTATATAAGGCAATTAATAACAAAAGCAAAGAAACACATTGACAACAATACGATAATAGTGGGGGACTTTAACACCCCCCTGACTGAAATGGACAGATCATCTAAGCAAAAGATCAACAAGGAAATAAAGACTTTAAATGACACACTGGACCAAATGGACTTCACAGACATATTCAGAACAGTCCATCCCAAAGCAACGGAATACACATTCTTCTCTAGTGCCCATGGAACATTCTCCAGAATTGATCACATCCTAGGTCACAAATCAGGTCTCAACCGGTACCAAAAGATTGGGATCATTCCCTGCATATTTTCAGACCACAATGCTTTGAAACTAGAACTCAATCACAAGAGGAAAGTCGGAAAGAACTCAAATACATGGAGGCTAAAGAGCATCCTACTAAGGAATGAATGGGTCAACCAGGAAATTAAAGAAGAATTAAAAAAAATTCATAGAAACCAATGAAAATGAAAACACAACTGTCCAAAATCTTTGGGATACAGCTAAGGCAGTCCTGAGAGGAAAGTATATAGCAATACAAGCCTTTCTCAAGAAACAAGAAAGGTCTCAAATACACAACCTAACCCTACACCTAAAGGAGCTGGAGAAAGAACAGCAAATAAAGCCTAAACCCAGCAGGAGAAGAGAAATAATAAAGATCAGAGCAGAAATCAATGAAATAGAAACCAAAAGAACAGTAGAACAGATCAACGAAACTAGGAGCTGGTTCTTTGAAAGAATTAACAAGATTGATAAACCCCTGGCCAAACTGATCAAAAAGAAAAGAGAAATGACCCAAATCCACAAAATCATGAATGAAAGAGGAGAGATCACAACCAACACCAAAGACATACAAACAATTGTAAGAACATATTATGAGCAACTCTATGCCAGCAAATTAGATAACCTGGAATAAATGGGTGCATTCCAGAGATGTATCAACTACCAAAATTGAACCAGGAAGAAATAGAAAACCTGAACAGACCTATAACCACTAAGGAAATTGAAACAGTCATCAAAAATCTCCCAAGAAACAAATGCCCAGGGCCAGATGGCTTCCCAGGGGAATTCTATCAGACATTTAAAGAAGAATTAATACCTATTCTCCTGAAACTGTTCCAAAAAATGGAAATGGAAGGAAAACTTCCAAATTCATTTTATGAGGCCACCATTACCTTGATCCCAAAACCAGACAAAGACCCCATCAAAAAGGAGAATTACAGAACAATATCCTTAATGAACACGGATGCAAAAATTCTCACCAAAATACTAGCCAATAGGATCCAACAGTACATTAAAAGGATTATTCACCACGACCAAGTGGGATTCATCCCTGGCCTGCAAGGTTGGTTCAACATCCGCAAATCAATCAACGTGATGCAATACATTAACAAAAGAAAGAACAAGAATCATATGATCCTCTCCATAGATGCAGAAAAAGCATTTGACAAAGTACAGCATCCTTTCTTGATCAAAACTCTTCAAAGTTTAGGGATAGAGGGTACATACCTCAATATCATAAAAGCCATCTACGAAAAACCTACAGCGAATATCATTCTCAATGGGGAAAAGCTGAGAGCTTTTCCCCTAAGGTCAGGAACACGGCAGGGATGTCCACTCTCACCACTGCTATTCAACATAGTATTGGAAGTCCTAGCCACAGCAATCAGACAACAAAAAGAAATCAAAGGCATCCAAATCGGCAAAGAGGAAGTCAAACTCTCCCTCTTTGCAGATGATATGATACTCTATGTGGAAAACCCAAAAGACTCCACCCCAAAACTGCTAGAACTCATACAGAAATTCAGTCAAGTAGCAGGCTATAAAAGCAAAGCACAGAAATCAGTGGCATTCCTATACACCAACAACAAGACAGAAGAGAGACAAATCAAGGAGTCGATCCCATTCATTATTGCACCCAAAACCATAAGATACCTAGGAATAAATTTAACCAAAGAGGCAAAGGATCTGTACTCAGAATACTAAAAAATACTCAGGAAAGAAATTGAAGAAGACACGAAGAAATGGAAAAACGTTCCATGCTCATGGATTGGGAGAACAAACATTGTGAAGATGTCAATGCTACCTAGAGCAATCTACACATTCAATGCAATCCCCATCAAAATACCATCCACTTTTTTCAAAGAAATGGAACAAATAATCCTAAAATTTGTATGGAACCAGAAGAGATCCCGAATAGCCAGAGGAATATTGAAAAAGAAAAGCAAAGCTGGCAGCATCACAATTCCGGACTTCCAGCTCTATTACAAAGCTATCATCATCAAGACAGTATGGTACTGGCACAAAAACAGGCACATAGATCAATGGAACAGAATCGAGAGCCCAGAAATGGACCCTCAACTCTATGGTCAACTTATCTTTGACAAAGCAGGAAAAAGTGTCCAGTGGAAAAAAGACAGTCTCTTCAACAAATGGTGTTGGGAAAATTGGACAGGCACATGCAGAAGAATGAAACTGGACCATTTCCTTACACCACACACAAAAATAGACTCCAAATGGTTGAAAGACCTAAACGTGAGATAGGAGTCCATCCAAATCCTAAAAGAGAACATAGGTAGCAACCTCTTTGACCTCAGCCGCAGCAACTTCTTCCTAGAAACATCACCAAAGGCACGGGAAGCCAGGGCAAAAATGAACTATTGGGATTTCATCAAGATAAAAAGCTTTTGTACAGCAAAAGAAACAGTCCACAAAACCAAAAGACAACCGACAGAATGGGAGAAAATATTTGCAAATGACATATCAGATAAAGGGCTAGTATCCAAAATCTATAAAGAACTTATCAAACTCAACACCCAAAGAACAAATAATCCAATCAAGAAATGGGCAGAAGACATGAACAGACATTTTTCCAAAGAAGACTTCCAAATGGCCAACAGGCACATGAAAAAGTGCTCAACATCGCTCGGCATCAGGGAAATCCAAATCAAAACCTCAATGAGATACCACCTCACACCCGTCAGAATGGGTAAAATTAACAAGTCAGGGAACGACAGATGTTGGCGGGGATGTGGAGAAAGGGGAACCCTCCTACACTGTTGGTGGGAATGCAAGCTGGTGCAGCCACTCTGGAAAACAGTATGGAGGTTCCTCAAACTGTTGAAAATAGAGCTACCATTCGATCCAGCAATTGCACTACTGGGTATTTACCCCAAAGATACAAATGTAGGGACCCGAAGGGGTACGTGCACCCCAATGTTTATAGCAGCAATGTCCACAATAGCCAAACTGTGGAAAGAGCCAAGATGTCCATCGACAGATAAATGGATAAAGAAGAAGTGGTATATATACACAATGGAATATTATGCAGCCATCAAAAGGAATGAGATCTTGCCATTTGCAATGACGTGGATGGAACTGGAGTGTGTTATGCTGAGTGAAATAAGTCAATCAGAGAAAGACATGTATCATATGACCTCACTGATATGAGGAATTCTTAATCTCAGGAACAAACTGAGTGTCACTGGAGTGGTTGGGGGTGGGAGGGATGGGGTGGCTGGGTGATAGACATTGCGGAGGGTATGTGCTACGGTGAGCACTGTGAATTGTGCAAGACTGTTGAATCATAGATCTGTACTTCTGAAACAAATAACGCAACATATTTTAAGAAAAAAGAAAAAGAAGAAGATAGCAGGAGAGGAAGAATGAAGGGGAGTAAGTCAGAGGGGGAGACGAACCAGGAGATGATGGACTCTGAAAAACAAACTGAGGGTTCTAGAGGGGAGGAGGGTAGGGGGATGTGTTAGCCTGGTGATGGGTATTAAAGAGGGCACATTCTGTGTGGAGCACTGGGTGTTATGAACAAACAATGAATCATCTAACAGTACACCAAAACAAATGATGTAATATATGGTGATTAACATAACAATAAAAAATTTTAAAAATAAATAAATAAAAAATAAAAAATGTCATTGGAATTTTGATTGGGATGGCATTGAAGTTATAGATTGCTCTGGGTAGCATAGATATTTTAACAATGTTTATTATTCCTATCCATGAGCATGGAATATTTTTCCATCTTTCCATATCAGACTGATACCCCTGATGAATATGGATTCCAAAATCCTCAACAAAATCCTAACTAATAGGATCCAACAATACATTAAAAGGATCATCCACCACAACCAAGTGGTACTTAACCCCGGGATCCAGGGGTGGTGCAACATTCGAAAATCAATCAATGTGATAGATCACATTAATAAGAGGAGGGAGAAGAACCATATGATCCTCTCAAGATGCAGAAAAAGCATTTGACAAAGTACAGCATCCTTTTCTTTTTTTTTTTTACTATAAAGAAAGTGTTTCCTCTGTACTTTGCAATGCACTTGCCACCTCCTGAAGAAGTACAGCATCCTTTCTTGATCAAAACTCTTCAGAGTATAGGGATAGAGGGTACATACCTCAATATCATAAAAGCCATCTACGAAAAACCTACAGCGAATATTCTCAATGGGGAACAACTTTCCCCCTAAGGTCAAGAACACGGCAGGGATGTCCACTATCACCACTGCTATTCAATATAGTATTAGAAGTCCTAGCCACAGCAATTAGACAACAAAAAGAAATTAAAGGCATCCAAATTGGCAAAGAAGAAGTCAAACTCTCACTCTTTGCAGATGATATGATACTTTATGTGGAAAACCCAAAAGACTCCACCCCAAAACTGCTAGAACTCATACAAGAATTCAGTAAAGTGGCAGGATGTAAAATCAATGCACAGAAATCAGTGGCATTCCTATACACCAACAACAAGACAGAAGAAAGAGAAATTAAGGAGTCGATCCCATTTACAATTGCACCTAAAACCATAAGATACCTAGGAATAAATCTAACCAAAGAGGCAAAGGATCTGTACTCAGAAAACTCTAAAATACTCATGAAAGAAATTGAGGAAGAGACAAAGAAATGGAAAAATGTTCCATGTTCATGGATTGGAAGAACAAATATTGTGAAGATGTCAATGCTACCTAGAGCAATCTACACATTTAACGCAATCCCTATCAAAATACCCTCCACTTTTTTCAAAGAAATGGAACAAATAATCCTAAAATTTGTACAGAACCAGAAAAGACCCCGAATAGCCAGAGGAATGTTAAAGAAGAAAAGCAAAGCTGGTGGCATCACAATTCCGGACTTCCAGCTCTATTACAAAGCTGTCATCATCAAGACAGTATGGTACTGGCACAAAAACAGACACATAGATCAATGGAACAGAATAGAGAACCCAGAAATGGACCCTCAACTCTATGGTCAACCTATCTTTGACAAAGCAGGAAAGAATGTCCAATGGAAAAAAGTCCCTTCAACAAATGGTGTTGGGAAAATTGGACAGCCACATGCAGAAGAATGAAACTGGACCATTTCCTTACATCACACACAAAACTAGACTCAAAATGGATGGAAGACCTAAATGTGAGACCAGAGTCCATCAAAATCCTAGAGGAGAACACAGGTAGCAACCTCTTCGACCTCAGCCGCAGCAACTTCTTCCTAGACACATCGCCAAAGGCAAGGAAAGCAAGGGCAAAAATGAACTACTGGGACTTCATCAAGATAAAAAGCTTTTGCACAACAAAGGAAACAGTGAACAAAACCAAAAGACAACTGACAGAATGGGAGAAGATATTTGCAAATGACATATCAGATAAAGGGCTAGTATCCAAAATCTATAAAGAACTTACCAACTCAACACCCAAAGAACAAATAATCCAATCAAGAAATGGGCAGAAGACAAGAACAGACATTTTTCCAAAGAAGACATTCAAATGGCCATAGATACATGAAAAAGTGTTCAACATCACTTGGCATCAGGGAAATCCAAATCAAAACCTCAATGAGATACCACCTCACACCAGTCAGAATGGCTAAAATTAACAAGTAGGAAATGACAGATGTTGGCGAGGATGCGGAGAAAGGGATACCCTCCTACACTGTTGGTGGGAATGCAAGCTGGTGCAGCGACTCGAAAACAGTATGGAGGTTCCTCAAAAAGTTGAAAATAGAGCTACCGTACAACCCAGTAATTGCACTACTGGGTATTTACCCCAAAGATACAAATGTAGGGATCCGAAGGAGTACGTGCACGCTAATGTTGATAGCAGCAATGTCCACAATAGCCAAACTATGGATAGAGCCAAGATGTCCATCAACAGATGAATGGATAAAGAAATGTGGCATATATATACAATGGAATATTATGCAGTCATCAAAAGAATGAAATCTTGCCATTTGCAATGACATGGATAGAACTAGAGGTTATTATGCTAAGCGAAATAAGTCAATCAGAGAAAGACATGTATCATATGACCTCACTGATATGAGGATTCCTTAATCTCAGGAAACAAACTGAGGGTTGCTGGAGTGGTGGGGGGTGGGAGGGATGGGGTGGCTGGGTGATAGACATTGGGGAGGGTATGTGCTATGGTGAGCACTGTGAATTGTGTAAGACTGATGAATCATAGACCTGTACCTCTGAAACAAATAATACATTATATGTTTAAAAAAAAGAAGAAGAAGAAGATAGTAGGAAGGGAAAAATGGAGGGGGGGGAATCAGAGGGGGAGATGAATCATGAGAGACTATGGACTCTGAGAAACAAACTGAGGGTTCTAGAGGGGAGGGGGGTGGGGGGATGGGTTAGCCTGGTGATGGGTATTAAAGAGGGCACGTATTGAATGGAGTACTGGGTATTATATGGAAACAATGAATCATGGAACACTACATCAAAAAGTAATGATGTAATGTATGGTGATTAATGTAACATAATAAAATAAAATTTAAAAAAAGAAAAGACAATGAGGAAATAATAAGATAGTTCTGTTTGAAATTTAATGATTTTTTATATCATTTATGTTTTACTTGTATCTCTTTTCTATTATGCCAAAAAATCTTGATTTTTTTTTTTAATATCAGCATCAGCAGAAACATCATTGGACAAGTCCCTTCATCAAGCCAATCAGGCTGATAAGGGATATAGTTATTCTGGCCCTCTGATATAGCAGATCCTAGAGCCTGTACTGGCCTAAATTTCTTGGGAACATGCCTGTGGTTTAAAAGAGCTGAAATCTTGAAATTAACGTATAACAAAGAACTGTGAACAATCTCCATCAAAGGACCACCTCTCCCACTCAGAAGATATCCCTGAAATCCAGTAAAGGTGCTTAAAAGGGCCCTCCCTTGGAATTTCATCTAAGCCCTGGCTGTGGTTCTCTCTGGAGCAAGCCCGATGCTGAAGCAGTGTTGTTCTGCATCTAAGAGGCTGGCAGCTTTGAACTTCCCTCAACTTGTCTACAACACCAGTACCGGTCAAGCGGTATATGTCTAAACCCCAGATGGGTAGGCCAAGCTTGCACAGTGCCACCCAAAAGTCAGAGTAGAAACATAGAGCTACATAAAGGATGACAAAGGGAGAAGCAGAAATTCCTGCTAATCCATGCATTTAGATACTGGAGCACGGATATGGGGACTCTATTAGGGAGGAAAGTATTCACATCCTAAACTCTAACCTGAACAGAAAGTGAATTTTGTCGTTTCCTTATATTCATTTGAACAACCTAATGGCTTCCTACCATTAGTTTGTATCACCCTTTCAAACAGAGATGGAAATCAAAAGATTAAAGTTCTGATCATACCACTTTCCTATCTAATTATCATATGACCTTGGATATACCACACAAATTCTTTAAAACACTATTGCCTCAATCTTCAATTTGGCTCACTTCAAGGGGTTGCCTTGAGGATTAATGAGGTAATGTGTGTGAATACCTGTGCATTCAGATTAATCAATAAATTTTCACTGATTCATAATCTTCCCTCTATATCTGTGGCTTCTCAAAGCAAGAAATGTTTAACCTGGCAGCTTTTTTTTTTCTCCATATCTAAGACAGATTATTCCTGAGGGCAAGTCAAACATTATGATATTCTTCCTCCTTCATTCCTTACCCATGAAGAAAATATGGGTATATTTCCAGTGGCTAAGTTGAACTGACACATGTATTATAGGGTCTTTTTCATAACTCTGGCATAAAACCTCACATTATAAACATTTTGCGTGAATATAAGAATCAAGAAGTTTTGATGTTTTCATTTACAGCTTAAGTAGCTATATCATATTCCTTAGCAAACTGAGTATGCCACAATATCTACCATATCTACTATTTGAAACAAAGCCAAAGACCCAGTCAATGACTTTCAAATAGGCCCTATTTATAATGTAATTGATGCACACAGAATGCTGTAAAAAGTAATAATAATTTAAAACTCCTACATCCTGTCATATATTTTGATGACAGCTACAAGGAAACTGCTAGCCCAATTCTTCGATGGTTTTGTGTGAATACATTGAACCAATCCATTAAGCCTTGATAATAATCCAATTAATTGTTTAGAAACATTACCCAGGCTCTTGTGTGTGGTTTTTCTCACAGAGAGAAGAGGTGCCTGTTTATTTCACAGGCAGAATGACCAAGTTGGATATCAATATTCTCCACGAGCGAGCTCTCTAAAATGGATTTGCTATCGATTGGTCCATTTGCTATTGTTAGCAATCTTGCTCTACATCGTGAGGTCTCTGAATTTTTTTACCCCTACATGGTACTATGAATCATTCCTCCTCTAACCAACCAAAAATAAAATTAGGGTTTGCATATATATGGGTTTTTTCTCCACAAGTGCAATATTAATTTTCCCTCAAAAGTGTACTTTTCTTATGCTTTAATTATATACAGATTTTTGAGGATTTAGATGTGCTATTTGAACTGGTGTCATTTCATAATAAAGATCAATGTGACTGCAAAATACTGGAAGGAAGATGCTATCTTTTCTCTCACTTTATAGGTAATAAGACTGAAACATAGAGAACTAAGGCTCAGAGTTAGGTAGACCTGAGTGGAACTCTGGTCCAGACACCACTAGCAGATCTTGATCCTTCTAAATCTGTTTGCTCACTTCAAAATGGGAATATCTCTAATGTCCACCTCTGCTGGTTGTTGTACAGACTAAAGGAAATGATTCACATAAAGCTCCCAGAGTATGGTAAAGACTCAGTACAGTTATGACTATAAGACACAAAGCTGTAATCATTTCCCTACCTTACCTCTTACATGTAGTGCACTGAATCACACAAAATGTCTGTTTTTGGAAGTCAGAAACGGCCAAATATCAGCAATGGTTCAGCATAATTTGTCTTCTGCCTACTGAGAAATAGACTGAGATTTTGAGGGCAACAATTGTATCTTTCTTCAAATTTATATACTCTGAGAGCCTAGCACATAGTAAGCATTCAATGGATGACTGTAACATGTAAATAATGTAATATAAATAATGTAAAATGTGCATAATGTATCCCTTTCATTGGACTCCAAATTACTGACAATAACACCTCATCACAGATTTTTTTTTGGTAAGTCCTATTGCTAAGGGGGAAAACGTTGCATATATTGGTTGTGCTATGACCCATGAATATAAAAGTGTATTCTGTCTGCAGGCTATTTCATGCCTAGTTGGAAAGACAGTAAGGGATGTCTGAGTGGTGAAGTCCTCTGCATAGTCCCATGAGATCCTCACACTACAAGCTCAGGAATGCATCACTGCTCACATGCACTCCAGAACTCAGGGCTCTGGGCCATGCTGTGTCAAACAGAGGCCATGGGATAGGAGATCAGAAGAGCAAGATTGTCCCTATGTAACACTCCATAAAGCTAGATTCCATCACAACTGTCCTTGCTGCTCTTGCAAAGAATAGGCAGTCTGGTCAGAGGTCCTGAAGCCCAACTGCAGATATAAACCTAAAGTTGCCCCAGTAACACCCCCCCCCAAAAAAACAAAGAAATGGAGTTGCATTTACTTTGATCATTTCATGGATAGTCCACAGCCCTGAGTTCAAACAAGTAAGTCATTTATTTTTCATCATCTACAAAAGTCAGTATAATCACTACTTTTCAGAGTTGTCATAAGGATTCAAAGATGTATGCTGAAAAGCATGGAGAAAACAATGAGTCAGTGTGTAAACAAGAGGCCAGTACTTAGAAAAGATAAATTCTTTCTCCTGACTTGCAGAGCAAGGGAAGGACTGAAACATAGAGGGATGTGATTTTTCAGGAGTTCCTGGACTCAGGACTTCTGTCCCACACTTCTTCCCCACCATACCCACCATCAGATGTAACTCGACCACAAATCCCACTTTTCTAAGAAGATTTCACAAAAGGGGCTTATGATCATTTAATCTTAAAGGAGTGATGCTAAAACTCATTGATTCTGAAGATTCTTGTTATTATAAGTGAGGTTAGAAAGAATTTTCACTGCCTCTAAGGCCTCCTCAGCACTTGGACATTCCTCTATTAAAGAACATATCATACCTAGGTTTTGATGCATCTACTTACCACTTACTGAAATCCAATTTTGGGCTACATTCTTGAGCTGTCACATTTCACTTAAGTCTCACAACAGTTCATTTAGATAGTTTTACTCTCATTTTGAAAGGAATCAGAGGTTTAGGAGATTCTTGGAGAGGGTTTTTAATAACTTTGCCCAAGTTCACACACCTAATGAGCAACAGAGCCAGAAAATAACCTGGGAATATCTGTCTTCGTAGTTGTGCCTTCACCACCACGACAGGCTGAAGGAATATTTTATTTACAGGTTGCTTTTCAAGAGGGCTCTGTTTTATTCACTATTGTGTCCTCAATGCCTAAGTGCTTAAATGTATTTTTTTGAAGAATAAATGAATGAACAATCAGCCACTGGTTTCCCTAAGTTTCTAAAGCAGTTATAAAGCTCATAAGCAGCATTCAACCTCACCTTTCTGGGACTGCAGCTAAGCAGGAGAGCAATAAAAGTATGTCTTACTAGAGATAGGGTTGAGCAAGTACCCCTGGGATCCCCTGGTCACTTCTTGGTTTTGCACTAAAAGATGAATACAATTGTGAGGTAAGTTCCGTTTGACTTTATGCTTTTCTAAACAAACTCCAGCCAATTACACTCAGTTGAGTGTAATAGAGAGAATTAGATTCTACACTCTTAGACGAGTAATGTGGCCTTGGGTAAGTGATTCTGCCCATATGGTCCTCAGCATCCTCAGTTGAAAAATACGCTGACTAGAAACAATGCTCTCTGATCTCAGGAAGACATCTGGAAGCAGGTGCCTACTTTACCTGCCAGAACGTGCAGGCACAGGCAGTGCCACATGATGGCCAGGTACAGCACCAGAGCCAGCTGATGGGTTTGGACCCCAACTCCAGCTCTAACTAACCACATGATCTTGGCAGTTTTCTTCATCCTCCCCGTCAGGATCAATATTCATCTTCCATTTCTCAATTTCTCAAAGCTGTATTTTACATCGTCACAAAGAAGACAATGTCATTAAATGTTACTGAGAATATTAAGAAAGATCAATAGACATGTAGATAAAAACCAGCTGTAGAAAAGGATGTTTGGTTGGGTGTAGAAGAATAATGGAGGGAAGTGGTTTTGGGGTGGAAAAGATCGTTCTGATCTTTGTATTTAAAGTCTGGGGGATAGGGGCGCCTGGGTGGCTCAGTCGTTAAGCATCTGCCTTCGGCTCAGATCGTGACCTCAGGGTCCTGGGATCGAGCCCCGTATCAGGTTCCCCGCTCCGCGGGAGGCCTGCTTCTCCCTCTCCCACTCCCCCTGCTTGCGTTCCCTCTCTCACTGTGTCTCTCTCTGTCAAATAAATAAATAAAATCTGTAAAAATAAATAAATAAATAAAGTCAGTGGGATATTTTCCTTGTGGATTCAAGTTTTAGCTGCTGAAACTTCTTCTCAACACTGTGAATGGCATAAAAAACATGGAATTTTCCATGTGTTGGCTTTTAACTGGTTATTCATACATAAGACTTTTAATAGAAGTAACGATTGGTTGAGGAGTTGTTAGTAGTTCAACACAGAATAGTAAAAATAAAGATTATAGAGTGGGTGTATTTATTTAAAATAAAATCACTATGTGAAAGTTTCTAACCAAAGTTGAATGTTCATGATTATTCATTCTTAACATGTAAATTTTATGAATAATTAAATGGAAAAATACTCCTGCTTTAAACTGAAAATGACTGAATAAAGAAACAAAAGAAATGGGGCACAGTAGGTATTGATAGTCTCCTAATTAAGTAGGATTATCTTAATGGTAAGCTTGCTTTTCAAAAACTTGTAAGAAATGTGAATTCCATCCATGGTGAGGGAATGTTTTCCTCTGTTACATTTTATATTGGTTTCTTACTACTGCTGTAACAAATTACCACAAATTTAGTAGCTTAAAACAACACAATTTATTATTTTACAGTTCTGTAGGTCTTAAGCCTGATACTGGTCTCAATGGGCTAAAATCAAGATGTCAGTATGGCTGTGTTTCTCCTGAAGTTTCCAGGGGGAATCTGTTTCTGTGCCCTTTCTGGCTTCTAGAGACTGCCTGTGTTCTTTGACGCATGGTTCCCTTCCAACTTAAGAGGCAGCAACAGTAGGTTGAATGCTTCCCACACTGGATCACTCTAACCTTCTCTTCTACCTCCCTCTTCAAATTTTTAAAAAAGATTTATTTATTTGAGAGAGAATGCATGCACATGCGAGAGCAGGGGGGAGGGGGACAGAGGGACAGAGAAAGAATCCCAAGCAGACTCCCTGCTGCGCATGGAGCCCAACAGGGTCTCAATCCCAGGACCCTCAGATCATGACCCGAGCTGAAATTAAGAGTCGGACATTTAACCAACTGAGCCACCGAGGCGCTCTTCCCTCTTCAACTTTTAAGGACCCCTGTGACTACATAGAGAGCATCCAGAAAATCCAGGATTATCTCCCCATCTCAAGATCCTTAATTTAATCACATCCTCGAAGTCCCTTTAGTCATATAAAGAAACATATTTACAGGTTCTGGGGATTAGCATATAGACATCTTTGGGGGGCCATTATTATGCCTTCTACACATCTCTTTTGAGTCTATATATAGTGGTTAAGAGCATGTACTCTGGAAGCAAAGAATGTAGGTTCAAATCCCGGGTCTACCAGTTATTAGCTGTATGATCATAATCAAGTTACTTAACCTCTCTGGCCTCAGTTTCCTCATCTTTAAAACAGCATTAATAATCCATACACATCTTATCTAGTTTTTGAGAATATTAAATGAATTCATGAAGAAAGTGACTGGGCATATTAAGTGCTATGTAATCATTAACTGTTAGGAAATAAAAGTATATTAGTTAAGATACTCTAAAATCTGTAACATCCAA
The DNA here is from genome assembly GCF_009762305.2 of Zalophus californianus. NCBI lineage: Eukaryota > Metazoa > Chordata > Mammalia > Carnivora > Otariidae > Zalophus > Zalophus californianus. The sequence goes on along the minus strand of NC_045595.1, from coordinate 63,264,425 downwards.
CGTCTCAATTTTGCTGGCTTAATACGATATGCTTACTTCTTGCTGTGAAAAGTTCAATTAGAGTCAAAACAAAAGAGACACTCTGCAACTGTTTTTGTGTCCATCCTTCCCAAGGGCCTCTGAGTCCTTGCCATTTAAGCATGGGGACCAGAAGAAATGGAAAATCCCAAAGGAATCTTTTATGGGTCAGGTATAGAAATTATTTATATCACATTCCATTCAGTCACTGCAAAGCAGATTGGTAAGTGTGCTCTAAATATGTACCCCATGCCCCCAAAAATGGGTTTGGTGAAAAGCTAGGCAGTCTCTGCCACAAGGAGCCAAGGGTCAGCATGGAGGGTGACATTCTAAGACTCCTGGCCCCTTTTGCAAGCAGACGAGCTGTTCAAACCAAGGAACACTGTAGTTACCTTGTGAAAGACTTCCAGAGGAGATAGGAGTCTGGGTTGGATGTTTGTAGAGCCCAAACTACATGCTGCTTGGGATAAATTGGAAGCTGGGACTGTGGAACATGGATGAGCCTAGAGGGTATAATGTTAAGTGAAATAAGTCAGACAGAGAAAGACAAATACCATAATGACTTCACTTATATGTGGACTCTGAAAAACAAAACAAACAAACAACAAGAACAGAAATAGACTTACAAATATAAAGAACAAACTGGTGGTTGCCAGAGGGGAGGTGCTGGGGGGATGGGCAAAATAGGTGAAATGGATTAAGAGATACAAACTTCCAGTTACAAAACAAAAGTGTCACAGAGATGAAAAGCACAGCATAGGGAATGTAGTCAAAAATATCTTAATGGCATTATATGGTGACAGGTGGTGACTACACTTACCATGATGAGCATATTATAATGTCTAGAATTGTCAAATCACTATGTTGCATACCTGAAACTAATATAACACTGTATGTCAACTATAGTTCAATAATAAAAATTTGAAAAAGAAAAAGAGCAATCATTCCAGTGTGAACATAGCCACATGATTACTGAATGAAGTAAGGGCCACTGTGGAGATTAAGTGAGTAAATCTTGGATTAGGAGATATATTGAGGCTGTAGATATGGATCTAATCATTATTGGCATAAAGATTAAAGATAGTAATTGAAGTCATGGAGGTGAAAGAGCAAGTAGGGTGAGAATAAGACAATGAAGAAGAGAAGGAGAGGAAACCATAAGGATTAGGAGTTATTGGGGTTGGGGGCAGGCAGCAGGAGAAGAGCAGAGTAAGGATATACCAAGCAGCAAAGGAGGAGGCAACCTGCTACCTGTGTCAATTCTACCAAGGAATTAAATGATAATTTCCTTAAAACACCAAGGGGCCTCTGACATCTCCACCGGGAATAATCTCTGTAGAGTGTGCAGTGAAAGGAATGCTGCTGAACACAGGATGCAGTATGGTAGGAAAGGGAGGGAGAGGAAGTATACATAGACAACTCTTTCAAGAGGTTTTATTCTGAAAGACAAGAGATGGATATGGCTTTGGTGGAAGATGATGGTTAAAGGATTTCTTTCTCTTTTTCTTTTCCTTCCTTCCTTCCTTCTTCCCTTCCTTCCTTCCTTCCTTCCTTTCTTTTTTGTTTTTTAAAGATGGGATAAACTAGCAGGCTCAGGGGAAAGAGCCAGTAAGGGAAGTGCTGAAAAACAGGGAAGATGGGGTGATGGAAAGGCAGTAGTGGAGGGTGAGCTAAGAACCCCAAAGGCTTAGCATTGCCAGTCCCATTCTTTTCAGGATATTGTGGAGGGATGAGGAGACAATGGAGCCCATCCCTGTAGTATTTGGGAGCCTGAAGAAAAATGCAAAATGGTCGGGTTTGAAAGGCCTTTTAAAGAACATGCAGAATCGATTTTATGTCACTAGGCATCACGACCTGTAATTATGAAAATGAGCAAATAGCCCAATTCACACATTGCATAAATAAAATGCAACTTCTATTTCCATTCGCTAACCTAAAACCTCTCACTGTACATCAAAGAACAGATCAGATAGCAATCCTAATTAGAGGACTCTTTCATTTATTTATACCTACTTTGACCCAAAAGGATTTAAGGTGATTAATCAAAAAATAATAATAACCTAGCTATTTCACTCCTTTCCTCATATAAGAATTTAATGTTAAAACAATTATAGCAAGAAAGGAATTTGAAGATATTGCACCCCTAAACCGTTCACTAGAAGACTATATGGAGAACACAACCAAGAATTTCCTGTGCCAGAAGCAGGAACAGAAGAAACAGTACTCATTTTCCTAAGAGATGAGAAAAATTCAGTGTTCAGTTAAGCTGACATGTAGCTTTAGTAGAAGGGTTTATGTGTATTGAAAGCTAGTTCCAGGACACAGATGACAAAGTCTGTAAGTCACAATTAGTAATAAATCAACTATTACTATTTTTTTTGACAGGAAAAACTACCTGTCTATGATATTATATGTAGGCTGGCTAAAGAGGTCCAAGGAATCTTACAACATTACCAATGTAATTATGAACTCCAGGGATCAGACTTTACATAGAAGTGACAAGCTCAGGTGAAGTCATAGTACCTGGGAGGAAATGTAACCTGGCTTTACAAATTCAGGTCCTAAGGCAAAGAATGGCAGGGTATACAACCACCAGGACCCACTTGCAGTTCTTCCATCCTCCCCAGCCCTCTGCACCTCTCTTCCAGGATTTACTTTTCTCCATAATACTAATTACAATTGAGCATACTATATATCATTTTAAATGCTTTTTATTGTCTGTCTCTCCATGCACACTGCATGAGCTGAGGATTTTGCTTCATTTGGTCAGTGTTGTATCTCCAAGGCCTCCAGACTCCAACACATGATAAGCACTCAGCAAATACCTTTTAAGTGAAAAAAAATGAATGAACCAGTAGAATTGGCTTATATTTTAATCTACCACTGTCTGCCATACCAGCCTCACCTTCCAGTACTCTCCACACTGCAACCACACCCAAGGGCTTCCTAGTGGTCCCTGCAGTTTCATGCTCCTGTGTCTTTCACACACTTTCTCTACTGATTTGGCAACTCTCTCACCTTACTCCGCTTCCCCCTCCCCGACACACAGACACACAGACACACACACACACACACACACACACCCTCATCTGCCCCTCAAAACTCTTAACTTTCAAGCATCAAGTATTGTGCTCAAACATTTTTGTCTCCATGAAGTCTTCCACCAGTACCCCAGAAGATTTCTTCACTCTTTCATCCAATATGTCCTCATTTAACTGGTATTGTTGATGGTTGTTCATGTATCTCTAACTGTGATGGTCCTGTAGCAAGCAGGCATGTGAACCCTGTGCTCAAGGAATGTATGCCACCTCTGCCACTGCATTTTCCCACCTCTCTTCCAGCCTCCATCAACCTACAGTGCAACTGTGTTTACAGCTGTCTCCTCAACTAGACTCAGGGCCTGCAAGGCAACACCATTTCTTCTTTGTTTCCACTTCTCCAGCACCTGACACAGCATTTGCTGCTTGATAAATGTTTGAATGAGTGAAATAACTTAATGACCAAAGGATATGAAACATACCATTTCTATCCTTCATGTTGACAATTTGCTTCTTTTCACTCCTGGATCTGAAGATTTCTGTGCTGTTGCTGTGGATGCTATTTTTACTCATGGTCTTTTTCTCTTTCTTCCTCCCTGGCTCCTATAATGGCTACCAGTCATTCACTATCTGCCTCATGCCAGGCTCTACGCTAGACACTATAAAATATTAAGTATCTCATTGAATACTCACAGCAACACTGCCAAGCAAATATGATTGTCCCTATTTTAAAGAAAAAACCTTTTTCATCTTCTCAGGCCCCTTCTTTTTGTAAATGTCCTCCCTTCATTAGTTTTGCCAAGGATATTTCAACAACCCCCCCCAACCCACACCATTAGAGGAAGGTGCTGGATCCTCAATGTGAGGGAGGAGATCCAAATTCTTTTATCAGCTCTGCCCCTCCTGCTCTGTTGCTAAACTTGCCTTTGACCATAAATTGTTCAATACAGATCTTGGCAAGGTAACAAGTCTAGACTATATTGATTTCCTTGACAAGTGACAAATAGAACATCATGATGAGTTATTTCAGTAAAAGCCAAAAAGAGTTACAACTTAGGACAGCTGTCACTGAGCCCAGAGATTGATACCAGGTCCTCTCCCAGAGAAAAAGCTAACACAGTCAATCCTCTCCCTCAAGCCCCTTGGCTGCCAGCATTTAGGGACATTCCAATTATTTGGCAGCATCTACAGTAGTCTCAATACATCACAACTCACAAAGACATTACCTTGTACACAAACCAAAGGGGGTTTGTAATTAAGGTGTGAGAATGACCTCCCTATATCCAAGCCCCACCTGTATCACAGTACATAAAATGCACCCCTAGTCTGATTGTATGTATGGGGAGATTTCAGGGTATCCTTAGGTTTTGAATTCAGACAGGCATTGTTGCCAATTCCTCCATTTGCTGTCTATGTGTCCTTGAGAAAGCTATTTAATCTTTCTTAGTATCTTCCACCTTACTGTTAAAGCAGTATCAACAATACCACCAGATTCCATAGAATTGTTGGGAAAATTATATGAAATAACATAAATAGGGGGTCTACCATTTCATAGTAGCTTTTAATACCCTTTCCTTCTTTTATCCTGTTGTATTTCTTTTACTTTATGTCATGGAAGTCTAGAATCTTGGAATTGTAACAGAAAGAGATACCATCAATGTCAAATGTCCAACTATAGCAGAAAGTGCTTCATGAGAAAGTGACCTCTGGCTTCTGGGGTTAAATCTCCCATAAAAACTGAAAGCTTACTACTGTACAGGGTGATTAATGTTGAATGAAGGAATGAATGAGTAATGACATGAACAAATGAATGAAAATATAACACATGTCAGGTTTTTTTAATGCTTCTTTGGCTATTACCCACTGTTCTTGGTAATACAGTCTATCTGTTTTAACACCAGCCTTTCTCTGTTATAAGTGTGTGTTTGTCTCCTTCATAAGACTGAGGCCATCTTCATCACAGGGGGCATTTTCTCTAGCACGTAGGAGAGTATCTGGTACAGAAAACTGGATCAATAAATATTTGGATGAAGATGAATAAATTAGATAGTTAAAGAGTTCTAGAAATTCTTCTTTATATTTAAAAAAAGAAAATGTTCCTCTAATGGACTACCTTTCCGCTGTTGTGCCTGCATATTTTGTATACAGTTACTATGCTCGTTGTGATAGTTCTAATGTGCATGTCATTCAGCACCATGGACAAAGTCCTATCCCACTAAAGGAGGATGGGCTCTCCCCAGAGTAGGATGGGCATTCTCTGTGTGAGTAATAGGAATTAGAGGCTGGTAATCAGTAAAGAAACTGAAATGCAGATACTATGAGAGCCTAATGCTGCACAAGGCTCTGCACGAAGTAGGCACCTGATAAATGTTAATTGACAACTGTAGGAAAATGAGAGAAATTCCATTGTCTCTGATCTAAATTATACATTAAGGCTGTCCTGGCTCTTTGGGACTGATAATAAATGGATTAGAAAAAAACATAGGAGCATAAATTCTTAAAGTGCAGGGATTTTCTTCTTTTAAATCTTTCTCTAATTTTTTTTCAAGTTTCCTTTCATGTTTAGTGACAACAATCTCAATTTCATGGGTCTGTTGGAGGGCTAATCAGACAATATGTTATGTACTACTTATCAAACATATATGATTGCTCCAAGCACTGAGCTAGACCCAAAAGTGTGCAGTTTGGGAAAGGACAAGGGACAGTCCCTGACCTTGAGACACTCTCAGGTTCATGGGATAGACAGCAAAACCACATAATAAAAACTATATTAGTTTTCTAGGGCTGCCATAACAAATTACCACAAAGTAGGTGGTTTAAAAAACAGAAACTTAATCTCTCATGATTCTAGAGCCAGCAGTCCAAAATCAAAGTGTCATCAGGGTTATAGTCACTACAGAGGCTCTAGGAGAGAATCTGTGCCACTGCTTCTTGGGCTTGTGGCCACATCACTCCAACCTCTGCCACCATCTTCACATTGCCTTCTCTCTCCTCTATTGCTGACCTCTCTGCTGTGTGTTTCTTATAAGTACACTTGTTATTGGATTTAGGGCACACCCAAATCATCCAGGATGGTCTCCTTATCTCAAGATTCTTAACTCAGTTACATCTGTGAAGACCCTTTTTCAAATAAGGTAACATCCATAGGTTCCGGGGATTAGGATGTAAACATCTTTTTTAGAAGGGGATTGGGGGTGGTGTGAAGGGGCACATTCAATCCACCACAATAACTAACCAGGTGAAGTGATTGTCTTCATTTGTAGAGTAGAAACTGAGGTTCCAAAAGGTTAGATAACTGGTCCAATATCACTGAGGTGAAAAATGGCAGAATTGGGACTCATACCCATGTCTGACCCAAAGGCATCTGCTCTCTTCATCTCTACTGACTCAGTCATGATATTATAATATAGCAACACACAGGTCCTAAATGATCATGAGATCTAGCTCAGATCAAGTAAGGCAGAATTGTGAAAAGCTTTCCTAAGAATTGTCTTGAAAGATGAGCAAGTAGTAACATTATCTATAAGAAGATGATGATGTATACATAAATAAGAGTCAAAGACTACATAATGTGAAGCCTACCACAATGATGGTTAAATGCTTTGGCCAAAGTGTTCTAAGACTGAAGCATTTTGAAAGAAGGAAGACTATTATCACCTGGAGGCAAGAAAGGAGGGAGCTAAAAAAGACATCATGAATGGGTAGCAATTGAGTGGGAACTAAAAAGAAAGATAGAATTTGGATGTACCAAGAAGAAGGAGAAGACATCATAGGCACTGAGAATCTGGGAATCTGGAGAAATACAATTTGGCTACAGTGCAGGGTACTCCAAGGGGATCTTTGAGAGAGAGATAATGCTGAGGGACTTGGTGGAGACATTGGATGAAGCATCTTGATGCTCTACTTAGAAAGTTAGACTGGATTCTGAACAGTGGGAGCCACTGAAGACTTTTCAAAATACATAGTGAAAGACGCTGATGCAAAATGGAAGTAGAGAAATAAGATTGCCTCTGGTTCTTGGAGCATCTCTTTTTGTGCCTTCACTGTACATTAAGGCTTTTGCTTTTATTTTGGGAAGGGATATGGTAAGAGAAAGACTGGCTTTGAGGCACATTTCAATCCGAGAAGTTCAGAATGCTACAATATTAGCCATTTGCTCTCTCGGAGGAAAATAATGCAATTATTTCTCGTTCCAGGGCAGAAACCTAAATATCAGCCCCTTTAAGCTCTGGAATGAGTGGTCTGTTTCCATTACCCATCTCTCAACTAGCAGACCTTTTATATGTAGACACAGCAAAGTCTAATAGAGTGGAAATGTCTAATGAAATTGGACATAGCATTTCATCACAACTTCCCCAAAAGCAGGGGATATGACCTTCAAACTCACTGAAAAGAATTGGAAGCAGGGTGAAACAAGGCGAATAGAGGACCAAGAGATCATACACAAGGAGGGCAAGTCCAATCCCCTACCACTACTCCCTCTCCAGCACTGGATGAGTTCACATGGAAGGAAGAAAGAGACTGCTCATCTCTGATAGCACCACTGAGAGGTGTATCAGCAGTTCATAAGGTCGAAGTCAAGGAGGAACTGAAAACAAGAATCTAAATAAAGACCCCTTCCAGAACACATTTTCATTGTCCCATGAGTCAATCCACCTGCTTCTTCCATCACCTTTTCCTGCTTAGATGTTATGAATAAGAGAAAACTGACCTTCTGCTGCTTCAACATAAATTAACATCTGGTGACAGAAAGCAGGGATGGTCTCAGATTAATCTTAGAAGGCTTTACAATAAAGGGAAATATTAATTATGCCTAACATTTGTAAAGCATGTTATAAAGCACTTTCACATGCATAATTCCATTTGATCTTTACACAGTTCATGAAACAATACATAAAGTATGCTTAGAACTGTGCCTGAAACATAGCAGGTGTTCAATAAATATCATTCTCCTCCTCATATTGCACTGAACTATTTCTGCTGTCACTTTTTCAGCCTGCCTCTAGGCTGTCACTTCCCATTACTCCCTGCAGTGAAAACTAGGGCAATATTGTTTTCCTCCTTTCCCGCTAACAAACAGAATCCTACCAAATCCCTTTAAAATTAACCTGCAGAAGTGCAGAGTGACAGTTTTTGTAAATCATTTTAATGGGAAAAGATTATTTCTCTGCTCAACATAAACACAGCCTGGGTCTGTTAAACTAAAACAAACGCAGGCAATCTATTCCAGCTGCCTAACAACCAAATTGCATCAGGACATATTGGGCCCAAATAATTGCCACATGATAAGTTATGCAGATGATCAGAAATACTAATAATATCATTCTGTCATGGCTTTGTCTATGTCATGTGGGCGGGAGTCTGGCCCTTTAAGACTAAGTCATGGGAAACTTGAGGTAAACATAATAATTCATCTATGGCTAGAGTTCTGCCAGGTCTGAGGTATTTCTCTCCCTTGCATCTCACTGAACCTTTCATACACACACACAAAAAAAATCTATGCACAGTAACTTACAGATTAGCTCTACTATAAGAAAACAGTTTAAAAACTGCTGTTTCCTCTTTTCTATTGCTGCCTGCAAAGGTAAATAGATCAGCCCCTTTCCTTGTCTTTCAACATTGTGCTCATTCTTCAGTGTCACTTCCAAATCCCCTACAGTCAGAATTAACCACTTGTCCTTCTGGGCTCACACGGCTGGATGCAGGAATGCCTAATTAGTCATTAATTTTTTCTACCATGTATAATGCTTGATTGTTTATTTGCTAGTCTTCTCTACAAACATGAGGGCAAGACAACATCTTCTTGATCTTCGTAGTCTCCCCAGGGCCTACAGTGGGGCCTGGCACTTGGTAGGTATTCAGCAAATGTTTGTAGAATTTAAATGAAAGTCAGGTAAAAAGTATAGAGCAAATAGAATCACTTTTTGGAACAATCTGCCAACCCCATGTTGTTAGAACCTCCTGGTTCGGAAACATAGAAGTCTCATATGGAGACAGTGTTTCTTGCTTGATGTGTGTTCAACAGGCCCTAGGGTAAAGGAGTCTTTCTCAATACTGTACTGATAGGGCATGCATTACATTGGCCCCAAGACATTATGAGCCCTTTCTAAGTTATAAATAAGAGAAGATTTAATTGAACTCAGCATGAGAATCAGGGTGATCAATCTCTATGAGCAAGGAGTCTGGGACCTTCCACTGATATATCAGTCAGGCCTGCCAATCAGAAAGCATTACCAAGTCTGGGAAGTTCTTATGTGATCTGGAGATCACATGATCAATACAGTCAGGAAGAACCAGAGGCCAACTCCATTGTTGCACTGGCTAGATCCATTGACCCTTGATATTTAAGACCTTTGGAAATTGGGGAGCTGCCACTGCCACAATTTCTTCCCTTATTTCAAGGTTCCAGTCAAATAGGATCTGTGGCATCTTACCTTTAAGAGCCAGTGTGGTACGGTAGAGGAAATATAATCCTTGTGTCTAGGAAGGCATGATTTAAAACCCAAATCTACACTTTGGCAAGTTGTGTGAGCTTGTGCAAGTTAGTGAAATAACTGGGCTTCAGTTTCCTTATAATGGGGATAATAAGATTTTCCTCATGCAAAATGATGTTCACTACCTTCTGTCCCTGGCTTGGTACATTAATATCATCTACTCTGCACCCAAATACAAACACATGAATTCCATCTACCCACCTACTTCACTCTGCTAAGTATCTGGTAGTCTTCTTAAGGCTTATGAAACTATTGTTATGGTATAGTAAAGAGGCATTTTCATGCAGTAGCCAAACACTGTGGTGTATGAAGCCAAGAGGCACAGACAGGGCATCAATACCACTTAGGGCATAAATGGATGATAGCTGTTATAGATAGAACAAGCAATCTACTTGGATTATATAGAGGATAAGTCAGGGCTCTGAGTCATGGGCTGTGGGCTGCACCCTCAGGGGTATAAGCTCCTTGGACATGTGGCTCCCATCAGCCAAGGGCAATCTTTTGGAGGAGTGGGGGCAGCTATAAGCCATTAGCAGACAAAACTCATGGCAGCCAGAGATGGCTGTAGCGACCCAGTAAAATGAGCTGGACAGAACACTGACCACATAGATAAATTGTACCGGGCTGAGAAGTATTACAGTATAATACATACTTGTACCCCTCATGGTAATCATGACCCAAAGCAGTCTGTCCCAGGATCTGAAAGCCCCCAATTCTAACCTCAGACAGCATTTGAGCCTGACGAACCATGAATTATTAAACACAGCAGACACTGTTAGTGCTCCCTCTATATCCCTTTGGCACCCATCCTTCAGTACAGACCTTTTGCAACCTAAAGCAAACACCTGTTCCTCTCTGCCCAGGGGCTTTCTTTTGGCCCACATGCACTGGGTAAGCTAGAAGTGCCAGGGATTAGTGCCCTTGGGAACAGGCCTCAGGGAAAACAGATGGGGTTTAGAGAACAAATACTCTTTCCTACCCCCTTGGAGATGCACTCTGCACCATCCTCCAGAGTTTTCCAGCAAGGCTGAGCCCCAGTTGCCTATGTAGTAACTGAGCAAAAAAATACACATTTTTGGCTGTCTTCCCTTTTATGCCTCACCTTTGGGTGCTTCTTTTTGATCACCTCTCAAGCAAGCTACTTGCTCTCAAATCCTAAACTCAAGAGTCTTCTGGGAGAACCCAACCTAGGTCCATATTTAACCACTAAGACTCAAAATTACATTCATAGCATAATTCTTACAAAATTTATATTGTATTAACAAGATGCATGATTATTCTTTGTTAAAACATTATTTGATTAACTACACACACCATTTTCCCACAGGGCTGGAAAATAGAGTTAACTATATTTGCATACACACACATACACACACACACACATACGTCTCATTTTGAATGTTACACAAATGGAACATGACTTTTGAAGTATATGGCTATCTGCAGTTACCCTAGGAGCCCCTAACTAACAGCCACTGTACCCTTGTCTTGACCCCAGTACCAAGGCTCTTAACCTGATGATTGGCATCTGGCACCCAATCTTCCTCCTTCTCTTCCCCCTCCTCCCCCTCTTCCTCCTCTCTTCCTTCCCTGTCTCTTTTCCAAGTTCATGATCATTATAAAATACCAAGGCATTTTGAAATCCCATTTTTGCTACACTAGTAAATCTGAATTGTAAAGTAAAATAAGTCCCGTAAAATCAAAAAGACCTATTATTTCCTGTACTGCTCCATGAGCTGAGAGAGTGACAAATGGGGGACCAAAACATCAGGGCAGTTGGCGTTAATTAATACTAAATTTACTGAATTAAACAATGAATTTTAAAGAAATAATTCTAAGATGTCATTTCAATTAAGGCACTGCAACTAGAATAATGGATGTGGGTGGCATCCAGGAAAGTCAATCATGGCACTGTTACAGGAAGACACCATTAACTTCAAAAAAGCAAGTGAATACAAAAGAAAGAAAAGAAATCCATGCTTCCCAAGGAATCTGGGAGAAACTGCAGAGCTCCTAGGCTGTTAAATCTCTCTACCTTCTCAATCAAGGAAGATGTATCTTGATTAAGGTCAATAATCTAGAACAGGTCACCTTAGCAGTTTCCCCATTTTAGCATGGCAAAACAGAAATAATTGCTTCCCTGGATTTGAGCAGAAAGTAGAGATTATTGAAGGCTAAAGCTCTGACACAACTCGGCTTTTCTCCCAAAAATGATCCCCTCTGTTGGGCCCAGAGAAATGAACTACAGCAGCTTCATAATGTCTGGAAAACTGGAACATAAGAGTGAGGGGAATCACAGCCACAGATTATAGAGCTTGAAGAATCCTTTTAATGGTCATTTAGTTCAAGTACAAACTTGTCCCAGCAAGAATGAGGATCTAGAAATTGGAGCTTTCCTCAAGGCCACATAGCCCAGACCTCAGACATAGAGCCTATCCATTTCTCCCTGCACAGCAGCCTGGGTCTCTATTGGTGCTACATCTCAGGAAATATCCTGTAAAGACTCTTCAAGTAGAAAATGTAAATAACAATTCTAATTAAGAGAATAAATTTTCTAATATGTCACTAAGAACTGGCATGTGCAACATCTCTTGGTCCCAGTTTGCTTATGTACAATATGGATATAGTAACTACTAACTAAAGGCTAAATCCCCCAAGAGCACTCTGTTCTCCTTCTGCATATATATCATACTCTATTGTACTTATTTAATGTATGCCTACTGTACTGAACTTTGAACAGATAGAGAAAAGCAAAATATTTCTGAAAAACAAAATGTGTGCGTGAGCTAAAGAGCTGCCCAGCAGCAAGTTGGTGGACTGGGATGAGAGAGTGAGAAGCCAGGACTTGTGCTCAAAGTTCTTTCCTTCCCTAGGTGAATACCTCCCATGTCCTCTGATAGTGAACAATGTGGAAAGGATAGAAGTGAAACTAGTAGTCTAACAGTGTTTCACTAATCCTTAGCTGGCATCCACTGCAATATTATCCCTCTCTCTCTCTCTTTATATATATATATGTAAAGATATATATAAAGATATATATCTTTAAAAGATATGTGTGTGTGTGTGTGTGTGTGTGTGTGTGTAGTTTTTTTGCTTCCATATCTTAGAATTTTTCTAAAATGAACAGCTCTCTGGCCCTGGACACCCCTGGGGATTTCTGTTCATTTTCACAATCTGAAAAAATGATGATTTCATTTTTAATTATGAATATTCATATTGTTCAATTGAGACTCTGTTCAATTGAGACTCTGCATGTCATTATAATTCCCAAATTAGTTCAGAGGGAAACTGACATTTTGTCTAAATTCCTTTTATTCTTCACTGAAACAGAATAGGGTGACATTCTGCTCTGAAAGGAAATGGGACTTTTTCCTTGTCTTTGTCACCTGACAATTTCCCATCCCCAGTAAAATCCCATTTGCGGAGCTTCCTTCCAGTGTTACTTGAAGAATCCAAATTATCAAGAGGGTGAGGAGACTCCAGTCTGTAAGAGAGGAACCGACCTAGACAAGATTTAAAATTAAAAAAAAAAAAAACTGAAGATGACAATATGAGTCAAATACAACGGCTCATTTAGTCCTTGCCACCAACCTATTATTATCCCTTCTTCTACAGATAAATAAAACTGAGTATCAGGAAAGTTAAATGGTTTGACTAAGGTCATATCACTGCTTCAGATAGTAGCATAATGTAAATGTTGCTGTTTGGACTGCAAATTCAGTTCTCTTTCCAATCCATCACAGCTGCTTATATTTCCAAGAGGTCCATAGATTATAGTTCTGTCTGTAGAAGCTTCGCACCAGCCCAACTTCCTGGTGAGTGCTCCTAATGGGCCAGCTGACACGCAACCACAGACACTCCTGTTTCACAGATGAATGAAAGGAGGCATAAGGAAATTAAGTGACTTTTAAAATATTATGCAAAGGTACCTAAAGTTATATATATTCTTGTCCTTGAATATTGTCACATAAGAAAAATATATGCAATTCAAGTAGAGGAACAAAAAATGAGAGAAATTATGTGTAGGACAACTCATGGGCCATCCAAGCTAGGGTCTAGATCCCTTCCACAATCACAGGAGCTTAATTAGTTTTTTAGGCTATATAATGGATTACACATTTAACAGTTCAAAACCCATTTATTATCCCAAATTTCTATAGATGTCTGGACACAGCTTAACTGAGTTCTCTGCTTGGGGTCTCACAAGCCTGTATGCATGGTGTTGGCTGGGGTTCATCTGAAGCTCAGGGGTTCACATGATTGTTGGCGGAATTTATCTCCTTGAGGTTGGACAACCCAAAGCCAGTGGGAGAATCCCTCTAACTTCAGGGAAGGCCTAAGCACTTTTTTGAAAGAGCTCACTTAATTAGGTCAGGCCCACCCAGATAATCTCCCTTTGATTAACAAAGTCAAACAGTTAGGGACCTTGATTACATCTTTAAAATCCCATAACCTTTGCCATGTGATATAACATTACCATGGGGTTGACATCCATGATACTCGTAGGTCCTGTCCACAATCAAAGGGAAGGGATTATACATAGAATAGACACTAAGCAATGGGAATCTTAGGGGCCATCTTCCAACTCTGCCTACCACAGAAGCAATACCACTTTCCAAATTGCAGTGCTTGGGTTAGTGTTTGGTATTCTACTAGCAATGCATACATCAATGTGACAGTATCTCTGGATTCTGTGCAGGTCTTTTAAATGGATGCCAGATCATTACTCAACTAGGTAAGCTGGGATGAGTTCCTACTGGATGCCTGGCACAGAACAGTCTAGAAAAGCCAAAACAAATAAAAGACTCAGTCCCTTCTCAGTAGATGCTTCCAATATACTTCAAAGAGAACTGGAAATTACTATTTATAAAAGTTAACACCTAAAAATTATATTCATAAAAATTAATAGGTCCCTTCCATACTCACAGGTTTAGTCACCAATGAAGAAAATAGGGAATCAAAAAGTAGGGGACCCAGAATAAATAAAGGGTCAGTTCCAGGTTCTATAATACTAGATCCAAGAGTAACGCAGCTTCTATAAAGTTTTGGAATCCAGCTTTAGGAAGAACTGGGGGGAAAAAGACACTGGAATAAGCATCCAACAACCTAGAATGTGGCCCTAATTTGCACCCATACCCCTGGTGTGACCTGAATAGCTCTCTTCCCTTCCATAGGTCACAGCACCCTCATGTATAAAATAAGAGAGACCTGCCGAGGTTGTGATGACATCTAAGGCTGCTCCACCTTTAAAAAGTGCTCAGATTTTATAGTCAGCATGGACGGGCCTGGAGCCCTCAGCACCACTGAGATTCACTGGAGTGACACATCTCACTTCTCAAATCATGTACTCCTTCCAGCATGCAGGAAATCAAGGAAAGGTGTTCTACTGGAGGAAAGCACCTTTTTCTTTGTAGTCAGGAACATTTTTGGCAAGCCAACATCTTTCCCCTTCTTGGTGTTTTTTAGGTCTCTTGTGTGTTTCCCTTTCAAAAAAATATTAATAATTAATAATAATTAATAATTCATGAGTTCAGGTGTAGTTGATGGCCATATGCTTCTTCTTACTTACTCTTCTAAGTCCAGAAGCAAGTCATTTAACCTAAGCCTGTTCCCTATTTAAATGAAGATAATGATGCCTGCTCAGAGAGGAGGTGAGAGAAGTGAGTAATGTGATATACAACAAGGCAACTACCCAGCAGGGGGCCTGGGACTTGGTAGGTACTTCTGGCCTACTCTCAGCACCCTCCATCCCTTGAAGAAGGCAGATTTTGAAGGCAATGTTTATGAAAGGCTAGAGTCTTTCTGCTTGCAAAGTGAGCTTACACAGAACTCAGGTCTGGTAATCAAAATTAATAATGGTATTCAATCTAATTTTCCAAGCCAGAGGAGTGGAAGGCTGAGCTTTAATCAATCTTTGGAGGTCAATTCACAGGGGATTTACCAGGTGAAGGGCTTGGTGCCCCCTTGTGCAGAAAAATGCTATCTTATCAGCCTGTAGTTCACACATGTGCTTTCAGCAAGATGTCCTTGGCTCTTGGACATTTGAAAATAAACCCACCCTCTCACTGCCCCTAGGCAGCCAAGTCTTGGTTACTATCAATTCTTTCTTTTAAAAAAATGTGAATTATTTGATTAGTTTCTAAATAGGATATACTTGTCTTGCATATGGAACAAAAATCAACAGTGTACACACTGTTCGTCTCCTTCCCATTCCTGAATCTGACAGCCAGATCCCTTCCCCAGAGGCAATTCTGGTGAGCCCTACCATAGACTGTGTGTGTGTGTGTGCGTGTGTGTGTGTGTCTGTGCATAGTACATATATTTGTGTATATTCTTCCCCAAATGATATCATACTATATGCACTGTACCTTGCTTTTTTCTGCAACTTCCTTTTTCACAATATATGTTAACAATCATTCCATACCTGTACACTTCAAGGTACGTCATTTTTTTAGTGACTGCATAGTATTCCCTCATCTGAATTAACCATAATTTATGCTTTTCAATAATTATATGTACATATGTTCACATATAGAAATATTTTCCAAATATTTTGCTATTTCAAACAAGTTATTGCTATTTCTATAATTAATAATCTTTTACTTACATTGGCTTAAATTATTGTGAATATATTTTTTGGATAAACTTCTAAGATTGAAATTGTGACAGGTGCTCTTCTAATTGCTTTACATGTAATCACTCAACAAATATTTATTGAGAGTCTAGTATGTGACAGGCCTTATTCTAGGTGCTGAGAATACAGCAGTGAACATAATGGATAAAATTTTTCTTGCGGCATTTTTGAATTTTAGATATATATTTAGATATATTTGCTGATATTTAGATTCATTAAATTTTCACAATAACTTTTTTGTATAGGGACTATTATTATCCCTATTTAATAGAGGAGGAAACTGAGACACAGAAGATGATATAAGTCATAAGTAGTGGAGCTGGGATTAAAACCACATAGTATCATTCCAGAGTTCAGAGTTCATGCACTTTACTATGAGGTCCACTTCCACACCCATGCTTAAATGCTCCACATGTTATGATTCTTACTCCAATTTACAAGAAGGTCCTACTATTGTTTAGAAAGGATTTTTACCACAAAAGAACTTACATTGCCTCCAAACAACTGACCACTGGGTACATCATCTAAAGGCTGTCTTAGTCAGGTTTCCTGAGGTAGACCTCTCTGATGTTCTTGTGCAGGTGACTTCCTGAGAGAGAAAGAGGACTGAGGGCAGCAAGTAAAGGCAGGGAAGAAGCTGTGTAAAGATGTGATCCCAGATGAAGTCCCAGGGAGCCTGGAAGCAAATGGCATCACAGAGTGGTCTAACCTGGTAGCAAGGGGGATGGATCATTTGCATCCTGTATTAGTCCATCATTGGCTGCAGGTTACTGCAGGGAGTGGGTGTGTAACCCTCCAAGCAATTCTAGATGAGGGAAATTTCCAGAATGAGGGTACAAGTATGAGCTGTTAGCAGGCAGTCATCACTGCAGTTAAGTCCATGGGTGGGGGGGGCAGGTATGCACTGGCCCAGTAAAGGAAATCTGGGCAGGGCACAATGGTGTGCACTACAATGCATATAGGGCATCTCTGTCTGATTTTCCTGCACATATCTCAGAGTTAACAAATTCAAGACTGGTTGCATCAGCACTCCCTGCTTCTGTATTCTCCACTACATTAAATAGCACTGCCTTTGGGGAGCCTGGGTGGCTCAGTCGTTAAGCGTCTGCCTTCGGCTCAGGTCATGATCCCAGGGTCCTGGGATCGAGCCCCATATCAGGCTCCCTGCTCCGCGGGAAGCCTGCTTCTCCCTCTCCCACTCCCCCTGCTTGTGTTCCCTCTCTCACTGTGTCTCCCTCTGTCAAATAAATAAATAAAATCTTTAAAATAAATTAAAAAAATAGCACTGCCTTCCACAGAATTATCCAATGCAGAAGCCCCCTGGTCCTTTGCTTCTCTATCTCCTTCATCCCCTTCATCCTTTTTAGTGAACCAGTTTATAACATAAAACTTACAGATGATGCCTTCTTCTAAGGAAGGTGGATTCCAGCAACTAGTCTCTTCCTCATCCCAGGTGATTATTGCCTTCTCAAATCTACATTCCACACTGCAACCTGCATTATCTTTCTAAATGAAAATCTCATCCTGGTACCCTTTAGTTCTTTAAACCCTTTAATGGTTCCTCTTCTGTTTGTTCAAGCCCACAGTCCCTGCATGGCCAGGAAGGAACTAGCTATTGCTAACCTCCATACTCACATGCCACTCTCTATACACCTCAACCCACTCATACACATTACTGTTCAACCCCATTACTTGGGCTTCCCAGACTCTGACCCCTTGGAGTATAAGAACTGTTTCACCTTTGTCACATGTCTTCTCAGGCTGAGCGTCTTCTGCCATGGAGTAAATTTGGCCTAGGTCTCTATGGGGTTCTCAAAGCACTTGATACATACTAAGCATGTAGTAGCTAGTCTCTAAAAATGCCCCATGCCCAAAAATGAATTATGCCTCTCAGTATCCATGCTCCCACATATCCCCACCTCCTGAATCAGAGCCGGACTTGAGACTTGCCTATAACCAAGAAAATGCTGCCAGAGTGACACTGATTTCTGAGGTTTCGTCCAAAAAAGTTTTGCAGCTTCCAACTTTGTCTCTTGGAAGGTTCGCTCCAAGTATGCCAGTCATCAAGAAGAAATCCATCTGTCATGGATTTTGTGCTATGAGGAATCCCAAGCTAGTTATGGGGAGAATTTATGTGAAGAAAGAGATATCTGTCAGATCAGCCCCCACCTAACCTGGCCATCCCAGGAACCAGGCATGGATATAAAGAAGCCCTCAAGTAACCAGATGACCACAATCTCAACCACCACCAGTGTACAAAAACATGAGGGAACCCAAGTTGTGTCCAAAAGCCCATAGAACCATGGGAGATCACAATAAAATTGTTGTTTTAAGATGCTAAGTTTTCAGTTGACTATAACTCAGCCATTGAGCACCAGAACTATACCTGAATTATATAGGCTGCTGCATTATAATTATTTTTCTGTCTTTCTGTTTTCCCTACTCTGCAGTCCAGGGACTCCGAATCTCATAATGCAATATAATGACAGGGATATAGACTTAGGAAGTATTTGGTAAGTGAATTAATGAATAGAAAAAGAGTGAAATGCTGAAGATAGTAATTCCGTCATGCCCTGGGCCCATCCTCAATGAGTCTGTCATCATTATTTCCATCAAAGTTCAGTTTTTAGGGTGCCTCGGTGGCTCAGTTGGTTAAGCTTCTGCCTTTAGCTCAGGTCATGATCCCATAATCCTGGGATCGAGCCCTGCACTCCCAGCTATGTGGGGAGCCTGCTTCTCCCTCTCCCTCTGCCTGCTGCCCCCCACCTACTTGTGCTCTCTCTGTCAAATACATAAATAAAACCTTTAAAAAAAAAAACAAAGTTCAGTTTTACAAGCGTTTACTGGGTGACTACAGTGTGATCTGTGAGGTCCTAAGCATGAGCAGACAAACCAGGTTCAGATTCCATCTTTGCCATTTATAAGTTGTGTAACCTTAGGCAATTGAAACTCTCTGAGTTTCATTTGCTAATGTATAAAGATTGGATAATGAAATGCTTAACTTCTTGATACTGCAGTGAAGACGGCATATGATTTTTTAATCCTCACAGTAAATGACTCAATCCATGTTTTTCATTAATGTGTGTTAATTGAATTGATAGCATATGTAAAATAGTCCAGTCATTAGTAAAAGAACTAATGAAGTAACACTTTGTGGAGTACACTTTGTGGAATCTCAACAGATACATCCTTTGCTTCATTCTATTCCCCTCTGTTGTAAGGTTAGGAGTCGGCTCCTACTAAGACTAAAAAACTCCACAGTACAATTGAAAAATAGTGGCAGCCAGATTTAGTCTTGAGCAATTACTACACGTCCAGAACTGGCATCAGCAACAATGAATCAGTGCTCATACCTGCAATCAACATCACATTTCAGATTCTGAACCAAACTCTTCTAAGAAATGAGCTTCTGTGCAAATAACCACATGTCCCTCCAGCATTCTGCTTTTTTCTTTCAGGGAAATGTTGGGAAGACTGTGCTCCAGGCCCTACTTCAGCAAGTTTTATCACTCATTCCTCTTCTGTATTGAAGCAAGTTATTGAAATTGGGGGCTTTGGGCCATTTCTCCAAAAGGAGAAACCTTTTCAGCATGACATTTATGTGTAGAGGGATGTTTATCAGCAAAGAGCATTTCTTCCTAAAGCAGCAAATGATTCCATGAGGTAAAATTATGGGGTGATCTAATACTCATGCCAAGCAGGAAGGGGAAAATGTCAGCAGTTATATCCAGAGGATTGGAGTTTCTATAATGCATCTTTCCCACAGTGCACTTAGCATGAAGGGCTGCTTCTATAAGCCATTTCCAGGGTATTTTACCTGGAGTAACACAAATACCCGATCACCATAAATAGGGCGAAAATAACAGAGACTTTGACTTCTGGAAAGAAATGCACTCATTACTATCAAAAAAGGGAACATTGGACTGATTGAACATATATAAATTGACTGAAGACCTGTCTAGTGGCTAATACATCCTCCTCTCCATTAGTCTATGACTGCGTTTTTTTAAAAATCCATTTCCACAGTGCTGCCTAATAATAAATATAAAATAAAGTGATGGTGATTCTCCTTTCCTAGCAAACATAGAAAAATGTGTCTTGTTTCCCACCTTAGAAGCTGTAGTTTGTCGATTTAACTAGTTCTCCTTTCCTAATCTTGGGGCTAGCACACACATTAAAACTTTTATGTGACAGTATCGAACAATTGCCCTGGGAAAGGCAAAATGAGATATGGGAATAGCATGGGTCCGAAAGTCAGAGAGACTTAGGAACATCTCTTTTCTGTCCTAGGCAAGCAGTCCTCAGTTGAGAAAAATGCCTCCCTTCCCTAGACCAGTGCTGTATGGAGTGTCCTCCCCCGTCCTCCCCACATCCTTCCCGCTACTTATCATTCATCCTGAAAGAATCACCTCCACTGTCATCTCCGCAAGAGTTCCTCCTGACACATCCCAGGTTTGATTACAAATCCCACTGTGTGTCTTCAGCCCTCTGTGCTTGCTTCTGTCACACTATAATGTGCTAATTCTTCATTTGTCTCTCTCCTTGAAGGACCACTTCATTCCTGTACAATAAGATTGTACTGTGTTTACCTCCATAATCCCAGCAACTAGCACTGGGCTTAAAGTTTAATTGGAGCTCCTTAATACTCAGAGGGGTTGCATGGATGGGAATAATCAAACAGATCCAAAGGGCCACTGGAGAAGATCCTATACATGCTCTCATTTCACAGATGTAGCCATGAGATTCAAGGGGATTGAGGGGTTGCCCAACTTCACACAGTATGTTAGAGTGGGGACTGGAATTGGTTCTCCCAAATCCTGGTTCAGGACTGCCTTAGTTATCTTAAGTCAATAATATGTATGAAGTACCTACTAAGTGCAAGGTTCCGTGCCATGAGCACCACTCATGACTTCAAAGAATTTATATTTCAAGTACAAAAGTAACTGTGGAATGCATGAAACAAAGCTGGATATAAAATGAATTCTTACAAATGTACAAATAGCACAGGAACACGGGGTTGATATGAGATTGATTCCAGGGGAACTGTAGCAGACACTTTTGTATTTTGAGTCCCCTCAACTTGGCCCCCTTGAGTTTCAGTTTCAGCTCTGTTTAGCCATGCAATCTTTTTTTTTTTTTTTAATGGAAGTATAATTGACATACAATGTTATGTACTCAGCCAAAAACAGAATGGGACCTTGCCATTTGTGACAATATGGATGGACGGGGTACGATGCTAAGTGAGATAAGTCAGGCAGAGATAGCCTACAATTTTGCTCTCATGCTAACAGTGTCTCACCTGGACCAAGCACTTGATGTTTTCTGCTCCAGTGCTAGGAGCCACCCAGCATTTATACAAGCCCCACAGAAGGAAGTGAACAGCCTCAGGGACAGTGCTCAAAAAATGAAGGACAGTAGTCAGTAGATAAACACCCCAGCCACCTATCCTTCAGGTGGGGAATACCGAGGTATTCTGTTTGTCTTTAGGAATGGAAGTCTAGAGAAACTAAACTCTGGCGCTCGCAACAATGACCTTGAGAACACATGCTTTTACTGACTTTTCTTCCCTCCCTGTCCTCTCTCTGCTCCCTCACATCTGCTTGCTGAGATCATTTCCCAAATAAAGTGCTCGTGGAGGCTTATCTTATCTGCGCCTCTGGGGAAACCAAAATTAAGACAGGAAGTCAGAAGTTCAGGGCTTCCTTGTGACTTCCATGGGCCCTGGGCAATTTGCCATCATGGGCCTCTTCTTCTTTATTAAAATATATGTATTTAAATTATATTTTACCACTTCATTGGTGTAAAGATAAATATATAATATAAATCCAGGCTGTAGTCACATTATATATTAATTATTATCATTTTCAGCTTTTTGTTCTGATTTTAAAAGGATTTAAAATTAAAAAATTGTCATGGCCCTAGGCATTCTGCTGCCTATGCTAATGGATGAGCCTCTCCTGCAGAGGTAAAGGAACTGGAAGGCCTCGTGGATGAAGTGTCATTGGAGATAATCCTTAAAGAATGGGCCTAATTTGCCAACAGGCACATGAAAAAGTGCTCAACATCGCTCGGCATCAGGGAAATCCAAATCAAAACCTCAATGAGATACCACCTCACACCCGTCAGAATAGCTAAAATTAACAAGTCAGGGAACGACAGATGTTGGCGGGGATGTGGAGAAAGGGGAACCCTCCTACACTGTTGGTGGGAATGCAAGCTGGTGCAACCCCTCTGAAAAACAGTATGGAGGTTCCTCAAACAGTTGAAATTAGAGCTACCATTCGATCCAGCAATTGCACTACTGGGTATTTACCCCAAAGATACAAATGTAGGGACCCAAAGGGGTACGTGCACCCCAATGTTTATAGCAGCAATGTCCACAATAGCCAAACTGTGGAAAGAGCCAAGATGTCCATCGACAGATGAATGGATAAAGAAGATGTGGTATATATACACAATGGAATATTATGCAGCCATCAAAAGAAATGAGATCTTGTCATTTGCAACGACATGGATGGAACTGGAGGGTGTTATGCTGAGTGAAATAAGTCAATCAGAGAAAGACATGTATCATATGACCTCACTGATATGAGGAATTCTTAATCTCAGGAACAAACTGAGGGTTGCTGGAGTGGTCGGGGGTGGGAGGGATGGGGTGGCTGGGTGATAGACATTGGGGAAGATATGTGCTACGGTGAGCGCTGTGAATTGTGTAAGACTGTTGAATCACAGATCTGTACTTCTGAAACAAATAACGCAACATATTTTGAGAAAAAAAAAAAGAAAAAGAAGAAGATAGCAGGAGAGGAAGAATGAAGGGAAGTAAGTCAGAGGGGGAGACAAACCAGGAGAGATGATGGACTCTGAAAAACAAACTGAGGTTTCTAGAGGGGAGGAGGGTAGGGGGATGGGTTAGCCTGGTGATGGGTATTAAAGAGGGCACATTCTGCATGGAGCACTGGGTGTTATGAACAAACAATGAATCATGGAACACTACACCAAAACAAATTATGTAACATATGGTGATTAACATAACAATAAAAAATTTAAAAAAAAAGAATGGGCCTAATTTGAACGGACAGAGACATAGACATATTCTTCCCTTTTCAAAACAGATTATTGTTTTTTTAATATTGATTTTTATTATGTAAGTAAATCATGTTTATTGTGGGAATTGTGAACACCACAGAAATATTAAGATAAAAATAACATTAGCTTTTAATTTTACCAACCAGAATAAACTCAACACTTGTGCATATTTCCTACAGGTGCTGGTTTTGTGTTTTTTGGCTTGAGTTTTTGTGTTTTTGTGGTGTTGCTTTTTTTTTATCATTGACGTTAGTAAGACACATATACACACCAAATTTTGCCTAAGTGCCTTGGAGATCTTTTTCTTTCTTTCTTTTTTATTTCTTGAATGTATCACTGTTGATGAGAGCCTGGCTTTTGTCTGACAGTGACTTCGTTAAGTCATCTGTCTTTTCTGCCTGGTAATTTTCAGACTTTCTTGTTCTGCCTAAACACTGTGGTTTCATTATGCTGTGTCCAGGGTGAAATTTCATGTGCTCTCCAATTTTCAACTTCTCTTCCGTAGTTCCCAACTCTATATCCTTCTCTGCTATATTTTGGATGATTTCCCCTGACAATTATTCCATTTTATTTACTCATTCTTCGGTCATGTCTAATTTTCTGTTTAAACTATCCTTAAAGTTTCCTTCTCACTTCTAATCCTTAAAGTTTCCTTCTCAAAATGAAAGCAATAGTTTTCATTTCCAAAACTAGCTAATTTTTATTTCAGATTTGTCTGTCTTCTTCCATTATTTCCATTTCTATGGGTTCTATCATTTTTTAACTTTGAGTATTTTAAACACACTTTTTAAAGTGCTTTTCCAGCTGACTTTATTACTTCTGCTCTCTTCAGGCATCAGTGTTTCCATTTGTTACACCTGCTGACTATCTCACTTTTTTTACTTATTTAAGATAGAGAGAGTGAGAGTCAGTGAGCAAGAGAGAGAGAGAGCACAGGAAGGTGGGCAGAGGAAGAAAGAGAAGCAGGCTCTCCACTGAGCAGGGCTCCATCCCAGGACCCTGGGATCATGACCTGAGCCAAAGGCATATGCTTAACCGACTGAGCCACCCAGGTGCCCCTGATGACTATCTCTTATGGCAGCATTTCTCCAGTGTTTGTGATATTTTCTCCTCAGCTTATCTTCAATTAGGATTCTTTTCAGTGGGAGCCTGGGACATGCCCTGGGTTATAGATGCCTCCCTTGGAAGATGTTTCCTGGTTGTCTCAGCTGGAGCCATAGGGGTCACTGGTTCTAGACCTTTTCATATAGTCCTCAGCCCAGGCTTCCTC
Source organism: Zalophus californianus (assembly GCF_009762305.2). Classification (NCBI taxonomy): domain Eukaryota; kingdom Metazoa; phylum Chordata; class Mammalia; order Carnivora; family Otariidae; genus Zalophus; species Zalophus californianus. The sequence goes on along the minus strand of NC_045595.1, from coordinate 63,239,882 downwards.
AAGCTGTGGTGTACACAGGTATACACAGGTAGTGCTAGCTCAGGGCACAGGCTCCCTGGTAAATCTGACTCAACCTCAGACCAGAGTAGGCAGCACACGTTCTGCCAGGGCTACACAGTCTCCCATTCTGACAAATACATTTGCATTTATTTAAATTTTGCATCCTGCCTTTTGTCCCTTAATTTTTATAACGTTATTACATGAGTATTTAAATCCTTTATCTGGAGACTCTGGAACTTTATGAGGTACATAAACAAAGATGAAATGGTTTGAAAATTTTGTTTGTGTTTTTTCCCCTAAGGAGAAAGTCCATAGCTTTCACCACATTCACAGAGGCATCAGAGACCCAAGAAAGCTTGGAAACCATTACTTTAAACAACCTTGGATGCTTCCTAAATTAAGTTTAGCCCTTAGAAATACACAAAAAACTACAGATACAAGTTTTGAGAAATTTCCTCTACAGCCTTTCTAATATAGGTCAGAGCTGAGAGGGAAATGTTCAGAGCCTGGTGTGTGCGGTGCTACCACATACAGCCTCCAAGACACTTTCTCTCAGAGAATGTGTACAAGTATATTTGGGCCTTCAAGGACCTATGAAAGGAAGGATGTCTGGGAGGTCAGTCCAGCTGGTATGAATGCCTTAACCAACCAACGGCCAGCCTGAGCCTGCCCTTTCTCTTCACCCCTCATCCTTCATTCCCAGTCCCAAGAAACATGAGGGCACAGAAATATTATAAAATAAATGGAATACAGCCACATATATACACTGACCTACCAGCACATAAAATAACATCACACAAAATAATTTTAAGACGAAAATGCATGACTAGAGATAAAGGAGGCCACTTTCTAATGATAAAAGGCCCAATTCATCAAGAAGACATAGCTATTTCAAACTTAAGGCACTGAAAAAACATAGCCTCACAATACAAAATTTGACAGAAATACAAGAACAATTTGGCAAATCCATCATCATAAAAAGAGATTCCAACACTTGAATACCGGTATGTGACATCTATGATTGTGCCTTTTCAAACAGTATCTGACCACATTACTGTTCACAAATTGAGATTTAGTGAGGGGATTCTCACAAAGTCACACAGCTGCTAGGTGGCCACACTTAGATTCAAATCCAGGCTCATCTGACCCCAAAGTCAAAGCACATTCCAGTGGAACCGCTAACAAGAACTAGGAAAGAGATGACAAGACTGGAGTTATTTTTTTTAATATACATAATTCATTTGGTTGAGTATTTTTCCCCTCCTCAGCAGCAGTTAGTTGCTATTTCTCCCCACCTGTTAATTACTGGGGTTTGTGGGGGGGCGGATTTGGCTTCCCAAAGCAGCCCACACAGGTTGTCACACTGTCAAGGATTCCTCCATTAACAAGCTGTCAATACGCCGCCAACAGCCACCATTTGGTTTGTTCAGGGAGCGGGAGCTCTGGTGTGGAGACTTGGCTCTATCATTTAGAGGAATTTAAAAAAATAAGGCAAGAGGCAGATGTCTTCCAGTCTGTTCTTCCACAACAGACTCAGGGATATGGCATGGGCTTTCACTGGGAGGAGGAGGGAGGGGGGCTTCAAAATAAGTGTAAAGAAGGGGAAAAGCCAGGCATGAAGGAATGAAGAATAAGGATGCACTTAAAAATATAGTTTTTCCTTTGCTCCAGACGTCCCACGGGCAAGTTTCTGAATAATGCCAACTTGTCCATATCCTCATCACTGTGGTCTTCTCAAACTCTAATTTAAAAAGTGGTTAAAAGGCCATGGTTCTGATTTTTAAAACAAAAGGTGCCATTTGCCTGCAACCTTTTCAAAGTCACCCTAATGAAATATAGGGAAAATCTGCCAGTCCACTGAGATGCTTTCTGAGGCCGGTGTCCTTTCTGTTAATTAGGAAGATTAACCTCTGAGCAGACAGGCCCTCCCAGCTCTCCTCTAACAAAAATGCCTGTAGAAGTGCCAGTTTTTCAGAGTGCTTCATATAAGAGAATGGAAAAGCCTAGCTTTTGAGCAACTACATTTAGAGCAGAGGTCTCCATAAAAATCTGTTTGCACCTGTAGCCTCAGATTCTATTTTTGCTTTCCTACTTACAACTTCTACCACCTGTGCAATTAAAATATGCTTGAATTCTCTCCAACCAATAAGACTTCACAACCGACTCAACAGAAAGCTTCATGTTTCTGAAAATTGTATTGAAGTCGCCTTCATTGTAAAAGTGGTATTTCTAGTACTCAGGTGTCAGGAAATTATGAAATGCATCCACCTCCCCATTTCTACCCCCTTTTCAGATCATGGGACAAGTCATGTTATTATTTAGGCCCAAAGAGTCAGTCAAAAGCATAGCATTACTTCACAATGAGGACATAAGTTTAAAAAAAAAAAAAAAGCAATTATGCTGGTCTAGATCATCACCAAAGACATGAAAAGATGGTCTCTCAGTGGAGGAGGGGTCTGCATGCTTAGAGGTTGTACAGACATTAATGAACAATGGGGAGGATGGAAGAAACTTGGGAATTTCCAAGCATCTATGATCCAGCAGGATTCATTACAAGCACCAGGCAGGAGACCCTATCAGAAAGAACCTGGAAGGCTAACAAATAACTTAAATTTCCCCCACATCCTAACTCTAGATTGTGCCCAAACCTCCATGTCTCTTCCCATGGGTTGTCCCAATGGGAGCCGCTATAGGATTTTCTTCTATAAGACTGTAAGCTACAAATAGAAAGGAAATTTTCAATCAGACAGCAATCTTGGTTCCCTTTTTGCTATGGCTGCCAGGAGTCTTAGAGGCAACATTTTCGGAAAGATTATCTTGGTGGCTTCTGTTGCTAATTATGTTACAGAACAGGGTTTGAAAAGGTAAAGCCAATGGGTCACGTCCAGTCTGACACCTACTTTTGTAAATAAAGCTTAATGGAAACACCATCATAACCATTTGTTTATGAATAGTCTATGACTGCTTTTATGATACAAGTGCAGAGCTAGTAGTAACAAAGGAGACGACATGACCCACAAAGCTTAAAATATTCACTATCTAGCCCCGGATAGAAAAAAAATCCCCAAGTTCAAAACATGGACAAATCCTGGATAAAATATTCAAAATACATTTCTAAATAAGGTCTGATGTGGCAAGAAAGTTAGCCAAAATTGATCAGAAAAAATAAACTCACAAAAATAGGTAAGCACTTAAGCTAGTGGATGATCCAAGATTATTCTCTTCTCTCTGAAGATAAAGTATCATCATGGAGTAGGACCTATAATCAGCGACCCCCACAAAATGCCTCACCAGGCACACCAGCAAAGAACCTATCCCAAGAAATATAAACCTAGCCTCTCTTAGTCTTGTTTCTGGGAAAGGGAAACAAGTCTCCCTCGAGAATTCATAACCACAATCAACCCCAGGCAAAGGCTCGAATTCACACTCACTTTGTAGCATGAAAATACCCAAAGCATGAATTTAATTTAAACTAGCTGGGACCGGAGTATCCCCATGGTTTGGAAAAAGCCAATGCATGTCCTCTCTGGAGGAATGTTCCTTACATACATAGAAGGCTTAAATGTCCAGTGACAATGTTTAAAGGAACACGAGCTCATAATCAAAAATTACTTAACACATGAGAAAAGCTTAGAGGTAGTCAGCAAAGCACAAAATCAGTTCTACAAGTAACAGCAGCAATAATAATACTAATAATAGCTAACACCTGTATAGATTACTCTGTGCAAGATATCCTAAGAACTTTACGTATATTTAATTATTTAATCCTTAAAGCAATCCATTGAGTAATAATTGCTTTTAAACCCATGTTCCAGATGAGGAAAATAAAGTACAATGTCTTCAGACTTAAAATGGTTAGAATTAGAATCCCCTAAAAAATATATGTATTACATTTAAAGAAACAAGTGATTGAGATTATAAGTCTCAAAAATGACCAGGCATTTGAAAGAAAGATTCAGGGGTGCCTGCGTGGCTCAGTCGTTAAGCGTCTGCCCTTGGCCCAGGTCATGATCCCAGGGTCCTGGAATCGAGCCCCGCATCGAGCCCCACATCTGGCTCCCTGCTCCATGGGAAACTTGCTTTTCTCCCTCTCCCACTCCCCCTGCTTGTGTTCCCTCTCTTGCTGTGTCTCTCTCTGTCAAATAAATAAATAAAATCTTTTTAAAAAAAAAAAGAAAGATTCAAAGGGAACTTATTCAAATGAAAAATATAATAAATGAAAATAAAAACTTAAGATGAAAGCTAACTAACAGGTTAGACAGAGTTGAAGCAAGAATTATTGAAATGGAAATAGTCCCAGAATGAAGAGAGAATTACTCAATAGGAAGATGAATGCAAAAAGTTTTTAAAAAGTAAAAATAGGGATGCCTCTGTGCCTCAGTTGGTTAAGTATCCAACTCTTGACCTCAGCTCAGGTCTTGATCTCAGGGTGGTGAGTTCAAGCCTCACATTGGGCTCTATGCTAGGCATGGAGCCTACTTAAATAAATAAATAATAAATAAATAAAAATTAAAAAGAAAAATAACAATATAACACAAAGATCAAAAGTATGAATCAGAGGTTAAGAGATAAAGAAAATAGAGCAATGAGATTGAAGACATGCCTAATTGGAATTTTAAAAGGAGATAATGGGCTGGTAGATGGATAATATTTAAGGAGATAATAACTCAAAATTTCCAGAATTGAGGGAAGGCATGAGTTTTCTCATCCCTAATCTGAGTAGGATAATTAAAAAGAACCCCACACTGAGATACAGAATCTGCCAAATACCAAGTAACAGACAAAGCTTTTCAAGGTACCCAGAGAAAAACAGCTTACCTCCAGTGTCATGGCACTTAGACTGATGAATGACTCCCAGTAGCAATAATGGGATCCATTTAAAGTGCTGAGGTAAAAGAGCTTTCAACTGGGAATTTTATAACCATCAAGGCAATATTTAAAGAATAAGGGTGAGATGAAGACAGCTTCAAACAAACAAAAACTGGCTTATTCTCCAACAGAACATTACCTAAAGGAGCTTCTAGAGTATCTACTTTAGAAATAAAAGAAAAATGATTTCAAACAGAAGATTGGATATTTAATAAAAATAGTGAGCAAGGAAAATGGTAAACATCTGGGTAAATCTAACAATATTTAACTTATAAAACAATGATAACAATGATCCATTTGTGTCATAAAATATGAACAAGATACAAAAGATTATTAAGTAATAATACTGTATTAATACTGAGAATATTTGGGAATTAAGTATTTTAAATTTCTTACATTTGGGGGAAGAAATCTAACTTATTGACTGATTTTAAACTTTGTTAAATATGTAGCAAAAATTTCTAGAGTAACAAACTAAATAATACAAATAGAATGGTAAACTTCCAAAATAATAGCAGAAAACTGATGGAATAACAAAGGGCAGGGAGACCTCACTCATTACAAAAGAAAAATAAATTCAAAGCTAGACAAATGAAAAGTGTAAAATAAAAGAATGGAAATAAATCCAAGTATATCAGTAAATACTATGAACAGAAATGTACTAACCTTACCAGTTTAAAGATAAAGATAGTGAGACTGGATAAAAATGTAGCTAAATCATGAAGGCAAAGAAAAGTTGTAAGATAGATTTATAATTTACAGAGCAAATACCATTGCATAAAATAGCATCACACAAAATAAAATTTAAAATAGTATTATTAATGATAAAGGTCATATAATGATAAAAAGACTTAATTCACTAAAAAATACAACAATTTCAAATTTGTATGCACCTAAAATACCAGCTCTGAATATAAAACTTAAATTTGACAGAACTACCAAAAGAATTAGACAATTCCATAACATGAGATTTTAACATACCCATCCCAATAATTGACAACAATGGGGGAGAAAGTCAGATAAAGAAGACCTAATGGACTCATGTGGAATGCTATGGCCCCAAATTGGAGTCCATACATTGTTTTCAAGAATGGGTTGGTTGACAAAGATACAAATGTAGGACCCGAAGGGGTACGTGTACCCCAATGTTTATAGCAGCAATGTCCACCATAGCCAAACTGTGGAAAGAGCCAAGATGCCCATCAACAGATGAATGGATAAAGAAGATGTGGTATATATACACAATGGAATATTATGCAGCCATCAAAAGGAATGAGATCTTGCCATTTGCAACGACGTGGATGGAACTGGAGGGTGTTATGCTGAGTGAAATAAGTCAATCAGAGAAAGACATGTATCACATGACCTCACTGATATGAGGAATTCTTAATCTCAGGAAAGAAACTGAGTGTTACTGGAGTGGTTGGGGGTGGGAGGGATGGGGTGGCTGGGTGATAGACATTGGGGAGGGTATGTGCTACAGTGAGCGCTGTGAATTGTGCAAGACTGTTGAATCACAGTTCTGTACTTCTGAAACAAATAACGCAACATATTTTAAGAAAAAAGAAAAAGAAGAAGATAACAGGAGAGGAAGAAAAGGGGAGTATGTCAGAGGGGGAGACGAACCATGAGAGATGATGGACTCTGAAAAACAAACTGAGGGTTGTAGAGGGGAGGGGGGTAGGGGGATGGGTTAGCCTGGTGATGGGTATTGAGGAGGGCACGTTCTGCATGGAGCACTGGGTGTTATGAACAAAGAATGAATCATGGAACACTGCACCAAAAACTAATGATGTAATATATGGTGATTAACATAACAATAAAAAAATTAAAAAAAAAAAAAGAATGGGTTGGTTGACAGCTAGATAGTTAGAGTGTATTTATTTGGTTGGCAGCCAGATAGTACAAGTAAGTCTATTTAAGAAGATGAACAGACAGTTCTCCTAATAAGACATACAAATGGCTAACAGACACATTAAAAAAATGTTCATCATCATTAGCCATCAGGAAAATTCAAATCAAAACCACATTGAGATACCACCTTACACGAATTAGAATGGCAAAAATTGACAAGGCAAGAAACAACAAATGTTGGAGAGGTTGTGGAGAAAGGGGAACCCTCTTACACTGTTGGTGAGAATGCAAGTTGGTACAGCCACTTTGAAAAGCAGTGTGGATATTCCTCAAAAAGTTAAAAATAGAGCTATCCTATGACCCAGCAATTGCACTACTTGGTATTTACCCCAAAGATACAGATGTGGTGAAAAGAAGAGCCACATGCACCCCAATGTTCACAGCACCAATGTCCACAATAGCCAAACTGTGGAAAGAGCCGAGGTACCCTTCAACAGACGAATGGATAAAGATGTGGTCCATATACACAATGGAATATTACTCAGCCATCAGAAAGGATGAGTACCCAACTTTTGCATCAACATGGATGGAACTGGAGGAGATTATGCTAAGTGAAATAAGTCAAGCGGAGAAAGTCAATTATCATATGGTTTCACTTACTTGTGGAACATAAGGAATAGCCTGGAGGACATTAGGAGAAGGAAGGGAAAAATGAAGGGGGGTAAATCAGAGGGGGAGATGAATCATGAGAGACTATGGAAACAAACTGAGGGCTTTAGAGGGAAGAAGGGTGGGGGATGGGTTAGCTCGGTGATGGGTATTAAGGAGAGCATGTATTGCATGGAGCACTGGGTGTTATATGCAAACAATGAAACATGGAACACTACATCAAAAACTAATGATGTACTGTATGGTGACTAACATAACATAATAAAAAAGAAGAAGAAGAAGAAGATGCTGAAAGTAATCCTTGTGGGCAGTTATGGTGGCCAGAATTAAAGTAGTGAAAATGGAGACAAGGAGAGGTGAGGAATTTTAAAAACATCAAGGAAGAATACTCATAGAACCTGGTGATTAATTAAATGTCGAGTGTGAGATGGGAGGAGGAGAGAAAGCTTCTCTCAAAAGACTCTACTGTCTGAGTTAGGGAAAATGGGAGAAGAAGAGTTGGGATGGCAGGGGTGAATTCCATATAAAATGTAATAATTCTGAGTTCCATAAGGTACAGCCAATTTTCAATAGGCAGTTGGTTTTATGATCAAGGAGTCAGAAGAACTATTTGATTTGGAGATACTCTTTCAGGAATTGTTAGAATATGGATGTTAACCTTGAAATGAAATATTCGGAGAAGAAGATATGTCACAACAATGTGTAGATTTTTTAAAAACACAAAAACTGAAGAAATAGGTAGAAGATTGTATCAGTTATCTGTTGCTACATAACAACTTATTGGTTTTTATTTGCATACAGTTTGCAGTTTGAGTTTGAGCTGGGTTCATCAAGATGGTTTTTCTGCTAGTCTCACCTGTGGTCATTCATATGGCTACAGTGAATTGGTAACTCAAATCAATGGACTGATCTAAAATATTCTCACTCACCCGTCTGGTCATCAGTAGGCCAGGGTATGTTAGTTCCCTTTCGTGTGACCTCTCCAGCAGGCTAGCGGCAGCTGATGCTGTGGGCTCAAAGTTCCAGTTATAGTCAGAAGAGGACAAGTCCCAATGTGCAAGCAATTTTTAAGACTCTGCTTGCTAATTTCTCTAAATCCTATTTGCTAATTTTCCTAAAGCAAATCATGAGACCATGCCCAGATTCACTGGAAGCAGAAATAAACTCCACCTCTTGACTGAGGACCAGCGAGGTTGCATTGCACAGGGGCAAGCACACTGGAATGGAAGAGATCGTTGAAGCCATTCTTGCAGTCTTCCAGAGACCCAGAAAAGAACAACTAATTTGGAGAGTGTTAGGCAGAAAGACTGAGAGTTTGTTGATGAATAATCCAAGGGAGCAGAATTTGGAGAATAATATAGTGGCACCCTATGTCAAATGCTATAGAAGCCTCAAGAGAGATAGACCTGAAAAGAGGTAACAGGACTTCTCAGCAAAGAAATTGCTCGTGCTCTTAGCAGGGACAGGTTTTTTTTTTCATGTATACAACTAACTTTTACTTAAATAGGTAACATGTTTTGTAATGAATATGTCACTTATCCCCAGCTTTATTGAGGTATAATCAGTATACAAAAAATATACATAAATGATGCATCTGTTAAGTTTGGGCATATACACTTGTGTTACCATCACCACAAGCCAGGTAATAAACATATTCATCATCTTCAAAAATTTCCTTGTATCCCTTTGTTGCTCTCTCTCTCTCTTTCTTGTGTGGTAAGAACACTTAACATGAGATCATGCAATGGAATGTAATTCAGCCTTTAAAAAGAAGGAGATTCTGCCATTGGTGACAACATTGCTGGAACTGGAAGACATGGCTGAGTAAAATAGGTCAGTCACTGAAGGACAAATACTCATGATTCCTCTTCTATGAGGCATCTATGGGAGTCAAAGATACAGAAGTAGAATAGAAGGAGATGGGGCTAGAGGGAACAGGAACAGCTTTGAGACTGGTGGGGGAAGAAATGGCAGAGGGCTGAGTTGGAGCTGGGCAAGAGATAAAAGGAGAGGACTCCTTCAGGGACACCCATCTTAAAGAAGGAAGAGCAGAATGTAGGACAACTGGACAGTTTGTCCCTTTGTTCTATGGGATATACACAAAACCAAGCATGTTTAAGATTTGGTAGGAGAGGCCAAGGAAGAGAAAGAGAAGATGTAGACTGAGCAAAGAGAATAAGGAAAATGATGGAGGGCTCACCACTAGACGGGAAAGAGGAAGACCTCTTCTGCTGTGACAAGAATAAAGAAGGAAACCATTTTTCGGAAGTGTAAAGGTACCAACAGCAAAGAAAGATGTGGCCACACACCCACTTTCCCACTGTCCTTTGCAGTAACCTAGCACAAATAGAATCCAGACAACGGAGCATGAGTTTAATAATGAGAACAAACCGGGGTCCCGATCCTGACTTTCACACTCAGTAACGGAGCAGTGTTGGGAAAGTAATTTAACACTTCAGATCACCTGTTTTCCAGTCTGTGCATGGAATCATGATCCCAGACCCATACTGCTTGTGAAGAGCACATGTGATAACATATACGCAAAGCTTCAATTCTCTCCTCTCCTGTGCAGGCCCCACTCACCCAATGGGCTGCGTGGCATTAGGGAAATTATGACACTTTTCTGAGTTCTAGGCTCTTCATCTGTAGAAGTGCAGACTGGACTAATGGACTCCTCAGGCTCCTTTGGGCTTTGATGTTCTAAATATCTATAGGCCTCAGGAATGATTCCAGTCCATGAGCTTTCAGGCATTTGAAAGGAGGACACGTTTGTACACTGGCAGAAAGAAGGCCCAGAGGAATATCCTGAAAGTTTGTGGGGATCTTGAACAATGTTGTTCACATGCCAAATGTAGAGGCAGGAATCACAGAGCCTATTGAAGAAAGAAGGCCGAGTGGTAACTTAATGGTGACCTTTCTGAAGGAAGTGCTTTTCTAGAAGCTTAACAATTCCTCTCCGGAGCTGAAAACCCAATAGGCTGCCAGAATGCATTCCTTCTCTCATTTGGAAAATATTTACTGAGTGCCTGTTTTATGCCAAGCACTCTGTTAGTATTGGAGACCTAACAGAGATCGAAATAATCAAACATCATTGCTTTGAGCAGCTAACATTCTAGTAAAATATATATATCATAAAGTAATCAGTGCTCTGGAGAAAACACAAAGGAGAGGAGAGGGAGAGCCTGTGGATGGATGCAGGTGTCATATTAAAAGGGCTGTCAGAGAAGGCTTCATTGAGAAGGCAGTACTTAGGTAAAGGTCTGAGAATAAGGAGGGTAATGGACTTGTGGAAATAGTAATTGCCAAGGTAGGAATGTGTCAGGTATGTTCAAACCCCAATTCAGGAACATTTGCCATGGATACAATGCACATCACTATATGAGACTCCTCTCCAGATATTTGCAGGGAGCTCAGTTAATAATGTAAGAAGATATTACAAATCAGATAGATTCAGGGTCCCATGTCCCTCACTCCAGCTGTCTCCTTGCCACATACAGCCATGGATCACCTACAGTAAACCCTGAGATCTATACTGAACTACTGAAAGCCCATGTAGCCTCTAGACATGGTCTCCTCAGCACCCATACTTTTCTTATATTTTACTAGTTTCCTTTTCTTTTCTACAGGATAAAACTATTAGTTGAACAATCTTTTTTGTTCTGCTGGAAGCCCTTTCCCTATTGGCATTATCCAAAACAGATTTTAAGATTAAAGCTTCTTTCTGAAGAGAATAAATTCTACAACTCAGCACTGCTATCCCATCACCAAGATTATTTATTCCTACGTAGCAATGACCCCATAACTTGCAGTTTCTCTCTCTCATTCTTTCTTATGCCCCTAATTTTATTTTTGCTCCTGGGTGACATATTTCAGGCAATCTTCTGGAGCCAAGAAGAAGCTAATTTTGAGAAAAGGATGTAAAAGTGTTAAAACACATTCATTATGAGCACAGGAGTGTCTATTTAAAATGCTGATGTTCTGTTACCCGCATGATGAAATTGAGAGGCTATAAATCTGGAATGGTGAATTTCCCATCAAATTCTCACTACACATTCTGAATTGATCAGCCTAACGTGGTTAATTCTTGCCTCCATCAGGAATTGGCATTTCTTTCCTACGGCTCTTGACAGTTTCAAAGCTTTTCCATATGTCTTAATTTACTGTCACATGGTTCCTTCCCTCACATTGACCTCCTAATCACTAAAGTCCATGACATTCTGGGTTTTCCCTAACTTTGGCCTACCTGCAGCATTTGATGCTCTCAGACACTTTTCCCAGACACATTCTCTGTTGTGCACTCAGCAATGTGATTCTATCCAGTTTCTCCCCATCATTCACCTTGCCAGGCCTCAGTAGGTGTCTCTTTCTCAACATACTCAAGTTTGGGTGCTCCCCAAGGCTCTGTTCCAGCCCTTTGCTGTGAGATCTCCAAACCCTCTCACTGGGTCCCCTGTTGTGCTATGCCAAGTTTTCCCCCACAGCCTCCAACTTGATCATTCAGTCCCTACTGATCTGACTCTGGCTGTCCAGTTGTCAGGAACACCTGTAGCCCCAACAGGTCCATTTCATAAGCTATTCCCTTTGCAAACTTATGCTCAGACATGTTCTCCGTAACCCTTGCCAAGAGGTCATCACCTTCTCTTTTATATCCTGCTTCAAATCATACAGACATGTATTACTGCATAAACATGCTACACTGTAGTATTTTTCTTGCACTAGGGTCTTTGAAGTCATTAATGGTTTTATGTTTCCCTTGTGCCTAGCACAGCAGCTCAATAAATGTGTATTGACTAATGGAAGGAAGGTAGGCAGGCAGGAAAGAAGGAGCAAAGGAAAGAAGGAGGGAGAGAAGGAAAGAGGGAAGGAAGGAGGAAACATTTGACCTTCAAGCCATTCGGATTTTACACATTGAAAAAACAGATTCAGGAAATGCAAAACTTGCCCAGATCCCACTGTTAGAAACTGCAATTCCCATACTCAGATTTCAAATAACCGGCACTTGCCCCTGTGCCACAGAAGCTCCAGCCACTTTTCCTTCAGTTGTCCTGAAAAATGACATGGGCACTCTTTTTTTTTTAAAGATAACCCAAGAAGGATAATTCCCTTGATCTACAGCTGGGACAGGGCTTTTCACCTTCTTTCACCCTGCACTTCCCCAGCTTGAGAGGCAAAAAGTGTGTTGATCTCACCAGTCAACAGAAAGTCATCAAAGCATTTCTCAGAAAAATCCTACAGGATTGGAGGTGCCAGACATACTCAATCCCATAATTGTTTCTAGTGTACAATTCCAGATGAATGAGTCATGAAAGACTGTGAGCATGGCTCACTCCCACCACCATGGTCCCTGGGGCTGCAGGCATTCTTTACTGCTTTCAGAGCCTTCTGAGCCTTGCGATCTTCTGTGCTATGGAGGCAACCCCATGGCCAGATCCAATGGACAAGAGGAAGGCACTGGCACATTCTGCCCACTAGAGCTCCCCTTGATAATGGGTGAGCCCAAGAGGATGAGAATGAGGACAGGAAGCGAAGAGGGGCCTCACTCTGCCCCACCTTCCTGGCTGCCCACTCTGGCCTGCTTCAATGTGTAAAATGTGTCTCATAAAGAGTTGGCCAGGACTCCCAGTAAGCTCAGTCCCTTGCTGGTCAGACTCCTGATTGGGGACTTTAGCTCCCCATTGGCAGGAAGTGGCTGGAAGGGGAAGGCAGGAGGGCAAAGCAGGGTGCTGCTAGAGGGTAAAGGCTAAATTTTTAGAGCTCTGCCTCCCACCAGGCTCCTCCAGCTGTGAAGCCTGTGGTAGCAGGGCAGGTTCAGAGCTAGCTATACCTTCTAGAAAGGGCTTGCCTTTTGGTGGCAAGGAATGCAGTCATCTGATGGCCTGCAGCTACAGAGCCTTCTGATTCCACCTCAGTTTTCAAGCCAAGGCCGTGCTCTTCCAAGGTGACCCCATGCATAGTAAGTGTCCCAGGTCTTGGGCATTGCAGTTCAAGTACAACCTCCTCTAGTGCACAATCCTTGTTCCAAAGCTACATTTTGGGTTGGCTGAGATGCTGTGAGAACTGCATTAGGGTCAGAGTCTTCTCACCCTTTACTCTTTCACAGACTTTATACTCCAAACCCAACAAAGCTCTTGCGTTCCTGACTCTGTCTCAGCTCCTGCTTCCAGAAGAACCCAACTGACACAGAAGTCTTACTTGGCCTCACCAGTGATTTGTATTCTCTTATTTTCTCTTTGATGAAATTTTTACTCTGTATATTTGATGATGTTGTTTATCTGTCTATTACTATATATCACTTAGAGGTGCCGTGTGGCATAATTGGGGAGAGATGTGATTTTCAAATGCAACCTTTGAATTTGTTTACTAGAAGAGAAATTACTTCACTAAGATCATCATTCAGACAAATGTTCTAAACTCAATACCCATTGTTTGGTTTCCAACTGTGCATGTGTGAACACAGGCCTGAGCTCCAAAGGGCTACCCTTACAATGCACTTCCAAATTTTCTAATTGTCAACCCTTCTAGCTCCCTCCTAGAAAAAAAATATATAAAAGGTTGGGCATTTAAATATTGGTTCTTAAGATGTTACTGACCCAAACAAATGAGATTAACTACAAGAGCAAGTGGTTTTGTTTTTCTTTCTTTCTCATTGCTAGCTGGTTAGATAGAAACTTTCAATCCACAGTCCATTCTCACAAGAGCATTCCTTTGGTGGTGAGAAAGTTGAAGGGAAGAAGGAGGATGGAAAGTATCCTACGGCAGATTCATAACCCACCATTGTAATGGATGCTGTTGGGATTCCTCCCAGCATCCTTTACCAAGCCATGCTCCCATCCCAGCTGAAGTGAGTATTGGCAGCTCCCCCCTCTGAAGAAATGTCATGGGCTGAACTACAGCTGCCCTACAACCAGCATGGGCTACCACTAATGACTTAGCAATATAGAGTGTGAAAACTGGTCCCCTTACCTACAGTAAGTTCTTTCCTCTGAGTCAGTTCTTTGTCTCCTATAAAATCTCCCTACAAAATAATATCTGTGGTAATGGCCATGCTATTGGCGAGACTAGTAAGAAAATATCATTAAGTCTGCCTTAATTCACTTCAGAAGAAATGTTAATTTGATTAATCTAACCATTTAAAATATATCTCTTAAGGTTGTACTCTCTTCATAAGGCTAGGCACAGTAGGAATGTCACACTGTTGCTGACTTCACATTGTTCCAGTTTTCTATTGCTGAGTGACAAACCCCCCCACACACAACTGGGCAGCTGGAAACAGTGACGTTGATTTTGCTCATGAATCCACAATTTGGGCAGAAGCTGGCGAGGACAGTGCATCTCTGTTCCATGTGGTATCAGCTGGAGCTGCACAAAGGCTGGGGCTTCTGTTGGAAGATTCTCATCCTCACAATCTGGTAGTTGATGCTGGCTGTTGGCTGAGCCCTCCCCCGGGGACCGTGACTGGAATGACTACACACAGCCTTTCCTTCGGCTATGCAGCTCCCTCACAGCATGGTGACTGGCAGTCCCAAAAGGACCAGGCAGAAGCTCTGTCATCTTTTATGACAGCCTCAGAAGTCTCAGAGCATCATTCTCACCACAGTCACTGGCTCACCCAGGTACAAAGAAAGGAAAGAGCATCACTGAGCATCACTGCTCAGTGGAGATATTTCATTGTGAAATATCATGTGGGATGAGATATATATGGATGCTACCAATTTTTAGAAAATACACTTTTCAACAAGCAGATAAGGTGCACAACCAAGGCCAGCTGACCTTTATAATCACTGCCAGAGGGCAATGTGAGTTTGAGCCAGAAAGCAAGCGTGGGAATGAGACCAGAGCAGTGGCCTACCACTATGCTTAGCCTACTTGAACTAGAGCAGAGGGCCAGAGGTATTGACATTTTCACAACAGTCCTGAAGATAAGATGCCCACTGGTGTGGCAGGTCTATCAAGAGCTGCTTTCTCTCTGCTTCTGCAAGCAGAACAGAAATGTAGTAGCCATGTGACTTTTCTTTCTTTTCTTTTCTTTCTTTCTTCCTTCCTTCCTTCCTTCCTTCCTTCCTTCCTTCCTTCCTTCCTTCCTTCCTTCCTTCCTTCCTTCCTTCCTTCCTTCCTTTCTTTCTTTCTTTCTTTCTTTCTTTCTTTCTTTCTTTCTTTCTTTCTTTCTTTCTTTCTTTCTTTCTTTCTTTCTTTCTTTCTTTCTCCCTCCCTCCCTCCCTCCCTCCCTTCCTTTTATATAGGACAAATATCAAGTAATATGAAATTTAATTAAGGATTTTTGAACAGACAGATACATGGACAAGAAAATTGAAAGCCTTGTGAGATTTCTCATTATAGAGAGGCAGTTGAGGTTACTCATTCCTCTAATTTCCAGGATTACCAAAAGGAAAGCATTTGTCATTAACCCTCATGTTTCTTCACTGAGCCTATTTCTCTAGGAAATCAGATCACAAGGATCTATTTGATCAGTTCCATCAGTCCTGATGTCTAGGCAGTAGGCAAAGGAAAGAGAAAATGATTAGAAAGGGCATTGTCCTCAGTGCCAACAGGACTTGGGTCATAGGTTTACTGGGGAACCCTGGGCAAGTTGCTTAACTTCTCTGAGCAACATTCAACAAATATTCATTGAGTGCCTATGTGAGTCAGGCAATGTTCTAGGCACTGAAGATGAAACAAAACAAACAACAACAAAACATAGTCCCTGTCTTTGCAGAGCACACATTTTAGAAGTAGAACAAACAAAAAAAGAGACTATGTCAAATGCTGATGAGTGGTATGAAGAAAAAATAATACAGGATAAAAAGTCAAAACACGATGGGTGTAGGATATCAGTCAGGCTTCCCTTATAAGGACATGAAGAAGGGAGGGTGGGAGCCACACAGATGTCTGAAGAAAGAACACTGCATGAAAGTCAACAAGTGCAAAAGACCGGAGACCGCCTTGTGCTTGTCATGTTGAAGCAACAGCAAGAAGAAACTCCACAGAGGTCAGTGAGACTGGGGTGGGCAGAGGCAGGAGATGAGACTGGGAAACAGGAGGGTGGCCAGGTCACAGAGGACCTCATGGACCACCATAAGGACTGTGGGCTTATTGCAAATCACATGGGAAGGCACTGGATGGCTTGTGCACAGGAGTGACCTAATTAGGCTTCAACATGTTTGGTGGATCATTCTGATCACTGTGTGGAGGAGAGTAGGGAGGTATGAGTGGAGGCAGGGAGGCCAGTTTGGAAACTGCTAAAATAGTCCAACTGGGAGATAGTGTGGCTTGGACCAATGGGCAAGTAGGGAAGTGGTGTAGGTAGGGAGGAGTGGCTTAATTCTGGTTGCCTTCTGAATATGAGAGCCAAGGAAATGCTGATAGCACCTACATGGGAAGGCTGTCAGGAGAATAAAATGAAATGTGTATGCAAAGTGCCTTGCACACTGCCGTATTCTCAGCCCACCTCTGCCCTGCACCCTACCATTTCTTCCAAGTAAAGCAAAATCTCTGGAGAATTCACACAATCTTTTGGGCTGAGTAGAGGGAAGAGAGGGGAGATGGGGTCCCTATGTCAGCCAGCATGTGCATGCCCACCTTCCCTGCCACCATGTTGCCAAGGCCCTCCATGCCCTGGAGGGCCCTGGCTGAAAGGAGACTCACAAGTAATCCATGAGGGTCCCCTAGAGGGATGACAGGTGTTCTCCCCCACCTTGGCCTTTGCATATGCCAATCCCCACCATCAATCCTCCTTTGCCTTTGTTCTTCATCTGAGTACCCACTACAGGTCTTGTAAGATTCAGCTTATTATGAGGCCCCTCTAGGCCTCCTCTCTTCATTCTGAGTCAGAGCCACCTCTGCAGCTTCCCAGCACACTGGAGCTTAGCATCACTCTAGACTTCACCACACTGAATTGTCATTGTGGTAGAGTAGAAAATCCATCCACATTACTCTTCTGCACACAACAATGTGGTTTCCTCATTCTGTCAATAACTGATCTGTTCTTCCTCATTGGTAAGCAGGAAAAAAAAAACTAAATTTGGTTTAGGCTGTTACTCTTGGGTCTGATTCTAAATTTAAAGAATTTAGTGTTTGGTCTATTTAGATGACAGTGCTCAGACTCAGACTTCTGAAGCCCCTCCCACACGCTCCATCTCATCCCCTCTTGGTGCACCATCAGTGGGTGGGCTGTGTATGGTGAGTGGAAAGAGTGGAGTGTCCCTGAACTGACCAGGTGCCCCCTGAGTCCTCTCTGACTTCAGCTGTGGAGAGGCAGAGCTGGTCATGCCCTGAAGTGGTATCTCTTGAGGAGATGCTGGTCCCACCCCAGTCATCCTGTCAGTACCTGCTGCTGCATCTCTGGTTGGTTTGAGCTGTGGACTGGCCTCTCTCATGTTCTTCAGCATCTGGTGGTGCTCTCTGTCTGCCTGGTCCTCATCTGGGCTCTCACTACTCTCATAGACCCTCAGAGTCTCTGCCTCTGTCTAAATCTACCCCTGCTGTAAGGTCACCTTTCCTCCCCTACAGAGCCACCCTATGGTGGGCTCTTTCTCTCAGCACATGTACCCTCCGTCCTTGATTCCCAGCCATGACTCTGGGGAACCAAAGTGACTCAGGGATGCCAACTGCAACCTATCTGCTTCTCTGACCATTTGTCTCCTCTGACCATATCTCCATTTCCTGTCTTCTTCCCACATCTGCCAGGACTAGAAAGAGTAGACTATTCCCCCTGTCTTTTTGATCCGCAGACTTCTGAATTCAAAATTCTTTGACCAAGTCTACCAGACCTACTTCTTGCTGTGTTAAATCAGAACTAAAACAGTTTAGAATATTAACCATCTCCACAAAGCCTGTCCTTCAAGCCTATATCTGTTAGCTATTGCTACAATTAATGCTGCATAACAAACAACCACAAAACCTCAGTGTTACTCTCAATAAGCATTTATGAGGCTCATGGGTCTGGAGGTTGACTAAGGGTCAGCTGGTTGAGGCTGGATTCCAACAGGATAGCTCATCTGGGGTGATTCTACTCCATTTGTTTCTCTCCCCTCTCCTGGGACAAGCAGGCCAACACTCTTCTCAAGGAAATGAAAGAGGGCAAAAAGGAAGCCCAAATGTGCAAGCATGTTTCATGCTTCTGCTGGCTTCAGGTTTGTTAACATCCCATTGGCAAAAAGGAATCACATGGCGTGGAGAAATATACTCACCTCAAATTAGAGAGCTGTGCAAAGTTGGGTGGGTAAGGTTGTTACTGATAAAGGAGTGAAGAACATGAAGGGAAATCTTAAATATTGACTACTTTAGAAAGACCATTTTAAGGCCCCATTCTCATATGCCACACTGAGGCTGATGATTGTCTTGGGCCAATCTGATTGGTTATCCCTATTATGGAATTATCTATTCATCTGCATCTTTCCATTAAAGCTGTGGCCTCCTTAAGGGCTGTATTCTGTTTATCTTTCTAAGCTCTAAGTGCCTACATGTAGTATTTGTAGTGGATGTTATAGTTGCCTCACCATCATAAAGCCCATCCTCCCCTGTTGCATGATGGTCATATGCTTTGGGTGACAATGAGCACACTCTAATTTTTAGTGGCACTCCCTCTAAAAGTTCATATGGGAATATACCAAGGCTTTGGCTAATTAATAAATGGCATTTCCCTAGACACAGGGTTCAGAGTCGTTCTACCTAAATGAAGCTGATGATTTCTGTTGCCTTGTAGAAACTAATGTCAATCTGCTGAATATAAATGAGAAACCACATAGCCCTGGTCCACCAGCAGCCAAATTGCTAACATGAGGGAAGCCAGTCTAGCACAAAGCAGATCTGAGAGAACCACAGATAAAAGACTATGGAGAGTGAATTGTGCCCTATTATCAACCCCAGTCCCTAAATTTGGTTTAGGCTGTTACTCTTGGGTCTGAATTTTTCAGTTTTCAGTTAAATGACGCAATGTGCCTATATCCCCGCCCTTTGGCCTTCTCTATGCCTTTCATTCCACATTTTTCCCCAAAGTACAGCACCTCTATGTGTATTTAGAGATGAACATATTTATCTGTTCATTGTCTACCTTCTCACACTAGAATGCAAGCTCCATGTGAGTTGGACTCATATTTACTGCTCTATCCTCCACATGTAGAACAGTGCCTGAAACATAAAAATGTACTCAATAAAAATATGTCAAATAGATAAATAGATGAGTGAATGAATGCATTAGTAAATAAATCCAATGTTTAAGTCAGTTTGAATTTTCCATTTATTACCACTAAAAGAATCGTGATATGTAGTTCTAATATATGCTTGCTGAGTGTATGTGTGGATGGAAGAGTCAGAGCAGGAGACACAAGAGCTGTCTTCAATTATTTAAAGGTTATGCTGTGAAGAAAGCATTTGATTCAATCTGTGTAGTTCCAGAAGTAGAAGTTACATTAAGACACAACATAAGGAAAGGCTTTCTAACAAGTTTTTCAAGATGGAATGCACTGATACAGTAGATAATGAGCTTCCTGTCACTGGTGGTATAATAGGTAAAGCCAAGCTAGTAACTTGAGAGAGTATTCTTACAACAATAACAGGCTAGATGCTGGATCATTTTTAATACTGAGAATTTTAAATCATTTTAACCTTCCCTCCTAGGTCTCCAAACTACACTGCATCTTAAAATCTCAACAGGTGGGGATGCCTCCTCATTAGATATTTGTCACTTGCAAAATTTTCCCCTATCTAGTCCTACTTTGGCACTTTATAGCTTTGTGACTTTGGGAAAGGTCAGTTCACCTCAGGGAGCCTCAGTTTACTTATCTGCAAAAGAAAGGGACTGGGGTCAATAAATTAAATATCTCAAGATCATACTTGTGAGCCTTTATCTGTGGCTTGATGCTGTGCTATGAGCTTTAGCTTTCCTTGGTTTAATGTGATTTTCATACTAACAGACAACTTTACACTAAAAGAGACACACACTACTATTACTCTCTTTGTGTAGATAATGAAACAAAGACTCAAATAGGCTAAGTAACTCTTCCAGGTCACAGGACAGGGAAATTCTGGAGCTTGGAATTTGAACTCTTAATCAGGACTCCAGCTTGTCAAAGTAGAGTTTATACATTATTCAAGGCTGAGAAAACTACATTCTATAATACCTCAGTGGGCTCTTTCAGCTCTGATGGTCTAAGAATCCATACCTTCCTCCATTGGGCCACAAACTTAGGATTTAAGTCTTCAAAATCAACCCAAGACAGCAAGGAAAGCAGCCTCATCCTGTCCTGCTGGGCTCTCTGAGCTGAATATCTCCATGTATCCAGGGAGCAAAAATGATCCCTAAAAGTTTTTGGTTCTCAAATCTTCCCTATTGTACCCCAACCCTTTAAGATTCCTTAACTCTAAAGAGGCAGAATAAAGAGTACGCGCTGAGTCAGACTTTTCCAGTTAGGCAGGCAGAACCCATGTGTGGGGGGGGAGCATATTTGTATGTGGTTGGGGGAAGGATAATATTATTAGCATTCCCATTTTACAGACAGAAAAGCCTAAGTTCAAAGAGGTTGTAGAACTTGTGCTAGATCACCCATACCTAATGACAAAGTCAGAACATTTGAGCTCAGCATAACTCAGTCCAGAAAGCCCATTCTTCCTTTATCTGCCTCCATGTATGTGTGTCTCTTTCTTTCTTTCCATTTAAGTATTGTCCTGGAAGAAAATACTGGTTCAATTGCACCCTATACATATTCTTAGAGGAATGTAGTTTATCCTCCTAATTTGAAAGTTGAGAAAACTATTAGAGCAACCATTTGTCTACCTTCTCTCTAAATATCCTTCCATGCCTACCCCTAATACGTGGCCAGAGAAAGTATTGTGCAGAAGTTATGTAAAGTCCCTATTCTGATCTTTGATTAATGTATCAGTTAGCTATTACTACAGTGGTGCTGCCTTAAAAAACACAGAAGCTTAAGACAGTTATCATGTACTGTCATGAGTATACAGGTGAGTTATGGTGGCTTGGCTTCAAACTACAGCAGCTTGGCATTGCCTGACTTAGACCAAGTTCAGCCCGGTGGCTCTGCTTCAAGCTGCAAGGCCCTACTCCACTGTCTCTCATCCTCCTTGGACCAGCTAGATGGAGCATGTCCTTCTCAGGCACTAGACAGCAAACCCTAACACCCATCTGTTGTTTAAGCTTCTACTCACATCAGGTCTGCTAACATTCCATTAACCAAAGTAAATCATATGAAGAAACCCAAAATCAAGGGATGCCAAAGTACACTCTACCCATAAAGGTGGTGGGGTGTATTTGTTTGCAAGGGCTGCCATAACAAAACGTCACATACTGAGTAGCTTAAACAACAGAAATTTAGTTTTTCTCACAGTCCTGGAGGCTACAAGTCCAAGATCAAGGTGTTGGCTGGTTTGGTTTCTCCTGAGGCCTCTTTCCTTGGCTGGTAGGTGGCCACCTTCTCACTGTGTCCTCACATAACCTTTCCTCTGTGCATGCACACCCCTCGTGTCTCTTCCTCTTCTTCTAAGGACACCAGTCCTATTGTATTAGGGCCCCGCCCCTATGACCTCATTTGACTTAATTGCCTCTTTAAAGGCTCTGTCTTCAAATACATCACACTGGAGGTTAGGACTTCGACATTCGGATTTGGGGATGGACACAATTAAATCTATAACACAGGGTTAGTGAATTTTTCTGAACAATAATGCCTGGTCTCATTTTAAGTTTTTCCATAACTTGGAGTCTGACTGACCATGATTTCAAATTCTGACTCTACCACTTAATAGCTGTGCAACCTTAGGAAGTTTACCTATATTTCCTCACTTGAAAAAATGAAATAATTACAGTAATTAACTCATAAGTTTGTTAAAACTGAATAAGACAATTCATAAAAAGCAAACACAAAGTAATTGCTCAATAAATATTGCTAGTGTTGTGGCTCTTTACAATTAAGAAGCTTTCACTTTACTCAGGGAGGCTGTATGGGCTGTGGCATCAGCCATATGCCTTCCCTTTCAGGACCTGATTCTATCCTAGAGCAAACTTTATTCTCTCAAATCCATCTTGCTTCAATCTGTTTCTGCAATATGGTGACTCTCTAAAAAAATCCACTTAACATTTCTCTGCCAATAAATTAGAGGCCAGAAAGAAAGAAGATGGCATACACTTGCCTTTCTAGACATTTTACAGATGGCTGACTGCCTTGAAGCCATGTCATGGCTTCTGGGGTCTCAGCTAAGTGTTTGGTTTTCATCTGCCATGTAAAAATCCTATCAGCACAGAGAAGGACAGCACAAGCATTAACTAGGGCCCTTTGAGAGTACCTCTTGGGAGACCTTTTTGGAGTTAATGATGCATAATCCAAAAGAACTTGTAGAACTTTGCAGTCATTTCTCAGAATCAGGTTGGTTAAGGCTAAGTGCCATGAAGACCTCATTGAAATATCTTCTGATGTCCTCTCAACACCTTCTCAAAGGAGTCAATCATCTAACCTCCCCAGGATTAATTCTTTCAAAAATTTCTCTTAATTGGTGTTTCAAGTGGCTTTTAAATTCTCAGATCCCACCCAAAATATCTGTAGCAAGTGGTGGGGCCAGGGAGCTCAGTGAAGAACACCCACATGCATTTTTTCCTATTCTGCATATAGCAACTTATTTAGTGATCACAATATCCCTGAACAGTAGTTAATGTTTTCTGCTTTATAACCTAAAACAAGATGTTAAAATTAAATTTTGAATAAGTCACCAAGATACAACAGGTGTACCTGCCAAAGTTAGATACCAGACAAAATGCTAGATTTTTTTTTAAAGGAATGTTTGAGAACCATTTCCACATTGCTTGGCTCTGACAGAAAATCACAGTTGTGAAAAGAGGTTAAGATACGGAAAGAAAAGAGGATTTCATGTGAAATATGTCTTCAGAGCAATGATATTCAAAATGTGGTCTCCAGACCAGCAGCATCAGGAACTTGGGAACTTAGAAATATAAATTATCAGGCTCTTCCCTAGACCCAGTGAGTCAGACCCTGGGAGTGGGGTCCAGTAATCTCTGTCTCAATTAGCCTTCAGGTGATTCTGATGCAGGTCAGAGTTTGAGAACCGCTGCTTCAGATAAAGCTATGTTCCAAATACCCCAGGAAACTTCCCTAGATTGCCAAGAGCATTATTTGAGACCATCCAGGGAATCAGCATCAATTTAACCAGGGGATGCCTCACTGTCAGCCAACTTCCAAGCCACTTGGGGGTCATTGTTACGCAAGGCAGGAAGTTTAGGGAAGACAGAAAGAAGACTAGGCTGTTTGTGAGAAAACTTCTGAATTTACTAAAGACAGTTAGACTGACCTCCCCTTCTATATATGCCCTAATAAAGCTGGTCACACTAACCCTTTCTATCCCTGGAAAAACCAGAGACCTCTTGGGGAAGTCCCTGAAAGGGCCTGAGAAAATAAACTGACAGACTGATTTCCCTCTATCACTCAAGCATGCAGACTCAAGTTCACTGATGAGAAATGGCTTTGCCTGGACCACTCAGTCTAATATGTATCTCCTGGGGTTTGTGAAACTCACTGGACTGAAATATGACTCTTGTCCCTCAAATTATGGAGTGCAGGAAGCATGATCTGGCAAGGTGATTTAGTGTCCTTTAAAGTTGAGTGCATTGGTATAAGTGTGAATTCCCAGACTTTATCAGCAGAAAGGATATGTGAGTGTTTTCCATAAGCCCAAGGCATATGGCCTGCATAAAAAAGCCAGCATAGCTCCTCTTAGGACTTGTATTAGTTTTCTAAACCTGTATAATAAGTTATAACAAACTTAGTCGCTTAAAACATCGCCCATGTATTAGCTCACAGTTCTGTAGGTCAGAAGTTCAGGCATGGCGTGACTGGGTTCTCTACTCAGGGCTGCATTCATTTCCAGAGGCTCTGGGGAAGAATTTGCTTCCAAGCTCATTTAGGTTGTTGGCCAAATTTGGTTTCTTGCTGCTCTAGGATTCAGACCCCCATTTCCTTGCTGGCTGTCATCTGGGGCCACTCTCGGCAACTACAGGCTACCCACATTCCTTACCACAGGGCCTCATCTATCTCAAAAGCCAGCAGTTGAGAACCCCTCTAACCCTCTAACATGTTGTCTGTGGCTTCCTCTGTCTCTGACCTCTTGACCCAGATTTAAAGGACATGTGTGATTAGGTTAGACCAATCTGAATAATCTCCCTTTTGATTAACTCAGAGTTGACTGATTTCTTAAGTAATCAGTACTTAAGAAAAAAGTCAACTGATTAAGTAACATCAACTGCATATGCAAATATCTCTTTCCATGTCATGTAATAATCACAGAAGTCATACCCATCATATTCTCAGATTCACCTACATTCAAGGGGAAGGAATTACGAAGGGAAAGGGATCATTAAGGGTCATCCTTAGGATTCTGCATACCAGAAATACTGTCCAAAAACCAGAAGGGTAAGGGGACCCCAGCAAGTGATCGATGAAAATGAGTGCCAGGTAGCTAAAGATCTTTTGGAGGTCAAGAATTTTACAAAAGAGGAATCCAAGTAAAAAGAACTTCCAAATAGCTCATCAGTGACCTGTGAGAGAGAAAGTGGGCTTGAAATTCTGGCAGTGTCAGAGAGCAAGGAGCCAGAAAGGATGCCCCACCTGTCAGTTATATAAGAACTTTCTTGTAAACTCTTTTCCCCTCCACTCTCTATCAACTTTAACCCAGGCAAGGGCAAAACATGTGTGTAAGCTAGGGAAAGGGTAAATGCTGATACAGGAAAGAAGAATCCAGCTATCACATCCTCTTCCCCAAAAGGCAGGTGGCCACCAAATACAGGTCTTAGCTAGATGGGAGAAGCCTCACATTTGTATGAAGACTAAAGTATCAATTAATTCCTAGGACTGCATATTTTTTTCCACAAAATTACAATTGTAACTTTTCTTTTGTTTTTATTCTTTAAAGTACTTAAAGCAGCTATAGGTTTCCTAAGAATGAACAGAAAAGTCATGGGGACTTCTGAGCTTTAATCAAGTGGTAGGGAAAAGGCTTTCTCCAAGGAATAAGGTTTAAAAGGACAATGGGAGACAAAAGAAAATGAAGATGAAGATGAAGACAAAGACAAAAAAGAAGGAGTGGGACACATTTTTATCACATCCTAAGTGTCATGATTGTTCAAAGTACTGGTTGCATACATGTAAGGCAACGGGGACCACAGAAGTGAAGTAACTTACCAGACATATACAAATAGGAAGCTAAGGAGTGACTGAGCTGGGGTGGGAATTCAAGTTGTCCAGACTCTAAAACCATTATTTTATTTCACTACCATGCTAAGTAGAAATCTTAACTATAGGAAAATCATGAATCTGGTGGACAGAAAGCCAGAGAGGAGCTGTATGGAGATAAAAACCCACTCCCACTGTGGGTAGGTTCTTACTACCTACTTTTTTCTTCACATGGGTACTGTTCAGGTTGCAGGATCCAACATGACTCTTCAGAGTAATGTGTCAGCACCTTAAAGAAGCCTAAACTGTTCTTCCAAGATAAAACTCCAGAGACTTAGACTTTCTTTTTCCAAGGACAAGAGGTAAGGACTCTGTTGTGGGAGGGACCTGGTACCTCCAGGATGACCAATCATTGTGGAGCTTCAGTTAACTTGAGATAACTATTTTAAGTCCTGGTGGGATGAAAAATATACAGCAGCCCCCGTTTCCCACCTTCCAGCCAAAAGAGCAGTAGAAGATTCCTAAGGTGACCAGACCCTGCTGCAGTGAGAGAGGAGGGAGGGGGAAGGAGAAAAACAAAATGTTTTCCCTGTGGCCCAAGTCTTCCCTTTCAGTCATAGGAGCAGCCTTCCATGAGGGATGACATGGAGGTCAGAGAAGGAAAATAACATGTGCCCATCCCTGCCAGCAGGAAATGAGGAGCCAAGGCTAAGCCCTGGGATGACATGCAGTTAAATGGGGCTCAATGAGGTTGAAGAGTGAGATCACAGACCATGGTGGAGAAGAAGGAATAGGGACATGGCAGCTAAACAGTTTGTGATTTGTGCCAACTCTGGGATTTTGCACATACTTAACAATCCTATCTGAATCTCTTTATTTCATCTGACAATGGACTCACAGCTCCCCAAGATTGCTCTGGGATGAAATGAAATTATATTTATAAAACACCTGACACATAGTTGACGTAACTGTTGGTTCTCTCTCTCCGGTCCATATCCTTTGGCCATTGCCCTAGGAAATTAAAATAAATTTTTAGAGAAATTCTCAATGTTTATACAAAAAATATAGTCAAAGTCAGTTGTGATACTTTTAACCCATGAGAACACCCAACCACACATCCATGAACTCATTCATTCTATCTGTAAAATAATGACACTGCGCTGTATGCCTAGCATCAGGTTTGTGGTCAGACCATGTTCCTCAGTGGGGAGACAGGCCCTCCTGCCCCCTTTTTCCTTCTCAGAACCAGAGTGATGGAGTTAATGAAGGAACATGAAGCAGGAATAATTACATTTTAACTTGGAACACAAAAGCCAAATGCTCTGCCAATATCTTCTACAGCTGAAAAGCTTCTAAGGGAGTAGAAAACTAAAGCAGAAACAACAGATGAAATTGTCAGCCAATGCCTGAGTGGCTGACTTTGGGGCCCCAGGCACATGAGGATCTTCTCACCCCACTGTCAGTGAAGGTGAAAAGGTGCATGCTGCCCTTACATGTGACGCCCTCACCTTTCCTTCTCAGCCACTGGATCTTCACTAGCTGGCAAGAATGTCAAGATACATAGAAAAATGGTCCTTATCTGTAAGGAATTCACAGGTAACAGGAATAACAGATGCTATATTAATCAAAGTAATTAATGCCTGCTTCCCCAACAGAGCCAATACTTCAGTAATTTAATACAAGTTTCTTTTGTGCTCACACCATATCCAAATGTGGGATAGGTGGCCTTCCTTTATGCTGCAGTTACAAAATCTGTAACTGGAGGGTCATGTGGGATGATTTCAAGTGCAGGCCTAGAAGCAGCACACGCCTGGTAGAACCCAGCCAGGTGGCCCCAGTCTAACTGCAACGGAGGCTGGGAAATCCAGAGGTGCACCCAGATATTTGCTGGATATTAACAGTCTCCACCACAGATGGACAAATAACAGCACTACAATGAGTTAAAGTACTCTGGTTTATGACATAGGTTTGGCAGTGGCACAATGAAGGCAGCTGCAAATCCTGTTTGAGCAGGTCTAGGAAAGTTTCGTGGAAAAGGAGACAATTGATATGGGTAAAATAAGATAAGGAGTTATGAGGCGCATTTTCAGGCAGATGCACGGATGCAAGAAACAACATGTCAAGTTTACAGACTGTACCAAATTTGGCATGTCCATGGAATAGTGTGCATGGGGGAGGCATGGAGGAGAGACTAGAGTGAGTGGGACCTAATCCTGAGGCTAGGAGGAGAATTTCAGGGCTATGATAATGCTGTGCTTGAACCTAAAGTCCTTGCCAGGCATCTGGAGGAAATCTGTATCCCAGGGTGTTGCCAAATACGTGAGCCAGGTGCTTGCAACCCTCAGCCAATAAACAAGGCCTCCTAAGTTTCCTGCTTTCATGACAAAAGGCAGCACCATACCAATGACCACTGTTGCAGCACCACACAGAAGAAGAGGGGGGTTTGAGCATCAGACACACCAGGGCTCAAATGCTTATTCCCCCACTACTGGGCAAGTTGCTCTTGAAGTTACAGTTTTTCTAGAATGAGAATAACAATGGCTATCATAGGAAACAGCATGCAGATGAAGGGGAACACTGTTTGTAGGGCCACAAGAATGGTAACTGGCAGTGGGCCTTCCAAACATCGCTAGCACCTTCCACCCTCTGTCAGGACTACTTCTTCCCCCCTCTTTCTAGAACAGGATTTGGTTGCACAATAGACTGATTTGGATTGCTTGCAGAGTGCTTTTTCTTTGCCCTGGGGTATCCTTGGGCTCTAGGTCCTTTGGAGTAAAGCTGCTGAGTGCCTTAACCCCCTGCTCCAGCACACACACTGGACAGAGTTCTTGCCTGTTCCTGGAATCAGGGGACCTCTGAGTCTCTCCTTGAAGCCAGTCTAACCTTCGAGTCTAGAATTCTTCTCAGATCCATGATCTCATTACAGATTGACAATATCATTCCCATTTTACAAATGAGAAAAACCACAAAGGGATTTGAAAGGTGAGGCCAAATGTATTCCATTTCTTTTAATACAATTCTAATATTCTCCCTGATGTAGAAAACAGACTACCCTTAATTGCTGCCTCAACGGGTAGTAGGAAAAGATGTAGGTATTTTGCCAGGAAATGAGATGGCTCTTAAAAAACAAACAAACAAACGAACAACAACAAAAAAAAAACTGTCTAACTAGTTTCCCCTGTAAATACCCCATAAAGGAGGTATTCTCAAAACATTAAGCAATAAACACCAAATTCCAGAGATAAAACACAGACGATACAGCAGACGTCGTTTGCTCTTGACTTGTACAGAACAGAAGTAAACTGGGCCCAGTGTTACCGAGTGAAATAGCGGGGCCCTGGCTCAGGCTGAAACCCTCTTTCTTTTTGGTTAGTGCTTTTTTTACTGAGAAATTACATAACTGATAAACATGTAAATACATAGGATGTACAAACACATGTATGTCCATGCATTTATACACATATAAACATACATTTACACACACATATACCCCAATTAACACAAACCAGACTTTATTCTAGCACAGGTGCTACCAGTAAGAAGGTGAGAGGGAGGATGCTCTGGATAATCCGACCCTCTCACCCTCCACTGAGGACAGTAAGCAAGAGTGGACAAGTGAAATGAGGCTGGAGTGTACAGCATTTCATGGCCAACACCCCTGAGCCAGAAGCTTCATGACCCACCCTATTTTTTCCATCGGCCGCCACAGTAGAAGGTTCCAGCCCCCTCTTCCCCACCCTGTCCTCTCAGCCCTCTTCGGTCATCTGCAGGTGGCTCCCATGTAGGCCACCCTCTGGTCAGGAGTGTGCTCAGCCCAGGCTCAGGACAGGTCAGAAGTGCAGGGAAAGAGTGCCTAAGAGTGTCCTCAACACTGAATATGTCGGAGCTGGTGGACAAACACCCCAGCTTCCTTGCCCTCTGCAGGACAAAATCTGGGTGTGCCCTATACAGCCTCTCTTCAGGGCTGGGCCCCAGTCACCCTCGGCAGGGATCTGCTCATCGATGTACCCTTACTGGCTTTCCCACTCAGGCCTGTCTGACTTCCCCATTCCCTTCCTCTGCTGCCCAAGGCCATTGCCCAGGCAAACTCCTTACCCAAATCCTTATTTCAGGGTGTGCTAGTAGGGGACCCAAACTACTTCCCCAATTCTAGTGCCTCCAAACCAGGTCTTCAACCCCTGACATCTCTGTCTACCTAGATGTCCTGGGCCCTGTTTCCCAGCCAGTTCCAGAGGAAATCATGGCTCCCTCTTCTGTGCTGTGACTGTTTACATTTTCTGTCCCCAGGTGGCCTGCAACAGGGATTCTGTCACACATCCAGGGTAATGTTGGGACAAAACAGGTGTTCAGTGACACGTCTCCAGTATGTCTTAGAGCTGCTGTGGAGCTGCCTGGCCTGGGATCTGGGAGCCCCTGGGGAAGCCCACTAGCTGGCTCTGGTAACATGCTTTTCTATAACTGCAAACAAGCAAATAGACACACTGACAGGCCTCTAGCCACTGGTGCCCTCTGTCAGTATGGTGTGTGTCTAAGAGGAACCTGCTTTGTTCTAGAGCAAAGAGATTAGCCATCAGTGGCTCCCGCAACCAGCTGTTCCCAGCTCCTCTTCTTGTAGCCTCCTTGAGTTAGACCCTGTCCCCACAGTGCTCCAAGTGGTTCCATAGAGCCCAGCCCCCAGTTCCTGCAGGGCAAGGCCATCCTGCTGCTGGACTCAGACAGCCACACTACATTTGCTGCCAACATGTCCAGTGATCAGGAAAGTCTCACAGATACCTCACCAGAAACCCCGCTACTCTTCACCTTCAGTGTGGACTGCCTGCCTCCCTGCTTTGCCTGATCACCCATCAAGCCCATTCCCTGCAACCCACCACCCTCCCCAAGCCTGAACTCCCACAGCAAGCTGGCACCATATGGGAATGTCTTTCCTGCCGGACTCCTTGAGAACAGGAAAGCCGGTTCATTCCTGTCCCTATTGCTGGCCACGGTGCCAATTACACAGAAAGAGCCTTCCATACCGGTGTTGGGGGGCGGGTAGTGCAATAGGCCTTAGAAAGGGGATACAGTGATAAAAATTCATTAAGAACATGGAGTCTCTGAAGTGTAAAAGGAGGGGACTCCCAAAGGAGGAGAGATAGGAGACCCATAAAGGCACGCTTTGCTTAATTCACATATCTTAGCCTGGGGAGGGGGGACAGAGCAAAATCTGCTTAGATAGTGCTGAGGAAGGGAGAGGATAGGACACCTCTGAGTGGAGCATTTCTTCGTATAGTTACAATTAAGAACCCTGAAGTCAGGCAGAATTTGACTTGCAGCCTAGCTTTTCTGTTATCCATGAAGGACTCTGAAAATGCCAACACACAGTAGCAAAGGAGCTTTAGAAATGAGCTCATGCCTGGTCGCATGTCTGATTTTTAGCCAGTCACGGTGTGGTTTATTTGAAGCCTGTTTGAGGCCAGTGGAGAAACGAACAGAAGGTCATAGTCACACTGGTTACCTTCCAGATGAAGCGTCCACAGTGAGGAGGGAGGTGATTTCTATCCACTGACTCAACTTAGAAAATTGTTTAGAAAATTTCCTGGCAATTATTAGCAGGGGCTGGATCTAGGTAGGGATGTTTTGATAGGCTTCAGAATAAACACCATAAAGGAAGTCATCATCACAGCTGGGGAGGGATGCTGGCATTCCAGCATTACCTGGTGAAGACTCAGCCTGGCCAGTGGCACACAAAGCTGGCTTGCACGCATGTGGGAGTCTCACCACAGATCCCACAGTGCTACAGCAGCTGCATTAGAGCCCTGGCCCAGGTGTCATGGACATAGTTTGATATGAAGGTTCATCCACAGCCTCCTAACCTACTGTGTGAACTGAGGTCCTTCACCCTTCTCCATCCATTTCCATATCTCCACATGGGAGATGATCCTCTTCCTTAAAGGAAGTGGGAAGTGCTTAGCACCCACTATGTGCCAGGTTCATTCTAGATGCTCCAGATGAATTATTTCATTTAGTCCTCACACAGCCTGAAATAGTTAGGCAGTGTAAGGTAGAGTCTATCTGTCAGAGTTCACTCAGGAGCATAGAAACCACTTCAGAGGGGCGTTAATACAGAGATTATTAAACATAGGACAGGGGAGCAAGGGCTGTGAGAATCTCTTCTGACTCTGAAGAATTGAGAAAATACTTGGATCATAGGAAGCCCCTGTCAGTGACCTCACCTGCATACCACATTGAAGCTCACGTGGAAGCCACTGCAAACCATCATGCCCATTTTATGTTTGCATGGCTACCACCAAGGCAGAGGGCAGAAATTCTTCTCTTCCTTTCTGCCCTCAAGTCTATATGAATACCTTGCAGTGGCATGATCCAAACCAGAGGGGAATGGAAAATGTAGTTTTCAGCCTTCGAGCCCCCACAAAACAAGGAAAAACTTAGAATCAACAGGCAACATGCTGAATAGGGAGGTACGATTCTGCTCATCTTATTACTGAAGCAACTGCAATTCCAAGAAGTGGAATAATTTTGCCTAAGTTCCCACTGCCAGTTTGCAGTTGGAAGGGCATATGAATAAGCCTGCCTCCAAAATCCAGAAGAGAATGGAATTCTGATGGATGTGGAGACATAAATTTGTCCACCTGAATCCTGAGAGGACATTTCAGTGCCGCGTACCCACCCACCATGCCAGCATGAGAGAGTTAAGAGTCTATTTTGTGTTTACCCCTAGTAATTAGGAAGAATCTAAGGCAGTAATATTAAAACTTGAAAAGATTTCAAGTGTTATCAGGGGAATACAAATCAAAACTACATCAAGATACTCTTTCACATCCACCAGTCCAGCAACGTGAAGGGTTGGCAAGAATGGAGAGCCTCGCCACCTCTTAGATACTGCTGGTGGACATGTAAATTGGTACAACCACTTTGAAAAATAACTTGGCATTACCTCTTAAATTTAAGTGTGTTCAGAATTTATGAGCAAGAAATCCTACTCAAAAAAAAGAAATTCTTTCATTTGTGCTCCATAATCATAAACACATAAAGAAATGTTTACAGTCTCATTGCCCTTACACTTCAAGCAAACCTAATGGCCATTAACAGGATGAATAAACAAATTGCATTATATTCATTCAATGGAATATTATAGAGCAATGGAAACAAATGAATCACAATTAGATTTAGCAAGATGTATGAAATTCAAAGTTTTGATGCTGACAGAAAATATTGTTACCAGAGCAGTATTTTTCCATTCCTATAAAAAAAAAACAAAACTAAATAACACACTGTGTAACTTGCATGCATTATGTCATAAAGTTATAAATAAAAGTAAGGTAAATATTAATTAAAATAGAGAATAATGGGCTTTTTAGAGGGAGACTTAAATGGAATGGTTCCCCTTTGGTCTTGAAAATTATTTGTTTCTAAGAGGGATAATGGGTTCAAAGATGTTTGATTGTTACACTTTACACTAAATCATATATGTTTTATACATTCTTTTATGTATATGACATACTTCACATGCAAAGAAAGTTGATCTCATAATGGGGACCTCCTATCCACCAATCTTTCTACAGTCCCATCTAACTACTGTTTCATACTAGGGGTAGTTAGTGTGTGGCCTGTCCAACCCTCTCTGGTCTTTCAAATGCAGCCTCACACATGCTCTGAAACAACATAAACTTTACTGCAGGCATATGAACTCCATCCCCAGAATTCCTCCTGACTTATTTGCCAGCTCCACAATGCAGAGTAATAAACTGAGATAGCTTAGAGCATGGATTTTTGGAAATTGATTTGAATTTTGAAACCTGATTTGAATTTCAGAACCTGGGTTTGAATCCTAGTCCTGCCACTCATTATCTGTGTGATCTTGGGGCCATTACACAACTTCCATGTATCCCAGTCAGTACTTTAGTACTTATCTCATGGGATGTGATGTGCTAACACATGTAAAGCACTTAGGAGAGTGACTAGCATACACTGAATATCACTCAATTGTCAATTTTTACCATTTATTTGAAGATTTGTTTATTTATTTGAGAGAGAGAGAGAGAGGGATATATATATATAGAGAGAGAGTGAATGAGAGTGGGGGGAGCGGCAGCAGGAGAGGGAAAGAGAAAATCCTCTAGCAGATTCCATGCCCAGCACAGAGCCCAAGTGGGCGCGATTCCAGGACCCCGAGATCATGACCTGAGCTGAAACCAAGAGTCAGACACTCAACCGACTGAACCACCCAGGTGCCCTGTCAATTTTTACCATTTCTTCCCATTTTTCCTCTGGAACACTTGTTGATCAACCCATCCTTTTTGTTTGAACCCACATTACAGTAATCACTATCTACTTGGTACCATTCTTAAATATCGGGGTCAGCAAAATATGTCCCATGAGTCAAATAGGGCCAACTGCCTATTTTATAACTAAAATGTTATTGGAGCACAACCATGTCCATGCATTTCTATATGATCTCTGACTGCCTCTGTGCCACAACAACAGAGCTGAATAGTTGCAACAGATTACCTACAAAGCCTATCTGGCCTTTTATAGAAAATTTTTGCCAAATCCTGTTTAAGAATATGGTTGAACTCTGCTCTTCTGGCTTTGATCTTGCCCCTGCTTCCATAACCTCCCTACCACAGACCCATGTCCAGATATCTGTACTCCAACCTCAGGTACAGTGACTGGTGAAGCCAACATAATCTTATGTCCTTGGGCTAGAGGGAACATGAAGTCAACTCTATTCTTAGTTGGCTATCTCCTATCATGGGTAGAAGATTGGACACATCAAATACCCAAGGCATTTCTGTCCAAGGCAAGGCATGTGAAAGTAGACTCTGACCCTAAGGTCTCACTGTCTCATATTAGAAATTTTCAACAAAACAGCATATAATCACCGGATTTCAAAATAGAACATGTAAAAACGTGGTAAGTGTGCCAATATTATGTATCTGTAAACCGTACAAAGATAAGTATTAACTATCAGCATGACCCAGCCATTAAAAATCTTTTAAAACTTAGGGGTGGAGCAAGATGGCAGAGGAGTAGGAGACCTGGATTTCGTCTGGTCTCAGGAATTCAGCTGAATAGGGATCAAACCATTCTGAACACCTACGAACTCAACAGGAGATCAAAGAAGAGAGTAGCAACAACTCTCTGAACAGAGAAGCGACCACTTACTGGAAGGTAGGACGTGCGGAGAAGTGAATCCGAGGCGATATTCGGGAGGATAGACGCCGGGGGAGGGGGGCCTCTGTCGGCCGCTTCTGGCAAGTGACAGAACCGCGGAGCACAAAATCGGAACTTTTAAAAGTCGGCTCCGCTGAGGGACGTCGCTCCAGTGGCTAAGTGGGGGGTGAAACCCTCACAGGACAGTGTGCTCTCAGGACCCTCAGGGTCACAGAAAGACCAGGGGTGCCTGAGTGCGGCAGAGCTCCCAGGTATCAGAGCGGGGAAGCCGGCTGCAGGGACAGAGCCGAGGTGCGGGCTCTCAGCTCGGGGTTGCCATAAACTGTGATCCGTGGCCCAGTCGGGCCACTGCTCCTCCAGCAGGGACCCAACAAGCGGCAGAGCTGGGCAGACTCCCCTTCCTTCCCTGGGAGGAGCTGTGCGGGAGCGCACCGCAGGGATCTGCTGGGTTTGGAGACTCCATACGGGGTCATGTGCCAGAGACAGAAATGCTCGGTCACAGGCCGGGTGAGCACAGAGTGCAGCCAGAGACCAGGGAGACGGGAGTGACTTCTTTTCTCTAGGGGCGCACTGAGGAGCAGGGTCCCGAGTTCTCAGCAACTCCGGGTGGAGATTGGGAGGCCACCATTTTCACCCTGGTCCTCCAAATCTGTACCAAGAGCTTGCAGGGAACAAAATCTCCTGAGAGCAAACCCGAGCAGCTTGCTTAGCCTGGACTCACAAGGGCGGGGCAATTCCGCCTCCGGCAAAGATATTTGGGAACCACGGCAACAGGCCCCTCCCCCCGAAGATCAGCACAAACAGCCAGCAAGCCAAGACCAAGTTTACTGATCAAGGAGAACGGGAGAACTCCAGCGCTAGGGGAATACTGCACATAGAATTCATGGCTTTTACCATAATTCATTAGTTTTTTAAAGTTAATTTTTTTAACTTTTTTTAAATTTTTTTCCCTTTTTCAACCATCATCTTATCAATCCCTTTTTAAAAAAAACATTTTTTATTTTTCATTTTTAGAGTCATATTTTTATCCCAGCATAGTAGTTACCTTTATTTTTGGCATATATATATATATATATATATATATATATATATATATAAAGTTGTTCTCTCTTTAAAATTTTGAGATACAGTTTCTTCTAACAGATCAAAATATACCCTAAATGACTAGTGTATGGCTTTGTTCTAGTCTCCTGCCTGATCACATTCTCTCCCTTTTTTTTTTTCTTTTCTTTTCTTCTTTCTTTTTTTATTTAAATCTTCTTTCTTTTTAAAAACAACTCCTTATCTTATCAATTCCTTTTATAAAATCTTTTATAATTTTCAACTTTACAGCCATCTTCCATCCCTTCATTGTGTCAATGCTTATTTTGTACATATATAAGTCTTTCTTCCTTTAAAATTTTAGCAGGCACTTTCTTCTAACAGACCAAAATATGCCCAAAATCTAGTGTGTGGCACTGGATCTATGCACTAGCCTGATCATATTTGATCATATTCTGGGGTTTTTTTTCTGTTTTGTTCTGTTTTTGTTTGTTTTTATCTTTTTCTTTCTCCTTTTTTTTCTCTTTCTTCTTTCTTTCCATTTCTTGTCCCCTGGTTTCAGGTCTTTTCTGATTTGTATAGAGTATATTTGCTGGAGACGTTGTTAACCTGTTAGCATTCTGTTCTCTCATTCATCTATTCTCCTCTGGACAAAATGACAAGACGAAAAAAATCACCTCAGCAAAAAGAACAAGAGGTAGTACTGTCTGCCAGGGACCTACTCAATACTGACATTAGTACGATGTTGGACCTAGAGTTCAGAATCATGACTTTAAAGATACTAGCTGGGCTTGAAAAAGTGTGGAAGTTATTAGAGAAACCCTTTCTGGAGAAATAAAAGAACTAAAATCTAACCAAGTCGAAATCAAAAAGGTTATTGATGAGGTGCAATCAAAAATGGGGCACTAACTAAAAGGCAGGAGAGAGAATCAGCGATATAGAAGACCAAATGATGGAGAATAAAGAGGCTGAGAAAAAGAGAGAGAAACAACTACGGGATCACGAGGGCAGAATTCGAGAGATAAGCGTTACGATAAGACGAAACAACATTAGAATAATTGGGATCCCAGAAGAAGAAGAAAGAGAGAGAGGGGCAGAAGGTATATTGGAGGAAATAATAGCAGAGAACTTCCCTAATGTGGGGAAGGAAACAGGCATCAAAATCCAGGAGACACAGAGAGCCCTTCTCAAAATCAATAGAAATAGGTTAACACCCCGACATCTAATAGTAAAACTTACTATTATTACTACTCTAAAACTACTAGTCTCAGAGACAAAGAGAAAATCCTTAAAGCAGCTCAGGAGAAGAGATATGTAACCTACAATGGTAGAAACATTAGATTGGCAAACATTAGATTGCACAGAGACCTGGCAGGCCAGAAAGGACTGGGATGATATCTTCAGAGCACTAAACGAGAAAAATATGCAGCCAAGAATACTATATCCAGCTAGGCTCTCATTGAAAATTGAAGGAGAGATAAAAAGCTTCCAGGACAAACAAAAACTAAAGGAATTTGCAAACACAAAACCAGTCCTACAAGAACTATTGAAAGGGGTCCTCTAAGCAAAGAGAGAGCCTAAAAGCAGCATAGATCAGCATAGATCAGAAAGGAACACAGACAACGTACAGTAACAGTCACCTTACAGGCAATACAATGGCACTAAATTCATACCTTTCAATAGTTACCCTGATTGTAAATGGGCTAATTGTCCCAATCAAAAGACACAGGCTATCAGATTGGATGAAAAAACAAGACCCATCAATATGCTGTCTGCAAGAGACTCATTTTAGAACCAAAGACATCCCCACATTGAAATTGAGGGGGTGGAAAACCATTTACCATGCTAATGGACACCAAAAGAAAGCTGGGGTGGCAAACCTTATATCAGACAAATTAGATTATAAACCAAAGACTGTAATAAGAGATGAGGAAGGACACTATATCTTACTTAAAGGGTCTATCCAACAAGAAGATCTAACAATTGTAAATATCTATGCCCCTAACATGGGAACAGCCAATTATATAAGCCAATTAATAACAAAAGCAAAGAAACACATTGACAACAATACAGTAAGTGGGGGACTTTAACAACCCCCTGACTGAAATGGACAGATCATCAAAGCAAAAGATCAACAAGGAAATAAAGACTTTAAATGACACGCTGGACCAAATGGACTTCACAGACATATTCAGAACATTCCATCCCAAAGCAACAGAATACACATTCTTCTCTAGTGCCCATGGAACATTCTCCAGAATAGATCACATCCTAGGTCACAAATCAGGTCTCAACCGGTACCAAAAGATTGAGATTATTCCCTGCATATTTTCAGACCACAATGCTTTGAAACTAGAACTCAATCACAAGAGGAAAGTCGGAAAGAACTCAAATACATGGAGGCTAAAGAGCATCCTACTAAAGAATGAATGGATCAACCAGGAAATTAAAGAAGAATTAAAAAAAATTCATGGAAACCAATGAAAATGAAAACACAACTGTTCAAAAGCTTTGGGATACAGCAAAGGCAGTCCTGAGAGGAAAGTATATAGCAATACAAGCCTTTCTCAAGAAACAAGAAAGGTCTCAAATACACAACCTAACCCTACACCTAAAGGAGCTGAGAAAAAAACAGCAAAGAAAGCCTAAACCCAGCAGGAGAAGAGAAATAATAAAGATCAGAGCAGAAATCAATGAACTAGAAACCAAAAGAACAGTAGAACAGATCAACGAAACTAGGAGCTGGTTCTTTGAAAGAATTCACAAGATTGATAAACCCCTGGCCAGACTTATCCAAAAGAAAAGAGAAATGACCCAAATCCACAAAATCATGAATGAAAGAGGAGAAATCACAACCAACACCAAAGACATACAAACAATTATAAGAACATATTATGAGCAACTCTATGCCAGCAAATTAGAGAACCTGGAAGAAATGGGTGCATTCCTAGAGATGTATCAACTACCAAAATTGAACCAGGAAGAAATAGAAAACCTGAACAGACCTATAACCACTAAGGAAATTGAAGCAGTCATCAAAAATCTCCCAACAAACAAAAGCCCAGGGCCAGATGGCTTCCCAGGAGAATTCTATCAAACATTTAAAGAACAATTAATACCTATTCTCCTGAAACTGTTCCAAAAAATGGAAATGGAAGGAAAACTTCCAAACTCGTTTTATAGGCCACCATTACCTTGATCCCAAAACCAGACAAAGACCCCATCAAAAAGGAGAACTACAGACCAATATCCTTGATGAATATGGATGCAAAAATTCTCACCAAACTACTAGCCAATAGGATCCAACAGTACATTAAAAGGATTATTCACCATGACCAAGTGGGATTTATCCCTGGGCTGCAAGGTTGGTTCAACATCCGCAAATCAATCAACGTGATACAATACATTAACAAGAGAAAGAACAAGAATCATATGATCCTCTCAACAGATGCAGAAGAAGCATTTGACAAAGTACAGCATCCATTCTTGATCAAAACTCTTCAGAGTATAGGGATAGAGGGTACATACCTCAATATCATAAAAGCCATCTATGAAAAACCTACAGCCAATATCATTCTCAATGGGGAAAAGCTCTCAGCTTTTCCCCTAAGGTCAGGAATGCGGCAGGGATGCCCACTCTCACCACTGCTATTCGACATAGTATTAGAAGTCCTAGCCACAGCCATCAGACAACAAAAAGAAATCAAAGTCATCCAAATCGGCAAAGAGGAAGCCAAACTCTCACTCTTTGCAGATGATATGATACTGTATGTGGAAAACCCAAAAGACTCCACCCCAAAATTGCTAGACCTCATACAGGAATTCAGTAAAGTAGCAGGATGTAAAATCAATGCACAGAAATCAGTGGCGTTCCTATACACCAACAACAAGACAGAAGAGAGACAAATCAAGGAGTCGATCCTATATACAATTGCCCCCAAAACCATAAGATACCTAGGAATAAATTTAACCAAAGAGGCAAAGGATCTGTACTCAGAAAACTATAAAATACTCATGAAAGAAATTGAAGAAGACACAAAGAAATGGAAAAACGTTCCATGCTCATGGATTGGAAGAACAAACATTGTGAAGATGTCAATGCTACCTAGAGCAATCTACACATTCAATGCAATCCCCATCAAAATGCCATCCACTTTGATTTTCAAAGAACTGGAACAAATAACCCTAAAATTTGTATGGAACCAGAAGAGACCCCGAATAGCCAGAGGAATGTTGAAAAAGAAACGCAAAGCTGGTGGCATCACAATTCTGGACTTCCAGCTCTATTACAAAGCTGTCGTCATCAAGACAGTATGGTACTGGCACAAAAACAGACACCTAGATCAATGGAACAGAATAGAGAGCCCAGAAACGGACCCTCAACTCTATGGTCAACTCATCTTCGACAAAGCAGGAAAGAAAGCCCAATGGAAAAAAGACACTCTCTTCAACAAATGGTGTTGGGAAAATTGGACAGCCACATGCAGAAGAATGAAACTGGACCATTTCCTTACACCACACACAAAAATAGACTCCAAATGGTTGAAAGACCTAAACGTGAGACAGGAGTCCATCAGAATCCTAAAGGAGAACACAGGCAGCAACCTCTTCGACCTCAGCCGCAGCAACTTCTTCCTAGAAACATCGTCAAAGGCAAGGGAAGCAAGGACAAATATGAACTATTGGGATTTCATCAAGATAAAAAGCTTTTGCACAGCAAATAAACAGTCCACAAAACCTAAAGACAACCGACAGAATGGGAGGAAATATTTGCAAATGATATATCAGACAAAGGGCTAGTATCCAAAATCTATAAAGAACTTATCAAACTCAACACCCAAAGAACAAATAATCCAATCAAGAAATGGGCAGAAGACATGAACAGACATTTTTCCAAAGAAGACATCCAAATGGCCAACAGACACATGAAAAAGTGCTCAACATCGCTCGGCATCAGGGAAATCCAAATCAAAACCTCAATGAGATACCACCTCACACCCATCAGAATGGCTAAAATTAACAAGTCAGGAAACAACAGATGTTGGCAGGGATGCGGAGAAAGGGGAACCCTCCTACACTGTTGGTGGGAATGCAAGCTGGTGTAGCCACTCTGGGAAACAGTATGGAGGTTCCTCAAACAGTTGAAAATAGAGCTACCATACGATCCAGCAATTGCACTACTGGGTATTTACCACAAAGATACAAATGTAGGGATCCGAAGGGGTACGTGCACCCCAATGTTTATAGCAGCAATGTCCACAATACCCAAACTGTGGAAAGAGCCAAGATGTCCATCGACAGATGAATGGATAAAGAAGAGGTGGTATGTATACACAATGGACTATTATGCAGCCATCAAAAGGAATGAGATCTTGCCACTTGCAACGATGTGGATGGAACTGGAGGGTGTTATGCTGAGTGAAATAAGTCAATCAGAGAAAGACATGTATCATATGACCTCACTGATATGAGGAATTCTTAATCTCAGGAAACAAACTGAGTGTTGCTGAGTGGTGGGGGGTGGGAGGGATGGGGTGGCTGGGTGATAGACATTGGGGAGGGTATGTGCTATGGTGAGTGCCTTGAATTGTATAAGACTGATGAATCACAGATCTGTACTTCTGAAACAAATAATGCAATATATGTTAAGAAAAAAAAAGAAGATAGCAGGAGAGGAAGAATGAAGGGAGTAAGTCCGAGGGGGAGATGAACCATGAGAGACGATGGACTCTGAAAAACAAACTGAGGGTTCTGGGGGGGGGATGGGTTAGCCTGGTGATGGGTATTAAGGAGGGCACGTTCCTCGTGGAGCACTGGGTGTTATGCACAAACAATGAATCATGGAGCACTACATCAAAAACTAATGATGTAATGTATGGTGATTAACATAAAAATAAAAAATTATTTTTAGAAAATTATTTAAAACTTCAATATTACCTATTTTATTCTCTTAAGTAAGACAAAGCCATTAAGATAATAATTATGAAGCCATATGATTTTCTCAGTGGGTCTTAGGAGGAAATAAGTCAATGTGAAACAAGCATCTTTTTTTACGTTGTCTCTACTCCATTGACTTGGTCCACATGACCTCACCCACCCAAGACAATACACCAATTTCGCAGTTCTAAACGAGAAGTCCTCTAACAAGGATGAAGGATGACACAAAGACAAAAAAACCAGAACGGATGCAAAGAGAAGGAGTTTCAGCAAATTACCCTTTCCCACCCAGGGAAGGAAAGAAACAGGAGTGCCCTCCTCTGTGTGCTATTTTGGTCACATATGATTAATAGCCTGTCACACTGTCAGGAGAACTCAGACTCCATCAAATCGACACACATGGCAGCTCTAGGCACCAAAACAGGGCATATTTCTGTGCAAAATGTGCCGGGGGATGCACTGTATGTGTATATATATAGAACACATACCTGCCACTTGCATCCCTTGATCCTGAAATACTGCTGAAATTTCTCTCCACACACACTCCCAAACTGTGTGTATATGTGTGTTTTCCCATTACATTCAGCAAGCAGCTGTGAAAGCTATTATACTGCCTATATAGCAACAGAAAAAGATCTGGTAAGTGTTTAATGAGGGGGAGGGGTGATAAAAGGGATAGGGCAGTTAAACTGGGTAACGTGGGAAATAATAAGGTAACGGATGTTGTTGCCTTGGAAACCAGGTCATAGTC
This sequence comes from Zalophus californianus, assembly GCF_009762305.2. Classification (NCBI taxonomy): domain Eukaryota; kingdom Metazoa; phylum Chordata; class Mammalia; order Carnivora; family Otariidae; genus Zalophus; species Zalophus californianus. The sequence continues at coordinate 63,197,402 of NC_045595.1, read as the reverse complement.
TATAATCTAATACTGCTCTATCACATTCAATATTCTGAGAAATGGGCAAATCCGATTTGATTCACTCATGAATATTATCTTTATAGTGATATTAACAGCCTAGTCAAGGTACTTGATTTCCCCACCCATTAGTGAAGCAATACATAAATGAGATAGGAAGTATGACCTCTAGAACAAAAGAATGCAAAACCTTTTGTGAACCCTAAAAGGACTCTCTATAATTTATTTTTGTTCCTTATTAATTTGGCTGTCATATTTTTCTTTACTTTCCATAAATATCCTATCTTACAAGCCTGCTCTTTAATAAACTATGCATGCATTAACATACAAGAAATTGATACTTTTCTGTAAAATTTAGCCTCAAAAGCAAATGAGCCCCAACTTCCTATATCAAAAATCTCTTCCAGGAGGAGTAGGAGACCTGGATTTCGTCTGGTCTCAGGAATTCAGCTGAATAGGGATCAAACCATTCTGAACACCTACGAACTCAACAGAAGATCGAAGAGGAGAGTAGCAACAACTCTCTGAACAGAGAAGCGACCACTTACTGGAAGGTAGGACGTGCGGAGAAGTGAATCCGAGGCGATATTCGGGAGGATAGATGGCGGGGGAGGGGGCCTCCGTCAGCCGCTTCTGGCAAGTGATAGAGCCGCGGAGCACAAAATCGGAACTTTTAGAAGTCGGCTCCGCGGAGGGACATCGCTCCAGTGGCTAAGCGGGAGGTGGAACCCTCACGGGACAGTGTGGTCTCAGGACCCTCGGGGTCACAGAAAGACCAGGGGTGCCTGAGTGCGGCAGAACTCCCAGGTATTGGAACGGGGAAGCCGGCTGCAGGGACGGAGCCGAGGTGCGGGCTCTCAGCTCGGGGTTGCCATAAACTGTGATCTGCGGCTCAGTCGGGCCACTGCTCCTCCAGCAGGGACCCAATAAGCGGCAGATCCGGGGAGACTCCCCTTCCTCCCCCCGGGAGGAGTGGCACGGGAGCGCACCGCGGGGATCTGCTGGGTTTGGAGACTCCACATGGGGTCGGATGCTAGAGATAGAAACGCTTGGTCACAGGCCAGGTGAGCACGGAGTGCGGCCGGAGACCGGGGACACGGGAGTGACTGGCTGCTTTTCTCTGGGAGCACACTGAGGAGCGGAGCCCCGAGTTCTTGCCTCCTCTGCGGCGGAGATTGGGAGGCCTCCATTTTCACTGTCGTCCTCCAAAGCCGTACAGAAAGCTTGCAGAGAACAAAATCTCCTGAGAGCAAACCCAAGCAGCTTGCTTAGCTGGGACCGACAAGGGCGGGGCAATTCCTCCTCCGGCAAAGACATTTCAGAACCATGGCAACAGGCCCCTCCCCCAGAAGATCAGCACGAATAGCCCGCCAAGACCAAGTTTACCGATCAAGGAGAAAGGGGGAAACTCCAGCGCTTGCGGAATACTGCACATAGAATTCATGGCTTTTTTTTACCATGATTCATTAGTTTTTCAAAGTTAATTTTTTTAACTTTTTTTTCATTTCTCTTTTTCCCTTTTTCAACCAACATCTTATCAACCCCTTTTTTTAAAAAACATTTTTTATTTTTCATTTTTAGAGTCATATTTTATCCCTTCATAGTAGTTACCCTTATTTTTGGCATATATATATATAAGTTGTTCTCTCTTTAAAATTTTGAGATACAGTTTCTTCTAACAGATCAAAATATACCCTAAATCACGAGTGTATGGCTTTGTTCTAGTCTCCCGCCTGATCACATTCTCTCCCTTTTTTTTTAAATCTTCTTTCTTTTCTCAAACAACTTCTTATCGTATCAATTCCTTATATAAAATCTTTTATAATTTTCATCTTTACAGTCATCTTCCATCCCTTCATTGTATCAACCCTTATTTTGTACATATATAAGTCTTTCTTCCTTTAAAATTTTAGGAAGCACTTTTTTCTAACAGACCAAAATATGCCCAAAATCTAGTGTGTGGCACTGATCTATGCACTAGCCTGATCATATTTGATCATATTCGGGTTTTTTTGTATTGTTCTGTTTTTGTTTCTAATCTTTTTCTTTTTCTTTCTTTCCCTTTCTTTTCCCCTGGTTTCAGGTCTTTTCTGATTTGTATAGAGTATATTTGCTGGAGACGTTGTTAACCTGTTAGCATTTTGTTCTCTCATTCATCTATTTCCTCTGGAAAAAATGACAAGACGAAAAAAATCACCTCAACAAAAAGAACAAGAGATAGTACCGTCAGCCAGGGACCTACTCAATACGGACATTAGTACAATGTTGGACCTAGAGTTCAGAATCATGACTTTAAAGATACTAGCTGGGCTTGAAAAAAGCGTGGACATTATTAGAGAAACCTTTCTGGAGAAATAAAAGAAATAAAATCTAACCAAGTCGAAATCGAAAAGGCTATTAATGAGGTGCAATAAAAAATGGGGGCACTAACTGCTAGAATAAATGAGGCAGAAGAGAGAATCAGTGATATAGAAGACGAAATGAGGGAAAATAAAGAGGCTGAGAAAAAGAGAGAGAAACAACTACAGGATCACAAGGGCAGAATTCAAGAGATAAGCGACACGATAAGACAAAACAACATTAGAATAATTGGGATCCCAGAAAAAGAAGAAAAAGAGAGTGGGGGCAGAAGGTATATTGGAGCATATAATAGCAGAGAACTTCCCTAATGTGAGGAAGGAAACAGGCATCAAAATCCAGGAGGCACAGAGAACCCCTCTCAAAATCAATAAAAATAGGTCAACACCCCGACATCTAATAGTAAATAGTAAAACTTACGAGTCTCAGAGACAAAGAGAAAATCCTGAAAGCAGCTGGGGAGAAGAGATATGTAACCTACAATGGTAGAAACATTAGATTGGCAACAGACCTATCCACAGAGACCTGGCAGGCCAGAAAGGACTGGCATGATATCTTCAGAGCACTAAACGAGAAAAATATGCAGCCAAGAATACTATATCCAGCTAGGCTGTCATGGAAAATAGAAGGAGAGATAAAAAGCTTCCAGGACAAACAAAAACTAAAGGAATTTGCAAACAAGAAACCAGCCCTCCAAGAAATATGGAAAGGGGTCCTCTAAGCAAAGAGAGAGACAAAAAGCAGCAGAGATCAGAAAGGAATACAGACAACGTACAGTAACAGTCACCTTACAGGCCATACAATGGCACTAAATTCATACCTTTCAATAGTTACCCTGAATGTAAATGGGCGAAATGCCCCAATCAAAAGACACAGGCTATCAGATTGGATGAAAAAACAAGACCCATCAATATGCTGTCTGCAAGAGACTCATATTAGACGCTAAGACACCCCCAGATTGAAAGTGAGGGGTGGAAAACCATTTACCATGCTAATGGACACCAAAAGAAAGCTGGGGTGGCAATCCTTATATCAGACAAATTAGAATTTAAACCAAAGACTGTAATAAGAGATGAGGAAGGACACTATATCCTACTTAAAGGGTCTATCCAACAAGAAGATCTAACAATTGTAAATACCTATGCCCCTAACATGGGAGCAGCCAATTATATAAAGCTATTAATAACAAAAGCAAAGAAACACATTGAGAGCAATACAATAATAGTGGGCGACTTTAACACCCCCCTCACTGAAATGGACAGATCATCTAAGCAAAAGATCAACAAGGAAATAAAGACTTTAAATGACACACTGGACCAAATGGACTTCACAGACATATTCAGAACAGTCTATCCCAAAGCAACGGAATACACATTCTTCTCTAGTGCCCATGGAACATTCCCCAGAATTGATCACATCCTAGGTCACAAATCAGGTCTCAACCGGTACCAAAAGATTGGGATTATTCCCTGCATATTTTCAGACCACAATGCTTTGAAACTAGAACTCAATCACAAGAGGAAAGTCGGAAAGAACTCAAATACATGGAGGCTAAAGAGCATCCTACTAAAGAATGAATGGGTCAACCAGGAAATTAAAGAAGAATTAAAAAAAATTCATGGAAACCAATGAAAATGAAAACACAACTGTTCAAAAGCTTTGGGATACAGCTAAGGCAGTCCTGAGAGGAAAGTATATAGCAATACAAGCCTTTCTCAAGAAACAAGAAAGGTCTCAAATACACAACCTAACCCTACACCTAAAGGAGCTGAGAAAAAAACAGCAAAGAAAGCCTAAACCCAGCAGGAGAAGAGAAATCATAAAGATCAGAGCAGAAATCAATGAACTAGAAACCAAAAGAACAGTAGAACAGATCAACGAAACTAGGAGCTGGTTCTTTGAAAGAATTCACAAGATTGATAAACCCCTGGCCAGACTTATCCAAAAGAAAAGAGAAATGACCCAAATCCACAAAATCATGAATGAAAGAGGAGAGATCACAACCAACACCAAAGACATACAAACAATTGAAGAACATATTATGAGCAACTCTATGCCAGCAAATTAGAGAACCTGGAAGAAATGGGTGCATTCCTAGAGATGTATCAACTACCAAAATTGAACCAGGAAGAAAGAGAAAACCTGAACAGACCTATAACCACTAAGGAAATTGAAGCAGTCATCAAAAATCTCCCCACAAACAAAAGCCCAGGGCCAGATGGCTTCCCAGGGGAATTCTATCAGACATTTAAAGAAGAATTAATACCTATTCTCCTGAAACTGTTCCAAAAAATAGAAATGGAAGGAAAACTTCCAAACTCATTTTATGAGGCCAGCATTACCTTGATCCCAAAACCACACAAAGACCCCATCAAAAAGGAGAACTACAGACCAATATCCTTGATGAACATGGATGCCAAAATTCTCACCAAACTACTAGCCAATAAGGTCCAACTGTATATTAAAAGGATTATTCACCATGACCAAGTGGGATTTATCCCTGGGCTGCAAGGCTGGTTCAACATCCACAAATCAATCAACGTGATACAATACATTAACAAGAGAAAGAACAAGAATCATATGATCCTCTCAACAGATGCAGAAAAAGCATTTGACAAAGTACAGCATCCATTCTTGATCAAAACTCTTCAGAGTATAGGGACAGAGGGTACATACCTCAATATCATAAAAGCCATCTATGAAAAACCTACAGCCAATATCATTCTCAATGGGGAAAAGCTCTCAGCTTTTTCCCCTAAGGTCAGGAACACGGCAGGGTTGTCCACTCTCACCACTGCTATTCAACATAGTATTAGAAGTCCTAGCCACAGCAATCAGAAAACAAAAAGAAATCAAAGGCATCCAAATCGGCAAAGAGGAAGTCAAACTCTCACTCTTTGCAGATGATATGATACTGTATGTGGAAAACCCAAAAGACTCCACCCCAAAACTGCTAGAACTCATACAGGAATTCAGTAACGTAGCAAGATATAAAATCAATACACAGAAATCAGTGGCGTTCCTATACACCAACAACAAGACAGAAGAGAGAGAAATTAAGGAGTCAATCCCATTTACAATTGCACCCAAAACCATAAGATACCTAGGAATAAATTTAACCAAAGAGGCAAAGGATCTGTACTCAGAAAACTATAAAATACTCATGAAAGAAATTGAAGAAGACACAAAGAAATGGAAAAACGTTCCATGCTCATGGATTGGAAGAACAAACATTGTGAAGATGTCAATGCTACCTAGAGCAATCTACACATTCAATGCAATCCCCATCAAAATACCATCCACTTTTTTCAAAGAACTGGAACAAATAATCCTAAAATTTGTATGGAACCAGAAGAGACCCCGAATAGCCAGAGGAATGTTAAAGAAGAAACGCAAAGCTGGTGGCATCACAACTCCGGACTTCCAGCTCTATTACAAAGCTGTCATCATCAAGACAGTATGGTACTGGCACAAAAACAGACACCTAGATCAATGGAACAGAATAGAGAGCCCAGAAATGGACCCTCAACTCTATGGTCAACTCATCTTCGACAAAGCAGGAAAGAATGTCCAATGGAAAAAAGACACTCTCTTCAACAAATGGTGTTGGGAAAATTGGACAGCCACATGCAGAAGATTGAAACTGGACCGTTTCCTTACACCACACACAAAAATAGACTCCAAATGGTTGAAAGACCTAAACGTGAGACAGGAGTCCATCAGAATCCTAAAGGAGAACACAGGCAGCAACCTCTTCGACCTCAGCCGCAGCAACTTCTTCCTAGAAACATCGCCAAAGGCAAGGGAAGCAAGGACAAATATGAACTATTGGGATTTCATCAAGATAAAAAGCTTTTGCACAGCAAATAAACAGTCCACAAAACCTAAAGACAACCGACAGAATGGGAGGAAATATTTGCAAATGATATATCAGATAAAGGGCTAGTATCCAAAATCTATAAAGAACTTATCAAACTCAACACCCAAAGAACAAATAATCCAATCAAGAAATGGGCAGAAGACATGAACAGACATTTTTCCAAAGAAGACATCCAAATGGCCAACAGACACATGAAAAAGTGCTCAACATCGCTCGGCATCAGGGAAATCCAAATCAAAACCTCAATGAGATACCACCTCACACCCATCAGAATGGCTAAAATTAACAAGTCAGGAAACAACAGATGTTGGCAGGGATGCGGAGAAAGGGGAACCCTCCTACACTGTTGGTGGGAATGCAAGCTGGTGTAGCCACTCTGGGAAACAGTATGGAGGTTCCTCAAACAGTTGAAAATAGAGCTACCATACGATCCAGCAATTGCACTCCTGGGTATTTACCACAAAGATACAAATGTAGGGATCCGAAGGGGTACGTGCACCCCAATGTTTATAGCAGCAATGTCCACAATACCCAAACTGTGGAAAGAGCCAAGATGTCCATCGACAGATGAATGGATAAAGAAGAGGTGGTATGTATACACAATGGACAATTATGCAGCCATCAAAAGGAATGAGATCTTGCCACTTGCAACGACGTGGATGGAACTGGAGGGTGTTATACTGAGTGAAATAAGTCAATCAGAGAAAGACATGTATCATATGACCTCACTGATATGAGGAATTCTTAATCTCAGGAAACAAACTGAGTGTTGCTGAGTGGTGGGGGGTGGGAGGGATGGGGTGGCTGGGTGATAGACATTGGGGAGGGTATGTGCTATGGTAAGCACTGTGAATTGTGCAAGACTGTTGAATCACGGATCTGTACTTCTGAAACAAATAATGCAAGATATGTTAAGAAAAAAGAAAAAGAAGAAGATAGCATGAGGGGAAGAATGAAGGGAAGTAAGTCGGAGGGGCAGACGAACCATGAGAGACAATGGACTCTGAAAAACAAACTAAGGGTTCTAGAGGGGAGGGGCGGAGGGGGATGGGTTAGCCTGGTGATGGGTATTAAGGAGGGCACGTTCCGCGTGGAGCACTGGGTGTTATGCACAAACAATGAATCATGGAACACTATATCAAGAACTAATGATGTAATGTATGGTGATTAACATAACAATAAAAAAAATTTTTTTTTAAATCTCTTCCAACAGTCATTCCCGGAAGTTTCTGGGCTGACTGATTCTCCAGAGCAAATTTAGCATATGGGAATTAAGGTGACTTTAAAACACATATCACAATACTGAAACAGAAATAAAAACAAAAATTCAGGACTCAGAAACATAAATCTAAATGAAAGATCAGCATGGGAGAGAGAGCAGTGCAGTCCATATTTGTAGCCCTTAATGTCCTAGCTGTGCTAGTTAAACCAACAATTTGACTGAGCTCCCTGGGTGTCAAAGCAAAAGAGAAAGTATGAAGACAAATAACTAAATGAATACAATATAGCATCCTTCAAAATAAGTCAAGCTTTTCCTAAAACTCAGTATTGAAAGAAAGTTCTCACTTGGAGGTCCATATATGGACCACTGAGAGATAGTGTACATAGTAACCCAATTGCAAATGCAGTGATGGATTTCATTAGGACCTCTCATGACATGAAACCAAAGTGCAGTCCTCTCAAAGCAGTCTGGAGTGGTAGGGAGAGAGAGAGAGGTAATGAAGGGGTAGAGGAGGGAATAATATAGAGGATCTACAGAGCATGTAGATTTGTCTTGCTTGATCCAAGAATTATAAAATTTTCAAGAACTCCCACACACCTGTTTCCATATAGTCCTTATTTCAACCAATCTTTAGGTAAGAATTGGAAATCAGACTTTTTGAAACCAGTATTACACTATATGTTAACTAACTAGAATTTAAATAAAAATTTGGGAAAAAAAGGAAAGCCTACTTTTTCTTTTTCTTTCTTTTTTTTTTTAATTCTCTGATCTAGAATGCAGGTCTACTCTGGGTATTACTAGTAGTAGTAGTAGTAGTAGTAGTAGTAGTAGTAGTAGTAGTAGTACTATTATTATTCCAGATTGACAACCTTTTATGAAAAGGGTGGAGTGAGTTTGATACTCTCCAACCAATTCCCACATGAAGGTATTACTGCAAAGGCATTACTACAATAGAACAAACTCTGAAGAAGGTTCTTAAAAGTTAACAGTGCAACGGTATCGTCTTGAAGACCTTGGTCCCAGTCATACTCTGTCAAAGACGGAGACCAGTCATGCTCACCAGATCTTCATGGGCTTCTCTCCATTTCCCAATCTCCTTTGCAGTCAGGTTAGGCTATCTGGCTAAGTTCTAACCAAAGGAATGGGGGCAAAAAATGATATAAGCCACTAAAAAAATCCAAAGTAACCCTCCAACATACTTTCTTCCCTTGCTATGGCAACCTTAGAGGCCATATGTTCCATATGGCATGGTTACATCTAGCTGTGACATGAGCAAAAAATAAACTTTAATCTTCCTAAGCCACTGAGATTTCAGGGTTTACCTAGTATGGGAGTGAATATTGATTGCCTGGACAACGAATACACAGGCCAACAAACTGCCTCCACCACACTATTTGTCATTTTTTTAATTAAGTTTTATTAATTTGATTATAGATGTTATATATTTTTGCTTAACTATTCTTGCTAAAAATTTAGACTTAAAATTGCACAAGTTTTAACTACTGCACTATCTTTGAACATAATTCTGTCTCTTTCTCTCCACCTACCTAGGCTTTCTTAACAGAGACATAAAAATACAGTTAGAAAGAAAGATATAAATGGGGGGTGACAGATATAAATAGTGGGACAGCCAGATACAACACTTAGATGGGCTTGGGTAAGTTTCAGATGGGTGTGGCTTTCATATTTACTTCAACCAGTGATTGAATAAAGGCTACCCCTGTTAATTTATAAATGTTGGCTGTGAGTACTGAGAGGTAGACTGAGATTAGCAGTTAGTGGGAGAGAAGTGTTTTAACTCAAATAGTCCTATTCGAGAGCCTGCATCTGAATTACCACTCTGTCTACTGCCCTAATTGATTATCTTTCATTCACTCAGTCACCTTTTCCAAAACCAAATTTTGCTTCACTTATAAGATTAGTGATAAGTCATTGTTGTTTTGTTTCCTGACAACTTGTGTTTCATTTTTTATAGCTGCCTGTTTTCTTTAAGGACATTTATCTATTTATTGATTTGTAAGAGCTCTTCAAAAATTAAATTTAAAATACCTTAAATAAAAGATATTAACCTTGCACCTGTCATTTTGTTCACAAATATTTACCCAGTTTTCATTTTTCTTTTAACTTAAGGTGACTTTATTTCCTTTTAAATTTTCTTTTATGATTTCCACCATGGTTGTAAAGTTCTTGTTTACTCCAAACTAACATAAATAAGTGATTATATTTTCCATGTATGCTAATAGTTTCATTTTTTTTCACCTTGACATCCTTTGTCTGCTTAAGAGTTATGCATACAAAAGACTTTGCATCCTCCTTAAATTTGTTTCCCTGAGTGTTTTATTTTTCACAGTCAGTTTTCCCAATAATATTTACAAATTTCTATGCTTTATCCTGTTGATTTAAAGCACTTTACTATACGTTAGATCAGTTGTGGTATAATGGGGAGAGCAGACAATCTTAACTTGTAATGAGAATGGCTCTAATGTCTGCATTTTAAGCATGATGCACATGTTTCGGTCACATATGTTTTCATTACATACAAGAACTATTCTTCAAGTCCTATTTTACTATAACTTTACATCAGGAATAGTCATTCTTTTTTCTGTTACTAACATAATGGATTATCATAATATATATATTTTTATCAATGAGCCATCATTAAACTCCTGGAATAAAACTTACTTACTCATAGCACATAATTTCTTTAATATACTTGGTTTCATGCAGCCATCATACATTTAGAATTTTGCATTTCTATTTCTAAGAAAGATTTCTCTGCAGTTCTGTACAGTTATGCTAACAATAAGTAAAAGAAAGGAGAAACTTGCCTTTTTGTGCTTAAATATTTCAAGTGGCACAAGAATTTTGTGTTCTAAAATTGTTTGAAAGAACTCATTCCTCAAACCATATGGGTCTGACATTTTTCCAGTGGTTATTTTTAGATGTTTCTCATAATTTCTTTCAGGTTCTATTCAGTTTTTCCATATTTCTCCTATAAATAGTTGTTTTTTATATTGTCCCGTAAAATTATTCTTTCATCCATGTATTTATCTGTATTGGCATGCATTGATAAAGAATTCTACTTTTTCTGCTATGTGTATATAAGCATATATAAATGACTATTTAATTACACTCCCTTGATCATTTCTAAAAAAGTGTATAGCTATTTCTTTTTATTTCCCTGATCACCTTTATGAGAGTTTTGTCTCTTTTATTGGCCTTGATTCAAAGAAAGAAAGAAAGAAAAAGAAAGAAAGAAAGAAAGAAAGAAAGAAAGAAAGAAAGAAAGAAAGAAAGAAGAACAAAGTCTCTAGTGTTTATCATTTATATTATTTTTATACATATTAATTTCTATTCATATTTTCATTTGCTTCTTCCTTGGAGAGGACACAATTCCAAATATAACCATAAATAAAGTCCCACAATCTTATTATTGATTTCTCTACATTCTGTTATTGATTCAATATTTAAAGTATTGCTTCCTGCTATTTCCTTGAGTTTTTAACTTCTCTTTTTTAATTTATATATTTTTATAATCCGTTACCTAAAATTTTATGATTATTATATTTTTATTTGTATTTTACCATTAGCAATTTAAACTATTCCCTTTTTTACATTTAATATTTTCATGTAATTTTACTTCTCCTGATATTAACCTGATTCCTTCTGTTTAAAATTACATATATCTTCATCCCCTCATTTTTAAGCTTTTGTTTTGTTTTAATTGAATTATAGTTGTCATGCAATTTCATATTAGTTTTAGGTATATGACATAGTGATTTGACAATTCTATACATCACACAATTATCACCATGAAAAGTGTAGTTACAATCTGTCATCATACAAAATTATTACAATATTATTGACTATATTTCCTATGCTGTACTTTCCATATCTGTGACTTAATTTATTTTAGAACTGGAAGTTTGTAGCTCTTAATCCCCTTCACCTATTTTGCCAATCTCCCCACCAGTTTGTTTTCTGTATTTATGAATTTGTTTCTGTTTTGTTTGCTTGTTTGTTTGTTTGCTTTTTAGATTCCAAATATAAGTGAAATCATATGGTATTTGTCTTTCTCTCACTTATTTCACTTAGCATAATATCCCCTGGATCCATCTATATTGTAGCAAATGGCAAGATTTCATTCTTTTTTTATATCTGAGCAATATTCCATTATATATATATGCCACATCTTTATCCATTTGTTTATTGATGGACACTTTGCTTGCTTCCATGTCTTGGCTATTGTAAATAATGCTGCAATAAACATAGAGGTGCATGTATCTCTTCAAATTAGTGTTTCCATTTTCTTTGAGTATAATTCCAGTAGTGGAATTACTGGATCATATGGTAGTTTTTTTTTAATTTTTTGAGGAACCTCCATACTGTCTTCCATAGGGGCTGCACCAATTTACAAGTGCACACGGGTTCCCTTTTCTCCACATCCTCTCTAATACTTGTTGTTTCTTGTCTTTTTTACGTTAATCATTCTGACAGGTTTGTAAGCTTCATTCTTTCATTTTGTTGAGGGGTGCCTACTGGTAAACTCATGCAGTTGGATTTCATGTTATTCTAGTGTCTTTCACATTTACATAACAGATTTAATGTTCCTAACTATCTTTTTCCTTCCTTATCCTGCAAGACAATTTTAAAATGTGGGAAATGCCAATTAAATTCAGAATGGGAGTGAACACGCATGTATGTGTGCAGTTGTGCATTTGTGTGTGTGTGCAAGCATGTGACATGTGTGCATCTGAAGCTGAAGAGACCAAAAGTTGACCACAACAGACCAAGAAAAAAAAGTCCAGGAAAAAAAAATGGAACTGGATCTCAAGAGTTGCAGTGCCACATAGCAGCCCCATAGCCAGAACCCATAAAATATGGTGCACTATTATATTTTCTCTGAAGGCAGAGGCATCTAGGTAGCATGGGGATACGAGATCAAAAGATTCAAGAGGACAGGTGAAAGCTAATTTAAATAAAAGGATGAAATCAAGACTTAATTAATGACAGGGTAACACTTCCAGGAACTGCAGAATGTTGTTTTATATCCTTATCCATATCAGTCTCTATAGTAATATTTGAGCAAACAATTACAGCTTGCCTGAGTCTTTGAATAATCAAATTTATAGCAGTGCTGTGATATTTCTATCAACTCCTTTCAGGATCTCAGAATACTTCCTTCATGTTTAAAGGCTCATGCTGGCTACCTCTCTGGACTTCCTAAGCCCCACATAACCCTCCCCTCCAAATGACCCCTCTCACCTATTCCAAGTGAGCTAGCTAATTCATCAGAGGTGGGGACCAAAGAGGGTCCTGGCCCATTGCCTGCTCCTGGTGACCGGGCTGGATCAATCTTCTGTTTTTAGCAAGAGTAGCAAAGATCATGCCCTGCCAAAGAGAAGAGGCAAAATCTGAGCTCTCTGAAATGTGTTACTGAAACATGCTGTTTGGGAATTCACTATTCCATGGAGGAATTCTCTTCCCTTCCTGAGAGGAGTCCAGTTATCCATAACAGTAAAGAGACTAGCAGCTAGAACACACTTGCTCTCCACTCATTTATTCAAAATTAGATACAAAAGAACTATATGATTTTTTTCTCCAGCAAAGTATAAAAATATGTCTCATTTAAAGGACAACATTTTAATAACGGCCCTGGGATATTCACACAGGTTTTTGAAAGTGAGTTTAATTCACTGCCCTCATTAGGAAGCATTTGCATTTCTTGGGCATCCTCTCCTCTGCCTTTAATGGTCTGCAAGTTGGGCTCACCTGTTCAATCAACCTAGAGTCATGGGTATCAGGAAGAAAAAATGCTTAAATACATTTCAGATGGAAATGGGCATCTAGGGAGAGAGCATCACAAGTAAAGAGCCATCCTCACACACCTGTGGCCTCCTGAGGGTTATTGCTCCCATGCAGTCCACTGTGACCTTGTCGACAGGTGACCTGACAGTCTACAAGAGGACACACATTGGCACTGGTCCATCTCGCCTGCTTCATGCTCTTGGCAGCTGGAGGGTGTTATCATCCTACTATGGCCTAGTTCCTAAACGTCCCCTAAATACTCTATCAAGAACCATTTTACATACCAGTCTCTTTTGTCTTAATTGTTTTATTATGTACACAATGTAGTCAATATGAAAACTAAGAAATATGATAAACAAAGACTGAATGAGGCACAGGTGTTCCATGCAGGTCTCATCAAAGCACAATAAAACCAACCCACTAAAGAGGTTTAGATGCATTGCTTTCTCCCTCAGCAGATTTTTATGGCTCCCTGACACCCATATTCACAAAATAGAAAGGAATGGGAAGTCACATGTGTGTTCCCTAATCCTACCTGGCTAACAGGCCCTGGAGGAAGAAGGGGTTGTGTTTTTTCCAGGACAGTAGCCGAAGACACTCTCCTTTGTCCTTTTCCCAGTGAGGTTGTGAGCAGCAACGCCATATATCAAAAGTGCAGACAATGACATTGCCAAATGTTTCACACAAAACTTGATTTGCTCCCTGTGTTTGTGTTCTCATCCCTCTTCTGAAGTTACACAGAGCCCACTCAGAGCTAGACAAAGCCCTTCTTGCTTCCTTGAGCCTCAGGCCCTGGACAATCCTGACATGTAGTTTTCTCTCAGCTTTGAGACATGGGGGTCAGTTTGAGGGGCACCTGGGCTCATTCGGTTAAGAGTCTGACTCAGTTCATGATCTAAGGGTCCTAGGATGAAGCCCCGTGTCGGTCTCCCCACTCAGCAGGGAGTCTGCTTCTCCCTCTGTTCCTCCCCCTGCTCATGGGTACTCTCTCTCAAATAAATAAATACATCTTAAACAACAACAACAGACATCGCATGATAAAGCTGGGCCTACACAGGAAATGCACATGGCCATTTCCCTCATCCATTCTGCTACCCATGGCTATTTAGAGTGTCAGGCCAATGAGGCCATTGGCACCCCCATTCCCACCTCCGAGGAGTGTCAAGAGAGATTGCTGGTACAGGTCTCTAGGACTTATAAGAAATTTCATAGGGTATTTAACATAAAAACTCCAGGGGAACATTTGCACATCAGTTAGAGGACTCAAATATTTCAAGCTCAATGTCCGTACACCAGGATGCTACCAAAGCACTGACCTACAATGAATCCATCAATCTCTCCACAGAGCCTATTTCTCCATCTTGCCTTAAGGGACCAAGATAGAACAACATAGGTAGGTCAGGTAAAAGTGAACTAGAATTCAAGTAACTAAAATAGGTAATGAAAAGTTTTACCTCCTCTCTAGTCTTGGACGATGGGACATTTCCTTCACACAGAGACCAAGATAGTGAGAATTTATGATTCCCCATCTTCAAAGTCCATCACTCAAAATTACCTCTGAAAGGGAACCTCCATGAATGAAATCTTGAGTCACGACAGTCAATAATAGTCCTTGTTTCAGGCATGAATGAGATCACTATATAAATTTTGCTACTTATAAAAAAAAAGCAGAGCAAAAACTTGGTAGACTCTTCTTTATTGTTACTATGATCAGTAGCAGTATCAGCAATGAGTGAGCTTTGAAAGTAACATTAATGTAGGAAAATATAAATAGCCAGAGTCATTTTCAACCAAGGAACAATCAAGCAGCAATCTCCTGACATTGTACAACCCCAGGATTCCCAGATTTGCCAAAGAGAAAACTGATTATTTGCCTTTGGGAGACATTCTTTCCGTTTGAGAAGGAGCCATAGGATAATCATTACACAGCTCTTCGGAGCCTCGAACAGGCTCTCTCTATAGCTTAGTTGTGTCTTGTATACACAGCTCCTCTGTGAAGGTTAACAAGAAGGTATAAAATGGTACTATGCACAGCCCTATGCACCTCAGTATTTGGGAAATCAAAGTACTCAATGGTAGAAGAGGCACAGAAAGAAAATGAGAGGCATTTGCAACGGTGTGGATTCAAACTCTGACATTGACACTCTGCTCTTACCAGCAATTTTTTTAGATCAAATTTGAATCAAAGAAAATAGTGCACTTAAAGTTCATTTAATGATACTGAGTGATCAGTATTTCTAGAATGACCCAACAAAATGCTCTGTCCTCTGTGCAAACTGCAGTGTTGCTTGCCATTTCCCCAGGCTGTCTTAGAAAAAGAAGTCAGAAACTACAGGTTGAGTTTCCTTGGAAGGGAAGTTGCATCATGATCCTTAATCACACACACACACACACACACACATGCACACATGTGCACACACAACTATTAGAGAAACCTATAAAGAGAACTTTAGATATATAGTGAAAAGGGAAAATATGCCACTTAGAAATGTGTTTGCCACTATTTCAACAATCAGGATGGGGTACCAAGGTCCAGATAAAAAGAGGTCTTGTACTAAGGGATACAGACTTAAAGCCCTTAGAAATCCAGAACACAAACTAGAAAGAAATTAATAAAGTTGGTTAAAAACTCATTCACCAGGATGGCTAAAATGAAAAAAAAAAAAAGAAAGAAAGAACTATCACCAAATGAAGGTAATGTTGTGGGAAAACTGGAATTCTCATAGCATATGCAGCTGGTGGGTGTGTAAATTGGTACTACAACCACTTTGGAAAACTGCTTCACAATATCTGTAAAGCTACACACATGTCTATTCTATGACCCAGCAATCCCACTCTTAGGAAAGTATACAAAAGAAATATATAAACATGTTCACTAAAAGACATGTGCTAGAATATTTTTAACAGCATCATTCACAACAGCCCCAAACTGGAAACACTCCAAAGTCCACCAAACAGAGGTTAATAAATTGTGATATAGTCATAAATGGAGTACCATGCTGTACCCATACAAAATAAACAACCACATAACAGCAACAAGGATGGAACTCACTTATGTACTGTTGAGTAAAAGATGAAACAAAAATTATATACCATGTGATTCCATTTATACAAAGTTCACAATCAAATATAGCTAATCTATGCTGTTGGAAGTTAAAATCGTGGCTAATTTTGGAGAGGACCAGGAGTAGGCAGAGTCACAAGACAGGCTTTTGGAGAGGTTGAATTTCTTAAACCGAGTATTACATGGATGTGCTCAGTTGGTGAAAATTCATGACATTAGACACTTAAAACTTGAGAACTGTTTTGTATATATGCAACACTTCAATAAGATGCTGATTTTTAAAATTTATTATTAGAGATGGTAATGGATACAGAACAAACAGAAGAAGAAAAAAATTTCCAGATGTAAAGAAAGAATTGAATTTGCAGGTGAAAAGGACAATGACTTTCCCTCCCCTCAAAACAAATAAATAAATAACAATGAAACCATAATCATATCCAAAATCATTGAAATTCAAAGTTACAGAACCCTCCTGGGGAGTTCAGCTTCTCCTAACGGGGGCCTCTGTAATTCAGAACAACCCTTCCGTGGAAGGCAACTAGTGGAAAAGCTGAACGTAATGCTTTTCAAAAATATTCTGGAAGGCACTGAAAAGCAGACTTTTCAGCAAGCGGTAAGAATTACTATCACAAGATTTGAGGAAAGTAAAAAATACATGGAAGTGAGCCCTCCATGAGAAGCCACTTTTCTTCTAAGAATTTTGTGAATCCAGAGAAGGCAGTGGATAGTCAACATTCTATTTCTTGATCTGGGTAAGGGACACATAAGCACTCCTTTTGTG
The DNA here is from genome assembly GCF_009762305.2 of Zalophus californianus. Lineage (NCBI taxonomy): Eukaryota > Metazoa > Chordata > Mammalia > Carnivora > Otariidae > Zalophus > Zalophus californianus. The sequence continues at coordinate 63,180,289 of NC_045595.1, read as the reverse complement.
TGTTGTGGATTTTTCTATATGTGAGTTGTAGTTCAAAACACAATAGCTAAAAGGGAAATATCAAACCAGCATTGCAGAAGGAAAACAAACAAACAAACAGACCAAAAAAAAAAACAAAAAACAAGAGTTGATCTCAGATTTATCCAAAGTAATACTATCAAAGCCAGAAAACAGTAGACAAGTAGTTCAAATGTTCTGAGAGAAAAGTACTCCACAAGTATACCTTCAAGTAGAAAGTATAAAAGCAATAAACAGACATTCTCTAGTATGCAGTAACTTAGAAAAGACCGCACTTGTGAGCCTCTTTTATAAAAATTATTGTAAAGAAATCTATCAATATACACAAAAGGAAAGAAGAGTAAAACAAGGACTGGTAGTTGGCACTGAATTCATTTAAATATAAAATTTAGTCTAAGCGACTTGAGAATTAAAAGATCACTGGCTCCTTTAATTTCACTGTGAATTTATCTCTACTAAATTAAAGAAGGATTATGTTTAATACTGTCAGTAAAAATAGCATGTGTTTTATGAACCTTATCTTTTACCTCTCCTCTCTCTCAATATCTCTGTATCTAAATCTCCTTCTATCTATCTATCTATCCATATATATCAATAAAAGGATATCTGGAATTATGTTTACCAAGTTTTAAAAACAGTTGTTCCTAGGTAATGGGGTTTCGGGTCATTATTTTTTCCTTTTGACGTGCCCCATTTTACTTCATTTTTATTTTACAAAATGAACATTTATGTTTATGACAAGATAATAGTCATTATTCTTTCAAAAAATAAAGTGGGAACAATATAAACAAAAATAAAGTCTACACACACAAGTCAGGTACAAAAGTATGTTTCCCCTAGCAACATTGAAGGAGATATTTAAACATAGCATTCGATGAACACATAATTTAGCAATCAACAAAATAACTGACAGCATGTAAATTATTCATATTTTAATTTTTCAACTGTTTACTCTTTTAAATTTTTATTTCTCCCTTTATAGCACACACATTTATTCAGGAGTCTAAAGTAAGAAAAGAAGAAAATTTTGTATCAAGCTGGTTTTAAATTACACATTGAAAATTTCGGTTCAGCAGAAGAAAGAAGCTTCATAGAAAAAAGTCAAACCTATCTTAAATACTTGCAGTACTATTTGCTTTATTAAATTCAACTCCTATAAAACCACCCTACAGTTATTTCTGCCCCCATATTTCCACTCCTAGCACACACAGTCTTCTGAAGCAGGCCAAAGCTTCTGGCTCTTTTGTTCTTTCCTGTGTTGCGGCATGACATCCAGTCAGGGGTGGCTATGACTCCACCTCCGAAAAATCAGACAGTCTCTAATCCACACATTCCCATTGTCTCCAAAGTCAAATCTGTATACTCTTGCATCCAGACTGGGGGCCTTACCTGGACTCTCACCATATTCATTCTCTAGTTCACTTACAGAACCTACCATGAGCAGGCACTGAGCTGGCCACATGAATGAGTCTCCTGCCATCAGCTGGGCTACACGCCCACAAGGAGAAGGACAAGCAACAGATGTCTATGACACAGTGTGATAGAAGAGAGGAAAGCAACCGCCCTCACAGTGGGTATTGTCCCGGCTGGGGAAGCCAGATTGGTGGGGCTCCCCCAAGAGGTGACAGGTGAAATAAACCTGAAACATGACTGCCAAGTGCAGAAAGGGGTACTCCAGGAAGAGAGAGTTTGACATGTTTGGGGAAATGTCTAACTGTCCATTTACCCTGATGTGTTCATGAAGAAAAATGGAGAGAGGAGGCAGGGGTTGTGGTGGTGGCCCATAGACCAGAGCAAGGCCTGGGCCAGTCTGCGGAGGCCTGATGGGACTCCACCTGGATAGCATGGCCAGATAACATTTCCAAAAATGTAACTCTGATTTCTCTCATTCCCTTGCTTAAAATCTGTCCGCTCCTCAATTAAGTATAAGCACCTTTAGAATAAATGACAATTGTCTTCTCATTTTGCAACAGATTGGTTGCTACTACTCCACAGCCTAAGCATATTATTCATGATGATAACGAAGGGAAGGTAAGAGAAAATATTAAGAAAAAATGTGAATTACCATTGTGGCTCCTTCGTATGCCATGTTAAACTCAAAGTCCTAGACTTAAACTTTCTCTCAGGGGAGGATGGGCCCTCATCATGTCTGAGTGCGTATGACAATTAATGAAAGAAAACGGAATAAGAGAAAAAAAACCTGAAATATGGACCGTTTTTCAAGACATAACAAAACATAACTTCCAATTATGAAAAATGATCAAAAGAATGTCGATAAAGCCTTGTAGACGTATTTATTGTAATGAACTGATATGTATGTACATAATGAAAATAGTTATTTAACTAAGAAAATTAATGTCTCAGAATGACAGAAGTATTTACAAACACTTTCGTCTTTAGTAGTTAAAGAACTGTATTGCAATTTTATGTCTTACATCAATTCTGACAAAAAAACTTGCTCTTTTTTAGGTATCTATGATCTTTCTTTCTTCTTTCTTTCTTTCTTTCTTCTTTCTTCTTTCTTTCTTTCTTTCTTTCTTTCTTTCTTTCTTTCTTTCTTTCTTTCTTTCTTTCTTTCTTTCTTTCTTTTTCTTTCTTTCTTTCTCTTTCTTTCTTTCTTTCTTTCCTTCTTTATTGATTTAGTGTTCCATGATTCATTGTTTGCATATAACACCCAGTGCTCCGTTCAATATGTGCCCTCTTTAATACCCATCACCAGGCTAACCCATCTCCCCACCCCCCTCCCCTCTAGAACCCTCAGTTTGTTTCTCAGAGTCCATAGTCTCTCATGGTTCGTCTCCCCCCTCTGATTCCCCCCCCCTTCATTTTTCCCTTCCTACTGTATTATTTGTTTCAGGGGTACAGGTCTGTGATTCATCACTTTTACAAAATTCACAGCACTCACCATAGCATATACCCTCCCCAATGTCCATCAACGAGCCACCCCATCCCTCCCACCCCCCTCCACTCCAGCAACCCTCAGTTTGTTTCCCAAGATTAAGAGTCTCTTATGGTTTGTCTCCCACTCTGATTTATTTTGTTTCATTTTTTCCTCCCTTCCCCTATGATCCTCTGTCATTTCTCAAATTCCTAATATCACTGAGATCATATGATACTTGTCTTTCTCTGATTGACTTATTTCACTTAGCGTAACACCCTCTAGTTCTATCCACATGATTGCAAATGCCAAGATTTCATTTTTTTGATGACTGCATAATATTCCATTGTATATATATATACCACTTCTTCTTTATCCATTCATTTGTCGATGGACATCTAGGCTCTTTCCATAGTTTGGCTATTGTGGACATTGCTGCTATAAACATTGGAGTGCATGTACCCCTTCGGATCACTACATTTGTATCTATGGGGTAAATACCTGGTAGTGCAATTGCTAGGTCGTAGGGTAGCTCTATTTTCAACTTTTTGAGGAACCCCCATACTGTTTTCCAGAGTGGCTGCACCAGCTTGCTTTCCCACCAACAGTATAGGAGGGATGCCCTTTCTCCACATCCTTGCCAACATCTGTCATTTCCTACTTGTTAACTTTAGCCATTTTGATTGGTGTGAGATGGTATCTCATTGAGGTTGTGATTTGTATTTCCCTGATGCCGAGTGATGTTGATCAGTTTTTCATGTGTTTGTTGGCCATTTGGATGTCTTCTTTGCAGAAATGTCTGTTCATGTCTTCTGCCCATTTCTTGATTTGATTATTTATTCTTCGGGTATTGACATTGGATACTAGCCATTTATCTGATATGTCATTTGCAAATATCTTGTCCCAGTCTGTCGGTTGTTTTTTGGTTTTGTGGACTGTTTCCTTTGCTGTGCAAAAGCTTTTTATCTTGATGAAGTCCCAATAGTTCTTTTTTGCCCTTACTTCCCTTGCCTTTGGCAATGTGTCTAGGAAGAAGTTGCTGCAGCTGAGGTGGAAGACGTTGCTGCCTGGGTTCCCCTCTAGGATTTTGATGGATTCCTGTCGCACATATAGGTCTTTTATCCATTTTGAGTCTATTTTCTGTGTGGTGTTAAGGAAATGGTCCAGTTTCATTCTTCTTCTGCATGTGGCTGTCCAATTTTCCCAACACCATTTGTTGAAGAGACTGTTTTTTTCCATTGGACATTCTTTCGTGCTTTGTCAAAGATGAGTTGACCATAGAGTTGAGGGTCCATTTCTGGGCTCTCTATTCTGTTCCATTGATCTAGGTGTCTGTTTTTGTGCCAGTACCATACTGTCTTGATGATAATAGCTTTGTAATAGAGCTGGAAGTCCGGAATTGTGATGCCACCAGCTTTGTTTTCTTCTTTAACATTCCTCTGGCTATGCGGAATCTTTTCTGGTTCCATACAAATTTTAGGATTATTTGTTCCATTTCTTTGAAAAAAGTGGATGGTATTTTGATAGGGATTGCATTAAATATGTAGATTGCTATAGGTAGCATAGACATTTTCACAATATTTGTTCTTCCAATTCATGAGCATGGAACGTTTTTCCATTTCTTTGTGTCTTCCTCAATTTTTTTCATGAGTATTCTCTAGTTTTCTGAGTACAGATTCTTTGTGTCTTTGGTTAGTTTTTTATTCCTAGGTATCTTATGGTTTTAGGTGCAACTGTAAATGGGATCGACTCCTTAATGTCTCTTTCTTCTGTCTTGTCGTTGGTGTATAGGAATGACACTGATTTCTGTGCATTGATTTTATGTCCTGCCCCTTTACTGAATTCCTGTATGAGTTTTGGGGTGGAGTCTTTTGGGTTTTCCACACAAAGTATCATATCATCTGCAAATAGTGAGAGTTTGGCTTCTTCTTTGCCAATTTGGATGCCTTTGATTTCTTTTTGTTGTCTGATTGCTGTGGCTAGGACTTCTAGTACTATGTTGAATAGCAGTGGTGAAAGTGGACATCCCTGCTGTGTTCCTGACCTTCGGGGGAAAGCTCTCGGTTTTTCCCCATTGAGAATAACATTTGCTGTGGGTTTTTCATAGATGGCTTTTATGATATTGAGGTATGTACCCTCTATCCCTACACTCTGAAGAGTTTTAATCAAGAAAGGATGCTGTACTTTGTCAAATGCTTTTTCTGTATCTATCAAGAGGATCATATGGTTCTTGTTCTTTCTTTTATTAATGTATTATATCACATTGATTGATTTGCGGATGTTGAACCAACCTTGCAGCCCAGGAATAAATCCCACTTGGTCATGGTGAATAATCCTTTTAGTGTACTGTTGGATCCTATTGGCTAGTGTTTTGGTGAGAATTTTTGCATCCATGTTCATCAGGGATATTGGTCGGTAATTCTCCTTTTTGATGGGGTCTTTGTCTGGTTTTGGGATCAAGGTAATGCTGGCCTCATAAAATGAGTTTGGAAGTTTTCCTTCCATTTCTATTTTTTGGAACAGTTTCAGAAGAATAGGTATTAATTCTTTAAATGTTCAGTAGAATTCCCCTGGGAAGCCATCTGGCCCTGGGCTCTTGTTTCTTGGGAGATTTTGGATGACTGCTTCAATTTCCTTACTGGTTATGGGTCTGTTCAGGTTTTCTATTTCTTCCTGGTTCAGTTTTGGTAGTTGATACATCTCTAGGAATGCATCCATTTCTTCCAGATTGTCTAATTTGCTGGCATAAAGTTGTTCATAATATATTTTTATAATTGTTTGTATTTCTTTGGTGTTGGTTGTCATCTCTCCTCTTTCATTCATGATTTTATTGATTTGGGTCTTTTTTCTTTTTGATAAATCTGGCCAGGGTTTATCAACCTTAGTAATTCTTTCAAAGAACCAGCTCCTAGTTTCGTTGATCTGTTCTACTGTTCTTTTGGATTCTATTTCATTGATTTCTGCTCTGATCTTTACTATTTCTCTTCTCCTGCTGGGTTTAGGCTTTATTTGCTGTTTTTTCTCTAGCTCCTTTAGGTGTAGGGTTAGGTTGTGTATTTGAGACCTTTCTTGTTTCTTGAGAAAGGCTTGTATTGCTATATACTTTCCTTTTAGGGCTGCCTTTGCTGCATCCCAAAATTTTGAACAGTTGTGTTTTCATTTTCATTTCTTTCCATGAATTTTTTAATTCTTTAATTTCTTGCTTGACCTATTCATTCTTTAGTAGAATGCTCTTTAACTTCCATGTATTTGAGTTCTTTCAGACTTTCCTCTTGTAATTAAGTTCTAGTTTCAAAGCATTGTGGTCTGAAAATATGCAGGGAATGATCCCAAACTTTTGATACCAGTTGAGACCTGATTTGTGACCTAAGATGTGATCTCTTCTGGAGAATGTTCCATGGGCACTAAAGAAGAATGTGTTTTCTGTTGCTTTGGGATGGTATGTTCTTAATATATCTGTGAAGTCCTTTTGGTCCATTGTGTCATTTAAAGCTTTTATTTCCTTGTTGATCTTTTGCTTATTTGATCTGTCCATTTCAGTGAGGGGGGTGTTAAAGTCCCCTACTATTATTGTATTGTTGTCGATGTGTTTCTTTGATTTTGTTATTAATTGGCTTATATAATTGACTGCTCCCATGTTAGGGGCATAGATATTTACAATTGTTCGATCTTCTCGTTGGATAGACCCTTTAAGTAGGATATACTGTCCTTCCTCATTTCCTATAATAGCCTTTGGTTAAAAACCTAATTTGTCTGAAATAAGGATTGCCACTCCAGCTTTCTTTTAATATCCATTAGCATGGTAAATGGTTTTCCACCCCCTCACTTTCAATCTGGGGGTGTCTCTGGGTCTAAAATTAGTGTCTTACAGGCCGTGTATCAATGGGTCTTTTCTTTTTTATCCAGATACCCTGTGTCTTTTGATTGGGGCATTTAGCCCATTTACATTCAGGCTAACTATTGAAAGACATGAATTCTGTGCCATTGTATTGCCTGTAAGGTGACTGTTACTGTATATTATCTCTATTCCTTTCTGGTCTATGTTAGTTTTAGGCTCTCTCTTTGCTTAGAGGACCCCTTTCAATATTTCTTGGAGGGGTGGTTTCGTGTTTGCAAATTCCTTTAGTTTTTGTTTGTCCTGGAAGCTTTTTATCTCTCCTTCTATTTTCAACGACAGCCTAGCTGGATATAGTGTTCTTGGCTGCATATTTTTCTCATTTAGTGCTCTGAATATGTCATGCCAGTCCTTTCTGGTCCTCCAGGTTTCTGTGGATAGGTCTGCTGCCAATCTAATGTTTCTACCATTGTAGGTTACAGACCTCTTGTCCTGAGGTCCTGCTTTCAGGATTTTCTCTTTGTCTCTGAGACTTGTAAGTTTTACTATTAGATGTTGACCTATTTTTATTGATATTGAGGGGGGTTCTCTGTGCCTCCTGGATTTTGATGCCTGTTTCCTTCAAATTAGGGAAGTTCTCCACTATAATTTGCTCCAATATACCTTCTGCCCCTCTCTCTCTTTCTTCTTCTTCTGGGATCCTAATTATTCTAATATTGTTTCGTCTTATGGTATCACTTATCCCTCGAATTCTGCCCTCATGATCCAGTAATTGTTTATCTCTGTTTTTCTCAGTTTCTTTATTCTCCATCATTTGGCCTTCTATATCACTAATTCTCTCTTCTGCCTCATTTATCCTAGCAGTTAGAGCCTCCATTTTTTATTGCACCTCATTAATAGCCTTTTTGATTTTGACTTGGTTAGGTTTTAGTTCTTTATTTCTTTATTTCTCCAGAAAGGGATTCTCTAGTATCTTCCATGATTTTTTCAAGCCCAGATAGTATCTTTATAATCGTCATTCTGAACTCTAGATCCAACACCTTACTAATGGCTGTATTGATTAGTTCCCTGGCAGTCAGTACTGCCTCTTGCTCTTTTTTTTTGAGGTGAGTTTTTCCATCTTGTCATTTTGTCCACAGGAGAATAGATGAATGAGAGAACAAAATGCTAAAAGGATAACAATGACCCCAGAAAAATATACACTAAACAAATGAGAAGAGACCCAAAACTGGGGGGAAAAGAAAGGGAAAGAAAAAAAAAAGAATATAATCAGGCTGGTGAATAGATCAGAGCCACACACTAGATTTTAGGTGTATTTTGGTCTGTTAGAAGAAACTGCCTCCTAAAATTTTAAAGAAAGAAAAACTTATATATGTACAAAAATAAGGGTAAATACAATGAAGGGATGGAATATGACTGTAAAGATGAAAATTATAAAAGATTTTATAAAACGAATTGATAAGACAAGTAGTTGGTTGAAAAAAGAAAGAAGAAAAATTAAAAAAATAAAAAGGGAGAGAATGTGATCAGGCAGGAGACTAGAACAAGGCCATACACTAGAGATTTAGGGTATATTTTGGTCTGTAAGAAGAAACTGTATCCCAAAATTTTAAAGACATAAAAACTTATATATATACAAAAAATAAGGTTAAGTACAATGAAGGGATAGAATATGACTCTAAAAATGAAAATTTAAAAAGATTTAAGAAAAAGAATTAATAAGATATTGGTTAAAAAAGGGGGAAAATTCAAAAAGTAAAGGAAAAAAGAAAAGAAAATTTTAAAAATTAACTTTGAAAGACTAAAGCATCATGGGGAAAAAAAGCCAATAATTCTATGTTCTGTATTCCCCTAGTGCTGGAGTTCTGCAGTTCTCATTGATCCAGTACACTTGGTCTTGGCTGGCTGTTCTTGCTGATCTTCTGGCAGGGGGAGCTTGTTGCAGTGGCTCAAATGTCTTTGCCTGAGGCAGAACTGCACCACCCGTGTCAGCGGCCGGGCTAAGTAATCTGCTTGGGTTTGCTCTCGGTAACTTTTGTTCCCTGAAAGCTTTCCATACAGCTTTGGAGGATGAGAATTAAATTAGTGGCCTCCCAACCTCCACCCTGGAGGACTGAGAACTCGGGGCCCCACTCCTCAGTGAGCCCCCGGAGAAAAGCAGTCAATCACTCTTGTCTCCCCAGTCTCCAGCCGCACTCCATGCTCACCTGGCCTGTGACCAAGCGTTTCTATCTCTGGCACAGGACCCCATTTGAAGTCTCCAAACCCAGCAGATCCTGCAGTGCGCTCCCATGCAGCTCCTCCTGGGAGAGGAAGGGGAGTCTCCCCGGATCTGATGCTTGTTGGGTCCCTGCTGGAAGAGCAGTGGTCCGACTGTGCGCAGATCACAGTTTATGGCAATCCCATACAATGAGCCCACTCCTTGGCTCCATCTCTGCAGCTGGCTTCCCCAATCCAATACCTGGGAGCTCTGCCACACTCAGGCACTCCTGGTCTTTTTGTGACCCTGAAGATCCCGAGACCACACTGTCCCAGCGAGGGTCCCACCCCCCCCCACCCTCCACTTAGCCACTGGAGTGACATCGCTCAGTGGAGCAGACTTCTAAAAGTTCTGATTTTGTGCTCTGCTGCTTTATCTCTTGCCAGTAGCAGGCTGAGGAGGCTCCCTCCCCCCCATGGTCTATCTTCCCAAATATTGCCTTGGATTCACTCCTCTGCATGTCCTACCTTCCAGGAAGTGGTCGCTTTTCTGTTCATGGAGTTGCTGCTATTCTTTTCTTCAATCTCCTGTTGAGTTCGTAGGTGTTTAGAATGGTTTGAAAGCTATCTTTCTGAATTCCTGGGACCAGAAAAAATTTAGGTCTCCTACTCCTCCGCCATCTTGCTCCTCCCCATCTATGATGTTTCAAGATAGTGACTGTCCCTGGGGGAAAAAAAAGGCTTAAATGTGCCCCACCCTTTCTGGAGCTCTCTATAGTCAATCCACCAAAGTTCCACAAATCCTGATTCAATGAAATCAAAATAATTAAGCTGTAGTTCACTATGCAGCAGTCTTTCCATTAATTCATTTGCTGAAGACACAATGATGAACAGAAGACAGTCCTAGAATCCTAAGAGAGACAGACATGAACAACAACAGAAATCTGATTAGAGCTCTAATTAAGATTTGCACAAGGCACTGTGGGATCCGAGCTGGTGCATCCTATATCTGTCTGTGGGTATTCTGAAAGGTGTCCAAGGAAGATAGGAACTGGGCAGGAAGTTGAAGGATGAATGGGTTTCTCAGGCAGGCAAGGGCAAGAGAGCACTCAAGTCCATGCTCAAGAGTTTGAAAGGCAAAATACAACCTGCCTTGACCACAGGATGCAAGAGACAACAAGCATCTGACAAATGCATGAAAAATCAAATTATAAACCCCAGGAACATTTTCACTATTGTCTTTTGAAATGTTCACTCTGGCAAGACTGTAGAGTCTGAACAATAAGGGAGGAGACTAACGGCAGAGAAACAGTTAAAAAATGTCCACATAAACCCAGTGAAAAATGATGAGGACTTGAACTCCTTTCTTGGAACTGGCTTTTTTGGTTCAATTCTCTCTCGGTAGGACTTGTCCATGTATTTGACTAACCTCAGAAGTCATCAAACACAGATCATCTGACTCCAAATTTCAATTCTATAATTTCTGGGTCCCCTTCTCAGACAATGAGCCCTGGTGGGGCAGAAGGGAGGCTTTGATGTCTATGGCTCTGGTAAACACCACAGGGGTTGCTAAGCTGTCTTAAGTCAATTACTTCTAAAACCTGATGAAAGCTATGGATCTTTTAACTCAGAAATTACATATACACAAATTTTAGTGCCCAACATATGTCCAAGAGTGACTGAGACTCAGGCTTTTACATTTAACTAGATTTGGTAGATATTGTAGGGAATAGTATTTTAAGTGCTTCCAAAGATTTAAGGTTTCACCCAGTGAGGAATCACTGATCTAGGTGTACTTAAAAACAGCTATATTTTATTTGAAATACAGATGCCTGCTTTTTAATTATTAAGTAAGCTTTGGTTATGTTGCTTCATTAATAAATCATGTGTTCTAAAAGGTCTCAAAATTTAGAACTAACTCAATTATTATTATTCAGTGGGGGACACACTGTATTGGATTCAGCATGGCATGGGATTATACAGAAGATGATTTACTAATCACAAAACTAGATTCTATGTTAATGAAGCCATAATAAAAGGCTCTTTTATTGAGACCAATAGTAAGTGGTCAGAATGTGGCTGTTGCCGCTTTTCTCCTGGTCCAACGATGAACCTGACACTGCCCCCATCGTTAGCTACAACACTAAGGCTTTTTCAAGCCACCCAGGAAGTAGCAATGACACTTGCCCTGACCCGAGAGGTTTATACTCCAATGCAGGTCTCTGTGGACCAATATAACATGAAGAAAAGAGATGGGAGTAATAATTCCAAGTTTTACTTATGTGTCCTCTGTGGTGTTCATAAATCAGCACACATTTCCTGAGTGTCTGCTCTATGCTTCGCAGTGTGGTAGACACAAAGGCTACAGCAATGGGAAGAAAGAAGGAGTATGCACAGTATAGCAGAAGGAAGACACTCCTGTAGCACAAGTCCCAGAGAGATGAGGAAGCATCTCCTGCACATGCTCATCTTGGAAATGCAGACTAGACATATCAGTGAAGGATGGATAGATGGAAACTGATGTGCTAGCTCTCCAAACCAAAAGTACCAAGTAAACCAAACATTTACTTCCAAGGCAGTATTCCAGAAGGGAAAGATCTTCGTCTTGGGGGGGAGGTAAACGAGCTAGGTCTGTATGATGCACAAGAAAGAGAGGTTATGCTTACATACAAATGTGCCTGCATATGGCAACAAAAATAACAGGCTTAAACTAGATAGAAGTTTGTTTTTCTTTTATATAAAAGTCCAAGCTGGTAAGAAATTTCTATTTTTGCAAATTCATCTGTGACCCAGGCTCCTACTATCTTATTGCTCTGGCATCCCTGGGATGTTTTGTTCACATAAAAGCTGGCTTATCGGACGGCAGAGCAAGATGGCGGAGGAGTAGGAGATGGATTTCATTTGGTATCAGAAATTCAGCCGAATAGGGATCAAACCATTCTGAACACCTATGAACTCAAAAGGAGACCAAAGAAGAGAGTAGCAACAACTCTCTGAACAGAGAAGTGAACACTTACTGGAAGGTAGGATGTGCGGAGAAGTGAATCCGAGGCAATATTCGGGAGGATAGATGGCAGGGGAGGGGCCTCCGTCGGCCGCTTCTGGCAAGTGATAGAGCCACGGAGCACAAAATTGGAACTTTTAGAAGTCAGCTCCTCTGAGGGACGTCGCTCTAGTGGCTAAGCTGGGGGGTGGAACCCTCGCGGGACAGTGTGGTCTCAGGACCCTCAGGGTCAAGAAAGACCAGGGTGCCTGAGTGCAGCAGAGCTCCCAGGTATTGGAGGAGAGAAGCCGGCTGCAGAGAGGGAGCCGAGGCGCGGGCTCTCAGCTCGGGGTTGCCATAAACTGTGATCCGCGGCCCAGTCGGGCCACTGCTCCTCCAGCAGGGACCCAACAAGCAGAAGGTCCAGGGAGACTCCCCTTCCTCCCCCGGGAGGAGTGACGCGGGAGCACACTGCAGGGATCTGCCGGGTTTGGAGACTCCACACGGGGTCAGGAGCCAGATATAGAAACACTCTGTCACAGGCCGGGTGAGCACAGAGTGCGGACGGAGACCAGGGAGACGGGAATGACTACTTTTCTCTGGGGGCACACTGAGGAGTGGGGCCCCGAGCTATCGGCTCCTCCGGGCGGAGATTGGGAAGCCACCATTTTCACTCTGGTCCTCCAAAGCTGTACCTAGAGGTTGCAGGGAACAAAAGCTCCCGAGAGCAAACCCGAGCAGATTGCTTAGCCCGGACCGACAAGGGCGGGGCAATTCCGCCTCCAGCAAAGACATTTGGGAACCACGGCAACAGGCCCCTCCCCCAGAAGATCAGCACAAACAGCCAGCAAGCCAAGACCAAGTTTACTGATCAAGGAGAACGGGAGAACTCCAGCGCTAGGGGAATACTGCACATAGAATTCATGGCTTTTTTACCATGATTCATTAGATTTTCAAAGTTAATTTTTTTAACAGTTTTTTTTTTAATTTTTCTTTTTCCCTTTTTCAACCAACATCTTATCAATCCCTTTTTTAAAAAAACATTTTTTATTTTTCATTTTTGGAGTCATATTTTATCCCTTCATAGTAGTTACCCTTATTTTTGTCATATATATATAAGTTGTTCTCTCTTTAAAATTTAGAGATACAGTTTCATCTAATAGATCAAAATGTACCCTAAATCACTAGTTTAGGCTTTGTTCTAGACTCCTGCCTGATCACATTTTCTCCTTTATTTTTTTCTTTTCTTTTTTTATCTTCTTTCTTTTTTCAAACAACTTCTTATCTAATCAATTCCTTTTATAAAATCTTTTATAATTTTCAACTTTACAGTCATCTTTCATCCCTTCATTGTATCAACTCTTATTGTGTACATATATAAGTCTTTCTTCCTTTAAAATTTTAGGAGGAACTTTCTTCTAACAGACCAAAATACGCCAAAAATCTAGTGTGTGGCACTGATCTATGCACTAGCCTGATCATATTTGATCATATTCTGCTTTTTTTTGTTTTGTTCTGTTTTTGATTGTTTTTATCTTTTTTTTTCTTTTCTTTTTTTTTCTTTCCCTTTCTTTTCCCCTGGTTTCAGGTCTTTTCTGATTTGTATAGAGTACATTTGCTGGGGATGTTGTTAACCTGTTAGCATTTTGTTCTCTCATTCATCTTTTCTCCTCTGGACAAAATGACAGGACAAAAAAAATCACCTCAGCAAAAAGAACAAGAGGTAGTACCGTCTGCCAGGGACCTACTCAATACGGATATTAGTAGGATGTCGAACCTAGAGTTCAGAATCATGACTTTAAAGATACTAGCTGGCCTTGAAAAAAGCCTGGAAGTTATTAGAGAAACCATTCCTGGAGAAATAAAAGAACTAAAATCTAACCAAGTCGAAATCAAAAAGGCTCTTAATGAGGTGCAATCAAAAATGGGCGCACTAACTGCTAGAATAAATGAGGCAGAAGAGAGAATCAGTGATATAGAAGACGAAATGATGGAAAATAAAGAGGCTGAGAAAAAGAGAGAGAAACAACTACAGGATCACAAGGGCAGAATTCGAGAGATAAGCGGTATGGTAAGATGAAACAACATTAGAATAATTGGGATCCCAGAAGAAGAAAGAGAGAGGGGCAGAAGGTATATTGGAGCAAATTATAGCAGAGAACTTCCCTAATGTGGGGAGGGAAACAGGCATCAAAATCCAGGAGGCACAGAGAACCCCTCTCAAAATCAATAAAAATAGGTGAACACCCCGACATCTAATAGTAAAACTTACGAGTCTCAGAGACAAAGAGAAAATCCTGAAAGCAGCTCAGGAGAAGAGATATGTAACCTACAATGGTAGAAACATTAGATTGGCAACAGACCTATCCACAGAGACCTGGCAGGCCAGAAAGGACTGGCATGATATCATCAGACAACTAAACGAGAAAAATATGCAGCCAAGAATACTATATCCAGCTAGGCTGTCATGGAAAATAGAAGGAGAGATAAAAAGCTTCCAGAACAAACAAAAACTAAAGGAATTTGCAAACACGAAACCAGCCCTCCAAGAAATACTGAAAGGGGTCCTCTAAGCAAAGAGAGAGCCTAAAAGCAGCATAGATCAGAAAGGAACACAGATAATATACAGTAACAGTCACCTTACAGGCAATAAAATGACATTAAATTCATACCTTTCAATAGTTACCCTGAATGTAAATGGGCGAAATGCCCCAATCAAAAGAAATAGGCTATCAGATTGGATGAAAAAACAAGACCCATCCATATGCTGTCTGCAAGAGACTCATTTTAGATCCAAAGAAACCCCCACATTGAAAGTGAGGGGGTGGAAAACCATTTACCATGCTAATGGACACCAAAAGAAAGCTGGGGTGGCAATCCTTATATCAGACAAATTAGATTTTAAACCAAAGAGTGTAATAAGAGATGAAGAAGGACACTATATCCTACTTAAAGGGTCTATCCAACAAGAAGATCTAACGATTGTAAATATCAATGCCCCTAACATGGGAACAGTCAATTATATAAGGCAATTAATAACAAAAGCAAAGAAACACATTGACAACAATACAATAATAGTGGGGGATTTTAACAACCCCCTGACTAAAATGGACAGATCATCAAAGCAAAAGATCAACAAGGAAATAAAGACTTTAAATGAAACACTGGACCAAATGGACTTCACAGACATATTCAGAACATTCCATCCCAAAGCAACAGGAACACATTCTTCTCTAGTGCCCATGGAACATTCCCCAGAATTGATCACATCCTAGGTCACAAATCTGGTCTCAACCGGTACCAAAAGATTGGGATTATTCCCTGCATATTTTGAGACCACAATGCTTTGAAACTAGAACTCAATCACAAGAGGAAAGTCAGAAAGAACTCAAATACATGGAGGCTAAAGAGCATGCTACTAAAGAATGAATGGGTCAACCAGGAAATTAAAGAAGAATTTAAAAAATTCATGGAAACCAATGAAAATGAAAACACAACTGTTCAAAATCTTGGGATACAGCAAAGGCAGTCCTAAGAGGAAAGTATATAGCAATACAAGCCTTTCTCAAGAAACAAGAAAGGTCTCAAATACACAACCTAACCCTACACCTAAAGGAGTTGAGAAAAAAACAGCAAAGAAAGCCTAAACCCAGCAGGAGAAGAGAAATAATAAAGATCAGAGCAGAAATCAATGAACTAGAAACCAAAAGAACAGTAGAACAGATCAACGAAACTAGGAGCTGGTTCTTTGAAAGAATTCACAAGATTGATAAACCCCTGGCCAGACTTATCCAAAAGAAAAGAGAAATGACCCAAATCAACAAAATCATGAATGAAAGAGGAGAGATCACAACCAACACCAAAGAAATACAAACAATTATAAGAACATATTATGAGCAACTCTATGCCAGCAAATTAGATAACCTGGAAGAAATGGATGCGTTACTAGAAATGTATCAACTACCAAAATTGAACCAGGAAGAAATAGAAAACCTGAACAGACCTATAACCACTAAGGAAATTGAAGCAGTCATCAAAAATGTCGCAAGAAACAAAAGCCCGGGGCCAGATGGCTTCCCAGGGGAATTCTACCAAACATTTAAAGAAGAACTAATACCTATTCTCCTGAAACTGTTCCAAAAAATAGAAATGGAGGGGAAACTTCCAAACTCATTTTATGAGGCCACCATTTCCTTGATCCCAAAACCAGACAAAGACCCCATCAAAAAGGAGAATTACACACCAATATCCTTGATGAATATGGATGCAAAAATTCTCACCAAACTACTAGCCAATAGGATCCAACAGTACATTAAAAGGATTATTCACCATGACCAAGTGGGATTTATCCCTGGGCTGCAAGGTTGGTTCAACATCTGCAAATCAATCAACGTGATACAATACATTAACAAAAGAAAGAACAAGAATCATATGATCCTCTCCATAGATGCAGAAAAAGCATTTGACAAAGTACAGCATCCATTCTTGATCAAAACTCTTCAGAGTATAGGGATAGAGGGTACATACCTCAATATCACAAAAGCCATCTATGAAAAACCTACAGCCAATATCATTCTCAAAGGGGAAAAGCTGAGAGCTTTTCCCCTAAGGTCAGGAATGCGGCAGGGATGCCCACTCTCACCACTGCTATTCAACATAGTATTAGAAGTCCTAGCCATAGCCATCAAACAACAAAAAGAAATCAAAGGCATCCAAATCGGCAAAGAGGAAGTCAAACTCTCCCTCTTTGCAGATGATATGATACTGTATGTGGAAAACCCAAAAGACTCCACCCCAAAACTGCTAGAACTCATACAGGAATTCAGTAAAGTAGCAGAATGTAAAATCAATGCACAGAAATCAGTGGCGTTCCTATACACCAACAACAAGACAGAAGAGAGACAAATCAAGGAGTCGATCCCATTTACAATTGCACCTAAAACCATAAGATACCTAGGAATAAATTTAACCAAAGAGGCAAAGGATCTGTACTCAGAAAACTATGAAATACTCATGAAAGAAATTGAAGAAGACACAAAGAAATGGAAAAACATTCCATGCTCATGGATTGGAAGAACAAACATTGTGAAGATGTCAATGCTACCTAGAGCAATCTACACATTCAATGCAATCCCCATCAAAATACCATCCACTTTTTTCAAAGAACTGGAACAAATAATCCTAAAATTTGTATGGAACCAGAAAAGACCCCGAATAGCCAGAGGAATGTTGAAAAAGAAAAGAAAAGCTGGCGGCATCACAATTCCGGACTTCCAGCTCTATTACAAAGCTGTCATCAACAAGACAGTATGGTACTGGCACAAAAACAGACACCTAGATCAATGGAACAGAATAGAGAGCCCAGAAACGGACCCTCAACTCTATGGTCAACCTATCTTCGACAAAGCAGGAAAGAATGTCCAATGGAAAAAAGACACTCTCTTCAACAAATGGTGTTGGGAAAATTGGACTGTCACATGCAGAAGAATGAAACTGGACCATTTCCTTACACCACACACAAAAATAGACTCCAAATGGTTGAAAGACCTAAACGTGAGACAGGAGTCCATCAGAATCCTAAAGGAGAACACAGGCAGCAACCTCTTCGACCTCAGCCGCAGCAACTTCTTCCTAGAAACATCGCGAAAGGCAAGGGAAGCAAGGGCAAAAATGAACTATTGGGATTTCATCAAGATAAAAAGCTTTTGCACAGCAAATAAACAGTCCACAAAACCAAAAGACAACCAACAGAATGGGAGAAAATATTTGCAAATGATATATCAGATAAAGGGCTAGTATCCAAAATCTATAAAGAACTTATCAAACTCAACACCCAAAGAACAAATAATCCAATCAAGAAATGGGCAGAAGACATGAACAGACATTTTTCCAAAGAAGACATCCAAATGGCCAACAGACACATGAAAAAGTGCTCAACATCGCTCGGCATCAGGGAAATCCAAATCAAAACCTCAATGAGATACCACCTCACACCCGTCAGAATGGCTAAAATTAACAAGTCAGGAAACAACAGATGTTGGCAGGGATGCGGAGAAAGGGGAACCCTCCTACACTGTTGGTGGGAATGCAAGCTGGTGCAGCCACTCTGGAAAACAGAATGGAGGTTCCTCAAACAGTTGAAAATAGAGCTACCATACGATTCAGCAATTGCACCACTGGGTATTTACTACAAAGATACAAATGTAGGGATCTGAAAGGGTACGTGCACCCCAATGTTTATAGCAGCAATGTCCGCAATACCCAAACTGTGGAAAGAGTCAAGATATCCATCGACAGATGAATGGATAAAGAAGATTTGGTATATATACACAATGGAATATTATGCAGCCATCAAAAGGAATGAGATCTTGCCATTTGCAACGACATGGATGGAACTGGAGGGTGTTATGCTGAGTGAAATAAGTCAATCAGAGAAAGACATGTATCATATGACCTCACTGATATGAGGAATTCTTAATCTCAGGAAACAAACTGAGGGTTGCTGGAGTGGTGGGGGGTGGGAGGGAGGGGGTGGCTGGGTGATAGACATTGAGGAGGGTATGTGCTATGGTAAGCACTGTGAATTGTGCAAGACTGTTGAATCACAGATCTGTACCTCTGAAACAAATAATGCAATATATGTTAAGAAAAAAGAAGAGGAAGGAGATAGCAGGAGAGGAAGAATGAAGGGGAGTTAGTCGGAGGGGGAGACAAACCATGAGAGACGATGGAAAACAAACTGAGGGTTCTAGAGGGGAGGGCGTAGGGGGATGGGTTAGCCTGGTGATGGGTATTAAGGAGGGCACATTCTGCGTGGAGCACTGGGTGTTATGCACAAACAATGAATCATGGAACACTACATCCCAAGCTAATGATGTAATGTATGGTGATTAACATAACAATAAAAAATTTTTAAAAAAAAGAAACAGGCAGAAGAGATGAACAGACATTTCTGTAAAGAAGACATCCAAATGGCCAACAGACACGTGAAAAGGCGATCATCCCTTGGCATCAGGGAAATACAAATCAAAACCTCAATGAGATACCATCTGACACTAGTCAAAATGGCTAAAATTAACAAGTCAGGAAACGACAGATGTTGGTGAAGATACAGAGAATGGGGATACCTCCTACACTGTTGGTGGGAATGTAAGCTGGTGCAGCCACTCTGGAAAACAGTATGGAGGTTTCTCTAAAATTTGAAAATAGAGCTACCCTATGATCCAGCAACTGCACTACTGGGTATTTACCCCAAAGATACAAATGTAGTGATCCAAAGGGGCACATGCACCCCAATGTTTATAGCAGCAATGTCCACAATAGCCAAACTATGGAAAGAGCCTAGATGTCCATTAACAGATGAATGGATAAAGAAGATATGGTGTATATATATACAAGGGAATATTATGCGGCCATCAAAAAAATGAAATCTTGCCATTTGCAATGACGTGGATAGAACTAAAGAGTATTATGCTAAGCAAAATAAGTCAATCAGAGACAGACAAGTATCATATGATCTCACTGATATGAGGAATTTGAGAAACAGGACAGAAGATCATAGGGGAAGGGAGGGAAAAATGAAACAAGATGAAACAAGAGAGGGAGACAAACCATAAGAGACTCTTTTTTTTATTATGTTATGTTAATCACCATACATTACATCATTAGTTTTTGATGTAGTGTTCCATAATTCATTGTTTGCATATAACACCCAGTGCTCCATGCAGAACGTGTCCTCTTTAATATCCATCACCAGGCTAAACCATCCTCTCCCCCCCTACCCTCTAGAACCCTCAGTTTGTTTTTCAGAGTCCATCGTCTCTCATGTTTGGTCTCCCCCTCCAATTTCCCCCCCTTCATTCTTCCCCTCCTGCTAGCTTCTCCTTCTTCTTCTTTTTTTTTTTAACATATAATGTTAAACAATAATGTTATTTGTTTCAGAGGTACAGGTCTATGATTCAACAGTCTTGCACAATTCACAGCACTCACCATAGCACATACACTCCCCAGTGTCTATCACCCAGCCACTCCATCCCTCCCACCCCCTACCACTCTAGCAATCCTCAGTTTGTTTCCTGAGATTAAGAATTCCTCATATCAGTGAGGTCATATGATACATGTCTTCCTCTGACTGACTTATTTAGCTCAGCATAATACCCTCCAGTTCCATCCACGTCGTTGCAAATGGCAAGATTTTATTCTTTTTGATGGCTCCATAATATTTCATCATATGAATATACCACATCTTCTTTATCCATTCATCTGTTGATGGATATCTTGGCTCTTTCCACAGTTTGGCTATTGTGGACATTGCTGCTATAAACATCAGAGTGCACGTACCCCTTCGGATCCCTACATTTGTATCTTTGGGGTAAATACCCAGTAGTGCAATTGCTGGATCATATGGTACCTCTATTTTCAACTTTTTGAGGGACCTCCATACTGTTTTCCAGAGTGGCTGCTCCAGCTTGCATTCCCACCAACAGTGTAGGAGGGTTCCCCTTTCTCTGCATCCCCGCCAACATCTGTCGTTTCCTGATTTGTTAATTTTAGCCATTCTGACTGGTTTGAGGTAATACCTCATTGAGTTTTTGATTTGGATTTCCCTGATGCCGAGCGATGTTGAGCACTTTTTCATGTGTCTGTTGGCCATTTGGATGTCTTCTTTGGGAAAATATATGTTCATGGGTTCTGCCCATTTCTTGATTGGATCATTTGTTCTTTGGGTGTTGAGTTAAGAAGTTCTTTATAGATTTTGGATACTAGCCCTTTTCTGATATGTCATTTGCAAATATCTTCTCCCATTCTGTCGGTTGTCTTTTAAACCATAAGAGACTCTTAATCTCAGGAAACAAACTGAGGGTTGCTGGAGTGGAGAGGGGTGGAGGGATGGCGTGGCTGGGTGATGGACATTGGGGAGGGTAAGTACTATGGTGAGTGCTGTGAATTGTGTAAGACTGATCAATCCCAGACCTGTACCCCTGAAACAAATAATACATTATATGTTAATTTAAAAAATTTTTTTAAAGAATGGGATTGCTGCATTTGATTAATGCATCCACACTTCCCTGATTTCTGCAGATGAGAAAAAACAGGATTGTAATGGAGCAGATCCATCACCATACCATATCCATCCCATTGGTAGGGAAAGTATTTGCCTTCTATGGTATTTGTCTAGCCAGGGACTGTGATGCATCTTCCTTCTGTGTTCACAACACTGAAAAACTATGATTCTTTTTTCTTTTGTTAAGTTTATGTTTTATCTATGTTATCTGGATAAACTTTCAGGAAGGCTTGTGGGAAGTGAAATATGCAGTCAGTAAATTATTTGGGTTAGTCTAGAAGTCATACTGTGATATCCTTCATTAAGGATTTTTTAAATGCTCCACCATATTTTTTTATTTCTAAGAACTCTCTTAGTTCTTAGAGAAAGATAATTCTTTCATGATTCTCTACTTACATTTTATTGACTTAATGCCTCCTCTGATTTCATTGAATTCTATTATTATTTATCCATTAATAGCAGTAAATTTGTTGAAAAGGGACTATTGATATTCTAAATTTTTATTACTGATTTTATAGACAGAGAGATGGAAAATTAGATATATGATAGATGATAGATAGATAGAGATTTAGAAATAGTTGCAAATTCTATATATACATATATTGGGAAGGTTTTAAAATGTTAACTCATTCTTATGTGGTGGTAGGAAGTCTATGTCTATTCAGTTTTAGTAGCACCTGACCTAGCTGCTACTGAAGGTTCTATGGCTCAAATATATTAGTGTTTAAATCTTTAGGAAAATATCAAAAGAAAGAGGAAAGGGTTCAATTTATTGGAAAAAAATAGTCTTCTGAGGGACTGAGTGGGGTATTTTGGTAAATACAGGCAAAACAAAGCAAGCTTGGGCAGAAAAATCCTTTTGGGCTAAACATTCTCTCCACCCCTTGAACCTTTTCTCTCTTCCCCACACATTCCACCTAATCAAACAGAAGGAAGCCCACCAGGACAATATCTGCCTCCAATACCTGTCTAGTGTCCCCATGACCTTCAGCTTATCATCTACATTCCAGGCCATCTGGGGTGCCATCTTGGGATTGTTCCCACTGTATAAACCCTTGCAAAGCTTGGTTTGTAAATCTAATATGATCATAAATCCCCCCCACACACACACACACACATCCATTGCTGATAACCAGTTCTCATTCACAATTCAGTCAAGAGGAATTTATTTACTGAGCTGTTTTATTTTGTTTGCCAGAGGTCTTCTTAACTTCTTAGGTAGGTTATTCTTCTCAATAGAGAATATTGGGAACTTATCAGTTTTTCCTTCTCTTCTCTACCATTTCTTGTCAAGAATCCTTCAAGGTTTAGGGTGACACCATTTGCTAATTCATAACCATGACATAGGGGATTTCTTTGTTATTGAGTCATATCCATGGATATGTGGAAAACTGCAAAGAATTGGGCCTGTGGACTAAGATGGCTATCTGGAACAGAAGTTGGGAGAAATTCATTATTCTGTTCCATTATCATGGGTTCAATCCACTCCAGTATGCAGATATTTCAGTGAGTGCCAAAGCAATCCAATGCAAACTTCCTCAATCACATGAGATGATAAAATGGTCTCTTATCTGAGACTTTTGGCTGACATCCCTTCTTTCTAGAGCTCTAACTCGTATCTCCAAGGTCAGTAACAACTCAATCACTATGGAATCAGTAAGTAGGCAACACTAAGTAACTGAACTGACTTTCCCAATGTGGCAGTACTGCGAGTACTCCTTTCTAAATCTTGCCCTGGCTCTGGAAGCAAGTGCCCTTTTATTTAAGGTACTGAAGCCACAGTCGTTGGAATGTGTGTTCTAAACAGCTCCTTTGTGTTATAACCCCTTTGTTTACCTGTGATTCAACTTTGGAATCATTGTCAATGAGGATTATATCATGAATATTATATCTGGGGTACTTTATGTATATAGGCAATTCTTATACATTGCTGCTAGGTCTGTTGAAGAGGTAGGTTTAGGGGTGAAAGTGGGAGGCACAGTGTGGTTATTAGTGGCTACTGTCTTTGTTTTTAGTTCTGTTTAGCCACTAAGAAAAATACTGACAATTTCAGAGCTTCAACTGAACAGCAAGTTGCAAAAAAAGGTATGTGAGTTTACTTGAGTTACTTCTAACTTTGAGCTCCGCCTACACACACCTGCTGAAAGTGTGGACAAGAGGAAGGACATGTGGTGACAGTCCTTGGGCTGAGAGACCTCAAAGGAACCTAAGAAAAGCTTAAGGGCTCTGGGATCCCCTTAAAGGAATTGCAAAGTCTGTGAAAATGCTTCATCCAGGTGTCTTTCTTCTATTTTGGACATGCAAGCAATCACAAGAAAAACAAAGTGTAATTTGCATTTTCAGTAGGAAGCAGAAATGTGCAGACCTTCAAAACAGACTATCTCCACTCAAAAAATCAGTCAGCCATGCATATTAATATTGAAGAGATTAAAACCTGAAGAGGCCAACAGCTCTATTCTCAACTAGGTAACCAGTTCATGGAAGGTGTAGAAGTAGGACATGTGTGTTCTCATTTCCACCCAATGTTCTCGTCATCACCCTCCAAACTCTTCTCCACATTACTCGATAATCAAAGATGATTGCCTATGATGGTCTCAGTAGGCATGTGAGACTTCATTCAGTAAGACTGACAATTTCCAAATCACCTGTACTAGAAACTTTGAGCCTTCTTTGATTTGCCTCTATTTCATCCCTCTGATCACTGAGGAGGGATTAAAGCTTTCATATCTGCCTCCTCCATTCCTTTCCCTACTTCAGGCCTTCAGCGTTTGGGACCTGGCTTCCTACAATGGCACCTTAATGCACTCTTTTCTATCAGCCTCTCACTTTTCCAATTCTGTACACTACCAATAGGTTTATCTTTTTCCCAAGTGATTTGGATCACTCTCTTCCTGAATACCTGTTCTGGATTCTCATTGCTTACAGAATCTCATCAAAAATCCTTGGCACAGGCTCTCAGGGTCTGAACCTAAAATGCTTCGCTGGTCTCATCTCCCATAATTTTTCTTTACCAACTCTTTACCAGACTTTTCCAGGAAAAAAAAAGCCATGCATGTTGACCTCCTTTTAATGTCCTGGGGCTTGATAGATACTGAATCTTCTCTTTGGAATACTATGTTTTTCTTCTTAAATTATCACAATTTGAAACAATATAGTTAATTGAGTGCAAATGAACAAAACAATGTTGAATTCAGCACCTGTTCATTCCAATTTGTTTGTATTCCACAGTTTATTCTTCCAATTCCTCTAGATGATTAGTTCCAGAGACCATAGAACCCCCACCCCTATGTCATATACCTTCCTATAGAAGAATGCTTACCCTGTTATGCCCCTAGTGCTGTGATATCCCACA